>NC_040905.2:196417998-197097808 GCF_004126475.2 Phyllostomus discolor
AAAGGGGGTGGCGGTGTTGACTAGAAGGACTTATGCAGATCATCGAGGGGAACACAGGGCTGCTGGTACACAATGGAGGCAGGGAGGGGGTGTGTCTGACACCCAGGGCACACCCTCTACCTCAGTAAGGAGAAAGAACCCATTTTTCCTCCTCTGCCTTCTCCTTCCACAGTCACGTGTCTGACACCAGGTATGTGAAGGTTTGCCCTGACCAAGCAATTATCTGAGACACCTGATGGGTATCCTCCAATTTAGTTCAATTCTGACGCTTAGTTGCTTGGAGAAAGTGTGAGGTCCCACAGGTTAAGGGTTCAGTCCCACAAGACTGACCCCGTCCCACTTCAGATGGCAGTTGCAAACCCGGGTTGTCAGCTGTGATTCTAACCAATCATAAATTTGGAGTTTCCACAACCTTCTCCTTAGATTCGAGTAACTTGCTAGAGAAGCTCATAGAACTCAGGGAAACACTTCGCTTACGTTTACCAGTTTAGTAAAGGATATGGTAAAAGATGCAGATGACCGGATAGCAGTTGGGGTGAGTCCCATTCCTGGTACATGGATGTGTTCACCAACTGGAAGCTCTCCACACCTCACACTGTTGGGATTTTATGGCGGCTCCCTTGTGTCAGCATGATCAACTGCCAACTGCTTTTCCAGCCCCAATTCCTTCTGCAAAGAAAGGGGAGCGTGGTGGAGGGTAATTCCAAGCTTCTAATCACGGCTTGATCTTCCTGATGACCGCCCTCCACACAGGAGCCACGCGGGAGCCACGCGGGAGCCACGCGGGAGTCACGCGGGAGTCACCTCATGAGAACGAGAAGCTCCTGCCGCTCTTATCACTTAGGGATTCACAAGGGTGTTAGGAGCTCTGTGTCAGAAGTGGGGCAGTGGGAGCAGAGGCATATACAAAAATAATTTATATACTTATAAACTTTATACATAAATAAGTATATTATAAACATATAAACATGTGTATAATATACTCATTTATATATTTATATGTAAACACATATAAATATGACATCTATAAATACTTCACAATGTCCCAGTACTTCTTTGTTCAGTGAAGCTTTGAATGAAAAGCATGTGTAGATCACCCAGCCGGCGTGCTGGCTGGAGCGGAGAAGCTCAGAATGGGTGGTGGAGGCGAGAAGACAGACAAACCAGCTCTGACCGTGTAATCGGCTGTGGGGCAAAGGCTGTGCCATGCACTTTTCTTTTTTCCTTGTTGTGTCATAATTCACTGTCCTTTTTCCTCCTTTCTATCCCCGTACTAATCTACATGGAGGTTTGGGGTAGTGGTGGTTATCTTTAAAATATAATACACAGGTTACAGGATATGAAGGCAGAATCCAGATGGAGCGAAAGAAAGACCGTGCACCGCCCACAGATCCTGGCCTCGAAGCTGGTTGCCCTCACTGATGAGACCTGGAGCTGTCTCCCTTTTGGGCAGAGAACAGGCCTCTGGCCCTTTGGGGGACAGCTGCACTGTCCCCGGCAGGGAGTTATTGTCGGTCAGCCGAAGTGTGCAAGAAGGCTCTCGTGTTAGGCCAGCCAGTCACCTGTTCTGGCTGCCCAGCAATCTCCGATCACCCTTACGATGTTTTAGAATTTATTACTGGTAAGTCTCACCAACCCCTCCCCTGTCCCCCAAGGTAAAAACCAAGAAAACTCTCCTTCCTAGTGTTCCTGTCATCTGTGGCATGACCAAGGCATCCAGACTCTGTCACCAAGGCTTATCTCCATGGCGACACTGATTTGGAACTGAGTAACATAAGGGAGCAGCACTGAATGTGTATATACATTTTTCCACCGATAGTGCAGCAGAAGTATCTGACTTTCAGAGCCCTCAAGACTGAGCCCTTGGCGAAGAGATGTCACAGATACTGGCCACAGCACTGGCTGCGATAAAATTGAATTTCTGACTCAGTAGTGGCAGCAGGGAAAACCACCGGGGGAAACCAGATCTGATTAGTGCTCAGGGGAGACAGCTAAGGCATTTTCCTCACCAAGTCTGTTCCGTGTCATAGCTGTGGACGCTTAGAAAAGTCAGGCTATGCCGATTCTCTGGTCTTGGGAATTAGTCTGCCAGGTTCCCAACGTCCAGAGACGGTTCCTGTCACCCGTACTTGGTGCCTCAGACTGATCCGTGTAGGCACCCAGTTCCACCTGAGAGGACTGAAGGGTGCGTGGAAAGAAGGCGCGTCTAGAAAGGGTGCTTGCAAAACCAGTTTCTGAGCAGGGAACAGATGTAGTGGTCACAGCACTTCCAGAAAATTAAACTGCCAACAGCAGGGAAGCTTTCTGAAGGAGGAACTTGAGGCCAGTTCCAATCAAGGCCCAGACAAGGCTGAGGAAGAGACCATCGGGGCAGTTCAGGTGGGCCGCTGAGGCTTGGACTCCATCAGGGGTCCAGATCAGGGACGGCAGAGGCGGATAACAGAGTCCTTCCCAGTTTGACTCTTGGGGAGGAACTCACGTGGCTTTGCGATCACAATTTCTATTGTATTAAAAGTCACTGCTAACCATTTCTCTGGCATTTGACAGCATGAATGATTACACGCGAATCTGCCTGGATGTCGCATGACAGGGTCTCCTATGTGTGAATTCAAGTTTCACTTTGACATTCCTAAACTCACTCGGCTGTGAGCCCTCAGAAATTGTACTTCTGCAAAGCAAGCGACTTCCGTAAGTAATGTTTCCGAGGAGTTGCGTCTTACTCAGTGTTTCTGGAAAGGGGGAGGAGTAACATTTGGCTACCGAATCATGAGCCTGATCTGTCAGCCTCTTTATTCCCTCCGAGAACCTCAGGAGGTTAGAACAATTGATCCTATTCCCTTCAGAGATGACGAGACCCACCAGGGATTCTTGTAAGTGAACCCCCACTGTTCTCAGAATTCCCATCCATCGGGCTCATTGGGCCCCCGGAGCCTGGCTGAGGCCTGGTCACCAAGGGACTCACAGAAAACTTAGCATGGATTTCTTCCATAGTTAGGTGCACATTTTATTCTCTCACCTGTAAAACTGGCAAACTTTAAAACCCATTTTATTTACAAGGGTATAAAAAAACCCAAGCACTCTCATACATTGTTGGTGGAAGTAGAGATTGGTACAATTTCCAGTATGAAAATGACAACTCACATGCCTTTTGACCTAAAATGTCCACTTCTAGGATTTCATTCTACAGATAGTCTCATACACATGGTGAACTTTTTTTTTGTTTGTTTCAGTATGGCTCTAATGAGGAAGAAGCGGTCTTTGGAATCCTCAGCAGACCATGATATGAGATAACCAGCATTGCAGCCAACAGCCTGTCTGCGTTAAAAAAGGGATACAGGGCACTGGCTGGTGTAGCTCAGTGGACTGAGCGCCGGCCTGCAAACGAAAGGTCACTGGTTTGATCCCTAGTCGGGGCATATGCCTGGGTTGCGAGAGGCAACTGATCGATGTTTCTCTCCCTCTCTTTCTCCCTTCCTTCCCCTCTCTCTAAAAAAGTAAATTAAATATTTAAAAAAAAAAGAAAATGGAGAGGTGACATGTCCATCCATCAAAGGTTCCTCTGATTTCTTCAGCGGAACGACAGATGTAAGACCTCACTATATCCCTCACAGGTAAAGGACTCAAACCATTCACCAAGTCTTCCGCCTTTCGGATGGATGACGGAGGACGGCAGGATTGTGGCCATGTAATAGGGGATATTGAGCAAAAAGTGATTCAAAGTTGCCACTGCCATTGAGGCCTCGGATAATCGTGCACAGGAAATGCCAGAGCGTTGTGCAAATGAAGTCACGTTTTGTTCTGACCTCAAGCAGGAAGGGACTCCTTTAGCTGGAGAACCTTCACAACCCCCGTTCCGTGCCACACCTGTGACGAATACAGCCATTAGAAGAGAAGGCTCCCCACAGAGTGCACCCTGAGTTAGAGATTCAGAGCGCTGGCCTCACTCGGCTCCTCCCAGACTGAGCATCCAAACCCTGTGCCCGGCGCGTGTGCAGGCAGACTGCGTGAGATGGGGAGAGGCGGGCGCCTCCAGAGAATTAGACCCAACCTGTTCCCCCCACCCCCTCCGCTTCACTGCTTTCACTGAAGGGCCTGAAGAGGAGCCCCGGCACTTAGCGTGTACTACAGCGCCCCCTTGCAGTCATTCTCAGTGTTCCATCCTGCCTTGAGTTCTGAGCTCGGTGAATTCCAAGGCAATACTAGAGTCTTCTAGAAAAATAAAGACATTCACTGCCTTTTACCAGTTTCTTTTCCGTCGTTCCCACCACACGTTATGGCGGCTTTTCATTTAAGGGGACCTGGTAATGGAGCGGAGAGAGCATTCCCTTTACTGTGTTATTGTAGGACAAGCTTTCCTGTGCTTTTTATTATCCCCTTATCTGCAGTGTCATCTGGTGTGCTTCTGTGGTAACTTCACTGACATGTAAAGAATCCACAGGGGCAGAACAATGGTGGGGTCTGGAGTGCCTGGATGGCGGGGAGAGAAACTCAGACAGCAGAAGAGCAAGGTCAGAGCCAATGGTGCCTTGGAGAGCTTACAAGACACAGAGTTCTGAGGCTCTGACCAAAACTTATCGGTGTTCATTGTGAGGTCAGGTGTTTGCCCTCTGATAGGAAGTAGACTTTAATCTTAGGTGTGAATACCAGCCATGTCAACAGGGGTGGCTCTGGAGAAATTCAAAGTCATTGCCTAAGACACAACATCAGCCCACAGCCAAATTCTCACACTGAGGAACGATGAGCAAATAGAAATGCCAGCCATGACAGAGCTCATTGGGTAATGGAAGAGGCACGGATCCTTCCAAATCAACAAATGTCTTCTGATGCTTCACGAGCCAGCCAGGCAAGCTATTCCAGCAGGGGAGAGGTGTGGCCCCGGCATGTGGTGACACACCGTGGACACCCAAGTGCGGTAGTGCCGCTGAGTTGCATAATGAACGGATGAGTCATAGAGCTCGCTTCCTGGTGTGCTGGAAGCTCCTGGGAACTTGCTCCTGTCTGTTGGTGGCTCCACGCAAACACTCGGGCACTGTGACCCCACAGGGTCACCATCGAGACCTGCGTTTCAGCATCTTAGGGGAGGAGGCCAGATAAGGGGACTTCTGACTCACGTCTGTGAATCCGAAGAGGAGCATTCAGGCAGGAACTATTTTCTCTGAGCATCTGCATGTTCTCCAGGGCATTATGAATTTATGAGGACAGCACCAGGGAAGGAGCAAACTAAGTGTCCAGTCCAGCAAAGTCGGGTTTGGCAAGGTATGACATCCTACTTGTAGGACGCGGCCACCGCTGGCCAGTCAATAGCACCCACAGCTACGGTTTCACGTTCTCTTCAGTGAGCTTCCTCCCACAAGTCCCTGGACCATAAATTGGTATCGACACTGGTCACCCTGCTGCCCAATAGTCTTGGGGTGTGTGGAGTGGTTAGACCTCCCAACCCCCAGGGATCCAGGAAGAATCAAGAAGTCACGTACTCCCAGGTTTAAAGCCTGGCTAAGCTACTTCATAATTGGATGACCATGAACAAATAAGCTCTAAGTATCAGTTTCTTCATCTGTAAATTAAAGATAATAATATCCACTTGGTAGGGTGGTTTTGGTAGGGTGGCGTAGAGCAGGTGGAAGTTCCCTAAGTGGTAGTTCCTATCCCTGGGATTAGTGACCCTCAGAATTGCAAAAATGTTAAAGGTCATCCAAATAACCTTTTGCTTTTCTGTTGCCAGAATCCCCTATTGCACATCCAAAATGTATATATGGTCACCTAGCTTCTGCTTTGCATCTCTATCCAAGGCAAGAGAAAAGTCCTCCTCAGGAGTTCTGAGCTTCTCACTGAAATTGAGCTGAAATACAATTCCCTGGGGCTTCTACTATTTGGAATAGGGACCTCTTGTCCACATGCAGGAGTAGCATTTCCAATTGTGCAGGCATGCACTGCACAGCTCTGGGCGTTGGTGTTCGCCTAGACTACAGCGTGAATGGTGCCCCCTTGGAGTTGGGCAGGGTGATGGCTGTCTCTGTAATACTCATCCCAACATCTGGTGTCCACCTCATATTCCTTTGAGTCTGTTCTTCTCCAATAAGAAGCTCCACGTTTCTTCTAACACGCCTCCCAAGGCGGTGCTTGTGTTTCCCGTCACTCCAGTCACTCTTCTCAGAGCACTCAACTGCGTAGGGCCTGGGTCGGACGTAGTGCTGTAAGTCATCATCTGACCAGTTGGGAGAAATCAGACTCATTTTTCGCATCTCACACAGCTAAGCTAGGTTCTTTTTTTTAACAGTATTTTATTTTTTAAAAGATTTTATTTATTTATTTTTAGAGAGGGAAGGGAGGGAGAAAGAGAGAGAGAGAGAGAAACATCAATGTGCGGTTGCTGGGGGCTGTGGCCTGCAACTCAGGCATGTGCCCTGACTGGGAATCGAACCTGCTATGCTTTGGTTCACAATCTGCACTCAATCCACTGAGCTACGCCGGGCAGGGTTAAGCTAGGTTTTTACATCCCTACCCCATCCTGTACTTGCATAGTGTGATTTATCATTTTAGTTCTTGCTTAATCCAAGAACAAGACCTTACATTTGTGCCTATGAAATTTCATCTTACTAGGTTCCGCTCATCATTCTAGGTGGTGAGGGTGAAGTTTTCTTTGTATGAAACGATACACTCATTCTCTCATGTTGATATAAAAATGACTCCAGATTCATAGGACAGAGGACAGAGCTCTTTAATCAACTTGTAGAAAATTCCTACCAACTTGACATAGGTCTTCCTTCTTGCCTTCTTCCTTCCCTCCTTCCTTTCTTTCTATTTTTGTCTTTTGGTTTTTTGTTGCACTGGCATCCAGTTAAGAGGTCTGTTCTTGACCACAGTGATATTGTGGGAGACTTTGTCAAGTTTCATGTTCAACTTCCTTGTCCCTTCCGACAACAGTTGCTGAGCACCTGCTGTTAATCAGCACTGCACCGGATGCTGAGAGCACAGTGTTGTGCTGGTAAGTGTTTAACAACCCACTACCCAGGAAAAAAAACAACCTCTGGTTTGTAATGTTTGCTGATTCCCGCAGTAGAACTACTTCAAAAATGGCAGATTCCAAACTACCACTGTGATGTCACCAAATGTGTGGATGGAGTTGGGACGAGAACTGCACACTCAGCTCGTGAGTCAGCCTGGGCCAACTCCATCCAGCACAGCCTGATGACGTGCAGGCGAACCCCATGCAGCCTCTGCCTTAGGAAAGCTCTGTGCGGTACTAATAGTTGGTGATGCACAATGTCTATCTTCCTTCTAGACCCGCCAGGGGAAGACCATGTCAATGGAGGGAAGGAGATTTATCTGATACGATTTGTTCTCAGTGAATCCATGTTGTTTCCTAATCGCAATAACTCCTTTTAGGTGTTTGCAAAACATTCTTTTTCATGCTTCATTCAACATGCTTTCAGAAGCAATGTTGAACTCATCCACCTGTAGTTTAGGGAATCTATAGTTTTGCTTTTAAAATTAGTGCGTTGTTTTGCCCATCTTTAGTCTTCTAACATGCCGATTAGTCTCCGTGAGTCTTCAAAACTCTCCTTGGGCAGTTTGGAAATCTTATTTCTGAATTCTCAGTATCTTGGGGTGAATTCCATTCTGATCTGGGAGCCTGGAGCTATACTGCCTCTTCACCCATCTTGAGCTTTGGTTCCAATCGGTGTTGATTTTTCTCTTTTGGGTCCAGAGATCTTTCTATCTGATGAGAATAGTAGAAGAAAAATAAGGATGAGGATTCTTTTCCCATGTTTCCCTGGCAAACCCTCTTTGTTTGCTAGCTGTGATAGGCAGACTAAGACCCCTCCCCCTAAGATGTCTACATCTTCATCCCTGGGTTAGGGGAGACATGTTATGTTACATGTAAATATGTTATATTATTTGGCAAGGAGGAATCAAGGTTGCACGTGGAAATAAGATTGCAAAACAACACATCTTAAAATGAGATTATCCAGATATGCCTGGTGTAACTGCAAAGGTCCTTTAAGTGTGGAAGAGAAAGACAGGAAAGATTTGAAGACGCTACATGCTGGCTTTGAAAGTGGAGGAAGGGGCCACAAGCCAAGGAATGCAGGAGAAAACCGGAAAAGCAGGGAAATGGGTTTTCCAGATGGAAAAGAGCCCTGCGGACACTTTGATTTTCGTCTTGTGACTCCACAAGTCTCTTGTGGCTCCAGACCTCTGACCTGACTTTGTGTTTTTAAGCTGCCACCTTTGTGGTAAATTTGTCACAGCAGCCATAGAGAATGCACAGTCAACCCCTTCCAGCCCTCCGTCTCCCTGCCGTCTTCCACAACAGAGGCTGTAAAGTCCAACAGTTACCATGCCACAGCTCTGTGCTTTTTCTACCCTATTACCGTAAACACAGTGGTGACCTAGATGCCACTTTCACCAGAATATGGTGTGCTGGGAACCAGGGGACTTTGACCCCTAAAGAAAGTGCTTTGGTTATCGAGATGCACCATGTCACAGTAGCCTGACGGCATTTTCTCCAGAGGCAGAGGGGAGGAGAGTGCTTCCCCTCTAGAGGGGTGCGCTGAGGTGCAGTCGCATCCAGTGCAGGGGCGCTCCAGCTACACAAGCCTACCTTTAGGTGGCAGGTGACATAGCCTCTCTCTCAAGGTGTCTTCATAGTGCTGGAGCGCAGCGTCCAGACGGGGTTTCGCACTCAGCCAGACATTCCCCTTGAAATCACCTACAGCCTCAGGGTCCCAGCTCCTGAGGGCAGAAGTCTCACTCCCTCTCAATCCCAAGACCCACTGCATTCCCCCAGTCCTTCCTTCAGAGGAAAAAAGAAAGCTACTTATGATAGTAAAAGTGCATTTTTGCTTCCCAATACCCCTGAGGAAGTGACCCCATTTGTGCATGTTTTTGTGATTCTTGTATATTTAACTTCACATTTTGATCAGTGTTGCTTCTCCACCCTTGTTTCTCTAACTGCTCCTCTCCCCGCCCCCACACGGAGTCACCAGCAGAGCAAGGGCTGGGCCTCGTGCTTGGGTCTTACATGAATCAGAATTTCGGGAGAGGGTGGAGAGTTTGGGTACTGCCGTATCTCACCCTTCCCTCCCCTTCAGCTGGTTGGGCAGCCTGCCATTCTTTCCCACAATCTCTGCATTTCTTTCTTTCTTCCTCTTTATCTTTTCCCATGCGCCCTCCCCCGAGTCCCACTTTAAGGTCATTCATTCCCACACCACCGTACAGCTCCCTGTTCTCTCCCATCCGTCAATTCCATGCCTCAGAGTCTCTGGAACGATATTCTTCAGGGCATTACTCATGCTCTGAACTCAGGCACCCTTGGTTCATTACTCATTAATATATTCTAGATGCTGTGGGAAATCAAAGATGCTTCGTGTGACGTGTATGAATCCTGCCTCGTGGGTCAGAGTCCAGCTGGGAGACGACCAGATGCCTCAGCTGTGAGGTCGGATGTGCTACCTGCTTTAAGACAAGAATGGATAAGCTGCTAGTGGGTGAGAGGTCACTTCCAGTTTGAAGAGGGGCCTCAAGGAGGAGGGACTTCTAAGCTATGCCTTGAAAAGCACGAATGATTTAGAGATGTGAAGAAGGGGACGGATGGCATTTCGGGCAGAGGAGGCTGTTTACGTGAGCAAAAAGTTCAGAGGGGCGATACGGCTGGGTGTGCCCATGGAGAAGAACGATGGGAAGGGTTGCATCATGGGTGGAGGAGTGAAACATTAGGCTAGGAATGTAAGTGGGGCCAAACCTGGGAGGGTTGTAAAGTCAGCCAAGGGTTTGGCTTCCAGCTGTGGTCAGTGGGGCTCCTGAGAGTTTGCTGAGCAAAGAGTGAAGTCACATATGTATTAAAAAATGTATCATAACCTCTACATTTTTTAAAAGTTGGTGTTCAGAAACATAACTAAGTTGTAGAGGTTGCCATTGAACTTCTGGTAGCTCTCCATTTTCTTATTTAATAGAAGTTCTGAATTAAAAGGTGAGTAAAATTGAGTAAAGCCGATCGTGATGGAGGTCGGCATAGTGGGTACCCTGGTGCATTTAGAGAGGCCAAAGGGAATTTTCCAGGGTGCTGAAAATGTTCTCTATCTTGATCTTGAGCTGTGCACTTGAGATCTGTGCACTTGACGATCTGTTTGTTGCATTTCAACACTTTTTTAAAGGTTGCTTACAAACAATAAATAAATAACAGGGATAAGTACAGAAAGTGCAACTTGGGTTCTGAGAGGCCCTGCCTCTGTGTACCCCAGAGAGCAAGGCTGGAAACCAAAGTGTTACCCAGACCCACCAGGCCAGCTGTGCAGTTGGAGGAGGCAGCTTTCAAATGTGATCAGGGCTGCAGCAAAAATGACCTTGAAATAATACTCGGGAACCCAGGGTTGTCAGTGATTCACAGGTCTCTTCCCTTCTTCAGGCCTTAGTTTCCCATCAGAATGCTGAGGGAGCCCGTTAAGGTAGACCCTGGGCATGGGAAGTCCAGTGACCTCTGCCCTGTGGGTTTCTCCAATGTCTCAACTCTTCTGATTCCAGCATGGGCTTAAAATGAATGTGCACCACTCTCCTTGTCTCATCTCTGGGACTTCTCTTGTCCTAAAATGCTGCACACAGATCTCTGGATTTAGGGAACATGAACTACAGTCTCCTTAACTGTTACTTCCCCAGGTAGTTTTTGGCATGGTAGTTGGAGAGAAGTTGCAGGTGGAAGTAATGCTGGGGAAAGAAAATTAACAACAGCTGTTTCTGCAAGGGAGGCCTGCTCTGGAGTGCACTGTTACAAAGTAGATTTTAGAAAAAGCATGGTAGGCCCTGACTGGCATGGCTCAGTGGATTGAATGCCAGCCTTTAAACTGAAAGGTCGATGGTTCGATTCTCAGTCAGGGCACATTCTTTGTTTGTAGGCCAGGTCCCTGGTTAGGGGCGTGTGAGAGGCAACTGATAGCTCTCTCTTGCACTCTGACGTTTCCCTCCCTCTCCTTCTCCTTCCTTTCCCCTTTCTCTAAAAGTAAATAAATAAAATCTCTTAAAAGACAGAGAGAGAAAGAAAGCATGGTACCATAGCGCTAACCAAGCTGAGGAAAACAGCAGGAAAGCAGCAGGTGGAGTAAGGATGACAGTCAGGTCTTGGATGGAAAGTAGCTTTGGAAAACAGCCCTGGAATAGAGCTTCTACTCATCATAGATTCACTGGTCCCAATACCTGCGGTTGCAGGTATTTTCACATCAGCTGTCGCCAGGTGGAGCACAGTGATAAGACAGCAATGAGAGAGTAGACAGAAAAGTAGGAAGGGGAAGGGAACAGGAGGCAGGCGGGGTCCTAAAAGTGCCCCAGGATCTTGCAGCACAGCCTGGCCACAGATGGGTCATCCTCCTGGGCAGATCTTGCAGAGAAGGTGCCACATTTTCCCTGGCAACAACTTCTACCCTCTGGAAATAGGTGCCTTCTTGCGGCTAAGCCAAGTCCCGTGCTGAAGCCAAGGCCACATCTGTTGGTAAGGTCGTCCATCCAGACCATTTACCATTTACCATGAGGGTTTGGGCCCCAGCCTGGCATGGCTAAGCTAGAAGGCCTGTCTTTGGAGGGCACTGAGGTGAAGCCCCTCTCTCTTCCAAGGAGGAAAATAAGGCTCAGAAACAGAAAGGGTCGTCATTCATCTAAGCATGTAGCCACCCTAGCCCTTGATGCCAGGCCTCCTTATACAAGGTGTAGTGATGGAGAGAACATCGGTGTAGAGCCAGACAACACAGGTTCAAATCCTGCTCCTACCTCGACTAGCTGAGGGATTTAACCAACTTTCTCAACCCCTTTCAGGCTCAGCTGCCCTGTGTATTAGAATGGAGACTATAATAGAATCTTCCTCACAGGGTTGTTGTAATCTTAAATCAAATAATAAATGAAATTCACTTAATATAACTGACTCACAAATAGTAAGTGCTCAGTCTATGTTAGGGGGGAAAAGACCACACAATAACACCTCCCACCCCCAAGTCTGGTCCCCAGGCCAAACTACTAGGCCGATAGAACAAAGTTTTTCCCCAACTGGTCGTAGGCAACACCCCTTTTGTTTTGTTCAGAGCACAGGTGAGGGGGAGAAGGAAGAAGAGGGTCTCACTCCCCAAGGCCCGCCTCCATCCACGCTCTGCCTATCTACGCTGGGGTCACAAATTCAAACATTCGCAGAGAACAGACACGTGTGTAAACAAGTAAAGCAGGCCAGGTGAGCTGAGTGGCAAATTGGAGCGCCCGGTTTGATCCTGGCCCCATAAAGTTGCCTTTGCTCGCACTTCCTATGGTACTCAGGGCTGGTAGAAAAACAGTCATTATGGAACCGGCTACACTTTAAATTAGAAGAATGCTAGCAGCATCACCTTTGTGAGGACTATTGGAACCTCCGAGAGGGTACCGCTATCAGCACTAGGTGTGTTCATCTGAACCACTGATCCGGGCTTTATCTCGAGGATGGATGTGGTGAACGCTGACCAACAAGACGGAGTTGTAGTGGTAGCGTTATTGACAGCTCAGAGGCAAATTTAGGACCACACCCAGAGATGTGTCGGTTAGTATGTACTTTGCTTTTTTTTTCTCTTGTTCTACCTAATTTTAAAAAATTTCCTATTTTCTCATTAAGAAAGAAATTGCACTTAGTTAATATGTTTAAATAAGAATGTATAAAATAAAACATATAATTAAAAGTCCCTTATGGAAGCACCCCTCCAGAAGTAAACTCAGCAAGAGTTTGATCGATCTTTTTTCAGTTTTATTTTATTGCATACACACACTGTGTTAGTTTGTGGGGTCTGCCATAGCAAAGTAGCACAGACTAGGTGATTTTTTAAAGGTTTTATTTATTTATTTTGAGAGAGAGAGGAAGGGAGGGAGAGAGAGAGAGGGAAAGAAACATTGATCAGCTGCCTATTGCACATCACCAACGGGGGGCCTGGCCCGCAACCCAGGCATGTGCCCTGACTGGGAATCGAACCGGTGACATTTTGTTTTGTGGGACGATGCCCGGCCCACTGAACCACGCCAGTCAGGGCCACCACACCAGTAGGTAATTTAAACAGAAATTTATTTCCTTGCAATTCCAGAGGTTAGGAGTCTCAGGTCAAGGTGTCAGCAGGGTTAGTTTCTCCGGAGGCCCCTCTCCCTGCGTTGCAGGTGGCTGTTTTCTGCCCATTTCCATGGCCTCCCTGTGTGTGTCAGTGTCCCAATTGCCTTTTCTTATAAAGACACTAATCATATTGGATTAGAGTCCAACCTAATGACCTCATTTAACCCTAGTCACTTTATTAGAGACCTTATTTTCAGATGAAGTCACACCCTGAAATATCAGGAATTAGGGAGTGATATTTGAGGTGGGGTACATATTCACCCACAACACACAAACAATGATTTTTTTTTTCTGTGCAGTTTCGCAATTTGCTTTTCTTACTGAAAGTAGTTTCAACAAGTTTTCAAGTCCAATGATATGTATCTTTCTGAGGAAGTTGAAATAGCGGGTATTTTGTTCTTTCATCCCATACAAATAACAAGGGAGAAGGGGGTTGGGATCGACCTTTGGGTCAACAACCAACAGCATCAGTCAAAAGGATATGCTGGCTCTTCACTGCCTCACCTCCTTCATCTAATTGCTTTTTATTTGAAGTTTATGTGAATTTTTTGTGCTACTCTTCCCATCACACATTAAATTGGCCATAGCATGCATTAGGCTCTGGTGGTTGTTTCTAGGATATGAATTTGTTCATTGCTATTTGGTCTTCGCTCTCTTTTCTTAACTCTCCTAGCTTCCTTGTTTTATCTCAGATGATTTATTTACTACATCTTTTATCTCTTTTTTCCCACAGAAGTCACATGCTTTTTAAATTTTTTTTTTCCTGTGAAAAGTACCAGGCAAGTGTTATCTGAAAGCTCCCGCCACTTCCGCGGGTGTTACCTCCAAGTCTTCTGTTTGACTCTCCCCTGAGGTGAGTAGTTCTTCCTTTAAGCCCCTCTTTGTGTCTTTGGGTGCCTTTTACATTCCGCCTCTAGGACTTAAGAACAGATGTTGTTGCCCGTGTTCAGCCTTTCAGCGGTCTGCAAGAGTGTGCGCTGGGAGTGTGCACTTGCACGAGCAGAAGTCTTGAACTGCTAGGGTCTAAATTTTATCTTGACTCTCTTCTCCTTGAACTTGACCTTGATCTGGTCCTGTGGCCGTACCTTCAGCTTTCAGATTGTTCCCATCCTCAGGTGGGGCTTATTCCCTTCAGGCTCCTTAAGACCCGGAACGTTGCTTTGATGCGGCTGTCAAAGCTATTTTAGTGTCTTTAATATCATGATTAGAATTTCTCACTTCAAGATTATATAAATATTCATCAATATACTCTTCCATTAAGTGCAAAGTGACTCCAAGTTTATTTATTTCCAAATGGCTGATCCAATTTTCCAATGTCATTTTAAAATTATCCAAATCTTTCCTTCCTATATAATGTGCTGAAGAGTGTTTCTACATACAGCCTCTATAATACAGTGAATAATGAATGGACAGAAAACTTTTATAGGCTTTTCCTTCAGTCTCATTAAAATAGCTCTCCTAATTATGTCTATTTTCAGAACACTAATGTATATTCACAAACATATTACAGTACATTGCATTATATTATATTGTTATGCACAGTACATATAACACTTCAGCTTTCTAATACAGGAAGTTGAAAGTTGTATAAGTTCTAGAAATGCTCCCACTGCCCTCTCCTCACACTTAGACCTCCTGTGCAAGGTCTAGTCACTATGCGGACCTAATCAGAGCACAGTGGGCGTGCCCCCAACAACAGAACCTGGGCCACCTCTCTTGCCTGTGGGTACAGCTGCCTGGAGCAGGGCAAAGGAAGCCACACTGTGACTCAGGAGTTACACCTCGGCCCAAAGTTATCAAGTCTTTCTTTTACTGTAACATACGGGGAAAGCCTTATATAGATTTTCTTAAATATTTTATTTATTTATTTTTTAGAGACAGGAAGAGGGAGAGAAAAGAGGAGGGAGAGGAACATCAATGTGAGAGAGATACATCGATCGGTTGCCTCTTGCATGCCCCTAACTGAAGACCTGGCCTGCAACCCAGGCATGTGCCCTGACTGGGAATCGAACCAGCAACCTTTTTTGGTTCCCAGGCCGACACTCAGTCTAATGAGCCACACCAGTCAGGGCTTGTACAGATTTTTTTAATGACCTCCAAACTTATCTTAGGATGGAAGTACTCTTTGATTCAAAAAATAGTACATCATCCACTTAGATAAATTAAGTTGGTTCTCAGGTTGTAATACCTGGTCATGAAGTGTTAAGAGGGAGTTCAATGGCTTCATGAGAATGAAAGGGATTATTTTAGACTCCTAAGAGGAGAAAATGGAAGCAAGATAGAAAGAAAGTGCTCTGAGCAGTGTGGCTTGATGGTCTGGGTGTCCTTCCACACACCAAAGTGTCACCTGTTTGATTTCCAGTCAGCGCACATGCCTGGGTTGTGGATCAGGTCCCTGACTGGGGGCTCATGGGAGGCAATTGGTTGTTTCTCCCACACATTGATGTTTCTCTCCCTCCCATTCTCCCTCCCTTCTACTCTCTTTAAAAATAAACAAACAAACAAATAAATAAATAAAAGTGAAAGTCAAGGCCAATGATACAGTCAAATCCCCAGTGGTGGGTTATCACAACAGGCTTTTAAGAAGATCTCTAGTATTTAAATTGAGTTGGGAGTACTACTTTGACATAAGCGCCATCTCTCCAAGTTCCCAGCATCCTCTGCTCCCAAATGAAGAGCGTGTGTGCTGGGAGCGAAGGAGAGTAGCCATGTTTGTGTTAGGGTCTTTGTGTTGTTGTGTGATGGCCCGTCATTTAAGCCTACTCAGCAGAGACATGATCTTAGGACAGAGGCGGCCATGAGCAGGTAGGTTTCCCAAACATTTGCCGAGATCTGGGGATGGTCATTGATTTCTACAAGTTACAAAATGGGGACTTTAGATTATCTTCAGCCTTGCAAGCAGGGCGACCCCAGCTGACATCTGACGGTTATCTAAAACTTCACTGTTTTTGCCTTTCAGACGAACTGACATCATTCACGTCTTTGGGGAAATGAATCTCCATGGTGCTCAGCTGACTTCCCAGAAACTAGTGGAGAGAAAGAAGAAACAAAATTTCAAAGCCCCTTCCCATTCTAACGGCTCATTTTTAAGCGGAACAAATTAGATATGATTAAGTTTTTCATCTGCAAAATGTGGCTAATTGTAATAGGTTCCTCACAGGATTGTGGAGAAGATTAAAGGATTACTATATGTAAAGTGTTTTAGAAGTGCCTAAAACACAGTAAATTCTATTTGTCTTTATTATGATGATTATTGATATTATTGTCATCATGCTCAGTAGAATAAACAGAAGTGACCTGGGAGAGGGATTCTAAGCAGAACGGATCCAGGACCTTTAGAAGCACGGAGGGTTCTGTATAACTCCCACCTCCTCCCCACCACCTCAAACCTTTCATGTTGGTCATTTTTTAAAAAATTCCCGTGGGATGTTTTGAGGGGCAGTCGCCAGGCAAAGAATCATAGCATAGGAGCTGAGTTATGGAATACAGAAGAGAAGAGAGCTCCAGGAGGTGAGCTATTGGTGAGACCAAGAGTGCTTAGGGAGCTGGAACTTGAACTCAGGCCAGAAATGACTCAATCAACTTCCCAGGAATCGGCAAACATATTGGAAAGGACATTGAACTTCCTATTGAATATGGGATTAAAGAATCGTCCAACTGGGGGGGAAAAAGCCCCACTCACATGATGCTCTCAGGTGACCTAAGATCACATTGAAAATAGAATGTTCAAGGAAGTTAAGAAATAAGTTAAAAATATATCACACTTCTGGGAAAGGGGATAGCTTAAATACACATTTACAAAATCTCTTCCAGCCTATCCCCATCAAAATGAGCAAAAATATCCAAATACAGAGAAGGTCCCAATCTCACACATATTTTTTAAATGGGCCAGCTACAATCCAGTCTGTACCACACTGAACACTGGTGCTGGGAGCTGAAATGTTCATGCTCGAGTCGAGAGTATGAACTGAGTAGAGAACTTGAGCAATACTCAAGCTGAGTATCGCTGATGTTGGCAGGGGGCAAAGTTCGGAGGGCCCCCATGATTACTACTCAGCTAGAGAGGGGAGGGGCTGAGCTTCCTCCTGAGCCCTGCAGTCCAGTGAAAGGTGATGGCCGAAAGGAAGCTTTGTTTCACCTGAGGGAAGGAAAACCGTGGGGGAAAGTTGTTTTCTTGTTAATGAGAAACCAGAGAAGGTAATGGCTCTGAGAGAGCGCACAACTCCAGTCCTGCCCCGCCCAGTCACTGAGCTAGCTGTGTCCTCAGGCAGGTGGCTGGGGCCGGGTGGTGGGGGTGGGGGCAGAGGGAGGTTGGCGGTAGGGGGAGGGAGGGGGCAGATGTGCCCACTGACAAAACAGAATTCCCACTAGCATCTCCCCAGCCGGACGCCCACTGACATGGCTAGCCTTCCCCCACGTTGGGATCAAACAGAAATTTGGAGACTCCCGCAGATTTGGAGACTCACCACTCACCACTGTTCCCCCTGCCAGGAGGACAAGGCCCCAAACCAGGGAAGCTGCTCACAGCGATAGGATTTTTGACAACTTCTGAAAGAAACTGTAGCTGCCCAGATGATTCCATCATCATCATCATCATCAAATACGAATAGTGATACAAATAGAGCACATTTGTAGGGGAAGTGGGAGTGGAGGGAATACAAGAAAGAGTCCAGAAATAGGACTTCACATGTATGGTCAAGTGATTTTTGATTAAGGTGTCAAGGTAATTTAAATAAGGAAAGAAGAGCCTTTTCTTGTTTCCTTGTGCCGTTGAACTCCATCCCTCACACTACATATGCATCAACATTTATCTTACGCTATATTCAACACTTATCCAAAAATGGATCAGAGACTTAATGTAAGAGCCAAACTATAAATATAAAAGCCAAAACTATAAATCTTCTAAAAGAAAATAGAGGAGAAAAATTTTGCAACCTTGGCCTAGATAAAAATTTCTTAGAAGAGACACAAAAAGAATAAACCACATACACACAAAAAGCTAAATTAAACCCTATCAAAATGTAAAACTTCTGCTCTTTAAAAGATGCTGTTGAGGGGGCAATGGGCAAGGAAAAAATATCCAGAATATCTAAAGAACTCTGCAGCTCAATA
Organism: Phyllostomus discolor; assembly: GCF_004126475.2. Classification (NCBI taxonomy): domain Eukaryota; kingdom Metazoa; phylum Chordata; class Mammalia; order Chiroptera; family Phyllostomidae; genus Phyllostomus; species Phyllostomus discolor. The sequence continues at coordinate 196,436,213 of NC_040905.2, forward strand.
ATAATGATATGAGCAACTCAATCTTTAAAATATGCAAAGGTTTTAGCAAGCACATTACAAATATATATGAAAGGCCATTAAGCACATGAAAAGATGTTCAGTATCATTAGTCACCAGGGAAATAAAAATTAAAATCTCAATAACACAACATCACATACCTACTAGAATGGCTAAAATAAAAATGATGGGCAGTGCCAACTGTTGGAGAGGATGCAGGAGACTGTGAACTCTCATACGTTGCTCATGGGAATGTAAGAACCTACAGCCAGTTTGGAAAACAACTTAGTGGTTCCTTATAAAGGTAAGTATATGCTTAGAAGATGACACAGCAATTTCACTACTAGTTATTTACCCAAGAAAAGTATGTCCACACGATGATTTGCATATGAATGTCCACAACAACTTTATTCATACTAGCCAAAAATTGGAGACAACCCAAATGTCCATCAAAAGTCAATGAATAAATAAATGGTGATATAGCCATACAAATTATAATATATCCATATTACCCAGCATTGAAAGGGAACAAGCTGCCCTGGCTGGTGTAGCTCAATGGATTGAGCACCAACCTGGGAACCAGAGGTTCCCTGGTTCGATTCCCAGTCAGGGCACATGCCTAAATGGTGGGCCAGCTCCCCAGTAGGGGGTGTGGTGAGAATAACCACACATTGATGTTTCTCTCCTTTCTCTCCTTCCCCTCTTTCTAGAACTAAATAAATTAAATTTAAATTAAAAAAAAAGAAAGGGAACAAGCTAACCCTGACTGGCGTGGCTCAGCTGGTTGGGTGTCTTTCCAAGAAGCAAAAGGATATTGGTTCAATTCCTGGTCAAGGCACCTGCAGGAGTCAACTGACCAATGTTTCTCTCCCTCTCTTTCTCCTTCCCTTCCCCTCTTTCTAAAAATAAATCAATAGACTCCTTTTTTGAAAAAGGGAACAAGTTATTGATAATAGGCAACAAAATGAATGAATCTCAAAAGCGTGTGCTGAGCTAAAAGAAACCAAACACAGACCACTTCATATAGTCCGATTCTATTCATATGACACTTCTAGAGAAGGCAACTCTAATATACAGGGAAAGAAAGCAGAGCAGTGGAGCTTGGGCTGGCGGGTGGGTGGGGACCAACAGGGAAGCAGAAAGGAACTACGGAGGCCAAGAGAAAAGTTCCATATCTGGATTGGGGGGTGGTTACCAGGGTGCACACATTTACCAAGAGTCATTAAACTATACACTTAAAATGGGTTCATTTCATTGTATGCCAGTATACTTTAATACAGTTGACTTAAGACAAAAAAGAATGAATTATTTTTATTGAAAAAAACTACTGATATAAAAATAGCATCATTATGATGATAAACAGGGAGCTGGCCCAGCCAACTAATGGCCAGGTGTGTAATAACCTCATCTTTCAAATGAAGAAGTCGTTAGTGGGTCACTGGAGAGTCAGATTCTAATCAAGATGAGTTTACTTAGCAAGAGCTGCTTGTTCTCTCCCCTGAAGATGCAACAGAAATGTGAAAGTGGTGTCGATGAGCTCCAGAACCTAACGTAGCCCTTGAAGAGACAGGACGTGGTTGGGTATTGGTGAGAGAGAGGGAGATGGCCTTGGAAAGCCTAATAGTAATAAATGTAATACAAATACAAAGTGTTTATTGGCTGCCAGGCACAAGTCGTACATATGTACACAAATATATATGTATACAGACATATGTACTCGTTTAATTCCCTGAATGATTTTATGACGTGGAAATTACTGTCCCCTTATACAGATGAGTAAAGTGAGCCTGAGGTCACAGAGCTGGTAAAGCTGAGCCAAGATTTAAACCTAGACAGCTTGGCTCCAGAGCCAGGGCTTTTTTCTCTGTACTATGATGCCTCCCATTTCGGTGTCAGGAGCCACAGGGTGAGAGGATGGATGGCTGAGGGACCACACTCTCCCCCTGCCGCTTCCTCTCCCCACCCTCCCCAGGTAAACGGCACCGCCCTCCCCAGGTAAACGGCAGGGTCATGGCCGTGCCTGTGAACGGTCCAGTGGAGAGCGCTCTTCTGTCCTCCATGGCATCTTCTGATGTGACCGGTGCAGGTGGACAATAGGCCGCTGATCATTACCTTGCTCATGCACCCAATTTGACCAGGAAATGACAACCGAGGACACCACCCCTGCAAATGAGCCCGTGCCCGGATAAAGTGGTGGACAGATAGCCCAGAGAGTAGGATTATCTGTGGTACCAGGAGGGCACGTGAACCTTCCCTAGACAAGTCTGATGCATACTCAGAATTAATCACCATGGCTTAGGCAGGATATTATTTTACCAAAATAACATATTACATGGTGGTTTCTCTTTTTAAAAATATTTTATTTATTTATTTTTAGAGAGGGAAGGGAGGGAGAAAGAGAGAGAGAGAAACATCAATGTGCGGTTGCTGGGGGTTGTGGCCTGCAACCTAGGCATGTGCCCTGACTGGGAATTGAACCTACGACACTTTGGTTCGCAGCCCAAGCTCAATCCATTGAACTACACCAACCAGGGCACATGGTGATTTCTTAGGAATAAAGCTCTTCACCCGAGCATTTTATTAAGAGGTTCACTATTCCTGGATTCCTTCATTTAGGCACTACAGTTGGCAGGCACCCTTTGCATTTAGATTTGTCCTCGGGAATGCCCATTGCCTGAGCTGTCATAACAGAATGGAATCTTCACTCTTCCCTGGTTTGGGTGAGAGAAGGTTGTACAGTGTGGCTGAACCCTAACCTGTCTGTTCAGTTGGTCCTTCAAACCCAGCCAAGCAAAGCAAGTGGTCCTCTTCTTCCCTTGCCAGACTTGGGCGCCGCTAGAAATGCAGGATTACGCCAGGTGAGAGTGATCCCAAGAAATCACCAGACCACCCCATAGAGCCTGAGGCGGCGAGGAAAACAAGTCTTTCTAAAGTCAAAGGGTTCTTCCTGTGTTTTCAGATCTTCTCAGTTTCCAAGCAGCCAGCCACCTGTGCTCAGCTTCCACCTAGAACTAAGCAATTTAGGGAAGGAAAAGATTATTCCAGGTCACAGAGCTCCTGGGAAGCTTTAAACAACCTTGCCCCCGGAGAGCACATTTCTTGGCCTCCCTCCCTTGGCAGGCACATCCACCTTCCCGGTGTGGGAGAAGAAATCCCTTCAGCTTTTCCCAGTCAGTGCTGTTTCCCAGACTTATATATACACCTGAATCCCGCTGAACGACTGCTGAGTGGGGAGGGCAGGTGCTGACGATTAGACAGGTAAGGGTGAGCAGGAGAATCGTTTGCTAGAGAGGCACTTATTCAGGTATCCACAGAGCCTACGGTGTAGTTTTGTAATAAGCCCGCAGAAATATAATTTATTGAGGGAGAAATGACAAAGCATATCAGCTCTTTCTAGAAACCTAGGGAGGTGAAGACAAGCTGCAAACAGGCTTGACTGAGCAGTTTAAGAAAGGATTTGGCTGCTTACAATGGATACACTCCTTGCTGTTGCTGCCCATCACAGACTTCCGGTCTCCAGGTGGAATTGGAGCAACTGCTAGAAAAGCAATACTGTGCAGGCTAAGCATTACACGTAAGAGTAGAATTGGCACAGGAAGCGTGAAAAGAAAAAATAAGAAGGCTCATGAAGGTCCCAGCCAGGCCTCAGATTCTCTTTCCTGTCCACTGGCCCTCCAGGGCTAATGGAGCAAGAGTGGGGCGGAGCTTGCCCCAGCCAGACCTGTGGGAAAGGCGGAGCCACCCTGGCCCTTAGAGCTAGCCGGTGCGCTGGGTCAGACTGCCATCTGCTGAACACTTCCCAGTAAGTCCTTGACTTCCTTCCCCTTCAGAGGTTGTTCTGGGCCTCAAAGTGAGAAAGATCATGAGTTTGGACATGAGAAGACAAGAGCTCTGGGGTTGTCAGACTGAAGACTCTTAACCTTTTCTTTCTCTGAACCTCATTGCCATGTTTTAAAAGAACAGGAGGCCCTAGATCATCCCCCCTTTCCATCTACAGACATTTACAGCCCCCCGTACCTCCCTCATCATAGCAGCCACGTTATAATTGCTTCACCTGTCTCCTCGACTAGATTGAGAGCTCAGTATGAGACCGGTCCTATTTGTGTCATTCATCTTTGTATCCCCAGTGGAGTGATATGCACACAGGTGCAGATACTCAAAAACCATGTCAAATGAGAGAGGGAGGAAGGGGAGAAGGGAATGAAGAAAGGTAAGGTATCTCAACAAGCCAGTAGGGGCCTATTTGCCCCAGGAGCCCTGAACGTTGCTGCAGATTAGGAAGGAAGAAAGCTGCTCTACTCCAATCCTTACCAAGGGAAATTAATTAGTCAAGAGGCAACTGACAAAACAGGATATGGCTTAGGTCTCCAGCAGAAGGCTCTGTAAACTCAAAAAAGCTGCTGGAAGCACAGTTTCGTGAACATCCCAGACTGGTCCCCCTGAGGGGCTGGCAGAACACGGGTGGAAGGGTTCACTTCCAATGGCATCAGAGAGGCCTGCAACCCAGAGGAGGCTTGGTTAGAGCTTTGCCACTTACACACATTTTCTTAATCTCGAAGGAATTCTGTAGAATTGGAAGGTCCCCTGAGGGCTGGGCCAGGGAGAGACTGGCTGGAGGGGCCCCACAACTAGCTGATGGCCCCAGAATTCTCCCCTGGAGTGATTTGGGGGAGATTCTGGGGCATCTCCTTGTGGACGAAAAAGGAGTTCTGTGGAAAGTAACCTCACAGGGCGATCTGATTATAAATTTCTAAGTAGGTAGGTCATAGTGAGTAGGTATGCCTGCATGTAACTTCTTCAGTAAAAGGTTTCTCTTCGCCCTAAGCAAGCCCTGTCCTTTGTTTCTAGGCATCTAGGTAAACACACCTTTCAACAAGGAAGTGGGAGTGGACATGCAAGGCTGAAGGCGGCGGGTAAGTTGGGGCACTGGAGACCAGTGTGAAATAAAAGAAAGCAGAAAAATCATATTAAAGAAACGAAGTTTCTGTGGTTACCAAAGGAAGCTGGTGAACTTGGAATCTCAGTGTGTGTCTCAGCCTATCTGGCAGACACCTCTGATTATAATCTGAGCTCTTGATTTTTCCACAAAGACCGAGAGATATTTAGGATGAGATTATTTTGAAATAACCCCGACCTCATGCTTAAATCATGGAATCACAGAATCCTAGGCCTTGCCCGTGGTGGGCCCATCCCAGCTTCTATAGAAAGTATGGGGTACAGGAACGCCAGCCTCGATCGTGGCTAACTTTCATCCTGCTTCTTTCTGCCCAGGGTCAGGGACTAGGGGGAGGTTAGGGAGGCACTTGTCCAGGTGCAAAATTTAAGGACTGATGAAAAACAGTGTTAAACAGAAAACCACAGGCCCAAAACAGCGTCACCTGTGCTGAAAGCCCATGATACCAAACCTGGATTTAATACCTAATCTAATTGCAGTTTCAGCCTTTCCCAGGAACAAAATCTTAAACAACCAGTTGAACTTTCTAGCCAATCACCAGTAGGTAATCTGTCCTGCTGGCCCTCTCCATTTCCCCACAACCCCCACCCTCACCCCCCAACCACAACAGAGAGAAGAGGCAATCTGCATGATAAAAACCCTTCACCTGCTTCTTCCCCCAAAAAACAACTGTCCTGGCCGCAAAAATAATCCCTTGTTTTCTTTCCCTGATAGCTCCCTTGCCCCACGCTGCTTCCTATAAAAACCCTCCTGCCTTCCTCTAAGCGAAGGTAACTAGGCCTGAAATAACCCACTCTTTCAACCTCTTCTCAGTCCCACCCCCTTTCTGCCTATAAAATCCTTGCATTTCTTACCACTTCTTGGAGTGTCCTTCTAGTTGCTACATGCAGTGCTGCCCAGTTCATGAATCACTTAATTAAAGCCAATTAGGCCTTCAAATTTACTTGGTTCAATTTTGCTTAACATTATCTCAGTGCAATGATGCATTAATGCTTTTAAAAATCAAATTTAGAAAAAAAAATTGTAGCCATCTATGGCAATGGGTGTTCACTAGATGTACAGGGTGATAACTCGGCAATACACACATATCAGACGATTAAGGTGTGGTGACTGAGAAGCCGCGGAGGGCCCAGGGCCAAGCAGGAGGGAGGCCTGCAGGGGCTTTCCTTCTGTGAAGCACCCCTGGTGAAAAACCTGCTCCTGAAACAAACATAATGTTTATGCCAATTCTAATAAAAGTTCAAAATTGATGCCAGAGAAAGTCCATGATGGCTAAAATGTCAAATTTTTAAATAAGGACAGGCTCTAAGCCTGCATTTGCTCGACCCTGAATGGGAGCACTTCACATTGCCCCCCTCATCCCCCCACCCCCCCTCCCCCAGTTGTGGCTCTGACCAAGCTCATTCCCACCTCAGGGCCTTGGTGCATGCTGCTCTCTCCCTCTGGAATACCCCTCCCAGATCTTGTCCAAGTTGCCTCCTTCTTGTTATTTGGGTTTCTGCTCTGATGTTATTTTCTTACATGAAATATGGAAGGCCTTCATATTTAGAACGGCCTTCTCTTTTCTGGCTTGGCTGTCTACAGTCACCCATCCCCCAGCCCTGCCCCTCCCCGGCGTGGTTACGCTCTATTCCATTCATTTTAGTTTTTTCAGAGCATTTTTCCCCTATGAAATTATGAAATGCATTTGCCTGTGCACTTGCCAGTGCCTCTCTGGTGCCTAACACATGCACATACTCGCAAAATATCAGTTGAATGACATAATGAAGGAAGCCCCTGCTGTCAGCTGCCAGGCTCGCTAAGCACTCCCTTGGGGGAGCTCACTGAGTCCCCTCATCACTCCCCTGGGAGTCTGTTGGCCACCACAGTTTTACAGATGAGTGAACTGAGGCTTAGAGACGTTTCCATTCTGCGTGACCCCAGGTCACATAGCTAGCGAATGAGCAAAGACTCACATCCTCTGGAATTCTTGTTCTTTCCACCGCCTCCAGGGCTACCGCCCATCCTTCAGGTCCCTTCTCTTCTGGGGAGATTTAACTCTTTTATTCCCCAAACCACTTCTCCCTTTCTCACAGAGCCATTGTTGTGAGAACAGTAAAATCCCAACTGCCTCTTCCTCTGTGAAGGGCACTGCCAACATGGGGGGGCTGCATTACCAGGGCGGGCTCCAGTCTGGCTCCTGTGTGGTCGGGGCGCTCTCACCAGGCAGTCTGAGGCCACCAGGCAGTCTGAGGCCGGGTCTGCTTCCTTCCGGCACGTCTTTCCTGCAGCACACAGTATAACAAAACTCACTGTCCTCTTCCAACTTCTTTACTCCAAACCACGTTTGTGATTCTGAGACTATGAAGAGAACTGGCCAACTGGCCATCGAGTGGGATGAGAAAGCAGCAACTCTGGGACTATGGTTGTGCTAGAGCTAATTTCCCCTTTGGCCTTGCGTGACAGGGGCCGTGCCTGTGTCTTCCCCCAAGGGAGGGTGTGTGTGTGTGTGTGTGTGTGTGTGTGTGTGTGCATGCGTGTGTTTAAACAAGTTGAGATACCCTAAAATAATTCACTAGTAATTTTGTATAACCAACACCACCATTCCAGTTTTAAACATTTCAGTGAGGTCTTTCATACCCCTTTAGAGTTAAGCCCCGTTCCTAGTTCCAACCACCGGCAACCACTAATCTGCTTCCTGTCTCTATGAATTGGCCTTTTCTGGACACTTTATATCGGTGGAGTCATCCAGCACGGGACCTTTTGTGTCTGCTGTCATTCACTCAGCGTGTCTTTGAGGTCCGTCCATGTAACACGTGCACGTTTTGTTCCTTTTCACTACTGAGTGGTGTCCCAGATGTGCAGACTTGACTGGGATTAAATGAGCAGCCCTGGCCAATGGCTGCCCCGTTTAGGTCCCTGTCCTGGAGACGCCGTCCAGCAGCCCCACTCGCAGGGCCTCCCCCAGCCCCGAGTAACCTTCTTCCGATTCTGTCCTCGCAGGAGGGCCCATCCAGGCCATGTCATCTCACCCCTGGAAACAAGTTGCTCCAGGTGTGTTCTCAACCCAGTGTGCCCTGGAGGTCCTGGGTCTCCCTTATTAGCCTGAGAGCTCTTTCCAGGGACAAATAGGGTCCCCCGCTGCTTCTCTATTGCCTCAGTGTTCCAAGAAGAGTGCTGAGCAGAAGCACATGTGTGACAGACTCCTGGGAGGGTTGCTTGTGAGTGAAGCGAGGATGCGGCAGGGCCTGTGGAAGCCCCTCTGCTCCTTCCCTCCTTTGGGCCCCGCTGCCTGGTGCTCAGTGTCTGCATGTAGCGCTGCAGCTCTGAGCCAGCCCTGGGAGGCACAAGCCACGGCTTGGCTGAGTCAGCTCCCCTGAGGCCACGGGCACGGATGTCCCTCCAGTCAGTTCCACAGAACATGCTAGAAAGAGCACAGGCTCCTTCCCATGGGCTCTGGCTCTGCGTGGCCTTAGGAAAGAAAGATTCCTCTTTCAGAAACTGTGAAAAAAGCCCACCCCACAAACAGTGAGGATACAATGAAATAAGGCATCTATAGGGTAGGCTCCAACTTACTCATTGCCCTCCCTTACTTCTCTCTTCTCCCTGCCCACCTCCCTCTAAGTCCCTAGGTAATAGAGTTTTGAAGCCTGGAGTTTTGGTAAAAAGTGGCGCTCCCACAATGCCTAAAGGCATCGCCCTCTCTGGGGAAGGAGCTAACAGGTCCCGGGGGAGGTGTTCCGGGGACTCTGAATTCAGTTCTGATGCCACTGAGTCGGGCAAGACAGGGCGACACGCGGCCGCTCCCGGGTGTGTTTCGTTTGCTTTGTGTAATAAAAACCTCAGAGGGGTTTTCCTTGTTTGTTTCGTTTTTTGTGTCTGTTGTCCACATTTCACAATTTAGAGAATTTCTCTTTTAACCAGGGTTCCTGTCTTCTCTTGGGGGAAAAAAATTAAGAGAACTTCTGGTCACTGGGTTTCCTGTTTTGGGGGGCCAGCACCCTCCAGATGGCCTTGGTCCCCGTGGGTTTTCTCCTGCCCCGAGGACGAGGGTCCGCCTGGCTTCCCCCCCTCCCCGGGACCAGCACAGCCACGGCTGCACGGCTTCCAGCTGCTCCGGGTCAGCAGTTCACACTGCCCAGTCCAGCTTCTGGCTCGAGGTGCAGGCTCTCAGAGGCCATGCTCCCAGCAGGCTCCGTCACGGGCCCTGGACGTCAGAGGGCACAGACCCACAGGCTCCTGCGCTCCTCTCAGGGCAGTCAGGACCTGCACAAGAGCAGGAACGTGCTGTTACTTGGTCAGTACCTACTGTATTTTTCAGGCTATAAGACACACCCCCTACATCTGAGAGGGAAATGCCGGTGTGTCTTATAGTCTGAATGTAGCTTACCTGGCTCGCTGGGCGTTGGGGGTGGGCAGCGTTGGAATGGGGTCACAGGTTATTAAATATTTTACCATATTTTTGCTTCAATTTTTTCCCCTATTTTTCTCCTCTAAAACCTGGTTGCGTCTTATGGTCCAGTGCACCTTACAGTCCTAAAAATATGGTAGTCCCCAGTGCCCAGGCCACTCCCTGGCACACAGCTGGGGCTCCATAAACACTCATTGAATGGACACATGAATAAAGGAATGAACACATGTGGGTCAGAGACGAGAGTGACAGAAACTGTACACCACTCTCCTAGATGTGTTTGTTGGTTCTGTGGTCCTGCCTAGGTCTCTTTCGGGAGTAGTGATACAACCACGAAAGGGAAAATAGTCGGTGTGGGCCCTCTGGGGGAGGGAGCTCGGGAGATTTCCTTCTGCACCGCAGTCAAGCTCCGAGTAGGGCCCGGGGCCCAGTGGTGACCTCTGACGGAGCTGGAAGGGGGGCACACGCAGCACGAGAAGGGCCGGGGCTCTGAGGACCAGCAGGAGACAGGCCTGTTGGGACTTCCCTCATGCGGGCCCCACTGGTGAAAAGACCTGCTCCACAGACCCTAACCATGACTCAGTTCCCACCTGAGGCAAGGCCCTCACCTCATTTACAGGTGAGTCAGGGGATGTGGCCTGCTCTGACATTATTAAAAAGTACATTGCCTCATAAATGTGGCTGGTTGTCAGCCTATCTGGTGCCAAGCCAGCAGCAGCACCAGCCACAATGCATGACCCCCCTCCTCCACATCTCTGTGCAGTGCCTCTTCCTGCCTGTTTCCTCTGCTCAGTGGGCAGCTCAGGCCTCTCAGGTCTATCAAGCCCCACATCCACAAAGCTGCTTCCTTCCCTCTGAGTGGTCCCTGCATTGTGAGCCCAGGTGGGGATCCTTCACCCTTTCCTCCCCCCAGCCCCCAGCCCGTTTGTCCCATGGAGATGAGTCAAGATGAAAGCATCCAGCCCCAAGCACTGGATGGAAAATTGCTACTTCTCTATCTTCTGGCCACATGTCTCCGTCTCTGAGCAACAGCTAATTTTAGCCAGCCTCTAGTAACTTTCTGAGGTTGATTTTCTTTCACTATGATTTTTCTGGAAGTCTGCACTTCCTCACTTCTGGTGCACAGCAAACCTAGGGGGCCCCCGAAGGCTGGGATGGGGGCAGAGTCTGAGCAACTTCAGGTCTCTGGGATGCTGCCCCTTCTGCCTCGCCCAGGGGCACAGTCCCCCACTGCCATGACATATTATAATGGGGAGGGCACCAGGGAAAATGCCCAACTGAGATGTGTACCCTTGCACCCCCTGGGGACTCTTCCCTCTCATTTGTTACTGAGGCTCAACAGCAGGGGGCCTGCCCTGCCCACCCCCTTGGTAACAGGTACGTGGTGGTAATCACTAACCCTCACTGAGCATTCACTTTGTTTGACCGGGCATTGTACCAGACACTGTGTCTTCATGACTCGTGTGATACTCATAACAATTCCACAAGGTATGAGGTATGTAATATCATTCCTGTCATCTTAAAATGAAAAAAAAAAGAGGGGACTTAGAAAGGTTATACCGTTTGCCCCAAATCACCAGCTGATGAGTGGTAGAGCTAGAATTCGAACCCAGGAAATAAGACTGAAAAGCTTTACAGCCTCAATGAGTTTTATTTCATTTCACTTCATTTTTCTTAACAACTGTGAAGTTTTGAAGCTTTGACAATAATCACTACACTGTGCATTAGAACTCCCTTTCAAGTGCTTCCCTTTAAACAACACAGCCCAAACTCCCCCCCAGCCCCTCGTCCCCGGTAACCACCACCCTACTCTGCTTTCAGGAGCTGTAGAAAGCGCTACTTCCTTACCACCGTTTCCATAGCCTCTCCTGAAGCTGAGGGGCTGAGGAAAGAGGGGAGATCCATCGGAGGCTTTCCCTTTGGGTCTGACCGTGAGAGAGCTCTCTCGAGGGATGGAAAACCAGCATTGGCGCGAACCCGAAGCAGCTATCTGGTCTGCCCCATCCCCGCTTGGTGGGGAATGTGCGCACCCCAGCTACCATCCAGCACCTGGCACTTATCACATCAGGGCCCCTGTGTGTGCCCTCAGAATTGCCTCAGCCTTTGGATGGAAAAAAAAAAAAAAAAGCCTTCTCACTGGCTCCTCTAATGAGCCAGGCTCCGACAGCTCCCAGGGGCTCCTGGCTTGGGGAGATTGTGAACTCTCCACCCATCTCCTCTGCTCACACCTTCCTCCGGGAAGGCCCCACTCTGGGCCTTGACTGAAAGAGTCCCTACCTTGCAGGAGACCCCCCCTTGGATGACAGACCCAAGGGGGAAGCCCTCCCCACCCATCAGCCTTCTGCCCCCTGGCTGGCCTCTTCTATCTCAGCCTCTCCGCCTCCAGGGGAACCACCGGTAGGTTGCCAGAGATTGACAGCCCCCGGGCAGATCTCCGCCCTCCTGCCCCTGGGCCCGCGGGTAGTCTGCTTTAACTGCACCAGACCTTCGGATCTAACGCTTTGAGCTCAGACTGCGTGTGTCAATTCTCAAAAGCTTTTTCTTGTGGCAACGTAGGAATGAAAAACAGAGTGTGTTTGAAAATTCAGCTTTTCTCAGCCTCTTTTCAAACTCTGAACCTAAGCTCTTGTTCCTACCCCGTCAAACCCTTAACTTCCACTTCCCACATTCTCTGGGCTTTTTAAATACAAAACTGCCAACGAGCAAGCAGCCTAATAAGAGCAAACAGGCACAGGTGCTCGCTCGCACACCAGAACTTTATTTTTCCTGGTTGCAAAAGTAACACGTGCCCTGGCTGGGTGTCTCGGTTCTCTGGGCTGTTGTCTCCTACACTAAGAGGGTGCATGTTCGACCCCGGGTCCCAGTGCATGCTGGAGACAGTCAACCAATGTTTCTCTCATGTCAATGTTTCTTCCTCTCTCTCTCAAATCAATGAACATATCTGCGGGTGAGGATTTAAAAAATAAGTAAAGTGTGTCCACCGTGGTCTGAGATGCCTTCTGAGGACGGCACTGACAGGCCTGGCTAGTGTGGAGGGGGAGAGGCAGGGAGGGGTTGGGAATGACGCTGAGGTCTGTGGCCCGAGCGTGTGGACACAGAGAAGACAGAAGGAGGGAAGTTTCTAGTCGGCAACTCGCAATTCCACTTCCTGAGGAGGGGGGTGCTACCTAAGGAAAAAAGGCAGAGGAAATTTGGGGAGTGTGCCCTGCCCCCTAACCTGGAGGAGAGAGGCCAAGAGGCAAGGGTGGGCTGTGGGCTGGTGCACGCACTGTGTCTGCGTCTCCTCTGTCACTGAGGATCGACAGCGGTCGGGAGCAGCTCCCCTGATGACACAGGACTCCAGGGCAGCGGGGAACCAGGTGCCCCGAGAAGGAAAGGAGGCCGCACACCGCTGCACCCTGTGCCTGGAGTGGCGGATGAGCCAGAGAGAAAGTCTGTGAGACAACAGGCCCCTGGTGCAGCTGCTTCTCCAAACGCAGGGGAGAAACCACAGAGAGCAGAGTCAGCAGCCCCAGCAGCCCTTGGCCCCGCTCTCTCCTGGGCCAGTCAAATAACCGGTGGTACAGTCTCCTCTTCTGGGGGAAGCATCTCAAAAACAGGAATAATGCTAAATGACAAAAATGCCAGACACAGAGGAGGTGGCCGGGGAAGCTATGCCGGGGCAGTGGGAACCTTCTAGCAGGGCTTTGCAAATTAGACCACAAAGCAGCCCCTTTGAACACAGGCAGTTTGAGGGAACCCGTACAAGCCAATGTGAGTTCTGTTGCCTGACACTATTTCTTCCTTTCTTAAAAACAAGCAATTTGGTCAGGGTCCTCAGCCATCAGGTGAGCAGAATATTCCATCTAAGTCATGTTCAGGTGCTTTCTCTCATCTCACCAGCTCCCTACCTCACACCCACACGCAGGAGGCCACGACAACCCTGGGACAGTCCAGGGGTACACAGTAATGAAATCCACTGAGAGGGGAGCCCCTGGTGGTGGAAGCCACTAAACACCTCAGAGCCACCAGGTGTGAACCAGATTGATTCCTGCAAAGAAAGCAGCTAAGGGACTGGGCAGAAAAGAGGCAGAGCTTGCCTGGGCCGCCTTAGGCTTTAGACAGCTTCCTCCAGAGAAAGAGCATTATGTGGGTGTACTCGGTTGCAGGGGTTCACTGTGAGTCATGCAGCAGGGACAGGACTATGCAGAAGAGAGAGCCCCAAGGGGCTCAGCGGCCCTAGGGGCTTACCTCCAACCCAGGGCTCTACGTGCACCCCTTTCCTGCTGTGTTGTCCTCAGAAGGATCTCCTTACCCCACTCGTTCTGATCTCACAGGCAGAGCTTGACCTTGTAGCTCATCTGTTCTCCCTTTGACCCCATGGACTCTTGGCTCTCCAGGCTCCTCACACAGGATTCCAGCATGTTCTCTTTCCTCACGCTGCAGCCGCCGGGTCTTCTCTGGCGGGCCCCAGGGAGCACAGCCTGGGATTAGTGTATGCCCTTGTTGGGCCTGTGGTCCCCATTTATCCCAACCTCCAGCCCATGTTCGACAGGACAGCTCTGGCTCACTGGGTCTCTCATGGCCAGGCCTCACCCTGCCCTCTCCCTGCACTGGCTGGTGGCTCCTCCAACAATTACAAATCCTTCTTATTCAAATGAAATAGAGAGAGGGCGGGGGAAGAGAGAGAGAGAGGGAGAGAGAGAGAGAGAGATCAGGGGCTTTTCCAGGCCTGGGTGTCTCAGTCCAAAAATTGTGTCTATTATTACAGGGAAGCATCATGCCCCTAAGGCACAGGTGGCGTACACAAGGCCCACGGGTAGAATCCAGCCCTCCACCTTGTTTTATCCGGCCCGGTACCTTGCTTCTACCCGGTAGCAGCACCGAGCTCTCACTTAACTCACTCAGCCCTAAAATTACATTTGGCCCTTTGAAGGCAACCATGAGGCTGATGTGCCCACTGCCCCCGAAGATAGGGTTTGACACCCCTGCTCTAAGGCTAACAGCTCCCTCCAGTGGTAGTGATGCAACTACCCCTAAGGGCACTAAGCCATAGCAAACATTTTTGTGTTTGTAGGCACTGTTTAATGTATTCTACATATATTAATAATTTAATATTCACACTAATCCACTGAGAGGCGTTATTAGTGTCACCACTTTACAGATAAGGAGACAGGCACAGACAGATTAAGTACGTAGCCCAAGCTCACACAGCTAGTTAGGAACGAGACTCTAAGCCCAGGAAGTTGGTGATTTAACCTCTGTACTACATTGCCACTCGAGACAAAAGGCAACACCCACCCACCGCACTAAATCCTTCACACACATCTCCCCCTCCCCCAGAAATTCCATGTTCAGGCAGAGGTGCTGCAGGCTTGGAGGTGGGTAGTGTGGGCCCCCTTCTCCGGTGCACACGTAGCAGGGAAGGTGGGAGAAGGTGGTACTTCTCTGACCAGGCAGGCCACCCCTCTAAGCTTCCTTTGGCCCCAGAGCAGCAAGCAGAGAATCCAATGGCCTTGTCCAGTATTAGTCACCATCTTAAGCTGCCGGTTCACTCTGGCCACAGGATTGGTTCTCTTCTTGCTGTGTGGTTATGGCTCTTCAGCCAGGCAAGGGACTGTAATGACTTTGGACTCTCCCAAGAGCTATCTGCTCCATTTCTCCAGGCTGCTAGACCTCTCTATGGAGAGAGAAGCAAGGTGAACATCCTAGCTGCTACCCCAGGCCAGAAGCCAGCACCCAGAAACACCAAGGGGTCACACAGAGCTCAGCAGCCTGAAGAGAGGCCCAACTTCCCATTAAGAGGCAATTCAGACTTAGCATGTTCCTCCACCCAGACTTCCTCCTGCAGGCTCAGCCCTAATCTGACACCCAGCAGTGGGAACGGGAAGGGTCTGGTTTCCCACTGCCCCTCATGTGCGGAAGTGTGCAGTCCCTGTCGTTTGAGGGTGGGGTTTGCGACCGTCTCGTGGGTGTTGTTCTCCACTCCTGGTTCTCCTTTTCCTTTTATTGCCTGCGTTACGGGAAGTCCAGCAAAGCACCATTCTGCCCAGTATCCCTGGGGCAGGAGTTTGGGAAACACGGCCAACGTGTATGAGCCCCAAACCTAGAGGGCATGAAGTCACCCTCAAAGCCCAGTCCACTGGCTGAAAGGGCTGCTCAAAGGAAGCCCAGGCTTTAGCCTCCATTTCTACTGTATTGGGCGGGGGCAGATTTCATTTGTAATTCCCAGTAAGATTATGTGGGACAGGACCTTTAAAAGCCTGCCAGAAGACCAGACCATGAAATTTATAAACAAACCCTTCTTGAAAATCTTCCCCTCCTTTTTCTGGTACACCGTCTGCAAAAGGAACTGTTCCCACCTAGTAGCTGTTGATAGCAACGTGAGATTCGCTAGAGACTGCTGCCCCTCGCAGAAGTCATTCCCAGTAAGAAAAAAAGGAGGGACATGGTGCTCGAGCAGATGTTTTGAAATACAAAGAACCCCACGATGAGACATCAGAACTTCTTTATTTTAGTAGTTCCCAAACTCGATTCACTGTAGCATGACGAGCTATTTGAATCAAGTCTAAGATATCATTAAGGTAAAAGCACTATTTATATATCACTTAGAAAGGAAGACTGCTGTTGATTAGACTAAATGTATTATAAGGTGCATTGGATTTGCAGATGTTAATGAAATATGGTTGTCAGTTTTGTTAGGGTGAAAGGGGTCACTCCTCACTGAGCGACCCATAGGAAGAGGTCAGTAATGGCTAGCTGTGAGCTTGAATTACTGAAACATCTCAACTACTCATGTGTTTAGGATTTAATCCCAGTAGAGGCAGCTGTATTCGGGGAGAATTCCTCTCAAGGCAGAATGAAGTGCATAGATTGAGTTGGTGATTCAGGTGGTCCCGAGGAGGCTGCCTGAGGCCAGAGCAGCAGGCTGCGGGGGCCCAGCTGACCACCCTGCCCGCATCTGAAAGAGGACATCTAAGCCTGGTCACTGTGTACAGCCAGGCAAGAGACGAAGTGGCCCTGCCTTCTGGAACAAAGCCACGAAAGAAAAGCCTGGGAAAGGTTTAGGAAACCTGCGTTATTGCTTTAAAAATAAGGCCATGAATTAGTAACATGCCTGGTAGGAAAGGGTCCCTCACCACCTAAGAGTCATTACATTCTGGAGGGTGCTGGGCGTTGGAGTGATTGTACCACTGGGGCAGGGACAATAAAGCTGCCCCCTTACATCTGTGTGCCCCCAACATTCTGTGTGGGACCAAGGTGCCCTCAAGGCCAGTGCATCCGCCTCCAGTATCCCCTTTGTCTCACAGACAGCTAGGACGTACTGTTCAGAGGAATTGGAATCCAAGGCTTTCGTGAAGAATGCATGCCATCGGCCAGAGCAAGACACAAGCTGGTGACAGCATGCTAGACTGTTCCACTATTTCTCAGAAACCCACATTACAGGAAGAACCATGGCAGCTGCCAACAGTGTTCACAATGAGACTCGTTGAAGCAGCTTCCTGCCCAAGTCCTTGAGCTTTTCTCTGGCCCATAAAGTGGGATCTATCCCTTGTGAATGAACCCCAGGCCTGCCTATGGTGGCAGGTGTGTTCAGGGTAGGCACACAGGGACGGGAGACAGGATTCAGCTTCTCGGTAGCTCCATGTTGAGCAGGGAGCGCTCTTGGCAAAGCTCCCCCAGAGGGAGGCTCAGAAGACACGGCAGCCTATGCTTCCTGTTTGCAGACAATCACGGCTCACCCAGATTTATCCACCCCCTGCTAGCATCCATGTTGCATGCAGTTCTCCCCCTTATGGAAGGGCATAGAATATTCCAAAAGGAGGGTCACCTATAAATCAAGCTTAAAAAAAAAAAAGGATTCATTTATTTTTAGACAGAGGGGAAGGGAGGGAGAGAGAGGAAGAGAAACATCCATGTGTGGTTGCCTCTCACGCACCCATACTGGGGACCTGGCCCACAACCCAGGCATGTGTCCTAACTGGGAATCCAACTGGTGACTCTTGGATTTGTGAGCCAGTGCTCAGCCCACTGAGCCACCAGCCAGGGCTGAATCAAGAGTTCTATAGAGCCCTTGGTATCCACAGCTGACTTTGGTTAAATCTATTTTAGAATAATTTTTTTAAAAAACAACACTCAAGCGAATCATTTTGTGACAAGATAACCTGATTCAAACCGATCTTGGGAAATGTCAGAGTTCACTTCATCTATTGCACAAATCCTTTTTTCCCCCATCTTGAATTGGGGATTTATGATTTTCAAGCCTAAGGTCACCTTTGAAGTATAAAGGCTACAAAACAGTAACTTCCCTTCTCTTAAGGCTTCTGGCTCACCCTCCAATCTCTATACACTCTCCAGAAGATATTCAGGGCACATCAAAGAGAGTTTGATCAAAAACAGTGTTTCAGCCACAGCCAAGCATCATGGTTTATTTTCTTTTTGACCAGGACAGCTGGGCATGTGGGTGATGGACACACATAGACATCATTCTGATTGTGTTGATTTTGCTGAGAAAACTTCAGCCAAAGACAGAAATCTGTTCTGATTTCCTAAACATTTTTTTTACATAAAAAGACTGGTTCCCAATGATTTCCATCTAATTCTTTCAGTAAAACGCTGGGTGTCACTACCATATCTTGCCTAAGCAACAGCAGACACGACACTCCAAACTCTGCTTTTTCTTTCCCCCCTCTTAGCACTGTCTTCCTTGAAATACTCAACATGCTTTTTTTTTTTTAAAAAAAAAAAAAAGCTCCTCTCCACAGTAAGATCTCTGAGGAGGCGGTCAGGTCCAGATTGCTTGGAATTCTTGCTGGGAGAGAGTTATGTAAGACTTCTATGAGGGAAAGGTCAGGGCACTGATCTTTAGACCTGCCTCGCCCCCTAAAAAAAAAAATCAAACAGGCAAATTGTGCATTGCCTAAAAGGATCAAAGGAATGCTGTATATAGGACCTTTTTCTAAAATGATAATTAACAACTCTGTTCAGGTATAATTACTTGCCATAAAATTCACCATTTAAGATCAAGGGCTCTAAGTACAGAGCCGTGCAACCATCACTGCCACCAAATTTAGAGCCTTGTCACCCCAGGGAGGAACCTTGTGCTGGTTTATGGTGACTGCCCCTTCTGTTCCTTTCCAGCTGCTATGAATATTCACACGCATTTTGTGTAGACACGTCTTATTGCTCCTGGGGAGATGCCTAAGGGCGCAACTACTGGGTGTATTAGCTTCCTAGTCCCCCTGTAACAACTCAGCACAACCCAGTGGCTTAAAACAACACAAATTCATCTTAGAATTCCGGCAGTCAGAAGCTGAAATGGGCCTTCCGGGATAAAATGAAGGTGTCAGCAGAGCTTTATCCCCCTGGGGAGTCAAGGGGGTCACTGTTTCCTGCCTTTTCCAGCTGCCCACATTCCCAGACTGGTGGCTCTTGCGATTACATTAGGCCCACCCAGATCATCTCATCTCAAACCCCTTGCTTTAATGGGCTGTGGAAGCCCCCTTTGCTGTGGAGGGGGATGTGTTCAGACTGTGAATGAGAACACAAACCCCTTGGGGGAGAGCCATCCTGTCCGCCACTTTGGGTTACATGGTGATGCTACAGTACACATTCTGAGAGGTTGCTCAGCTGTGTTCCAAAGTAGCCACACCATTTTACATTTCTACCCGCAATACATGAGGGTTCTACTTTCCCCACACCCTCACCAGCACTTGTTACTGTACGTATTTTTCAGTGTATTTTATTGATTATGCTGTTACAGTTGTCCTATTTGTTCTCCCCTTCAACCCCCTCCCACCCCATTTCCCCACATTAGTTCATGTCCATAGGTCGTACAATATAAGTTCTTTGGTTTCTCCACTTCCTACACTGTTCTTAACCTCCTCCTATTTTGTACCTACCATCTATGATTCTTATTCCCTCCCCCTCCCCACTGATAACCCTCAATATGATTGCCATTTCTGTGATTCTGTCCCTATTCTACTTGTTTGCTTAGTTTTTGTCTTTGTTTTTTTTTTTTAGGTTCAGTTGTTGGTAGTTGTGAATTTGTCCTTTTACTGTTCATAGTTTTTGTTCTTTTTCTTAGATAAGACCTTTTAACATTTCATATCATAAGGGCTTGGTGGTGATGAACTCCTTTAACTTGACCTTGTCTGGGGAGCACTTTGTCTGCCCTCCCATTCTAAATGATAGCTTTGCTGGGTAGAGTCATCTTGGATGTAGGTCCTTGCTCTTCATAATTGTGAATACTTCTTTCCAGCCCCTTCTTGCCTGTAAGGTTTCTTTAGAGAAATCAGCTGCTGCCACCTCCCAAGACTCACTGCGTGTACTCTCCACCTGGCTGCCCACCTCTGCCCCTCCGACCAGCCTGGATAAGTGTTTCTCCCTCAACTCCTTGGTTGCTGTGTTACAGAAACAAGCCCCCTCCCCCAGGGTCTCTTTTTTTTTTTTTTTTTTTTACCCTGTTTCTTTGCCCACTACCAACTGTGGCTCTCAATGCCAGAGTTTGGTAAAAAAGAAAGGAACTATTTATTCAAAAGCTATACAGGTTAAGAATAATAACAAAATGTCACCATTAAATCCCAAAGTCCCCTTAAAACACCCCAAAACCCACACCCGCGTGGGTATTCCGTAACCCTGTTTCTGACTACTCCCACCACCAACCACACTTGCCAGTAGGCTGGTTTCTTCTGCCTTTCTCAGCTGCCATGGTTAGCCTGGGCAAGCATGGCCCTATGACGCAGAAGCCAGCTCCAAGCCGCTCTCGCAGGTGTAGGAAGCACCCCCCTACACACATTACAACATGGGTTACAGTCATACCCATCTTCCTGGCTCCATGCAGGCACAGGTTTTAATATTATTAAAACACTGTCCGAGTTACCCTGTTACAATCCCTCTTTCAGATAAAACCCTTTGTACTCTTATAAAGGACCATGGGCTAAAGTTTCATCTTCTTGTAGCTACTTCCAGTCGGACATGGCTGCCATCCTGCCTACCCTACCCTTGAGTCCGGGGATTCCTAAAAGGAGGTGTGTGGCATAGGGGGTGGCCTTCCCACGAGGGGAAGGACCTTGCAGAATCCAGGTCATTTGGCTGTTACCAGGAAGGGGCAGGCTTGATGTCCAAAGGCTGGCATTTCTGGACAGGTGGCATCCTTGTCATATTCTGGAGGTGACAGATTTGGCAAGAGGGTTAGAAGGCACAATTAAACCATAACCATGCAATGACAAGGCAGGGACCAGTTCTTCAATGTCCCACATTAGGAAAAGAACAGCTTATCTGGAGGGAGGTATGCAAGGCATGCTACACCTGTCCAATGCCCTTTCACCCACTATACTTAGCTTGGGCTGAGGGGAATGTTTTAGGATTTCCATCCCTTAAGATTTCTGGGACCTTTCTGTCCAAGCTGTGAGAGCAGAAAAGGAAAAATCAGTTTTAAAGTGAAGTCCACAGACCACCCCAACCCTTCACCAACCCAACCACTTAGTTCAGCCAAACCTTTGAGTCTCAGGGGGCGATGACGAAGATGGGCTCCTTATGTGAGGCCAGTATTGCACCCAGTCACCCAGGTAGTGAGGTCATAGGCACACACCCTATGAAAACAGGAGGAACACACATGTTAATTCGCACAACAACACACAAGCCATTCTCTGAGTTTGCAAGACTGTCTTTGGGAAGACATCAAGTTGCAAGGACCTTTGTGCCTGTAAACTGAACATCTTTAGTGATATTACAAACCCAGTTTCAACTTCTAAATTAAAACAAACTTTCAAGACAGTTAGCTGCACTAGTTCGATGCCCAACGCTGAGCATTGTGATTTTCCTTGAACCACAATTTTCCTCTCTGAGATTACCCTCATTGTCATTGAAGGGACTATTTTGAGTCCAGTTTTTAATTTTGTCTGTCTGTTTGCATAAACACACCAAGAGCAGCCTGGATCACCTGAGATCTTTAAGTCTGCTTTGCTGGAACTTGCACAGGGAACCTTTAGATGAACTTTTTAGTCCGCTCCTCAAGGCACAGAAGCTGAGCCACACACCTGCCATCTGGCTTCGCCTGTACCAGTTGTTTCCCTCAAGTTTTTGAGGCTTCCATTGTTCCTACAGCTTCCTTTTTAGCCATCTTTTCAGAAAAGCAACCTTTGTTCCTTCCCTGGAAAGACTGCCATGAAACACAGAACCACCCAAGGTACCAGGCTTTTTCTCATGGGCGTTTGCTAGCTTCACAAGTCAATTCCAGCTCCTCGGGGCTTTCTGGTGACATCCAGAACCCAGACATGCCTCCTTCAGGTGTGACATTCCAGTCCAAGTCTTGCTTAACAAAACCACCATTAATGACCAGTCTTAGTGGTTTCATGCAAAGAAACCTTGTGTCGTCACTCAGTCCTTCAGCATGCCAAACTCTGGAGGGATCAGTAGGGAGAAAAATACCAAGTGTGAAGGAGAGTCCTTGTCCTTCTGATATCCACCAAGATGGCATCTCCATACTAACACCATATAATTTCTTCCCAAAACTTTGACAAACTTTTACAACCTTCTTTATTTCCATATCTTGTACTTTCCCTTATTCACTTTCCTACATAGTGTGAAGATTTAACTTTCCCTGGGAAACCTCAGTTACCTTTTCGGAGAAGATACGGAGCAAAATTCAAAACACGGACAGAGTTCCAGAAAAAGCACACCCGGGTGGATGCATGCTCTTGCACCAGCGCATCCGCTGCTGCCCTGGAAGAGGCGCACTCTTTTCCTTCAGGCTGAAGCACTCTTCAGCCCTGAGTGACCCTTCCTGGGTCCAGGGTGGCAAAGACATTCTCCCCGACCAGTTACAGGGGACCTTTCCTAGGTCTTCAGATACAGAGGATTTCCAATCAGAAACACAGCAAAATTCAGAGAGAGGGAAGATGGTGGAGGAGTGTATGGAAGTCACACTGACCTCCTCCCAGGGCCAGTGTGGAGTTACAACTCAGTTGTGGAGAAACCACATACAACAAACAACTGAACAGTAGCCAGAGAGGAGCTGTATAAACTTGGTCCGACAGAAGAACCAGCTTCGGCACAACCTGCCTGGTAAGGAGTGTGGTGGAGACTCCAGAGGGCTGGCTGGGCACCCACAGGCAGCAGTGCCAGAGGGATAATTAAGTGGCAGGTTGGACCCCCCTGAGAAGAATGGGGTCTAAACCCTAAGCTGGGGTCCCCAGCCTAGGGCACCAGAGCCCAAAAAGTATACAGGTAACAACAGCAGTGAAAAGTGGCAAGGTTGCAGTGACAGACACCTGGAGATGCAAGAGCCGTTTAAAGGGCCAACACACATATTTTCACTTGCAGCCACTTACCCTGGGCTCAGGCAAAGGCAGGGGCAGAGTGGGCAGGTGACGCCTGAGGAGAGACTAAGGACTGAGGCTTGGGGGAGAGAACTGAGAAAGTAGCCACCGGGATCTAGGGCTGAGCCAACCCCCATAGGCAGCAGCCATTGCGCTCCAGCAGGCCACTCCCCTCTGAGCAGCAGCAGCAGCTGCTGCAGCCTGAGGGGAAACAATAGCCCTCACTGTAGGAGGGATCAGCTCCCCTCAATGGTGCTAAAACCTGACTACTGAGTGCAGAGTGACCCAACAACACTGGAAGAGCCAGCCAGGGACAGCAGATCCCTGGAAGTACTGAACAGGCTGCCTAAGGTCAGATGGGGTCAACATCTGACATCACCAGAGGCAGATCCAGAAATAAAAAAAAGCGGTAAATACAAGGGGCTACTGAGATGAAAGCCACTGTGGTCGTCTTCACAATTTGCAATATTTTCTTTCCTGCATAGCTCTTGAACATTCATTCCTTGTCCAGCAAGTTTATACATATTAAGCCACTAGATTTTATATTATAGTGGATGTCAAAGCACGTATTTTGCCCCACCCTCCTCTTAGCCCATTTTACCTTCCTCTTTCCTCACATTATTTTCATTTCAAATTTTGCTTTCTCTCTAGGTATGGCTTGTTTCCATTCCACACTCTTACTAGTTCTCCCCCGTCCAGACAAACAAAACCAATTTTCTTGTGAAGGGTCATCTCACATCCTTTTCCCCTGCTCTTAAAATACTCCCATTCTCTCTCCACTGTAACAATCTTTGCTACTCGGTTGTGGGGAGGGTTAGTTGTTGTTGCACTGTTTTTTTCAATTTTATTTCTAGAGCTTCACTAATTCTCTATTTCAAATATCAGATTTTACTGGTTTCCTCTCCTCACTTTTTATCTCAAATTTTAATTTTGCCATCTTAGCCTGTTTTTTTCTTCTTTGTCTTTCTTCTCTTTCATCTTGCCCTTTTATTTTTCTTTATTCTTTTTTTTTCTTTTACCTTACATGCCAAATTTTACTTTTTCCCTCACTTAGCCTGGTTTTTGCTCCTCACTCTTAGTATTCCCCCTCCCTCCATCATTTCAAAATCACTTCCCATCCCTCTAAACATCTCTTAGGCTTTCTTTTGTTTCTTTTTTCCCTTTTATTCCCATACTACCTATATTAATTTTAGCTCATTTGTTGTTCATAGTACTGTGGTGGATCTTTCTCTCCAATTTGGCTCCTATATTTTTATTAATTATTTACTATTTTTCCTTCTTTTTTCTTTCTCTCTCTCACTTTATTTTATATTACTTTAATTTCTGTTACTTAATATGCTTCCTTTCTCATATTCCATTCCACATTCTTCCTTCCCTTTTTTATTCATGAGGGAAATTTTACCTTCTCTCTTTCCATTGCTCCAACTCCCAACTCTTATTAGTGCTCCTCCCTCTACCCTCTCAAAATCACTTTTCTTTCAGTAGGTCATCTCATATCTGCTCTCCTTTCTTATAATAGTCTTAATCTTGTTATGCCCTTATTAATACTGGTTCATTTACTGTTGATGGTGGGATTGTGGGGGGGAGTTATATTTGCAGGTTGGGCTTGCTTCCTGGGCTTTGTGGTTTTGTTCTGGCAGCACCAGCACAACAGCCCACAAGACGTGGTGGGTGGAGTGACCCTCAGTCAACCAGCCCGAGGAAAGGACCCACCAAAGAAAGACCCAACAACAATCAAAACTCAGTTATAGCCAGAGAACAAGCATACAAGGCATAAAAGCATCCCAAGAGCTTCAAGTTCAGGCGATCAAGGAGACTGCACCACTGAATCTCACAGGCCTCTTACCATAGAAATTCACTCCACAAAGGTGGAAAATCAAAACAGATCAATTTAAAAAGCAGAAGCAAACAAGAAGCATCTCACAAATAATGGGGAGACAAAGAAACAACCCCCAATCAAAAGAAAAGGGGGATTCCTCAGAAAGAACACTAAATGAAACAGAGGCAAGTCAATGATCAGACATTGAGTTCAAAACAATGGTTATAAGGAAGCCCAATGAGCTCAGTGTGAATTACCAAAAACTACAGGGAAACTATAAGGAACTTACTGTAAACTATATCAGCATAAAAAAGGACATAGAAACAATCAACAAGGGCCAAGAGGAAATGAAGAATACAATTTCTGAATCGAAGAACACAGTAGAAGGAACCAAAAGCAGGCTTGATGAAGCAGAGGACTGAATCAGTGAGCTGAAGGACAAGGTAGGAAAAAAACACCCAGAAAGAGCAAGAAAAGGAAAAGAGACCCAGAAAGAATGAAGGTAAGGGAAATGTAGGACAACATGAAATGTAACAATATCCATATAATAAGGATACCAGAAGGAGAAGAAGAGGAGCAAGGGATAGAAAACCTGTTTGAAAAAGTAACGAGGGAAAACTTCCCTAATTTGATGAGAGAAAAAGTCACACAAATCTAGGAAACAGAAAGTCCCAATCAAGAGGAACCCAAAGAGGCCTACTCCAAGACACATCATAATTAAAATGGCAAAATTCCAAGACAAAGAGAGAATCTTAAAGGCAGCAAGGGAGAAACAGGAAGTAACACACAATGGAGCCCCAATAAAGCTAGTAGCTGGCTTCTCAATGGAAATGCTGCAAGCCAGAAGGGAATGGCAACAAACATTCCAAGTAATGAAAACCAGGGGCCTGCAACCAAGACTACTTTACCCAGCAAGGCTCTCAATTACAATGGAAGGTGAAATAAGGAGCTTCCCAGACAAAAGAAGCCTCAAAGAATATGCCTCCTCCAAACCAGCTCTGCAGGAGATGCTAAAGGGGCTGCTTAAAGAAGATGATAAAGAGTGAGAGACAGAGGAACAAACATACAAAGGGAGCAAAATGGCACTGAATAAGTACCTGTCAATAATAATCTTAAATGTAAATGGATTAAATGCTCCAATCAAAAGGCAGAGGGTAGCTGAATGGATAAGAAAACATGACCCACACACACGCTGCCTACAACAGACCTGCCTCAGAACAAAAGACCTACACAGACTGAGAGTGAAAGGTTGGAAAAAATATTCCAAGCAAAGGGACAGGAAAGAAAAGCAGGGTAGCAATACTCATATCTGACAAAAGAGACTTCAAAACAAAGGCCATAAAAAGAGACCCAGAAAGACACTTCATAATACTTAAGGGAAGAATCCATCAAGAAAACATAAACATTATAAACATGTATGCACCCAACATAGGAGCACCCAAATATGTAAGGAAAAATCTTGGAGAACTTCAAGATATAGACAGCAACACACTTATACTAGGTAATTTTAACACCCCACTGTCAAAAGTGGATAGGTCTTCCAAACAAAATATCAACAAGGATATTACAGCATTGAACAATGCCCTAGATCAAATGGACTTAACTATATATAACCTTTCATCCCAAAGAAGCAAAATACACATTCTTTATCACATATCAAGCATCTTCTCAGACCATAAAGGCCTGAAACTAGAAACTGACCTCAAGGAAAAAACTCAAAAACACTCAAACTCATGGAGATTGAATAGCATGCTGTTAAACAACAAATGGGTTAAGAATGAGATCAAGGAAGAAATAAAAAGTTTCTGGAAACAAATGAAAACGAACTCACAACAATCCAAAACTTATGGGACACAGCAAAGGCAGTCCTGAGAGGGAAGCTCATAGTAATACAGGCCTACCTAAATATGATAGAAACATTTCAAATAAACAACCTACCCTATATCTACAAGAACTAGAATAACAACAAAAAACAAAGCCCAGAGCAAGTAGAAAAAGGAAATAACCAAGATCAGAGAAGAATTAAATGACATAAAGGCTAAGTGAACAATTCTAAGGATCAATAAATCCAGGACCTGGTTCTCTGAAAAGATCAACAAAATGGACAAGCCTTTAAGCGGACTCATCAAGAAGAAAAGAGAGGACCCAAACTAACAAAACCAGAAATGAAAGAGATTACAACAGATACCACAAAAATACAAAGGATTGTAAGAAATGACTATAAAGAACTATATGCCAAGAAATCTGAAAACCTAGGTGAAGTGTACACATTTCTAGAAAAATATAATCTTCCAAGATTGAAAGCAGAAGAAACAGAAAACCTGAACAGACTGAGAGGACAGACAGCAACAGCTGACAAAGCTGAAGCAGTAGGCAAAAAACTGCCCCACACAAAAGCCCTGGACTGGCCTCACAGGAGAATTTACAAAACATCTAGGGAAGAGCTAACCCCTATCCTTCACAGACTATTCCCAAAAATCCAAGAAGAGGGAAGACTCCCAAACTCTTTTGATGAGGCCAGCATTATCCTAATCCCCAAACCAGATAAAGACACAACAAAGAAAGAAGACTACAGGCCAATATCACCGAGGAACATAGACGCTAAAATCCTCAGCAAAATACTGGCAAACCGTATCCAGCAATACATCAGAAAGATCATACACCATGATCAAGTGGGATTCATCCCAGGGATGCAAGGATGGTACAATATTTGCAAATCAATAAACATAATACATCACATAAACAAAATAAAATACAAAAATCACATGATCACATCAATAGATGCAGGAAAAGCATTCAATAAGGTACAGCACCCACTCATGATAAAAAAAGCTCAGCAAAGTGGGAGTAGAGGGAGCATACCTCAACATAATAAAGGCCAGATATGAAAAACCTACAGCCAACATCATACTCAACAGACAAAAACTAAAAACTTTCCCTGTAATATCAGGAACAAGACAATTGATGTCCACTTTCACCACTTTTATTCAAGATAATATTGGAAGTCCTAGCCACAGCAATCAGACAAGAAGAAATAAAAGGCATATAAATTGGAAAGGATGAGGTAGAACTGTCATTGTTTGCAGATGATAATAGTACACAAAGAAAACCCTATAGACTCCACCAAAAAACTTGACCTAGGAAGTGAATTTGGCAAAACAGCAAGATACAAAGTCAATATTCTGAAGTTGAAGGCATTTTTGAACACCAACAATGAAATATCAGAAACAGAAATCACACACAAAAAATCCCATTTGATATAGCAACAAGAAAACTGAAATACCTAGGAATAAACCAAGGAGGCAAAAGATCTATACTCAGAAAACTAAACAACACTGAAGAAATTAAGACACAAATAAATGAAAGTATGTATCATGTTCATGGATTGAAATAATTAACATCATGAAAATGTCCATACTACCCAAGGCAATTTATAGATTCAATGCAATCCCTATTAAAATACCAATGACATATTTCAGAGATATAGAATAGACATTTCAAAAATTTATACAGAACCATAAATGACCCTGAATAGCCTCAGCAATTTTGAGAAAGAAGAACAAAGTAGGAGGGATCACCATACCTGATATCAAACTACATTACAAGGCCACAGTAATCAAAACAGTCTGGTACTGGAATCAGAAGACACATAGATTAGTGGAACAGAATAGAGAGCTCTGATGTAAACCCAAGTCTCTCTGGTCAATAAATATTTGACAAAGGGGGCAGAAGCATAAAATGGAGTAAACAGAGCCTCTTCAGCAAATGGTGTTGGGACATTTGGATAGCTACATGCAAAAAAAAAAAAAAAAAAAGAAACTGGACCACCAATTTACACCATACACAAAAATAAACTCAAGATGGATAAAAGCCTTAAATATAAGTTGTGATGTTCCACACAGCAATATTTTAACTGGTATGTCCCCTAGAACAAGGGACATAAAGGAAGGAACAAATGGGGCTTCATCAAATTAAAAAGCTTCAAGAAAACATTAGCTAAATGAAAAGGGAACCAAGTGTACTGGAAAATATATTTGCTAATGATATCTCAGACAAGGGTTTGATCTCCAAAATATATAAAGAACTCACATGACTCCACACCAGGAGGACAAACAACCCGATTAAAAAATGGACAAAGGACCTGAACAGAGGCTTCTCCAAGGAGGACATACAGAGGGCCCAGAGACATATGAAAGGATGCTCAGCATCACTAGCCATCAGACAGATGCATATTAAAACCACAATGAGATACCACTTCACACAGAAAGGCCATCATAAACAAGCCAACAAACAACAAGTGCTAATGAGGTTGTGGAGAAAAGGGAACCCTAGTACATTCTTGGTAGAACGCAGACTGGTGCAGCCACTGTAGAAAACAGTATGGAATTTCCTCAACAAACTAAAAGTGGAATTGCCTTTTGAGCCAGAAATTCCACTGCTGGGATTATACCCTAAGAATCCTGAAACACTAATTCAAAAGATCGTATGCACCCCAATGTTCATAGCAGCACAATTTACAATAGCTAAGTGCTGGAAGCAGCCCAAGTGCCCATCAGTAAATGAATGGATCAAAAAACTATTTGCACAATGGAATTCTACACAGCAGAAAGGAGCTCCTACCCTTCACAACAGCATGGATAGAATTGGAGAGAATTATGTTAAGCAAAGTGAGCCAGGAGGTAAAATACAAATACCATATGATCTCTCACCTATAAGTAGAACATAATCAACAAAAAAAACAAGCAAGGAAAACCTAACCATAGATATTGAGATCAAGAACAAACTGACAGTAACCAGAGGGGAGGGGGAAGGGAAATAATGGGGGAAAGAAGGGGAAGGGTCATCAATGAGCATATATAAAGGACCCATGGGCAAAGCCAAAGGGGGATAGGATTGAGGGTGGGAGTTGAGGGTGGGAGTTGGGGGTGGGTGTTGTGGGGGAAAGTGGTGATGGGAAAATGGAGACAACTGTATTCAAATGTAAACTTAAAAAATGATTAAAAAGAAAAAAAAAGGGTAAATAATTTTTTAAAAAAAGAAACAGCAAAATTAAACCACATTCTGATAAAATCAGAAAACTAGTTGAGGTTTTTTTTCCTCTGGGTTTAAACCTTTCATAAACTTTATACATATTTTTACCCATCCAGATTTAACCCTAATTCATGTTTAATCCCTCTTTTCTTTCACACTGGGAGGGACTACATTCAGACTCAGTATCTGACAGCTAAAAGTCCCTAGCACATGCATCTTCCACTAAAAATTCCTAGATTTGCAGGGACATCCTGCAGCTTCCTGAAGCTTAGTCCTTGCAAACACCCTATTACTCAGGTGGTCACCCTCAGACCCTTGTTCATGACCCAGAACCAGAGCCATCCCTGTCAGAACTAGCTGCAGAGAACCCAAATGATGCACTGCCTACACAGCAGCCACACAAAGCACCAATCTGAAGAGTGCATTTAGCCCACCGCCTCGCCTAGCTCCAAGATGGCGGAATCCACGTGACCCACCATCCAAGACGGTAGACTGGCCATGTGCAGCATCCAAAACGGCAGCACCCACACATGCTGGGTGGTCCAAGATGGCAGCACCCATGCAAGGCCCATCCTCCATTTCACCCAAAATGGAGGCACACCCACAAGGATTACTGTCTGATCCCCAACGTGCATGCAGGCTTGGCTTACAGAACCCAGGGTTCCCTTCCCTCTCAAACCTGCTCCTTGACACCATTCTGGCGTCCCTGGCAACCAGCACCTGGAGCTGGGTGCAGGGCAGTTCCCTGAGACTGGGAAGTCCTCACAGCCGTGCTCTAGGGGTCGGTCTGCCCCACGTGGCTGGAACCTGAATACAGGTTCCCTTAATTTCATCTGGGATGCCTAAAATTGCAAGGGAGCAAACGGGGGCAACCCGGAAGCAGCATATTAACCAAACTATTATCCACAACTCCATTATTCCAAAACAGTGTTCAGAAACAAATTTTCAGACAACCCATCTCATATCTCCAATCCCTTCCCAGATTCCACAGTCTCACGGTCCCACCCCTGAGGGGGTCGGTCTGCGGTGGGCAATTCTCAGCCCCACACTGGGCGCCAGATACTGTTATGGAAACAAGCCCCCCCCCCCCGGTCTTTTTTACTGTGGTTCTTTGCTCGCCACTGTGTTAGGAACTGTGGCTCTCAGTGCCAGAGTCTGGTAAAAAGGAATGGAAGTACTTACTCAAAAGTTATACCAGTTTAGAATAATGGTGGAATGTCACCATTAAATTCCATGGTTCCTTTAAAATACCGCCCCTCCCCCCCCCCCCCCACACACACAGTCCTGCCTCCCCCTGCCAAACCAGGCCAGTCAGGGGTACCGTATCTCAGGAAAAGAAAACAGAAGTCTGTAGGTCTGCTAGGCTTCTGTTCTTAATCCAAAACCGCGTCCTCGTAGCAAACCAGGGAATCCTTCTGCATCCTTTCAAACTGCTAAGAGAGAGCTCCACATGGCAGCTGCATTCTGCTTTCTTGCTTCCTAAGCCGCATGATCAAGGGAGCCCCTCTCCTCTCCAAAACCACGTGGTTAAGCTCCAGCATAGCTGCCGCCCCTAGGTTTAAACCCTGGCGTGAATCTTCCTCTATAACCCACTTCCAACTCCTCCCACAATGGGCTACACCTGCCAGTAGTCTGGTTTCCTCTGCCTTTCTCGGCTGCCATTGTTAATGTGGGCAAGCATGGTCCCTTGACGCAGGGGCCACCTACATGCCGCTCTGGCAGACTTAAGAAGCCACCCCCCTCAATATCACATCAAGGGTTAGAATCACAACCATCTCCCTGGCTCCGTACAGGCACAGGTGTTTAAGTGTATTTTATTGATTATGCTATTACAATTGCTCCATTTTTCTTCTCCCCTTTATCTACCCTCTGCCCTGCACCCCCCCACCTCTAGCACTCCCTCTCCCCCTTAGTTCGAGTCCATGTGTTGTACCTACAAGTTCTTTGGCTTCTCTGTTTCCAATACTATTCTTAACCTCCCCCTATTTCATGCCTACCAATTATGCTATTTATTCCCCATACCTTCCACCCTATTCTCTCCCTTCCCCACCCCACTGATAACCCTCCATGTGATCTCCATTTCTGTGATTCTGTTCCTGTTCTAGTTGTTTTTGTTGCTTAGTCTAGTTGTTGATTATGTGTCTAGCTGTCGCTTAGTTTTTGTCTTTGGTTCAGTTGTTCATAGCTGTGAATTTGTTGTCATTTTACTGTTCATGGTTTTTGATCTTCTATTTCTTAGATAAGTCCCTTTAACATTTCATATCATAAGGGCTTGGTGATGATGAACTCCTTTAACTTGACCTTATCTGAGAAGCACTTTATCTGCCCCTGCATCCTAAATGATAGCTTTGCTGGATAGACTCATCTTGGAGGACATACATGACTCTTGGATAGAGTCTATCCAAGAGTCTATCCAAGAGTCATGTATGTCCTTGCTTTTCATGACTTTGAATATTTCTTTCCAGCCCCTTCTTGCCTGTAAGGTTTCTTCTGAGAAATCAGCTGATAGTCTTATGGGAACTCCTTTGCAGGTAACTATCTCCTTTTCTCTTGCTGCTTCTAAGATTCTCTCCTTATCTTTAATCTTGGGTACCTTAATTATGATGTGCCTTGGTATGTGCTTCTTTGCATCCTACTTCTTTGGGACTCTCTGAGCTTCCTGGACTTCCAGGAAGTCTATTTCCTTTGCCAGATTAGGGAAGTTCTCCTTCATTATGTTTTCAAATAAGTTTTCAATGTCTTGCTCTTCCTCTTCTTCTACCGGCACCCCTATGATTTGGATGTTGGAACATTTAAAGTTGTCCTAAAGGTTCCTAATCCTCTCATCATTTTTTTGAATTCTTGTTTCTTCATTCTGTTCCAGTTAAATGCTTATTTATTCCTTTTGTTCCAAATCATTGATTTGAGTTCCAGTTCCCTTCCCTTCACTGTTGGTTCCCTGTGTATTTTCCTCTATTTCACTTTGTATAGCCTTATATCTTCCTTATGTGACTGAACTCAATCACTTCTGTGACCATCCTGATTACCAGTGTTTTGAACTCTGAATCAGATAGGTTACCTATCTCCTCATTGCTTAGCTCTTTTTCTGCAGTTTTGATCTGTTCTTTAATTTGGGCCATATTTCTTTGTCTTGGTGCACCTGTTATGTTATAATGGGCGGAACCTTCGGTATTCACCCCAGCGGGGCGACCCTCTTTGCTGCACTGTGGCACTGTCTGTTGGGGAGAGGTCAAAGAGGGAACAATGCTACTTGCTTGCTCAGCCTTAGCCTCACTTTCCAACCAACTCTCCTGTGAGACTGAAAGTTTCTCCTGCCTTCACAGCCCCCACAGGATTCTACATTCAGAGCTTTTAAGTCTTTAGTTCCCCGGTCAGCCAGCCCCCTCCTCCCCTGCACAGTCCGCTGCCTTGCCACTGGTCTTCTCCACCCAGCTGGCCATCTCCACCCCTCCTGCCATTCTGGATGAATGTTTCTTTAACGCTTTGGTTGTTGAAGTTCCACACAATTCAGCTTTCTGGCAGTTCTGGTTGCTTACTGTTTTTAAATTGGTTGTAATCCTTCTTTTGGTTGTGCAAGGAGATGAAGCATTTCCACCTATGCCTTCATCTGGGATGGAACTCCGGCACAGCTTTTAATATTATTAAGACAATGGCCAAGTTACCCACCCCATTACAGTCGGACTTCTATACAGGTCGATTATCTGGCAGTTCTGGTTGTTTTTTGTTTTTATTTATTTTTTAAAAGATTTTATTTATTTATTTTTAGAGAGGGAAGGGAGGGAGGGAGAGAGAGAGAGAGAGAGAGAGAGAGAGAGAGAGAGAGAGAGAGAGAGAAATATCAATGTGCGGTTGCTGGGGGTCATGGCCTGCAACCCAGGCATGTACCCTGACTGGGAATCGAACCTGTGACACTTGTTTTTTGTTTTTAGATGTGTTGTTGTCCTTCTTTTGGTTGTGTGAGGAAGCAAAGCATATCTACCTACACTTCCATCTTGACCATAAGTTGCACTGCTAAATCATATTTTTTATTATAGCCATCTCAGTGGGAAGGAGTGGTCTCTCATAGTGGTTTTGATTGGATGATGTGGACGATATTCTCATGGGCAGGACCTTTTGTACCCATTTGGTCTGCCTCCATCAGGAACTGGAGGAACTGCAGAGATAAAATGCACCTCTGACCTTCTCAGTGTGCTGTCTCCCCCTTCTCGCCCCTCTGCCTTATAGACCTTTTCCAATTCTGTGATGCCTGTGAGCTGGTCATGGAGTCATAGAGCCCTGGAGCACAGAGACTGCCTCCCCCCGCAGCATGTCCTGTGTCTTGTAACTAGGCTCACTCCTGCAAAGCCAAGTCCTCTCCCAGGCTCCCAGTTTGGAAAACTTGGGACCTTGACTGCAGTTTGACGACACTCCCCCATAAATGAGCCTCTAGGATGGAGTGATGAGACAGTCTACAAGCTATCCTGGCCTCCCAGAGCCTCTACAAGCCAGACAGTGAGATACTCTGTCCAGCTGTGATGGATCCCTTATCTGTAGAAACGCAAGTCCCCTCACAACTGAAGGCACCGTGGAAGTGCTCACCCACACGGCACACGAGACAGTCCCTGTTCAGAGTCATTTCTCCCTGCCCCTTTGCACACCTATTCTGCAGCCCTTCCACCCTCTGGAATGCAGGTCCGACTTGCCTGGAGCAGTCAGACAGTTCTGGCCCCAGAATGACGCATGTCAGTGCTTGGGAGATGTCATTTCCAATCGGGCCTCTCAGGCCTCAGCCACGGGGGAGGCAGACTCTCCACCCACCGTCAGCCACTTCCCATCCCTTTCCTTCCCTCCACTGAGGCCCCCGTCCCTACCCCCTCTCAGGCTGGACCTCAGGCTTCCTCAGGCTTTTTAGGGAGCCCTGAGGGTCTCACGTTCAGCAAGAAAAATGCAACGCCAGTCTAAGTGGACTACACGTTCCAGTCTGGGGAGGGGATCACATGAGACCATGAAGGAAGGGCCATCTGCTCAGGCCTGCCTCCTCACTGCCACCAACTGTCCCCACGTTCAACAGCTGCCATTTGGCAGCTGTCAGTACCAAATGACTGTGTGTGGGGGGGAGCCCCCCTTTCACACCAACACCACTGCCCCCAATTTCCAGCCACAGTTGAGTCCTGTTAAGCCCGAGTGATTTTTAATATCAATCTACTGGAAACTAGAAAAGACTTTTAACCTTTCAAGCATTAAAATACCATTCCAAACTAGCTAGAAAACCAAACTGTTAAAAACTAACAAGAAAATGTGGTTTAATAATGTTTTTATTACCCAAAAAATAGCAACATTTAATGACAAAGTGTTAACATTTAATGACAAAGATTTAAACAAAATCTACCCTAAAGAAATCATTCCCTAGCTGGTGTGGCTCAGTGGATTGAGTGCCAGGCCTGTGAACTAAACAGTCACTGGTTCGATTCCCAGGCAGGGCACATGCCTGGGTTGTGGGCCAGGTCCCCAACAGGGGTTACTGCACATTGATGTTTCTCTCCCTCTCTTTTCCCCTCCCTTCCTCTCTCTAAAATAAATAAATAAAATCTTTAAAAAATAAAAAGAAATCAGGGTTATCATCATAATAAAGGTGAAAACTAATTAACTAGGACACAAAAATGGATAAAACAGATAAGTAAATTCAAGAGCTGTTTCTTTTGGGGAACAAAAAGCAAAGAAAAATCTCTGGAAAATCTAGTTATTAACAAAAATAAGGCAAAACAAAATCATTATACTTATCCTGAGTTTAAAAAGGATTTAATTTTGACATGAAGATTTAGAATTCATTAACAAAGACCATAAACTGTTGTGTGCTAATGAATATGAAAATCTTAGTGACATATACAGTTCTTACCTCTGCCAGGCATTCGCTCACACCCCCAAAGCTTCAGTGGCCCGAGGGCAGGAAAATTCACTAAGAACAAGGATATTGATCTACATGTCAGGCTTGACAGAGCTGTCTGACCTCTTTCTCTACCTAAAAATGCAAAAAGTTCAGGCTAGCCTGCAAACTGCAGGGCACAATGTCCCATTTCTTTCAAGTAGTGTTGACCTTGTCTCTATTCAAGCTAAACTGCAGCCCCACTTTTAGCCCTGTAAAGAAAGCCTACATAAAAAAAAATAGCTTGGAGCATACAGAGACTGGAGTCAGAGAGTCCTGTGTTTAACCTGGAAAGCAGTGAACTAAAGATTTTGTTACAGGAGAAAGGGAAGTGGTGGGGGGTGGAGGGAGGGAGGAGGGAATGAGTGGGGAGAAGATAATAAATGTTCCACGGAAAAAATTAAATAACTTTGTGCCAGACTAATCTCCTTTTTTTTTTTTTTGTCTAGTCCCAACTTTTCCAAGTTTTAGTTACATAACTTCTGATTTATCTTTTTTATAAATTGGAGATAATCACCACTTATCTTACAGGACTATTAGGAGAAAATAAGGTAACGCCTGTGGGAGTGCTTTTGCAAAGAGGAAAACCCGATACCATGGTCGTGCAGGGACAGGGTCTCAGCGCTTACTTGGGGATGAGATAGGACAATGCATGACATTCAGTTTTCAAATGCCAACAGTCTTCTCTCATCTGTCACGTCCTCCTTTGTCTGGTCAGACACACCTGAAGCTGCGCATGGGCCGCTCTGAGTTGAACGCCTGTGGTAAGTCAAAAGGTCTGGTTGTTCCAGCCCATCGGGTGGATTCCAGTGCCCAGTAGTCCCACAAGCATGTAAATAAAGGCAACATGAGACCCTGTCTACTCCCCTTGGGGACCCAGATTTCTCGATCACCAAGGCTCTTGGTCAAGAGCTTGGGTGCGGGCAGAGTTCTGGAGAACTGACCTTTAACTAAGAAACAGATATGTGAGAATGGCATGAGGACTCAGATCCGTGTGGGGACACATGGGGCCCACGAGGCCATCAGGAAGCAGCAGCTCTGCCCAAGGAAGACCGGGGACCTTTTATTTGGTTTGGTTTTAAGTTGGGGAGGAAACCCCACTCCTCTGCCTCTCCCAGCAAATACTTAGTAAAATCAATATCGATCATCAGTGCTTTGGGGGATGGATAGTCTTTAGAGAGCCGCGCAGAGAAGGCTTGAGCCTGACGTCACCAGCAGCAAGACCAGAGACTGCACTTGGAGATGGGAATTCCTGATACCGGCAGTGCTTCGGGTCAGGACAAAGGGTCATTTCGCAGCACTGAAAGAAGGAAGGATGAGTCTACGGCTGATGTGGTTAACCATTTGGGGGAAACTATAAACTGGTCAACCATTTGCAGTGAAAAATTGATCCTTACTTTCTACTAAAATGCATTGAGATAAAATATAGATTTAAGTGTAAAAAAACAATTCATAGTAGATTATATAGGTGAGTATTCACACAACCTTGGCATGTAAAGAGCCTTTAAAGGCACAACGCAAAAATCAGAAACCACAGAAAAAGAGATTAATAAGACTAAAGGTTACATGTAAGTGTACATTTCTGTAAAGTAACAACAATAAAACAATAACAGAGAATACATAAAAGGCAAATATGAAATTAGGAAAACACTTTCAAGAAAAATATTTTTCACACACCAAATTATTTTGAAAATACATAAAGATTTCCCACATTGAAAAATGAAAATTCCAACAGAACAAAATGGGTAAAGAACCAAAACAGGCATTTTATAAGTCAAGTGATTAATTAAGATCATTAATTTGGGAGGAAAAAAAGATTCAAGTTTAAAACTGTTTAAGAAATGTAAGCCAAAACAAGGGAGCATCATTTTGTTTATTAGATTGAAAAAGATACAAAATAATTATAATTCCTAATGCTCTTGATTGTGAGGAAACTGCTCTCATTAACCAAGGATGAGAATGTAAATTGGCACAAATTATCTGATGGAAATACTTTGTCCGGAAATGTGACTTTCAGGAATTTATCTATCCAAAGAAGGGAGTAGAATGTAGAATTTTTAATAATAGAGAATAATGCTGAACTCCCTGAAACACTAAAAATAAAAAGTAGGTTCAATAAACAATAGTACATATATACAGTGTTAAAATACATAATACTTATTGTTTTTGAAAAACGCTCTATTATGTATCCTGATATATTACAAAATAGCTTATAGGCCGTGATCCATGTTTATATTATACTACTATATTATACTATATTCATACACACACATAAAATCTGAAAGAATTTATGACTTCAAGTTCTTTTGTTTGCAAGAAACTAAGGCTGATGTAAGCCAGCTAAATAAAAGAAAAAAGAGAGAGAATATCTCATGAAGCATTGTGGGAAGCATTGTGCCTCCTAGATATGGTCAGATAAAAAAATAAGAACACCAGGATCTTTCTTAATACATGGATTCAAGAAACTTCTTCCTCTATAGCTTTGATGGAATAATTCCCACCTAGGCTCTGTGTCTGTACAGTTTAAATGTAAAGCTTTAAGAAGAGAGTTTCTCCTTGGCCCAGTGTGGGCCAGGAATGACTGTTTGGATTAATAAACTATGGCCAAGCGGGTACAGCCAAGTGGTACTGACGTGGTGACCGGAGGTCCTTTGCTGTGAATCAGGGGTCATGGCCAGATAGAGAGACTCTTTGAGAGCTGGGCAGGTGCTCTAAGAGATGCCACTATGAGCGTAAACGTGAAAATGCAAGAATGGGTGTTTTCTGGGGGTGAGATCGTGGGTGCCTTTTTGTTTGGGTTCATATCATTCAAGAATGGTTTCATTGCAACTGACAGAGACTCTGCTCTAACCATCTTGAGCAGAAAGTGAATAGTACCAAAGGCTAATGAGTGTGGTGACACGGTGACAGCAGGGTGCAGCTGGCCTCAGGAACAGCTGGAAACAGAATTCCGGACACCCTGCCAGGACCGGGGCTCCCTTCCAGTTGTGTCTGAGTTTCCGTACCACGGGGAGCGTGGCCACTACAGGCTCCCCGGCATCGTCTCATCTCCCGGTGTCACTATTGGAAGGAGACTGCTCTTTACTCTGTCTGGTTCCGAATTTTAAAACCCCGGAGAAAACTGGCTTACCTCAGGCGAGGATCTACTGGCTTGTTTCCCATTTTGCCCATACCACCTGGCACATGGCACAGCTTCGATAAACCCATTAAAGGGTGGACGTGAGGGAAATGGAGATGCTAGCAAGGCTTTGTGGCTAAGAACGTGACCATTAGAATTCAACTGTCTGGTTTGAATCCCAGCTCCGCCTCTGGCTGACTGGGTGACTATGGGCAAGTTATTATAACCTTCAATGCCTCAGCTGCCGCATCCACAAAAATGGAGAAAATGTCGACACCTAGTTTATAGGGCTAATTGTGGAAACTAAGTAAAATACACTGATCAATGAGCAAAAATACAGTGCTCAATGATCATTGACTAGTATTATTATCATCTTCTTCAACCACACTGCATTAAGGTTTCAAACTCACTCTCACTATCTTTGCAGTTAGAAGTGACTTCTTTCTAATGATAGAGTCGGTTTCATATTTCAAAATTCCTGCCAGCTAATCCATCTGTGTCTCCAGTGAACGGGGCCAGGACATATTCTCGACCTTACTGGGATGGGGAGAGATAGCTATGGACCCCCATCTTTGCTGGGACCCACGTCCTAACAAAGCCTATGCTGTAGGAGGAATTTGTAGGTTGCCCGGAATGTCACCAGGAATGCTCCAGCCAGACTTCCAGGCACCATGAGCTGGGGGAAGGTGACAGCTACCTTCAGAGAGCACAGGCCCAGTCCTGCAAAATCTGGGACGTCGTGGGGACAACCCAGTCACGCTCGCTTATGGCTGCTACCTGACCTACATGTGGGGAGACCCAAAAGGATTTGCCTTCTCTCTCTAAATCTAAAGGGTGAAACAAATTTCCCCATCTCCAGGTTTCTAAGTATCAGCTAAGAGACTGAAAAACGCATCTTGTACCTGGGAGAATATGTGAGTTTGAAAGCAATAGCTTTTTATGTGGTCTTTCTAATTTCTCTGTCTAAAGGATGGACTATGGTTTTGGAGCCAACCCCACACTCTAGATAGGTGCAGCTTTGAAGGTGTCAAGTGGAATCCGGATTAAGAAGAAATTTTGCTTGCTTCCTACTCATGGAATAAACTTTAATATTGTATATAAAGCTCCTAATTTTTATAATAGCTTCAAATACATTGGGTGCATTATATTTCCCGAAGACGGCTGCACCAGTGTCTCTCCCAGCCCGCATGCTCGGATTGTAGAAGTGTGCAAGCGACACATTTCGGTCCAGAGCTGCTGACTGCACCCCAGTAACTGTTGACCTTTAAGTTATGACCCAAAGTTCACACTGTAACACTTAAAGTCATGTTACACCTTATTCTACATCAGCACGGTGTTGAAAGCACAGTTGAATTTCCTGGGTTTGACTCTTGGTTTACCACTAATTGTAGCATCTTGGATTAGTGACTCAACCATTCTAACCCTCTGTCTCTGTATCTGTAATATGGGGATAATAATAGTTCCTAATTTACAGAGTTGTTGCTAATGAATTAGTACATATAAAGTTATAATAATTCTAAAAACATCAAACACTTAATACATGCTAGCTGGTGTCATTATTCTAGGTGTTCTTGTTCAA
This sequence comes from Phyllostomus discolor, assembly GCF_004126475.2. Lineage (NCBI taxonomy): Eukaryota > Metazoa > Chordata > Mammalia > Chiroptera > Phyllostomidae > Phyllostomus > Phyllostomus discolor. Next base: position 196,476,304 of record NC_040905.2, read on the forward strand.
GTGGCTGATAACAGAAGGAAGGAAAGAAGAAACTGAGAAATAATATAATCCAAGTACCAACCTGACTTTCTTTATTCAGGTTAGTAAGCAAACACAAGGAACCGTCAGCTGACTCACTCTCCTGCTGTCCACTCTGCTGTCCATTTCTTGGTTGGCCATGTCCTAACACCTTGTAGCAGGACTGAGGGACCTGGAGGGACCTGGCCTGGTCCCCATACTTTCTGGAAGCCGAGGTTTGGACATTGATATGTAAGTGTGGAGAGGAGAGAGGGAGACATTGCAGAGAAAGCTAAACCTAAGGAGAGAAAGGGCCCAATTCGGGATATTAGTTGCCCCCAGGGACAAGCTATATATGCTATAATTTCTCTAGGATCTGGGTCCCTCTAACCTCAGTCTTGACTCAGGAGGGACAGCAACAGTCGGGCAGCCCCTGTGAAGTGACTGGAGCCCAGGGACACACAGGCTGAGGATGGCGGCCGGACTGCGCTGTGGAAGAGGAGAGGGAGAAGGCAGGATGTCTGTCCTTCAGGGCCCTTCAACTTTCCTGCCTCACTCGGCGAGGGAGAGGCAGGGGCTGCCTCCCTCTCCTCCCAGTTTCTGACTGAGCCTGTATTCTTTTTTTAATCATATTTTATTGATTATGTTACTCTAGTTGTCCCAATATTTCCCCCTCTGACCCCTCCACTCAATATCCCCCACTCCCTCAGGTCATCCCCCTACCATTGTCCATGTCCACAGGTCATGCGTGTAAGTTCTTTGGCGTCTCTGTATCCCATACTGTACTTTCCATTCCCCTGTCTATTTTGTACCCACCAATCTGTACTTCTTAATCCCCTCACCTGTTCACCCACTCCCCCATTCCCAGCTATAGCTATCAAAACACTCTGCATATCCATGATTCTGTCTCTGTTCTTCTTGTTTGCTTAGTTTGTTTTTTAGATTCAGTTGTCGATAGATTTGTGTTTATTGCCATTTTATTGTTCATAGTTGTGATCTTTTTTTAACTTGGAATCTATTTATTTATTTAAACATTTTTAAAATATTTTATTTATTTATTTTTAGAGAGGGAAGGGAGGGAGAAAGAGAGAGAGAGAAACATCAATGTGCGGTTGCTGGGGGTCATGGCCTGTAACCCAGGCATGTATCCTGACTGGGAATCGAACCTGTGACACTTTGGTGCACAGCCTGCACTCAATCCACTGGGCTACGCCAGCCAGGGCACATTTTTTATTGTTTTTCAAGTACAGTTTTCTGCCTTTTCCCCCCACCCCTCCCCACCACCCCAGCCCTCCTCACCTCCTTCCCCTGTTTCCACCCCCACCCTTGTTATTGTCCACGTGTCCTTTATAAATTGTTCCTGTAAACCCTGCCCCCTTTTCCCCCATTATCCCCTCCCCTCTCCCCTCTGGCCACTGTCAGCCTGTTCTCAATTTCAGTGTCCTTTTTTTAAATAAGCCCCTTTAACATTTCATGTAATAATGGTTTGGTGATAGGGAACTCCTTTCGTTGTTTACTTGTTTGGGAAGCTCCTTATCTTAACGATGTGCCACACTTACCCCGCCCCCTGACTCTGAGCGCCCCCGCACGTGAAGACCGTCTGATGGTCAAATGCTTAGTCTGGATTTAATGCTAAAAATGAAACACCTGGGGGCTTGGGGGCATGAGTAGAGGCAGGGAAGAGAAAGAAATATAATTTCTCGAGTGTCTACTAGAAGTCAGGAAAAGAGCTGGGCCCTTTTGCGTGACCTCATGTAGCCCTCAGTCATGACTCTGAATTCACTAGTTTTACTTATTTCCACGCAAAACAGGGAAATGAAGTTCGGTATCAGAACTGGAATTTGAATCCGGTGCTGGTTCCGAGGCTCATGATTTTCTGACTACAGAACAGGACCCAGACTGTTAGGATGAGAAATACGAACGTCAGTCCCCACGATCCCAATCACTCCCCTAACCATGGTCCAGAAAAAGGAGAGAATGTAGGACAGTAGATGCCAAGGCAGGCCTTGAGGTTCACAATAACGGGATGTGCTGAGTGTAGCAGGGTTCTCTGATTGCTTGCTGTCCATCAGCTGCTCTCGTCTCGCCTGTTTACAACTCAGGAAACAAGTGAGATGGAGGGGATGGGGAAAATGACAAACAAGCACATTCTACAAGTTTCGCTCAACAGTGTGGTCTTCTCACATTTTGTTACCTCAGGATAGTGAAAATGTCAGGGTTGCGGCGATGGGGAGTGTGCCGACCGCATCTCTGGGGCCCCAGCAGACGGACTGGCTGCACAGGAAGAGAAATACACCCATGGATGATGGCTCAGCGACGCAAGCAGAACCTGAGGCCGCAGCAGCTCCCGCCCCCAGTTAACCCCTCTGTTGCTCATTCAAGGGCTCCCACAGGCTCACAGACTTCAAAGGTAGATGTACTTGGTTCCACCGTGTCCCCTCAGAGACTCCCTGTGAGAGATGTGTGCCCGGAGACAACCGTAAAGGACCAGTACAGGGTAGTGTTCACTCACTTGTCAGGTGATTCGAGACTTCTCCGAATGGCGACAGGGTCCTGCCAGGTCAAGGCCTTAAATAATCCAAATCAGTCTCCTTTCCCAGCCTCACTGCAGAGTACCAGAATGTTCCACCAAAACACCCAATATGACTTCAGCAGAATCACAGAAACATAAATTTGAAAGGAAAAAAATAAGCATATCATTCAACTTTAAACCTGTATTCTAAAGTCACACCACACACCTATAGCGTGCTATTACTCCAAATGGTTTACCTTGTGGAGTAGCAGCACACTGTGCGTGCTGTCTTAGGGGAAGTTGTGGTTTTCCATCATTTCAGTGTGAAGAGTCATTTCTAGTTCAAAGTTCCTTATTTTCCTGTCATAACAGACCTTGGACACATTGCATCCTTAGCCTCGGTGACTTGGTTCAGTAGGCACGGTTCCTCCTTGGGGGTAAACCCCGGATGCGTATTTTCTCCTACCATTGGTGGCACTTAGTGCATTCACAGCACTTTGCAACCATCACCGCTGTCTACCTGCAGAACATGTTCATCGTCCCAAAAGGAAGCCTTACACCCACGAAGTAGTCACTCCGTATTCTCCTTCCCCCCACACCCTGGCGGCCACTCGTCCGCTGCCTGTAACCATGGATTTGCCTGTTCTGGATATTTTATATACATGGAATCACGCAGATAATATATTGTTAAGAGCTCAGGCTTACCCATCTGAGTGAGAGGTCCTGGCCTGCGAGGCCCCAGGCCAACCGAGGCCCCCCTGGCTCACTGTCCCCATCACAGTCCAGCCCACCTTGACTAACCCCAATGAGTGACTTCCTCAGATGAAGAAAGATATTTGATTAGGCTGCTGCTTTAGTGATTCCATGAGTTGAAATCCCCATTTCCCTCTTCCTTAGCCTATCCTGGCCCAACCTGGCCTTACACATCAAAGCCAACAGCTCCAATACAATGGTGGGGCCCTTCTGCTATAAGGATTAAGCTCTTTGACGGTATTTACTGCCAAAGAAGTTGGTGCAGTTTCTTGAGAAGTGAGTATAGGATGGGAAGAGGGTCTAGGAGAGAAGTGGGAGGAACTCCCGCAGAAGAGACTGGATAGAGGCATCACTGAGAAAAGAGACTAAGAAAGAGCAGTCAAAGACACGATAGAAAAACCAAGGACTGCGAGATGTCACAAAGGCTAGAAGAACACAGGTTTCCAGCAGCCCTACTGTCCATCAGTGGATGAGTGGATAAAACAACTACGGGACATTCACACAATGGAATTCTACTCAGCTATAAAAAATAAAAAACTTTTCCCTTTGTGGCAGCATGAACGGACCTGGAGAATATTATACTAAGTGAAATAAGCCAGTCAGAGAAAGACAAATACCAAAAGATTTCACTCACATGAGGGATGTAATGAACAAACTGAACTAACAAGGAAAATGGGGACAGACTCAGATGGAGAACAGATGACAGCTAGTGGTGGAGGGATTGGGCACAAAAGAAAAAGGACTCATGGACGTAGACAATGGTGTGGTGATTGCTGGGGGGAGGGGAGGTTAAGAGGACTAAATGGTAATGGGAAAAAAATACAATAAATATTAAGCAAGCAAACAAACAAACAAAAAGCATGTTTCCAAAAGAAGAGAGGAGCCAACACACATCAAATAAGCTGATGTCTAAATAAGTAGATGTCACAAGAGTAATCCTGGTAGTGAGATTCCCGAGCTAGAAACCCGATGGCTGTGAGTTGCAGGTGAAATGGAGGTGAGGGGGTGGAGACAGCTAGGGTAATTCATGCTCTCAAGAAGTTTGGCTGGAGAGGAGAGAAGATAAAGTGGGTTGCATCCAGAAAGGAGCATGGGGCCTGAGGAGGGTTGTTTGTTTCCGGTTTGGGTCATGGAAGAAAAGAGCATGTTTAAATGGTAATAGGGAGTCTCCCACGGAGCAGAGATTGAAGCTGCAGGACAGAGGGCGAACCACAGACTGTGGGGTCTCAGGAGGCAGAGATGGAGCCAGGATGAGGATCCCCTGAGAGTGGACCTGACGCAGCATAAGAGTCTGGGGAGAAACCACCAGGAACACCGTCTGTCGAAGCTATTTGGAAGCACAGAGAGCCCTGGCAGGGACAGCGGCGGGAGGGGAAAATGGCAGGTGGAAGGTTCCTCCCCACCTGGCCCGTCCTTGTCCTCACATCAAAACGATTTCCCATGTGTGATCTCACAGGGGTCATTGGTGCAGAGCCCGCCTGGCTCCTGTCAACAGATGTCCCTCAGGGACCCCCTCGCACCTGTCCTAGAGGCAGACACAGCCTCTGTGTGAGAGCTATGGAAAGGGACAGTCATGAGTGGAAAAGATGGATTAGAGCAAGAGTCAGAAAAAAGGATTCCCTGCTCCCAAACTCCTACGCCCCTACACCCCTCCCAGCAGGGCGACATCCCTTGGAAGGAGCAGGCTCTGAGAGGCCGGCCAACTGGGCAGACAAAGGAAGCAACCAAAGTCAGGGCACAGAGCGTGTTTCACAGGAAGAGGAACGAACGACGTCTCGGCTCTTTAAAACAAAGGAACTGAAGGCTTTGGGACGATTCATCACCTTGTCTCCGCAGAATGTACCTACTAAGATTTGTCTGGCCTCTCCAGGACAGTTGACTCCGTCTCCAATACGATTGCACAAAAGCCAAGGCCAAACCACAGCAAAGAGGAAATTGTAACATCTCCTTTTGCAAAATCTCATTATCAGCCACAGCACTGGCGACCAGGTCCCCAAGGCCAGACCGCTCAGAAAGGTGAGCGTGGGAGGTGGGCTGGCCATCTGCCTGCAGCGTCAGCTGAAGCATTCGTGAGTTCTGCCCAGGCCCCTCTGCTTGCTTTGAAGCCCCTCCACTCACCCCGGCATTTACAGTCCAATCTGATTCAATTCAGACTCTCCCCTCCTCTCCCCTTGGAGGTTCCCACCACAGCCCTGGCCATGTGACTAGGATGTGATTGTGAGGACCGAGGTGTGGATCAAGGGAACGCCACTAGTTCTCGGGACTGGTCACCACCCTCAGTAGAATGAGAAAATGTGGAGGCGAAGTGCTTGTTTTCAAAGCCAGAGCCTTATCTTGCCCCCAGTGTGATTGCCACAGACGTGGGTTTCAGAGATTTTGTGTCCCCCCCCCCCATGCTTCAGGCTCTAGGTTGGACTGAGAAAGGTATTAAAGTGACTGATTCCTAAAAAATCACGATCTGATTTAGTCCTCACATTTCTGGGGCACAGAGACGATTACTGGAACTTTTCAGATGATGAAACTGAGGCCCGAAGATGTTACTGTGCCCAGAGAGGAGTCGAAATCGGAACCTGGGTCAAGCTGGTTCTTGTCCACTGTGACTTAGCGGCCTGCACTCAAAAACCTCACAAAAATATACACAAATTACCATCATGTGATCGTGCCTATTAGAGTCTAGCAGGGCTTTAGAGTAATGGAGAAATCACATCTTAACTTTTTAATTGGGGAGCAGTGGTTCAACCGGCTGAGGAGAACCAGTAAGGACATTTGAAAGCAAGTTCGTTCTGAAAAAATCTTGTGAGGTGGGCTTGCAGGTTGAAAAAACAAAGGCAGACTCCCAAGGGCGGAGAGGAGGGCGAACGTTTAAGTTGGGACCTAATGGGAGGGTTTGGGGACCTGCAGATGGAGGAGACCAATGGCTGTCACTCCCAAAACAGACCCCGTAAAACAAAGGCCGAGGTTGGCAGACAGAATGTTCTACCTGGAAGGCCTCTGAGGTAAAGAATGATAGGAATGAATTTGCGCATGCAGGGAAAGAGCACACTGCTTTCTTTAGGTTATGTAAACTAAGGCATGGAATGACCTAAGCCCTCATTCCATCCAGCTGGGTGGGAGATTTAGTTTCAGAGATTGACAAGCTCTCTCCCCACCTCCCATCCCAGTCCCCACTGCTAGAGTCAGTGATCGGGGGTCGTGAGGCGAAGCAGAACATTCAGGAGACGTGGCTGGTCACTGGCGAACATCAGGGGCCAGCAGCCGTTTTCTGTCAAGGACCAAATAGCAACTACATCAGGCTTCGCAGGCCAGACCGGTCTCCGCCACGATGACTCAGCTCAGCTGTGGGCCATGGCTGCTTGCGAGCAGCCGTAGATGACAAGCAAGCGAATGAGCTTGCTCGTGTTCCAATAAGACCTCATTCAGGGACCCTGAAACCTGAATTTCATATCATTTTCACATGTCAGAAAGCATTGTTCTCCCTTGGATTGTTTTCAAACATTTAGGAATCTAAAAACCATCCTTAGCTCACAGGTCACACAAAAACAGATGGTGGGCCCGGTTTGACTCGGGAACCGATTCCTTGTCTCCGTGGTCTCCACCACCACGCCTGCCGGCCAAGCAAGCCCACACAGGTCTCTGAAACTGGGTAACGCTGTTGCTCCACGGAAATCTGTGCTAGAGCTGAGCGCCCCCACACCTGGAATCCAAGAAAACTTCCCTGGACTGAACATGGAACTGTCATCTCTAGATGACTTGTGTCATCGTCCTGTGGTTCCGTGGAGGACAAGCCACAGAGCCCCATGACCTGTCCCAACAGTGGGCATGCCCTCCTTCTCTCAGGGAAAAATCCTTGCTCTTTCATTGCAGGCACTCTCCCCTCCACGCCGCTCTGTAGCTCCCTCCCTTAGCAGGGTGCTCAAATCCCTCAGGATAATGGGGGAAAAGCAGGAGGGGAGGGGCCTGCCAATGGCATCTCCTTTAGGCCCTGAAGCAAGGGAACCCAGGGTGGCCGCCGCTGGAATGCTGAGTAACCTGTACGGTCAACAAACACAAATATCTCACTCAATTCTCCTGCCCGGGACCAGAGCTCCCTAGTCCAGCAGCCAGTTCAGGCCTCGACCTTCCAGGCTCGGTGGGTATTGTGTTGGGTGTCCTCAGACAACTCTGAAGGGAAGTCCAGGTTCTGGTGACAAAGAGGGGAAGTACACAGTTTAACCTTCCTCGGGACACCAGGCTCCACTTAAGGTGACTCACTGTCTTGGTTTATAAATGGTTGATTATTTTGCTCAACCACTGTTTCCTTCCAGCTGCCCCTCCAGGAAGGTTTCCAGATATCTGTGGCACAAAGAGCACCTACCAGCCAATCGCCACTCTTCTTACACAAGCCCCTTTCACTTCTGCTTTGGGTGGGTTGCTTAAGGTCTGGGGAACTGTAGGCACAATTACAGGACTAGGAGGTCAAATGCCACTTCAGTCCTGACACTGTCTCCAATCCCTCAGCCCAGAGAGGCCTCTTCCATCTGACTTCAAAGCTCACACTCAAAACAGTGCCTGTTTTCCGTGTCGTCGTACCCTTGGCCTATGCCGGGCGTCTGTGGTAACAGCACTGGCTTCAAGCGTGGCTCCTGAGGCCACCTGCTCCCCAGGAGGGTGGCCAGGCTCACGGGAAGGGAATGTTCTCTACGCAAGGGAATTTGAGATCGGAAAAGTCATCCTCACGGGGTAGGGATCAGGCAGATACCCAAGCCTCGGAAACGCAGTCGTGCTGGGAAATCGCTCTTGCGGATTTCACCAGAAGCAGGTGTCTACCGCCCAGGCTTGAACGTTATTCTCTCAAGTGGAAACAGACACCATCATCCAGGCTGATTTCTTGCTCCTCACCTGTGCATCCATCAACCTGTGACAACAACGCCATCTCTCATGCCCACACGCATACAGGAGAGAGTCACCAAAGCTTTGTCATGTGGATAAATGAGACACACTCTCAGGAATGTAGCCGGCATTTGACAAATTTTGCCACAGCTCCAGAGAGAATATGTATGCATTTCTAATGCTTGCCCAAGGATACATTATTGATTTTTGAGAGAGCAATAGAGGGGAGAGAGACAGACAGACAGAAACAGTGATGTGAGGGAGAAACATCAATCAGTTGCCTCCTGTACACATCCCCACCGGGAATCGAACCCACAACCTTTTGGTGTACAGAACAATGCTCCAAACAACTGAGCCACCTACCAGGGTGTGAAAATATATTTTATAAAATAGTCTTATCATTTCACAGAGCTGTATTAAGCCCCCTGACTTTACTTTTTTTTTTTAACTTGACAAAATGATTCCTAAATGCAAGATGGCTGCCACACATCTGCTTTCCAGATAGGAAGGGCGGGAAGTGAGGCCACAACCCCAATCACACTTTCTGTCAGCAAAGTGAAAGCTTTCCCAGAAACCCCCCTAGTCAGTCTCATTTCTACCCGATTGACTCGAACTGTATCCTCTGTCCTCCCAGGGCAGCAAAGGAGGTTGGAAACTTGCGTGTTCATCTCCTCCAGCCTCTGAGGAAGAGGAGGAGGAGGATTGGATGGCTGTAGAAGGAGTCAGCCTGAAATTCTGCTGCCAATAGCTACCCAGCTTCGAAAAACAAAAGCACTGAAGGGGACAGCTAGATCTGTTTTCTGCTCAAATATATTATAAAACCACAGGAATAAAATCAGATGGATACACACAAGATTTGAAAGAGACTCATAGAAGAATTAAACTAGAAACAGGCCCTAGGATATTTAACAACTCAATGTTTTTTTTTTAATTAAAAAGTTTGCTGACTTCTGGGCGTGATGATGAAATACTCCAACTACTTGGCAAACTGGGGAGACTGAGTCAGCCACAACTCTTGTTGGAGGGAAAGTTCACCCAGCAGAGGAGAACTCACTGTCTACCACACTGACAGATCACAGCCCCGTGAAGCTGGCAAAGTGCAAGCAAAAAATGCCTGCTCTAGCACCCAGGTGCGACTGAAGTTATATTTTGCAGATCCTCGTAACTATGACTTTTACCTCTCCCGGGACAAGGTAGAGTTTGCCGAGGAGACAGAGGTGGGCGCTAGGAACTGTGGGATCTGCAGAGAGAGCTGTGCACAGAAGGGAATGGGGAGAGGGGTTCTGTAAGGGAAAGAGGGCTCTGGGTGGCACACCTCCTCCTGGAGGTGGTGCGGGCTTGCCCCTGACGTTACACAGGAGGAATGAGTCAAACTGAAGAGTGTCTCAGTGTCGTCTCTTTGATAGTGAATTCACTCCTTATTAATAGCCCTTTGATTATCCCATTATGGGCCAGCATGTGTTTGGACTGTGGAGAATTGTGACCAGAAAGTTCTAGGGGAGGAGGGGCCAGTCACTGTTAGGCTACTTGGTGGAGCTCTGGCAGACCTTGAACGTGCATCAGTCCCCTTTCCTGGATGACGATGATGATGGTGGTAAAAATGACAGCAGCTAACATGTAAGAGCACTTGGCATGTGCCAGGAGTTACGGATTTAATCCTCAACCATAATTTAATCCTCAAAACCATCCTTTAGAATTCTGCCATTGGCACCCCTGATTTTTCTCCAAATGTATTAGTCACGGTGTGGAGTCAACCATCCAAGGCCATCCGACTCGTTTGTGATAGAGTCAGGAGGCAGAGGTTGGTGCAGAGACCCCAGAGCTGCACCCCTTACCTTGTCCCCCTTCCTTTGGCAGAGCCGCAGCTGCACCAGACTGAGTGCCAGCAGCGAGAGACCCGAGACCGACAGCAGCAGTCACGGTCCTTCCTGAGTGAGCGAGCGAGCATGAGGCTAAACACCCTAAATTCCTGCCCTGGGGTTCTTGGGCAGTGGTTTCAAAACTCGGCTGCGCATTTAGAATTTCCTAAGGAGCTTCTTTTTTTTTTTTTTAACTCTCAATGCCCAGGTGGCCCTCCATACCAATTAAATCAAAGTCACATGAGACCTGAGCACCAGTGTTTTTTTTTAAAAGCTCCCCAGATGGTTCCAATGTGCAGCAGAGATGGCAAACCACTGGTCTGGGGCTTCTGAGTCAGCGGACAACGCAATGCTGTTTTCCAAGATGGATATGTAAGCCTTGGCCACACCAAGCAGAGACAGCTGCTGACCAAGACCCCACATGATAGAGAGTATTCCCTGTAAGCTGAAATACTTAGGATATCCTTCAAAAAAAATTCTGTTGATACCTGGATTTGAGCTGTTTTCTCGGGTGTTTCTCACACGGGCAAGAATCAGAAAGGCAGAAGAGTGTCCGCATAATGGCGTGTTTTGGGCACTGAGCAGGGGGAAGAATGTTTAACTATCACAGGAAATGAAAGAGAAGTTACTTCTCATATAGAGTTCCACATGAGAATTGAATTACTAAAATCAAGTAATTTAATTCACTTAATAGTTTCCTAGGAGGCGAACTCCTTGAAGGCTGTTTAAACCAAACTACCAAGAGACACTGTAAAGTTAACTGCACTATTGATTGTTTTGATGCACAAGCACTTAGCACAAACACATATTCACACTCACCCTAAAGCTTGTAGCACTGAAAATATATCTACCAGGAATCAAAAGGAAACTCACTGCAATTTGAAAAATAGAACAGTAGGGTGTCACCCTGAGTTTTGAGGAGCAAACAGAAACATGTATAAGTGTTTGATTTTTATTCCCTTGGGTCAGTCATTTTGCAATCTCTCACCCAGAGAGCAGGAAGTCGAGTTTATCTATCACTATCAGTAAGCCACAAGTGGGGCCTACGTAGAAACGGTGACACTCGTGTTTACCCCGGATACATTTCTGGACTTTCGTTTAATCGATATGTCTCTTTCAGTGCCCACATCAATGAATTTACTTAGTGCCGCTTTACGGTACCATTTAATATCTGGTAGGGGAAATCCTTTTCTTTTTCAAGCTTTCCACAGTCATTTATTTTCCCAAATGATCTTTTAAATGATTTGCTCATGGACTTCCCTGAAGTGAAACGATCTGTAAGGGCTTGTAAGGAAAATGATGGTGGGCCTGGCTGGCATAGCTCAGTGGATTGAGCTCGAGCTGTGAACCAAAGCATCGCAGGTTCGATTCCCAGTCAGGGAACATGCCTGGGTTGCAGGCCATGGCCCCCAGCAACCACACATTGATGTCTCTCTCTCTCTCTTTCTCTCCCTCCCTCCCTTCCCTCTCTAAAAATAAATAAATAAAATCTTTTAAAAAAAGAATTATGAATGAACATAAAAAAAAAGAAAATGATGGCAGGAGTGAATGTTAACCCCCACACCTTTTATCAGCAGAAAAGGAGGAATGAAAAAGAACTGAAAATAAGGAAAAGCATTGTAAGTATGCTGTAGCTCTGAAAGCTGCGTTATACTACACACTCTGAAGAATGCAGTCGGATACAACGCCACTTGGAACAAATGGAGACAGTCGCATGACTTATCACCAATCTCCAGCTCGGAGCACAGCACAGAGTTGCAGGCCAAAGGGGAGGAAATTCCTAAGGCCCTCCGAGCAGTATGAGGTCCAGGGTCATGGACAAGCAGCTGGAAGAATGAGAAACACTCCCCCCCGGGAGCCCACTGACTCATCACTGATTGCCGGAGGGTGACGTGTGAAGAGCACTGCCCTGCCAAGCACACTAGACCTTCTCTGTCACGGTTTCCTGTCCCGCTGGGGCAGTGTCTAAGGCAAAGCCTCTCTCGCACAGAGAATCACGGTCGCCTATTTCGTGGATGGATCATGGGAAAGGCCTTCCCTCCCTTTGCAAGAGGGCTCTGTCTCCTGTGAAATAAAGCCACGCCACACGATGAACCTGAAGTCCAGGCTCCCTCAGAGTCTGCCACTAGGTTGTCTGTCTTTGTCTTTGTTGGTACTAGATCTTTAGGGGTGACTGAGGGAGAGTGGCCGCATTGGAGGCCACTGTGGACCATAAACTGTCCTGTAACAACCTGTCCAATCACGACAGAAATTTCCCAGAATGTACCTAACCTTGGACAGAAATTCCCCAGAATGTACCTAACCTTGGAGCACATCCCTGCGTCTACAGTCACCTGTGTAGGCCAACACTGACCCCAGGCTAGGTGGGGCTGCTTGAACTATTGCTGAAATCCTCCCGACTGCCGTCAGCGCCGGCGGCACTTTCCTGGGACATTTCGAGTCCACAAGTGATATTCCGTTCATATGGCATTTGGTTCTTAGAAACCGGTAAAAGCCCTTTGTCATATGCTCCAGTTTATAAGAGAAAAGTGCAGCTGGCTAAGTTTTAATGATATATCTTTTATACACACATATAATGCTTTCACCATACCCTGACAAAGACAAAGGGAACTGTGAAGTAATGAGACTAATCGATGTTCTTCTGTGGTTCATGAACACATTTGGAAGGCAATCTCCAAAGGGGATCTTTAAGGATTTTTTTAAAAAACACTAACAACATCACTGAAATAAATGTTCAGGCTTTCAAAGTAACTACTCAGAAGGAGAAATATAATTAAGATGAATGTTTAGTATGCTTTTTGCAAGGGGAGGGGAAGATCTCGTCAGAGTCACAATTTGTGTAGCAGCTCTTCTTTCTAAATGTTATTTTGAAAAGCTTCATAAGCAAATCTTTCCCTACCTACCTCCTTACCCCTCCAGTACGCACCCAATCCAGTGCACCATCAGCACCTTCATTTTTACTTCGGTAACGTCTCCTTCACATTGGACCTCCTTCTCCAGTCCCTCGACCGCAATCTTGAGTGTCTCTCTCTCTCTAATTTTATGCCTTGGTTCACAAGTTTATGGCTCCCAGACCCATCCTGGGCTTTCCCTCCCAGTCTCCTCCACCTGACAAAACCATACTAACCCCTCGGGGTCCAGCTCGAACTCCCCCTGAGGAGCCCATGCTGGCCCCCTGCACTCCAGCTGTCCTTCTGCTCGTCACTCTGAATCACCGTGTGGTGTAGAAACTCCACGGCCGGGGTGCTCAGTAAGCTATTTGTGGGGTGTCATGAAATGAAGGCTGGACTGATATCTCAGCCCTGGAAGTTCAGGGTCCACACGAGAGCAGATGACATCAGTTCATTTCCATCAGGCAAGAGTTCAATTTGCTCAGAAGGAGTGATAACATTAACCTTCATGTTATAAACACTAATGTTATTTTTAAATGGGCAAATTTAACATTAATGTTAAAAATAACATTAACAACACATGGGACTGACCTTTACACTTCCGATCTCATTCCTCTGAAAATGTGTTAGGAAGCTTCCTGAGGACACTCAAAGTAAAAGGCGCACATGAAGTCCTCCTATGGGTTTAAAAAATAAAACCAACTGGTGTAAAACATAAAACCAGCTGGCTCATGTGGCTCAGTAGATTGAGTGCCAGCCTGCAAACCAAAAAGTTGCTGGTTCAATTCCCAGTCAGGGCACATGCCTGTGTTGTGGGCCAGGTCCCCTGTTGGGAGCACATGAGAGACAACCCACACATTGATGTTTCTCTCCCTCTCTTTCTCCTTCCCTTCCCCCCCTCTCTACAAACAAATAAAATCTTTAAAAAAAATTAAAACAAAAACTATGACTCAGAGAGAAAGGATCATTTGGAAGCCATCAATGAGACAAGAGGAGCATTAGCCAGAAAGTAAAATAGTGCTACCTGGGAGTAGAAAGGTTGAGGATGCCCGCTGCGTGAGCCAGGATGAGAATCATTCCGAGCCTTCTGATAGCACGAATTTTAGGCAGCTCTCTGATGTCCGCCTGGCTTCCTCCTCTGATGTTCATGGAGAACATTTGTCACTCCATTTTGCTTGTGCTGGAAAATTCAAAGGCAGGTACGACTGCCAGAGAAAAATATCAGCTGGCTTGCTGTGAATGGTCTGATCATTTTTCCCCCCTTGCAGGAGGATCTTACGGTTTTTCTTTGGGATGTGTGAGACTTTTCGGTAGTAAACCTATTAACTGTTTATTTAGCCATGTTTGTTGTAGTAAACAAGTACCCGAATGGCTAGGTAGTTGTTCCCACACTTCCCTGCTAATCCATCATCCCCACTAGTTTGAAATTGCCACCAAGGCTTCATACTTAGCAGGGAGGACCGCCTGTGATGCACTTCTTCAAGTGACAGACAGACTCTAAAGATGGGCTCACAGGTGGACCCAGAGCAACTCCAAGCCAATTGGACAATGACATTCAGGGAACCAGTAACAAAAAAACCAACCAACCAACCAACCTGTGGGGAATCATTAAGACTTTTGCTAGAATATTTTTTTTTAAACTGCACACTTTGAACTTAGAGTATGTGACACAGGTATTGAACTTGGAGCATTTCTGAGATACAACATAACTCAGTCTAACTTGAGCTATGATTTCTCTTGTTGTGCATCAAACTCCATCTCTTTGTGTTAGAGATGGTTCAATTTTTTTTTTCAAAACACTTCCCTCTCACTCTAAGCATTCACTAAATTTAATTAAAATTTAGATGTAAATGACTCTGGTGGCCTATCACCACCCTCAGAATTAGACGGGAATTCACTGAGGTCAGAGAATAACGGGGCTTCTCAGCTGAATCGCTTGAAAACTCAGCCTAGCTGGGCACCCTCTCCTCTGGCCTCGATTCTCGGGCTCTCCTTTCACTTAGAAAGTGTCTGCTCAAAATAGTTCCTTTTTCCTGTCGCTCAGATCAAGCCATTTATTTTCTTCTCACATTTACCAGAAGACAGCCTGATGGTTGACCAAGCAAACCATTATGCAAAGCAGAAATCAGGTAGCAAAAAAGGGTAAGTCGGACCCTTAACCGCATGGCTCGGTTGGTTGGTCTGTACCCGGGTCCACAGGCAAAGCAAAAGGCTGCTGGTTCAGTTGGAGGTCAGGGCACACACCAGGGTTGGGGGCCTCGTCCTCAGTTGGGGGCACGCGAGAGGCCACAGATTGGTGCTTCTCTCCCTCTCTTTCCCTCTCTCTAAAAATAAATAAATAAATAAATAAAGCCTGCGTGAAGACAGAACAAGTAAGTCCGTTTGGAAACTTCATCAGAGTTTACAAAAGTGCAGGCTAAGACACTGGAGGCAGTAGGTACCAAAGGTATGTTCTTGGAAAATAGCGGCCCCCCCCACAAAAAAAAATAGATTAAGATTTGGAGGGGAACTGAACCAAGTAATTCTTTCGTTTATGTACAAGAAATACGTAAGCACGAATAAATATATAATACAAGCTGAGAACATGCTGGGCATTAACAGGAAAAAAAAAACAAAAACGGTAACCTTTACTCGGCATATAAAAAATGTAAGGCGGTGTCGGGGGCTGGCGCTTCCGTGTCCTTGTCCCATCCCTCCTCTCCCGCCTTCTCCTGCCCATAATAAATCCTCTGGTCCGGAAGCTCCAGTGCCATTGCTGTGCTGGACGAGCGGTCATGGCGGAGGCTGCAGCTCCCGGAGCGACGAGCCCGACGAGCCAACCATCGGGGGCCGAAGCGGCAGCCGCAGAGGTGGCAGCAGGCGCCCCAGCACCTGTCCCGGCGGCGGCGGCGGCGGCGGCGGCGGCGGCGGCGGAGGCCGGAGCCCAAGGAGGCGACAACGACTGGACGAAGCAAGTCACCTGCAAATTTTTCAAGTACGGCATTTGCAGGGAAGGCGATCGCTGCCGCTATTCGCACGACCTCTCCGACCACCGTCCCCGCGCGGTGTGCAAGTACTTCCAGCGAGGGTACTGCATCTACCGAGACCACTGCAGGTATGAACACCGCGAACCGCTGCGACAGGAAGCCGCTGCGATGAATCGAAATGCGAACCTGTTCCTCGTCGCTCTCTCAAGGCTCTCGTGGGTGGTTGGAGTGATCGCTGACGCGAATCCGGGCGAGGCTGAGTCAAGACATTCAAACCTGGCCACTGTCGGAGCAGCTTCGGAAGACTGGGTGAATGCCCCCGAGTTCGTTCCTGGGCAGCCGTACCGCGGCCGCGTTGCTCCTGCCCGCGCCGAAGCAGCACTGCAGGCTTCCGTGACCAACCGAGGCTCCCACGGGCGGCCACTGTGCCGCTATGCAGCGATCGGACAGTGCCGCTACGGAGACAACTGTGTGGATCTCCACGGAGACATCTGTGATCTGTGTGGACTGCAGGCTCTCCATCCCACGGACGCTGCCCAGAGGTCGCTGCACATCAGATCTTGCATCGAGACCCACGAGAAGAACATGGAGCTCTCGTTTGCCGTCCAGCGCAGCAAGGACAAGGTGTGTGGGATCTGCAAAGAGGTGGTCTACGACAAAGCCAACCTCAGCGAGTGCCGCTTTGGGATCCTTCCTAACTGCAACCACACCTACTGTCTCAAGTGCATCCGCAGGTGGAGGAGTGATGGGGAATTTGCCATCAACATCGTCAAGTCCTGCCCCGAATGCCGGATCATGTCTGACTTTGTCGTTCCAAGTGAGTTCTGGGTGGAGGAGACAGAAGAGAAGCAGAAGCTCATCCAGCAGTACAAGGACGCAATGAACAACAAGGTATGCCGATATTTCGACGAGGGACATGGGACCTGCCCGTTTACAAGGTACTGTTTTTATAAGCATGCATACCCTGATGGCCGTAGAGAGGAGCCCCAGTAGAATGTGGGAACATCGAGCAGATGCTGGCCCTAAGAAAGGAACCACTTCTGGGAGCTCATTGAGGAAAGAGAGCACAGCAGCTCCTTTGACTACGATGAACAGGCTGTCACCTCCAAGCTGGGAAAGATGTTGCTTATGCTTTTGGCTACTGATGGGGACAATGACTTGATGGGCTCTGAAGACAAGTGGGACTTGTGTCAGGAAGAGCTGGCAGACTTTTAGGACTCGAATTTAGAGCAGCTGTGCGTGCGATGTGACCTGGCTTGCAGCGCCCCCCACAGGCTGCCCCTGAAGCAGCGCAGCAGAGTGCGGGGCTCTCGCCGGCGCAGCCGGGCCACTCTAGGAGCTGTTGTAATGACTTTTGCTCAGGGCCTGTCTTCTTGATCCTTCACCTTTTGCAAAGGGTATGTTGTTTCCTCTGGTTAAAAAAAAAATGACAAAAAAAATTACAAAAAAATTACAAAAAAAAAATTACAAAAAAATTACAAAAAAAATTACCAAAAAAATTACAAAAAAAAAAACCTTTAGTTTTTTCATAGCATGAATTTAACTGTGGGGTAGTAAATGTTGGTTTGTTGGATCACCTGTTTTCAGCCAGATTCACACAGCTGGAGAGTATTGTTTGTGGACTTTCCCACACTGATTTTGAGGACTCGGGGTTCAAAAGTCACACCAATGGCCCAGCTTTGGCATCCAAGAATACGCACGATGGGTAAAGGTTCTGGGCTTGGCAAGTAGCCTTCTGCTACAGACTTAAAGGGTTTGTGCTGAAATGTGCTCACCTGTTTTTATGTCTGTTCCCTACCCTGCAGCCCCCACCCCGACGCGCTTGTTCTGTGCTTGCTGTCTTAGGTCTTTTGTTTAATTGTATAGTTTCAAGCTACTAGGTAACCATGAAGAATTATTTACTTTCATTTAACTGGTTAAATTAACCCCCAAAACCTGGTTGATTTAATGTAAAATGAATTAGCCATTGACAATAGACTTCTTAAGGAAAAAAACATGCTTGTTTGAAATGTACTTTGATAGTTCTGCCTGAATAGAGAAGTTGGTTAGGGCATCTTCCTGATATGCAGAGTTTTACGCTTGGTCTCTGGTACAGAACCCTACCAAAGATCAACCAGTAAATGTATGCACAGATGTAGTTACAGATTCAGCCTGGTGACTCTTCCTTCCTCTTTCTCCCCCCCCTTCCTGCTCTGTAAAAATAAATAATAAAATAATAAAATAAGAAATGTTCTAAAGTGTATTTTATTGATTATGCTATTATAGTTGTTGTAATTTTTCTCCCCTTTATCTCCCTCCACCCTGCACCACCTCTCCCTTGAGCATCGCCCCCCTTAGTTCATGTCCAGGGGTTGTACATAGAAATTCTTTGGCTTCTTCATTTCCTGTACTATTCTTAACCTCCCCCTGTCTGTTTTGTACCTACCATTTATGCTACTTATTCCTTGTACCTTCCCCCCTTCCTTCTCCCCTTCTCCCACTGATAAGACCTCCAGGTGATCTCTATTTCTGTCAGTTTGTTCCTGTTCTAGTTGTTTAGTTTGTTTTGGTTTTTTTTTTTTATTCAGTTGTGTTTGTTATCATTTTACTGTTCATAGTTTTGATCTTCTTTTTCTTAAATAAGTCCCTTTAACATTTCACATAATAAGGGCTTGGTGATGGTGAACTCCTTTTACTGTACCTTATCTGGGAAGTACTTTTTCTGCCCTTCCATTCTAAATTAGCTTTGCTGGACGGAGTCATCTTGGATGTAGGTCCTTGCTTTTCATGACTTTGAATACTTTTTTCCAGTCCCTTCTCACATGCAAGGTTTTTTTTTTTTTTTTTTTTTTGAGAAATCAGCTGAGAGCCTTATGGGAACTCCTTTGTGGGTAACTGTCTCCTTTTCTCTTGCTGCTTTTAATATTCTCTCCTTATCTTTAATCTTGGGTATTTAATTATAATATGTCTTGGTGTGATCTCCTTGGGTCTAACTTCTTTGGGGCTCTTTGTGCTCCCTGGACTTGTGTGTCTATTTCTTTCACCAGACTGGGGAAGCTCTCCTTCATTACTTTTTCAAATAAGTTTTCAATTTCTTGCTTTTCCTCTTCTTCTGACACCCCTATGTTTCAGATGTTGAAATGTTTCAAGTTGTCCCAGAGGTTCCTAAGCCTCTCCTTTTTTTTTTTTTTTTTTGAATTCTTGTTTCTTCCCTCTGTTCTGGTTGAATGTTTATTTCTTCCTTTTGTTCCAAATTGTTGATTTGAGTCCTGGTTTCCTTCCCTTCTCTGGTGATTCCCTGCATATTTTCCTCTATTTCACTTTATATAGACTTCACTTCTTCATTTTGTGGCTGTGCTCAACCGTTTCTGTAAGCATCCTATTTACCAGTGTTTGAACTCTGTTTCTTATAGGTTGGCTATCTCCTAGTTGCTTAGTTCTTTTTCTTAGTTCTTTGAGCTGTTCTTTCATTTGGGCATTTCGTTACCTCATTGCACCTGTTACATTGTAAGGGGCAGAGCCTTAGGCATTCGCCAGGGTGCATAACCCACATCACTGCCGTTACGGCGCTGTGTGTCGGGGAGGGGTCGGAGAAGGAATGGTGCCACTTGCTGGGCTCTTGTCCCACTTTCAGTCATTTCCCCTGCTACCCACAAACAAGTTGGGTCCTTCTGGTGCTGATTCCAAGGTGAGTAGATCTCTGTACGTTCTAGGACCCCGTGGGTCCCTCCAATGGGCTCTCCTGTGAGACGGAGTTTCTCCTGCCACTGCAACCCCCACAGATTTTTACATCCAGAGATTTTTGAGACTTTATTTTCCCTGTGCTGGAACCCTGGGGTGTGTTGTCTCACTCCCCAGTTGTTCCTTCTGACTTATTTGAACACAAATAGGGGACCATCCAGTCCACCAAACGCCACCTTGCAGCATGCCCTGTCCACTCCAGCTGCCTGTCTCCACCCCTCCCACTGGTGTGCTCGAATGTTTCCACTTCAACTCCTTGGTTATCAGACTTCCATACAGCTTGATTTTTTAAATAAGAAACTTTAAAACTACTCTGATAAACTTTTGGGTAAATGTGGATGCTTAGAGCATTGATGGGAAAATTAGTAAAAAATGAAGACATAGCTAAATTGTTCCACATTCCAGGAATTTAGCATATTTGATAAAGAATGAAGATAGGAAGGGATAGAGGGGAACTTTGAAGAACAGGAATAACTGATATGCACAATTAACTGTTTGCATTATTTAAATATAACACCATCTGTAGCCAGCAGAATAATGGTCATCAAAGACATCCACATACTAATCCAAGCACCTGAAAATAAGTTACCTTGAATGGCAAAAGGAACTTAGTAGGTGTGATAACATTAAGAATTTTGAGATGGAGCGATTATCCTGGATTTCCAGGTAAGCCCAATGTAATCACAAGGCTTACATGTGAAAGGAGCAGGGTCAGGAGGGTCAGGGTCAGAGAAAGGTTTGAATATGCCACACCATTGGCTTTGAAGACAGAGGAGAGGCCAGCACAAAGGAGCGTAGACAGCCTCCAGAAGCTGGGAACGGCAAAGAAATGGATTCTCCCTAGAGCTTTCTAAAGGAACACACCTCTGCCAATGCCTTGACTTGAGTCCAGCAAGACTCATGATAGACTTCTGACTTCCTGAACTCTAAAATAATAAATGTGTGTGGGTATAAGCCACCATGTTTGTGGCAAGCAGTTACAGTATCAATAGGAAACCAATGCACTCTCCATGCACATTGTCTAAATGACCAATGTCCTTAGTAAGACCGTGAGTGGGAATCATGAAAAGGACCTGAGTCCCATGAGCAGGTCAATGCAGGCAGAACAGGGGCCATCGACTGAACTAGAAGTTGATCGTGGGAATGTCACATGGCCACCTCTACCCCATGGCATTTTCAGAAATCTTAGAAGCCAGCACTGGCTGCTTCATCAGTTGTGGAATGGAGAATTATATCAGTCTTGTCCACATCTTAAATGTCTTGGGTTTAGACTGAGAAGGAAGCCGAGCAGTACCTATCGGGGCAAGAAAGGGAACGCTTTCTTTCTCTTGTGAAATTTTATTTTTAGGTTTTTGAATAATAATATACTTATATTTTAATATTCAAAACAAAATAAGGAACATTCAAAAAACTCTCACCCCCCTTACCTCCACCCCTTTCTCCTGTGATCAATGTGTAGCCATTTTCATTAACTCGTCGTTCTCATTCCAGTGTTTCTTTATGTAAAGCTGCATAAATATTTTCATTCCCCCTCTTTCTTACACAAAAGATAGCATACCGTATGCACTGTCCTCCACCTTGCCATTCAAACAGTACATCTTAGACTATACTCTGTATCAATGCATGGAGTTCTCCCTCGTTCCTTTTTTACAGCTGCGTGGTATTCCATTGTGTGCATGGGAGTATCATAGTTTAACTCGTTTCCTCCCGAGAGGCATTTGAGTGGTGTTGGGACTTTTGCTATTATAAAGTATGTCATGATGAATAGCCCTGACCATGAGTCATTTTGGACACGTGCAGGGGAACCCTTAGACCAGGTCCCAGAAGGGAGACTGCTGGTTTGAAGGACAGAGGCACCTGGACGAAGGCAATGTACATATTGCCAGATTCCCCTCCACAGAAGTCAGGCCATTCTGTGCTCTCACTAACAATGTCTGAGTGCTTGTGTTCTCACGGCCTCAAAAAAAAAAGGGGTGTGTTGTTAAACTTCTAGATTTCCCCCAAATTGACCACTGAAAAATGATATCTCCCTAACTTGCATTTCTTTAAAAAGTGATGTTGAGCATCTTTTCTTGTGTTTAAGAGCCATTTGCTTTTCTTTCTGTGAACTATATTTTCCTATCCTTTGACCCCGAATTGGACTCCTTTTGCTTTGTCTTGACCAACCTTCTAAAAAACTGAGAAGAAAATAATCAGTTGCAAATATTCCCATATTCTAAAATGACAGACCCTTAACCCAATACCCAGGATGTAGTTTAAGTGGAAAAAGCCAAAAGAAGTTCTTTCGAGAAAGCTATGGGCGTGCTGAGCACTTTTTCCCTCCCCCACCACCATGGTAGGGGTCAGGGGTCTTCCTCAGGGCAATCCTGGAAAAAGGAGCTCCGAGGGGACCTCCACTTAGAGAATTTGACTTGTGTCCCCTAAAGCTTCAGCAGATGCAGTGGCCCGGTATCTCATTCCAAGGTTAAGAAACCCACGTGTCAAGAAGCTGAGGCCGTCAGGCCAACCAAAATTGGGAACCACTCTGTAGCAAGCCACGCTTCCACCAAGGGCAGGACAAAGGGTCTAATGAGGAAGAAAGCTGGTCTGCGACCACAGCTATCCATGGGGCAACTGCCTGCTTGGCGTGGCAAGGGCCTGGGGGTTCCCGTGGGCCAGGCAGATACCCTGGAAAACAGCAGCATGAGAGGAGCCGTCCTGGCGAGAAAACGCCGATCGAGACAGCAGTAAGGGCTGTGGGGTGCGTTTTCAGGAGCAGAAGCTGAAGTAGTGACAGAGGACAACACAATGTAACAAAATATAAAATGGGATAACAACATATAAAATATAAGACATACACAACAAAAAGTAAGCATGAATTACCTTGCAGGTTCAAGACTAGAGTACTCTATAGACACATACACATATGAAAAATTAAATGGAAACCCACATCACATTTTGGGACAGGAACACTCTTTATTTAACACACCCCCAAGAAATATATTAAGATTTTTGAGGGAAACTTAATCAAATAATTCTTTAGTCTATGTGTAATAAATATGTACACATTAATAAATATATGACAAAAGCTGAGAACACTCTGAGGGTTAACAGAAAAAAGGGATAACTTACTTTTACTTGGTATTAAAAAAAACTCTATTTCACAGTTACAGCAGGTGGTACTGGCACAGAAATACATCAGTAGAACAAAAAGGAAAGCTCAGAAATAGACTTCAGTATCTAATTCAGTATATGATTCAAATCACTAAGGGAAAAACTAACAGTCAATGAATATTCATAGGACAACGGGCTAAGCCACTTGGCAATAATAGTGAAAAGACTCCCACAACCTTATTCCTTATACTAAAATCAACTTCAGATGGATTAAAGATTTACATTTTTTTAAACTTCTGCATTATATGTCTTACTTTGAGACTGGAAGTTCTGAGCACAGCACCAAGGGCAAAAGCCATAAGAAGACTGACACATCTGACTGTACACGTGTAAAGTGTTAATGTGGCCATGCATGCTACACACGAGGGGAGGGAAATGACACAGCTAAGAGTGAAAATAGCTTTGCTACCAAAGGTTTTTCAAATCAGTAAAAAGACAAAAATGCCTTTTGCAATTCAGTGGCAATTCACCAAGACAGAATTAGAAATGACCAATCAATATGCAACATAGTCAGAGAAGCGCAAACACAACAGGGACACCTCAGTTTTCACCTGCCAGACTAATGAAGAAAAGATATAAAAAATGTCCAGTTGCATTGGGGCTTTCTGCAGGTGAGAGTGTAAACTTGTATAAACAAACTTCCTATGAGATTCCTATGACAATACACAGTCAATATAAAATGTAAATAGTGGTTTTCATTATGGCAGTGTCACCTCTAGGAGATCGGCCTAGGTAAGAACTGCACGCAAGTGTGCAGAATTGTATGAGGACAGTACACGTCTGGGAACACTCGAAATGCACAGCAGAGTGGGGGTTAAATGAATTATGGTGCAAACTTTCAGTGCAATCATTATACCATGAAAAATGTGTCCCAGGTATGTTGATGAATCAGAGAAACATATTGCAAAACTATATGCATGGTTTGTCCCCATTCTGGAAAAAAAGGAAAGAAGGAAGAGGGGGAGCAGGTGTGCCAAAGAAACATGGAGAGGGGCACAGTCACACACACGCACATCACCAAAACCATTCATTCTTTCTTTTTGAAACAATGAGCGCACACTCCTTTTTATCTGATATGCTTCATTGTATCAACAGCCCACAAGCTTGGGAACAGGAAAGGCCAAACCCTTGTTCCTCTCCCACTTCCACTGTTTTTTTTCTTAGATAAATACAGGGTCTGGCACAAATAATGCCTTTTCACTACAAAATCTGTTATTATAAAATCATAAGCATGTAATTCTGTAACATAACAATATCACACGTAGGCATACCCTAGGACAGTTTAGGTGAGATGTTCAAATAAAACCTGTACATTCTCACACCCACACTCAACCAGGCGTTACTTCTGCTGGACCCCATAGAATGAAGAAGGTTTAGAAAATCAGAATGTGAGCTTAGCAATAAAAAAGGAGCACTTCAAATTCTTATCTTTTTATTTATTTTCTTTAAAATTAACTTTGTTCAAAGTTAATATGGAGTTCCGAGATAATTACTTCGGCCCTGGTCTTAAATATCCAGCTGCAAGTTTGGGTCTTGAGTCAGAGGGGCACTGTGACCTGTTTCCCCTAATTAACCTCCATCTCCTGTTTGGTGGCTTGTGATGGGGGATGTCCTTTATAATGAAAAGACAGGTATAAAATGACATGTGCTATAATATAGTTAAAGGCACTAGTTAAGATAGATAGATAGATAGATAGATAGATAGATAGATAGTAGATAGATAGTAGATAGATAGATAGATAGATAGATAGATAGATAGGAAGGGTATGTAGAGGCCTGAAATAGGAAGGATATGTAAAGGATATGTGGTCACATATCCTGACCACAAGGGTATGTGGTTCCCAGGAACCACAAGGGCTGTCTAAACATCAGCTCAAGGCCTATTAAATCCCAGGAATGGGAACTAGACTTGCAGTCAGAAGTCTTGGCCCCCCAATTCAAGTCACGCATCTGTCTGAACCCACTTCTCCATGCTAAAACGGGGAAACAGTCACCCCTGTCACTCCCGCTACACCACACAGAACTGTTGTGAGAATGAAATGAACGAACACGCACACACAAAAACGATGGCGGGGAGAAATAAAAACCATGGGCACACACAGTCACACCCACAATCAGCCAGGGGACAATCTGCTCCGTATTTGGGCAACCCCCCCCACCCCCGTTTTGATTCCCAGGCGAGAAGGGAGCTAAGACCGGATGGGAGTCCTCATGTCTACGCACTGTGCCCAGGGCAGCGGCTAGGGGAGACCCTTCCTGCCTCTGTTCCCCACCTCAGGACCACCCAGCTTTAGTTAGCTGCGAGTAACAGGTCAGGGGGCAGCCTGACCTGTCCTCTGCCAGAAGGACCCGCGTTCTCCCAGAGAGACCCACGGTGAGGCCCCTGAGGTGCCCTCTCTGCTTAACCAGGAATCCACTTGGAAAAAAAACAAAAAAGGCATGGTGGTAAAGCTGCCAGGTGAATTTAGGAAAATTAAAGCTGCTTTCACATTTAGGAGAAAACTATTAGGGCAGGGCTGCAGAAAAATAGCTCATCCTTTTCACAAATGCTCAGCCCCTGCTTCTGTTAAGGATTAACACTGAGTGACTCTGTGTTATAATTTGAAACAATTAGAGGAAGTTGACAGAGACCATGTGTTTGCTCTTTTAGTACTTTTGCAGGAACTGTTTTCGTATTTCTACACCGCATCCAAAAGTACATTTTACTTAATATTTTACTTAATAGTCTGTTATTTTAACTAGAAATTTTTGATGCTAAGCAAGTGGGATTTCTTTTCTTTCTTTTTTTTTTTTCAATGACAATTATGCTAAGTTTCCATGTGGACAACTGTAGCTTATTTGGCAGCTAATCCCAGAGCTGCAAATTAGGGAGGGTGTAGCTATGAAAACATATGGTGTTTATGAACTGGTAAAAAAATTAAAAAAGGAGGAGGAGTAGCAGGAGGAGGAGAGGGGAAGGCTTAGATTCTCTCTTGGGATTGAGGAGGCTTTCAGGAAAATCCTTACTCATCAGAGATCCTACCCTATACCATTACAATAATGCGTGATGAGTCCGAATTTAATTCGAGCTGTGAAGGGAGTATGAGTTTGAATTGCTGCACATAAAAATGGAAGGTAGAAGCTATTCATATTAGTCTGTTGAGAGCTCTACTCTAGAATTCACTTGAGGTGAGAGCTCTAAATGTGGATCCTAAGTTGTAGTCTGAGGTAGCACTTCAGAGGACAAAGGACAGTTATTCCCAATACTGCCTGATACTGGCAGGGGCCAGGGGCTGACAGCTGGCACTGCGCCCCCAAGTGCCAGGGTATTACCTCCACCTCTCTGACTCTTCCCAACTGAATGGATGTGCTCTGGGCGGAAACCCCCCCCCCCCCCCGCCCCCCGTGCGGAGCAACTTCACAGACAGTTTCCACCTGTTGTCTCCTCCTCTGCTTACGAGCCCAGGGTCCTCAAACCTGCCCCTCACCAGTGCCCCGCCCACCACATTGGAAAGGCTGTCCCTCTTCCTCGGGACCACGACGTTGCCCGAGCCCAGGGCCACGTTCTTATACGTGCGCCCGGAGGTTGTACAACACGACTGTGCTCCTGTCGCCTCCCCCGTGCTTTTTCTTCTCACGGCCTAGGAAGGGAGGGAGGAGGAGAAACTGCACTTAGAGACGTCACAAGCCTCAGCCTTTCTTTTTCATTTGCTACTGGGCCTGGGAGTTACACTGTCGGGTAGGGAGGAAAGTTAAAGAAGACTCATTCCGGCTTTAAAAGGCAAAGCTACTACACTGCACCCGCCAATTCAGCACAGTGACCGGGGCCCAGGTCGGCTTACACCCAGTGGGTCAGGGCTGTGACAGGGCACGGTCATGGTTACCGAGGTTGTAGATGAAAGGACTGATCGTGTCACCCACATTGTTCCCCCGTCCCTGTGAACACTTGGGTTCTACCATGGGCTCGAGATTGTTTCAGACCCGTGTTACCATGGCCACTGAATCTAATGGGAGGCACATAGCATTTGTACGAGACCCTCATTAATAAAAGAAATTAACCAAGGCTGTTATAAATATTCACATGCCACAGAAGAACTGTCTAAATTCACAGACAATTTTTACTGGGATGAACACTTACGGCTTTTGAATACTTTAGACTAGTGGAACTGTACCAAACAGACGCGGCGGGGAACTTACTGGAGTGGCCAGGCTGGTCTATTTCCTAACTAGCTGTCAATTAATTTTAGAAAAAGGGCTGCTTTGAAAGTGTTCGACAAGTTTGCCTGGATCAATGATCGCTATCTTTTTCAGAGCGCTCCTTCATAAAGCCAAATTTGAACCTAAACGCAAGTCTATCTCATTGCTTATTGTAAAAGAATAGATTCTGAATTATTTAACAGAGATGCTACAAAATAAGACTCAGAGACCCTCTTGCATTCAATGTCCAGAGGAGCTGTGTCTCAGGCATCACTCAGAAGAAGATGCAGGCCCAGCCCACGTGATCAGTAGCCCATGGTCAATATTCCATTGTATATCAAGGGTCTCAAGTTCATAGGCACAGAACTGGTCATGTAGCAGGGAAGACGTCAGCAATTCCTGAGTTTCCTCCTTTTGGGGGGTTCCACAGAGGCGGCCCCATCTTGAATCCAGGAATGGGGCCAAGCTGGGAACGAGGGAAGTCTGCAGGCCCCGCCACACACCTGGGTAGAAGGTGCTGTGTGCAGGCACCTGAGAAGCTGTCATAACATCTGCCCCGACAGCAGTGCATCTGCCACACGTGGCACCCATTTGCAATCTAGACATGGAGGAGGAAAAGAGAGGCCATTGACACACCTTGGTTTTCCCACAGTGCATCCCTCAGAGTAACCTATGCCCAGTCATGAGAAGCTGCACGAGAGATCAGCCATGATGACTCTGTGAGTGGCCAGGGCAGCCATCACCGACCTTGGTCTTCTCCCGAGACAGGAGCGCATCCCCCCAACCCTAAGGTGCAGTGACTCATGCCTTCAGCCTGCCGAGTGTCTGCTGAGCCCAGAACGCCCTCCACCCACATCACTTTGATCCTTCTCAATCCCAGCTGTTCCTCCTGACTCCAACCCCACCCCCCACCGCTCCGCTTATTTCTCAAAAACAGTCTCACATACCACGCTGCTAAGAAGGAGAGGAATGCGAGGACAATCACAACAGCCATGGAGCCCAGCCCAACGCCTGCCATCTGCTGCAGTGTGAGCGACGAATCTGCGGGACAAAACCACACACTGAGAGGTGCACGGCCACCTGGGCTCACTCTGTCTTAACCCCAAGCTTGGCCCCATTCAACAAACCATCCCCAAAATGCCTCCTGCCCCCTGGGTTTGCCCTGAGGATGTAGGGCCTAGCACAACTCAGCCCCAGGGTATTTCTAAAAAGGAAGCATAAAAGCAGGACACATGCAAGAGGCACGGAGTGAAAAAAACTGATCTCGCCTAGCGTACAAATGCAGCAGCATCCTGTGTTGCTTTTGTTGGTCTTCTCTCAAGTCAATTACACTTGATTGACTTTTATGGGCAGTTCTCCTTTGCATTGAGGGACAAGTCATTCTGACATCACTTGAATGTTTCCCTTGAAAAGTGACAGTTCACTGCAGGAGGTGAATATAACAAACAATTCCTCTCTGTTGGATAGTTATGTCACTTTCCCTACACATCAGCAAGAGCGGTACCTCCCAGCTCTGCTCAGCAGGCTGCCATGAGGATAAAATACAAAAACTAAGGGAAAAGGCCTTTGAAAGACATAAATATTTCTATTTGGAATGCATCACATGCCAATGGCGGGAGATCCTGGTTATAAACGTGAAAATACCCACGTTTGAGTGGCACATTTGGGCCCAGTGACTGAATCAGAGTTTCATGCTCTAAATGGATGGTCTTGTTTTAATTTGCAAACACTTACTTAACATGCACTAAGTGTCAGGCACTGTTCTAATTACCTTTCTTAAGCGCCCAGTGGGTGCTCTAATAATTGGAACAGGTATTATAATAATAGCACACTGAATACCTTTATTATTATTACCATGTTACAGGTAAGGAACTGAGGCATAGAATGGTTAAGCAACTTGCCCAAGGTTACCCAGCTAGCAAAGGACAGAGCCAGAATTCCAACCGGAACTGTCTGGCTCCAGGGTCTTTGCTTTTGACCACAGCACCATGCCTTCCCCCTGCATATCTGACTGCTCTGTCTACAGCAGAGTGGGCCCCTCCCTCCTACCACTCAGGGGTGCAGGCCCTGACCTTTGATCCACAGGCCGATAGGGATGGGGCCTCGGGCTGCAGTAGTTCAAATTCCTCTTTGGAAGAATAAAAGTCTGTGTGACATGGTGCTACCAGACATTGAAGAGATATTAAGAGCTGACTCTGTATGTATAGAATTAAAAATAAAAGTATCACCAAGCCATGGAATAGATGTAAGACAGTGAAACCAAGTCCAAATTTGACAGATGATTTGCTGGGCTGCTACTGTTCACATATCAAATTATTTCATTATTTTGTACCCCCTTTTACTAACGCCCCAGGGATGTGCTTCGTCTGCCCTTTGGATAATCCAGCACTGTGTTGGAACAGCTGAAAACAGCAAAGATCTGTTGCCAGGAAAGGCAAGGGGCTTGAGAGGAAGAACAGTAGCCTCTGGACTTGAGATCCTCAAAACTCAGATGACTTGTTTGCTGGCAGCGAATGAGGCATGCTTGGGACTAGTTCAAGGTACTTAACGTTTTCGTCATCTAATCTGCACCGTTCAATACGGTAGTCACTAACCACAGTGTGGATATTTAAATCTAAATTCATCAAAATGAAAATTCAGTTTCTCTGTCACACTGTTTTAAACACTCAATTTCTAGTACACATTTCAAATCGGTAGTCAGGCTAGTGGCTACGAAATCGGAGCTCACGGCCTTAAAATCATCCCACAGCTGCAGGCAGTTCTGTGGAGCGGCACCGCCCAGATCCCCACAAGCAGGGTAAGAGCGGTGGGGTTCCACTGGAGACGCAGCACAGTCACTGTCCCCAGCAAAAGCAGCCATGGACTAGGCATCTTGCTAAAGAACCCTGCAAGACTCCTTGTCTCAGAAAGTGTTGTCAGGAGACTTTGTAGAAAAACATGGCTTTTATAGTTTGGCTATATTTCCTATTCAGAAGAAAAAGACCTTGACCTTTTAAGAAACTGTATTTTTTTATAAAATGAAAGGAGGAGCTGTGTGGTTAAATTAGCAATTGGAGAAAAATAAATGGGGAAGTGACTTCAATTGGTAAATATTAAAACAGTAGAGTATCGCAGAGGAATGAATACGTTGGAACAAAATAGAAAGGCATTATTGAATTCACTTTCCATCGCCGCTTCATAAAGTACCATAAACTTAGCAACCGGCACCTACTTATGAGCTCACAATTCTGTGGGTCAGTAGTTCAGCCACTCTGTGACCAGGTCCTCTGCTCAGGGTCTTACAAGGCTGCAATCAAGATGTCAGATGGGCTGCGTTTCTCTGTGGGGGCTCTGGGGAAGAATTTGTTTCCCAGCTCCTTCAGGTTATGGGCTAAAGTCAGTTCCTTGCATGGTGGGACCGAGACCCCCTAAGAAAAGACAAGTGGACTAGTTGCTCTAAAGTACGGCAGAATGGCTAAAGAGAAGAGGAGACAGAAATCCTGTCTGTGAAGCAAATGCAAAAGCTTCGGGACAAAGAGGTGAGAGTTCAGGCCAAGAAGGAGGTCTAGGTAGAAACGCTTTGCTTCCTTGCACAACCAAAAGTAGGATAACAATCAATTTAAAAACAAAAAAATAACCAGAACAGCCAGGAAATCAAACTGCATGGAAATCCAACAACCAAGGAGTCAAAGAAACATTCATGCAGGCTGTTAGAAGGAGCAGAGACTGGCAGCCGCATGGAGGAGAGGACACGCAGCATGGCGGCAGACCACGTGGGCGAGGCACGGGTTGGTCGACCTGGGTGGGCCAGCATTTGTTTGGGGATAAGCCAGTAAGAACAAGTAGGGAGTGAGACAGACCGCTAAACCCAAGGTTTCAGCACAGGAAATTAAGGACTCAAAACCTCTGGATTTAAGAACCTGTGGAAATTGCATTGGCGGGAGAAACCCCCAGTCTCACAGAAGAGTCCATTAGAGAGACGCATAGGGTCCTAGAACATACACGAACACGCTTACCTGGGAATCAGCACTTGGAGGGCACCATCTGCTTGTGGGAAGCGAGGGAAGTGACGGAATGTGGGGTGAGAGCCGAGCAAGCAGCTTCGCCCCTCTCGGACCCCTCCCCCACACACAGCGCCACAACGTAGTGACGTGGGTCGCCCGGCCCTAGAGAATACCTAAGGCTCCACCCCTTACAACACAACAGGTGTGCCCAGGACAAAGAAAGATGACCCAAATGAAAGAACAGATCAAAACTCCAGAAAAAGGACTAAGCAATAAAGAGATGGACAACCTATAAGAAGCAGAGTTCAAAACACTGGTAATCAGATGCTCAAAGAAATGATTGAAAATTTGGTCGCAAAATAAAGGAAGTAGGGAAAGCTATACAAAGTGACATAAAGGAAAATATGCAGGGAACCAACAGAGAAGGGAAGGAAACCAGGACTCAAATCAACAATTTGGAACAAAAGGAAGAAATAAACATTTAACCAGAAGAGAGTGAAGAAATAAGAATTCAAAAAAGTAAGAAGAGGCTTAGGAACCTCTGGGGCAACTTGAAACATTTCAACATGTGAAATACAGGGGTGTCAGAAGAAGAGGAAAAGCAAGAAATTGAAAACTTATTTGAAAAACTAATGAAGGAGAACGTCCCCAGTCTGGCGAAGGAAATAGACACACAAGTCCAGGGAGCACAAAGAGCCCCAAAGAAGTTAGACCCAAGAAGATCACACCAAGACATATTATAATTAAACACCCAAGATTAAAGATAAGGAGAGAATATTAAAAGCAGTAAGAGAAAAGGAGACAGTTACCTACAAAGGAGTTCCCATAAGGCTATCAGCTGATTTCTCAAAAAAAAACCTTATAGGCAAGAAAGGGCAGAAAAGAAATATTCAGAGTTATGAAAAGCAAGGACCTACATATAAGATGACTTTATCTAGCAGAACTATCATTTAGAATAGAAGGGCAGATAAAGTACTTCCCAGATAATGTCGAATTAAAGTAGTTCACCATCACCAAAGCCTTATTATATGAAATGTTAAAGGGACTTATTTAAGAAAAAGAAAATAAAAAATATGAACAGTAAAATGACACCAAACTCACAACTATCAACAACCAAACCTAAAAAAACAAGCTAAGCCAACAACTAGAATAGGAACGAAATCACAGAAATGGAGACCACATAGAGGGTTATCAGTGCAGGAGGGAAAATGGGTGGAATAGGTACAGGGAATAAGAAGTATAATTGGTAGGTACAAAATAGACAGGGGGGCTAAGAGTAGCATAGGAAAAAGAACTTATATGTATGACCCATGGACATGAACTGAGGGGCATGGGGAATGCTGGAGGGTGGAGCAGGGGTGCAGGGAGGAGGGAGATAAAAGGGAGAAAAAATTGGGACAACTGTAATAACATAATCAATAAAATATACTTTAAATCAATAAAATATTATCCACAAAGAAAAAAAAGAAAAGCTTCAGGAAGAAGATGGCACTTAATCTTGAAGAACAGGTGAGGTTTCAACAGGGTATATGGCAGTGCAGGTGGAAGTAAGCGTGTAATCATATGAGCAGACATTAAGGAGAAAAGGCAGGGGCCATATTCAGCAAAGAGCTGGGGTACAGGTTTGCATGCAGAAGAATGAGAGATGCAATTAGAAAGGTACATTGGTGTCCTACTGAGGCCTTGGAAACAGGGTGAAAAAGTAATGTAGAACTGTGGGAAACCGTCGCAGGAAATACTAAAATCAGAGAGGCACGCCCAAGGTGCAAAATGTGGGCTGAAAGAGAAAATGTACACTGACTCAGAGGTTTCTGCCTACAACTGAAGAATGTTCCCTGATTATAGCTTATTATCATTTCACACATACCAAATGACCTCACTTTGTGACTCAAGAAATCACAGACTCGTAGCATTTTGTGGCTGGAAGGGATCTTAGGGATCTCGGACAAAGGTATCGAGCCAAGTTAAATTATAATTTCAAAGACATTCGGCTGATTAGTAGCAGGTCTCGGGCAAGAGAGCCCAGGCCTTTGCATTTCCCACCAAACCAACTGGTGTTTCCCTGGTAATATTCACAAAGCTCTTTTAGGGTCACTTTGCAGAAGGTAAACACGGTAATTCATGATGGGGCAAGGTCAAGAATGGGGCTGTTGCTTGGCATGAGTGGAATGGAACAATTTCTCCCATTCACAGAAGAAACTGCAGGAGGTCAGTACACAGCCCGGGTTAATTATGTACATAGGAAAACATATGCTAGAATTCCCTTCAGAATTCTGACATAACCATGGGTGTTCTGTTACCTTCCCAGCTTTCCAATCGTTTGAATTCAAAGGCTCAAACTTGCTCTCAACGTTGGTTCTTAATTTGAGAGTGTGGAAAAAGGCACTCAGATATTTCCAAGGCAAAATCCTTCCTGTTTAACTTAATCACAGTAGAATGCAGCCAGCTCTTTGGCCACTTCCATCCAGTTTGAGTGTCTGTCAATCATACCAAACCACTGCAGAAAGCAGTGAAATCTGGAAGTGATTGTTTCTGGGTCTGCTTGGGGTACTTGCACAGCCCCATTCTTCTGAAAAAGCAACTCTTTTCTTTGTGGCAACTCCATTCTCACCCTTTAAGCTTTAGGAAACAGACCAGCAGAAAAAAATTTCCTGATGTTGAAATGTACGGTTGTTTCTTATGCCCTCATTATACCCAAGAAAGGGGGCTTGGCCTCTCTGCACACGGAAAGGTAACAGCACACGCCTTTGTTGGGAGAGGTGTTCACTTATTATGCGACGTGAATAAGTCAGACAAAGAAAGACAAATACTATAGAACCTCACTCATATGTGGAATCCAACAAAGGCAAACTCATCAAAACAGAGACTAGAATGGCAGTTGCTAGGGGCTGAGGGGTCAGGGAAATGGAGAGATGTTGATGTAAGGGGGACAAACTTCCTATTGTAAGATGAGCAAGTTCTGAGGATCTAGTGATTATTGTTAACAATCCTGTATTATAAACTGGAAAGTTGCTAGGAGAATAGATCTTAAATGTTTTCTCTCTCTCTCTCTCTCTCTCTCTCTCTCACACACACACACACACACACACATACACACACACAAATATATATAATGAGATGTTGGCAGTGTTAAGTAACCTTATTGGGGTAATCATTTCACAAGGTACATGTATACCACATTGTACGCCTTAAACATATACAATGCCATGCTAATTATATGCCAGTTCTATCTCAGTGGAGCTGCAGATACAAGAAAGAAGAGAGAAGCCCTGGTGGTCTGACAATACGTCATCAGACATGGTTCGGTGGTCAGGTAACATGCCTTCCCAACTGAAAAATCAAGTCCTCCACCCATGATGAAATGGGGGTGGGTAGAGATAAAAAGTGGGGAAATAAGATTAGGGGATAAGCAGACAGAAGAAAGAAGCCTAATCCCCCAGGTCCCTCTCAAACATTCCCTGCTGAGCACCCCGCACTGACAGGGTAAGGAATCCCCTGCTGTAACATGCCATTTACTGGAATCCTCCTGGAAGCCAGGTTACATCAGCTCTTCCTCACCACCCCAGCCTATTGTTGTATGCTGCTCTGAGGAAGGGAAGGAATGTAAGGAGTTACACTGAGACTGCGGGCTAAGGGCAGAATTCCTCAGGCTGTTGCTAGGACTCATAAACCACAAGGAAAAGGTCCTGATTCAAAGGTCATAAACTTGACAAGATTTCTGGTATTAGCTACAAACTAACAGAATTCTGGGAATCAAATCCGCTGGCTGGGTGCCTTTTGGTTTAAAGAAAGAAAGGCACTGCGAGGGAAATCCCAGCCCGGAAACCAAGGTCGCGGGGCGTTGCTCAATCCCTAAGGGCAATTCCCCCGCAGGGAGAGGTGCATGTGGGGGAGCAGAAGGTTTAAACTGTACAGCACAGCACTCACAGAGGGCCTCCAGGCCGCATCGCTCTGGGTGGCTTTGGAGGAAACGGACAAGGGTACTCTCTCATGGGGCAGAAAGACCGAGGCAGCCCAACGGACTGACCAAGGGACCCATTCCACTGCCAGGGCAGGGGAGGCTGGCTTTTCCTGTCCATCATTGTTACGGGCCCCCTGACCAGTGCACAGTCCTCTATCTCTTCCTCCTTTCTAAGCGAGACCACTCACTGTTTTTCTCTTCAGATTAGGTACTGTGGTTTGAGAATGGCTGAAGTTGCCACTTAGTTGTAGATGACTCAGCAGATCATGAGAAGCCCATCTGGATTAGATCAAGAGGAAAGGACCATGCCCAGGAATCTTGGTTTAGAGCTGGGTGTAGTAACAGGCCCCCCTTTGAATTATCTTGCACTGGGGCTCCAAATTTGGTTATATGGAGGGCAATTCCATTTTCTTACTGGAATGTATCTTTCTTAATAGTGTATACATATGTGTGTTACATGCGAAGCAGCCAAATGGTTGAAAGTGGGGGAATGTGGCAGCTCTTTGCTTTGGCCTGCCCACATGTCTTTCTGTGCCTCTTTTCCTGAAGGGGATCATGTCCCCCACTCACTGCAGCCCTGGTGGGGCTGTCAGTCACACTGGTCTGCCTCCAACTGGCCATATGAATAAGCCCCAAACCCAAGGAGAGTAGATCATAGTATCCTATCGCCTATTAGCAGTGATGCATCCAACAGACAGTCACGTAACCTAAGAGAAAAGACTTTTTCCCTGAATTGAAATACTTTCTGTTCCTCCTCAGGTTGCTAAGCTGGGGCAGCTGGTACACCTCCCTCCCCATGACATGGCTTATCGTCAAAGGAAAGGAGGCCCGCTCACACTTAGAAGCAGAGCAGAGATAAGAGACAGACAGGGAGAATCCCACTCACGGGGTCAAGTCCAAAGCCCCAGTCCCTGGGGCCCTGGGAATGCTGCTCTTGTAGGGATTCCGTAAGCTCCCAGCCCCCAACCCCCGTCCTTTTCAGCTATGGCTTTGCTTAAGCTAATACGAGATGGGTTTCTGTCACCGGTGATAATCTCAAAAGAAATCTCATTAACATAACTTGGTGCTGCAGATGGGACATAGAAATGAGGATAGCACTCGAGGCAGAAAATGGTTTTACCTTTCACCTGAGCCCAGACTGCGCAGGAGCACCTTCTCACCTACAAAGGGAAACACAGCAACATGTTTAAGGAGACGGCACACGCTGCCGGTTGGAACAGCGCATGTCAGCCCTCCGAGTTTCAGGGTTTAGCCCTTCATTTGGACTACAACATCTTCAACGTCTCATCTAGCTCCAACATAGTCCAACTTAGCCACATGATCACCAAGTGGTCAGTGGACTGGCAAGTGTGACCTCAGGGCTCACTTCCACAGCTTTCCACGGACCTCAGGAAGCACACACTATGGGGCACACACTATGGGGCACCAACGGGCACGGCAGGAAGTTTCACTGCCCTCGCCAGCTCTGAGCAACTGGCACTGACTGCCTGGGGAGTGATGTTGATAAAGATTCTGTGGGCCCACCCAGGTTCAGCAGGAAGCTTTGATGCATGTGATGGACAAGGTTATGAGAACTCCTGGCATAGAGTAATACTTCACCTATCTAGGTAATAATACTTATCTGGTTACCCCATTTACCAAAAATGTAGCCAAGAACCAGGGAGAAAGCAAAGAGAACACATATGAAAGCTCATCCGTGGTCAAAGAGACTCACAGACTCACTGGAATGGAATGCCTTCTCCTCTCCTCCCCGACTGTTGTTATTTTATGCATACTTGTCTGTTAGGAATGCTGAGATTACTGTCTATGATAAAACGCAGCAAAAGATTCCCCAGAGGAAACTGAATAGCAGGGATTAGAGAAAGATTTTCCAACTTCAACTGAGATTCTCTTTCAAGTGACAGCCTTGGGCACTTTTATTTTATTTAAAAATTATGCAAAATATTTACACTGAAAAATTCTGGGGAAAGTTTAAAATGCCTACAAGGTTTTGATGGTGATGAAACTTTGCCTGATGCTAAGGGCATCAAGTCCATCTGACAAAAGATAATATGTAAGAGTCATCAGTGCAGGGTGTATTTCAAGACAATGGAGAAAAAAAAAAGGCCACACACAGCAAGGCAGTTACTAGGGAACTGTGTGTAGTAAAAGAGAGAAATTGGCAGGGACAGGTGAAGAAGGGAGCTCATTAAAATGAAGCGCCTTGATGAGATTTGCATTTTAGAAAACCCTTTCTGGCAGCAGCATGGAGAAAGGTGATAGGCAGAACACGGGACCAGAGGATGAGTTAGAAAACCCACACTCAGACAACAGATGCTGAAGACTAAACAATGCTAGTGAAGAAAGGGAAGTGATTTTAAAGAGCATTAAGGTGACAGAATTGACATAATATGTCCATGATGATGGATTGGATAAGAAAATAAGAAAAAGGGAGAAGACAATTATTCTCACATTTCTGTCTTAGCAACTGGGAGCATGGTAATACTATTCATTGGGACAGATACACAAAGGGGGGAAAATGAAGGACTTGGAAAACTCGAACTTCCTGATTTCAAATTTTACTTACAAAGCTACAGTAATCAAAACATTGTGGTTTTGAGGGAAGAAAACATAGAGGAAAAGCTTCATGAAATTGGATTTGGCAGTGATTTCTTGGATATGATAGCAAAGGCAAGGGCCAAAAAAAAAACATTGACTTTCATAAAAATCAAGAATTTCTGTGCCTCAAAGGACAGTATCAAAAGATTAAAAACTTGACCTATAGATAGAACAAAAATATTTTCAAATTATATATCTCATAAGGGATTAATATCCAGAATACATAGAGCAGAATACATTATGTATCCAGAATACATAAAGCTCAATGAAGAAATAATTCAATTAAAAATGGATAAAGGACTTAACCATTTTTCCAAAGAAGATATACAAATTGTCAAAAGCATATGAAAAGATACTTAACATTGCTAATCATCAGGGAAACACAAACCCAAACCACAATGAGGCAGCACCCCGCGTCCATTAGGATGGCCATTATCAACAGCAAACAGCAAGTGCTGGAGAGGACGTGGGGAAAAGGACAGCCTTGTGAACCCTTGGTGGGAATGCAGAATGATGCAGCCGCTGTGGAAAACAGCATGGCAGTTCTTTTTTTTTTTTAAGATTTTATTTATTTATTTTTAGAGAGGGAAGGGAGGGAGAAAGAGAGAGAGAGAAACATCAATGGGCAGTTGCTGGGGGTCATGGCCTGCAACCCAGGCATGTACCCAGACTGGGAATCGAACCTGCAACACTTTGGTTCGCAGCCCGAGCTCAATCCACTGAGCTACGCCAGCCAAGAGCATGGCAGTTCTTAAAAAAAAAGTAAAAATGGAATTACCACGTGATGTGGAAATTCCACTTCTGGGCATATACCGAAGTATTCTGAAAGCAGGGACTCAGAGACATATTCGCATGCCTATGTTCATGGCAGTGTTATTCATAATAGCCAATAAATGGGAGCAACCCAACTGTCCATCCACAGTTGAGTGAGTGAGCCAGGTTTGGTGCTCACATCCAATGATATATTTTCAGCCTTAAAAAGGAAGGAAATTCTGACACATGCACAACATGGATGAACCTTGAAGACATTGTGTTAAGTGAAATATGACAATCACGCAAAAGGACAAATCCTACAGATTCCGCTTATATAAGGTGCCTGGAGAAGTCAAGTTCACAGAGACAGGAAATAGAAGGGTAGGGTGTTGTTGGGGGACAGGGGTTGTTCAATGGCTAGAGAGTTTCAGTTTTGCAAGACGAAGAGAGTTCTAGAGATTGGTTGCACAGTGATGTAAATGTATGTAATACTACTGAACTGTATCCTCAACATTATTAAGATGGTAAATTTTATGTTATGTGTATTTTACCACAATTAGAAATACATCACTACTATAACGTTCTGGAATTAGATGGGCATAACGGTTGTACAACCTTGGGAGTACACTACAAAGCCACAGAGTTGCATGCTTTAAATGGGTAAATTACATGGTGCGTGAACTGTATCTCAATAATGCTGTTTTAAAAAGAAAAAATAAATAAGTCACTACTGATTTTAATATGACTGTAACACTAATGTATTTGAAACCCAGGGGGGAACTAAATCCAATTCAAGCACACAAGTCCACATAAAAAATTTTTTCAAAACCCTGTCCATCTCCTTTGGCATCCCAAAGACCAAGCACGTGCTCTACTCAGCTGTGTGAAAAAGAGGTAACAATGATGTTACAGGGAAGTTTCCCGTACACTAGGATTTTTATCATAACCTCCCATTTTATTCCCTCTGTCATAGACTGGATGTCTATGTCCCCCCAGATTCATAGGTGGAGCCCTAACCCTAATGCGATGTTATGTATAGAGGTAGGGCCTTGAGAGGTAACTAAGTTCAGGCGAGGGCATGAGGGCGGGGCCCCGTGATGGGATTAGCACCCACGTGAGGTGAGGAAGCCATCAGAGCTCCCTCACTCTCGTAGGAGGACACAGCAAAAAGACAGCTGTCTGCAAGCCTGGAAGAGAGCCCTCATTTGGGAACCGAAGAGGCCTGCACCTGAATCTCGGACCTCCCTGTCTCCAGAACCGTGAGAAATACGTGTCTGGTGTTGAAGCCACCCAGTCTGTGGTATTGTCGAATGGCAGCCACGCCCGGTCTGAGGCTCTTCCAGACCAACGTCTCGGCCTGCGACAGCGGCTCTCTGATAACCTCCGGGCTGTACTCGGACTGTACCTCAGTGCCGTGTCTACGCCATCCAGGGCCTTCAGGCGGTTCTCCGGCACGAAGCCCTTGTCTAAGCCATAAACACCTTTTGAACAAGTTCAGGGCACTATATCCTGGGCTTTAACCTTCTAATTCTTCATTCCTATATTACTGTCACAAAACACTATCAGACCTCTCTGCTACTTGGGCATATTCTTAAAAGTAAACATTAGTTTAACATCAAACATGATAATGGCACATTAGACTTGTGTCCTGTCCAGAATTTAATGGAGGGTCTCAGTTTTAAAATGCGATGAATCTTATACTCGACATGGCTCAAATTCATCAGTCAAGAGACGTTTCTATTCTGTTTACATACTCTTCCCAGTTTCGATGACCAATCCACATGAATTTCCACAAAACCTATAGAGTTCTCCTAGGGCAACCAACACAATGGTTATTCCAGAAGATCTTCCATCCCTGACTGACTGATCCAGCTCTTGCTAATCTGCTTGTCCAGCTCATTATGTGTATTCATTATGTGATGAGTAGTAGGTTCTATGCTTCCTGAAGGGAAACTGCTAGAAGAACACAGCCCTACTAAGGACAGGGGAGAGGAGGGCCTACCCACTAGCCATGGCAGCGATGGCAGGACTGAGCTGCATCTGCCCCTCTCTCCCGTTTTCAGGAGAAGGAGGGGAGGCAGCAGCCTGGCTAGAGGACAGGGAAGTGACAGAGAGA
This sequence comes from Phyllostomus discolor, assembly GCF_004126475.2. Classification (NCBI taxonomy): domain Eukaryota; kingdom Metazoa; phylum Chordata; class Mammalia; order Chiroptera; family Phyllostomidae; genus Phyllostomus; species Phyllostomus discolor. The sequence goes on from NC_040905.2 coordinate 196,516,611, forward strand.
CCTAGAGATTCCTCTCCAACTTGGGTTTCAGCAGCGTGCCAGAATGAGGGCATCTGTGAAGCTCAAGAGGAAGAACCCAAACCAGGTCAGTCCCGATGCTGATCCAGCCTGGTCCCCCACGAAGTTCAGATCATCGCCCTCCAGAAAGGCTTCGCCTGCCCGTCCTTTATAAAGGCAAAGGATTCAACACATTCCTATGGTTACTGCGTGCAGTGTCCATCTCAAATGATGGAAAAACGAATATTCTAATATTCAAATTTCATGTGAGGAAGAAAAGAGAGAGTTCATAAGAGCTTTTAAAGAAATGTACCTTATTCCATTCGCTTATGATTCGCAATATGATGCAATAATCATTCCCTATTTTCAAGGGTGCATTATAATATTTCCCATAATACAGCCTGTCTCCAACAGCTATCTCCATGGCCTCCTCTGGAACATCTCTGGCCAGCAGTTCTGCAGCCACGTATCCATTGGCATCAGAAGCATTGCTAAAGAACGAGGCAGCCCCTTGAGAATCACAGGAAAACGTGCTCTGGAGAGCCAGGGGAACCACTAACACCTGATAGGAACTGGAAGGAAAAAGAAAATGTCTATCAGACTCTGGCATGTGGGACTCATTCATTCATTTACTCCTATTTATTGAGTGGCTGCAATGAGATGAGCACTTTTCTAAGCACTGGACATACAATACTGGATCAAAACAAAAAAAAAAAAAAACCCTTGCCCATGTGGGATTTAGTCTGACAGCTCCGGCAGTCAAGGAACTCCCGTTTTAAACCTACAGTGTTATTGCCAGATGAGCCAGGGGGAGGGATGTCTTTGAGCTCTGGCTGCTGGGTGCCAAGGACATCCTCTTTAGCTGACAGAAGTTGTCACACACGTCGCTGCCTGCCCTGGGCATGCGTGCACGCCATAATGTTGACCTAATCCATGGTTTTCAGGTGGGCAAACATAGCCCAGCTGTGGAAAGGGTTTAGCAGTCACATGGAGGCTGGCTGCCCACAGGACTTCATGTACTAAGCCTGCAAAAAGGCTCCAGGAGATCACATGGTAGCTTAACATGGAACTCATGTGACTGACATTTCCCGCAGTTCGCAGAGTGATACTGAAGTTCATGTGAGATCAACGAGAAGCAAGGAGTGCAAGGGCACCACGGGTTAATCCAGTCTGACGACATTCTGAAATAGCCGGAAGGGCAAAATGTCACAGGCATATTGTGAAACTGTTTCCTAACTGTGGACACAGACACACACTGGCAATCAGGTGCCCTTTTGTCATGTGTTTTCTTATTTATCCCCCCAAACAGAAAACCTGTCAGTGAAAGGGAGCCGAAGAACAAAATTTCACTGAGCATGAATCAGGCCTCCCTTTTTATTACCATCTACTCAGGATATAGCTCCTGCCTCTGCCTTTAGTCACTGTCTAAACAGCTGCTTTCTCAATCAGGCCTGATAGCAGGAACCTGAGTGATTCACTCCCGTATCTTTGCAAGTCCTTACACGGGCCTCTGGCTATGGCCGACTCCCCACTCATGTGTCCTGAGTTAAAGTTTCAGTAAAGAGGAAAAATATGCATGAACACAAGATACCATTAGGGGGATTTCCAAAGCTCATTCGGCCACATAATCCTGTTTTACCAGCAAATGTACCCATCCTATTCCACATACCTAGTGTTCGCTGAAGGCCCACAAGTCACTGGGTTGAGCAAAGGGAGCCCTCCCCCACAGCATGTGTTAGACTTGGCAAGTCTCCATTCTGAGCGTCACAGGTGTCCTTGGGGCCCCGATTTCCACAAAGTCTGGGTTCACTTTTGGCAAAGGCTTTTTTTAGGAAAGGGACAAAGCCTGCAGGACAATGAGTTGTCACTGCCATCACCAGCCAACATTTATTAAGCACCCACTGCCTATAAGGGATGACCTATAACAACACACTTTCCTGGGGCTCGAAGGTGTCCCTGTGATTCGTGGCTGTAGGGAAGAAAGTAAATGTTGCCACAGCCCCATCCTGTCCATAAGCGTATCTGCAAACCCCTCTCATCGTTCCAGGTAAGTGGTGGTGTTCAAGTGCAAAGCCAAGGCTCTCCTGAACTATTTGACTCTGTACATCGCCCATGAAAGGCACTATTCACGTGGCAGAAAGCCGTCTCCCCAGTTAGTGTGATAATCACCTGAGCTTCCGGATAATTATACAGATTTCTAGCCCCCATCCCAGACCCACTGAATCCAAATCTCCAGGACTAGACTCTCAGACTTTGTCTTGCTGATAAAGCAGCCCAGGTGATTCCTGCCATCTCTCAAGTGTGGGCAACACCATCATTGAGGGAGCCCAGGAACAGGCCCTTGTCCACCCAAGTTCACCAAGCGGGGGACGAGAGCCTCGGTCCAGAGCCCCGGCCTCACCGTGTGCCCCAGGCCACTGCCCTTTCTCAATAATGCACAGAGCAGGCTCATGCCTGCCTCACACACTGGCCACGCTGCTACCCGCAGTTCAAATCAGATACAGTACATGGGCCGAGGTGACCACCCCACCCGCCTGCTGGTCATTCACCCTGAGGATGTTTTAGGGGAGCAGTCATGGCTGCTGGAAACGTGGATGTTCCAGAAGGACTTTTCCCCTCTTTCTCACCACCACCCTTCCTTGAATGACTCACAGATCTCCACTTCCTGTTTGGGAGGCTCAGGTCTGCATGAGTCCCAAGGGCTGACTGTCATTCGGCTTTTCTTTTTGCCTTATGTCATTATTTGGCCCAAGTACCACATGTGCTCTTGCAAATCCCCTCAGGAAGTGATATCACAACTTCTGTTCTCTTTATAGCAATAGAATCACAGTGCATTCCAGGCACTTGTCAGGAATCAAGAAACAACAATTTAGGCCACATCCATTCCTGGAAAGACCTTTGAGCATTTACTGAACTTAAACTAATGGAAAGACAAAAAAAAAAAAAAAAAACAAAACCCTAAGTTTCATTATAAATGGACACACAGATAATATCTCCAGATGTTCTTTTTACAGTATCTCACACTTGGTTCTGCCTTGACTGTGCTGAAGGGTCGTCAGACTGACCGGGTCAAGAGAGATAGGCAACAGCAGTTAGTCAAAGGCAGCAAGGTCACTGTTACCTCCTCGACTTACTCCCGTCAGCAAGCTGCCCATCTCTACAGGCAAACCTCTCTTTTCCTCTCTAAAAAAGGGAATAATTCTGCTTTGGTAATTCCACCACGACCTCTGTAAATAAAGTGCTTAATTGAACACAGCGCCGTCCTCCAAACTACCGCTCCCCCTCCTGCTATCCTGCTACTGTCCGGGATCCCAGAAGCAGTCATTAACTATGTGGAATTTCGCCCATAACTCAATATGTGAATGCAGTAAAAGAATGATCCAAAGGACCATTTCAGAAGCCACCTGTCCTTAAATAAGGGAAAATACACTCTGGTTTTGGCCAATGGGACGATGCTCCTGGCTCCACCAGGCACACGTGGAGATGGGCGTGTGAAGGATAACATCTGGCACATCGCCGACGCCGATGAACAAAGGCACGGATTTAAGTTCTAGAGCTAAGCCGCCCAAATGCTGGTCTGTGGCCCTTTAGAAGTCTCTCTCTTTGTTTGGAAAGGTGCTGGTTGAAATTAAGGGTCCAGTCTGTGCCCAACTATTCAAGTGCTACCACCCAGAGATTCCAAAACACTCCATGAGAATTGCTGGGCAGCTGCGGGAAAGGGGCTGCCACTGACCTGATTGGCCCGTTGCTCTCCTGGGCCTTCCTCAGCTTCAGGCGTGGGAGGGGCCCTCCGTGCACGGTGAAAAAGTCTACTTCTGGAAGGGGAGGCTCTGAAAACATATGGAAAAGAAGAAAAGAGTATGATAGGATAAGTAAAAGCACGAAGAAGGTGGTCCTTGTGGGGCCATCAAAAGGAAAGTTATAATGGAAGGAGTGATGAGCATATTCCAATACATAGTACAATAGAGATGGTCTTGAAAACATGACGCTAAGTGAAATAAGCCAGACACGAAAGGGCAAATATTGTATGATTCCACTTATATGAAATATCTGTAATAGGCAAATTCATAGACATGGGAAATAGGTTAGAGGTTGCCAAGGATTGAGGGGGTGGGTAGGGAATGTGGAGTTATTGCTTCATGGTCAACAAAGTTTCAGTTTGGGGTGATAAAAACATCTTAGAAATAGGTAATGGTGATAACACTGTAAATGTACTTAATGCCAATAAATCATGTACTGAAAAATAGTTGAAATGGTACATTTTTAAAAATATATTTTATTGATTATGCTATTACAGTTGTCCCAATTTTCCCCTTTGGCCCCCTCCACCCAGCACCCACATTTTCGCCAGCAATCCTCTCCTGCTTAGTTCATGTCCATGGGTCATGCATGTAAGTTCTTTGGCTTCTCCACTTCCTATACTATTCTTAACACCCCTCTGTCTATTTTGTTCCTACCAATTTGTACTTCTTAATCTCTGTACCTTTTCTCCCATTCTCCCCGTTCCCCCTCCCAGCTGATAACCCTCCACAGGTCACCCTCCACATGATCTCCATTTCTGTGCTTCTGTTCCTGTTCTGCTTGTTTGCTTAATTTGTTTTTTAGTTTCAGTTGTTGATAGCTGTGAATCCATTGCCATTTTAATGTTCATAGTTTTGATCTTCTTTTTCATATAGAATGCCCTTTGGCATTTCATATAATAATGGCTTGGTGATAATGAAACTCCTTTAGTTTTACATTATCTGGGAAGCACTTTATCTTCCCTTCAATTCTAAATGGTAGCTTTGCTGGATACAGTAATCCAGGTTGTCAGTCCTTGCTTTTCATCACTTTGAATACTTCTTGCCAGTCCCTTCTAGCCTGCAGTTTCTTTTGACAAATCAGCTGACAGTCTTATGGGAACTGCTTTGTAGGTAACGCTCTACTTTTCCCTTGCTGCTTGTAAGATCTCTAACTTTCACCTTTGGCATTTTAATTATGATGTGTATTGGTGTGGTCCTCTTGGAGTCCATCTTGTTTGGGACTCTCTCTGTTTCCTAGACTTGCATGTCTATTTCCTTCACCAAATTAGGGAAGTTTTCTTTCATTATTTTTTCAAATAAATTTTCAGTTTCTTGCTCTTCCTTTTTTTCTTCTGGCATCCCTATGGTCTGGATGTTGGCATGTTTGGAGATGTCCCAGACTCTTCTTACATTATCCTTGTTTTTTTTGCATTCTTATTTCTTTTTTCTGTTCTGGTTGAATGTTTAATTCTTTTTCATGTTCCAAATCATTGACTTCAATCCTGGCTTCAGAAGGAAGCTATTGGTTCTTCACTGTTGGTTCTCTGTAGCTTTTTCTTTATTTTACTTAGTGTAAACTTTATTTCTTTATGTTGTTGCCATACTCAGTGAGTTCTTTGAGCATCCTGATCACCAGTATTTTGAACTCTGAATCTGATAGGTTGGCTATCTCCATTTCATGTAGTTCTTTTTCTGGGGTTTTATTCTGTTCTTTCATTTGGGCCATCAATTTGGTAGCCTCCCTGTATTTGTTTTTATGTATTAGGTAGAGCTGCTTTGACTCGCTGTAAAATTATCCTGGGTAGAGCCTTCGCTAATCACCAGAGTGGGGCAACCCGCTTCACCGTCTTGTGGCTCTGTGCACGCTAGTCAAGGTGGAGGCATAAGCAGACATGCTTCACCTCATTGCACAACCATGAAAAGGAATTACAACTAAATCTCTAAACAGATAACACCCAGAACCATCAGAAAATTGAACTCTATGGAAGTTTGACAACCAAGGATTTAAAGAAGCCACATTCGTGCAGACAGGTAGGAGGAGTGGAGATGCAGAGACAGGGCAGAGAGGCAAGGAGATGTGTTGTGGTGCAGGGGCAGAAGCAGCAGAGCAGGCACAGGTGGTCCCACATTCACATGTGGTGGATAAAAATCAGGAGGGATGCCTCAGGAGCAAGTGATCCCAGTCCTAATTTTTATCCACCACACGTGAGTGTGGGACTGCCTGTTCCACCCCCTCTCCATGCCACTCCTGTCTGCACTCCTCTCTGCTCCTGCCCACCTTTCCGAGACTCCGACCCTCCTATCCGTCTGGATGAATGTGGCCTCTTTAAATCCTTGGTTGTTGGACGTCCATGCAGCTCAACTTTCTGACAAACTGGGGAGATATTTGGTTTGTAGTCTAGTAATTTTTGCTCTAGTTGTGCAAGGAGGCAAAGTGTGTTTATCTACACCTTCATCTTGACCCGAAGACTCCAAAATGGTGCATTTTATGTCACATACATTTTACCAGAATAAAAAGAGTGACACCCCAGCACTGATGGAGGGTGGATGCTGTGGTTATTATTTACTTGGTGGATAGGTACCTATTTGGTGGGGAAGACCAGCTAAAACATTAGACTTCTAGATCGTGTATAAACACACAGCTCTCTGTCCTTCTTTCGCTTCTCCCACCAATCAGATTCCCTAAATAGCTTTTCCACTGGTAGGAGAAAATACAATTTGTCTGACACCGGCGTTTAGCATCTAACTAGAAGCTGCATTCATTCACCAGCTGCCATTCTGCCTTGTGAGTAACACACCTTAGATGTCTTGAGCACTAACCAAATGTACTAGATGTGTCCTGTATATGTCTCATCTCACTTTATCTTCTCAACAATGCTATCCAGTACATGAGGTTTACAGACACAGGGAGGAAGAGAGAATGAGAAGCAACAAAATGTGAACGTCCCCATTTCTGGCCCTGAACCCTGCCACAGTGAAATCAAGGACTAGGAGACTGAAGTAAACTGTATTTACCCAAGTAGAATATAGCTTTGGGGTAGAAATTCTCAATACAAATTTTAATAAATAAACCCTTAGACCTTCGTAGATAGTTTTTAAAGCTCTACTGAGTAAGTGATTTATACATCACCATTCGACACACATTAATTAGCCACTTCTATACACCAGGCACCATGTGAGGCTGTAAGAAACAGCCATCAAAGTCATGGTTCCTACTTTCCAGGAGTTCGGAGTCTGATTGTGGAGACAGTTCTGGGAACCTGCAATGTGTAGAGCCATGAGAGAGTGATACACTGGGCCAAGGGCAGGAGGGTGAGCTATCGAACACAGAAACAGATGCACGCAGGGGAGGAGGTGAGAGAGAGTGGACAGTAGGTCAGCGTGGCGGAAAGCTGAGTCCAGCATACAGTGAAAAGTGTGGGCAGAGGTCAGCTCCGAGGTCCTAGGAAAAAGAAGTCATTTATGACTCCAGGACAATGTGTGTTTTAGAATCACAACAGAGATGACTCCTGGGAAGGAGAACTGGAAAAGAGCACACGCAGGTCACCCAGGATCTACGTGAGGAGTGCTGGGGGTCTGAGGCAAGTGGTGGCCCTGAGGATGGAGGCAGCACGCAGATGCGAGAGCCCCTCGGGGCAGAGGCGGGCCAGAATGTGGAGGAAGACGAGGAAGGGAAGGGGAAGGAATCTGAGCTTAGGTTTTGGTGACTGAGTCAGCAGTGATGACCTTCGTCCAGGCCTGGGGGGGGAAGTTCAGAAGCAGCTCACTACTAGATGTGAAGTTTGAAGTGCTTGTTGAACTGTCTGGCAGACAGGTGGAAACATTTTGCGTTGGCCAAAAAGTCTGTTTAGTTTTTTTCTGTATAGTAAAAGGCACATTTTTCACTTTCACCAATAAGTTTATTGATTTGGATATTTTGACTATGTTAGCTATCTCCTGCTATTGGCCAGGGGTGCTGCTAGCCGTCTTCCAATGCATGGGACAGCCCCACAGCAAAGCATTATTTGGCCACAATGTCAATAATACCAAGAAACTTCACAAACCACATCTGACATGTTAGATCAGTCACGGCACCTTGTCCATACACTGCACAAATCATTTTTTAGCATTTCCGTTGCATTTTTACCTTTCTTGAAATAATAAAGCATAATATGCTACAAATATTATATATTTCCTTCCATCTTCAATATTAAAATGGCTGCACAAAAATTCACCAATTGTGGTTTTTTTTAATGCATGCTGATACTTTGACAGCTGTCACAATACAATCTCACAAAGTTGTTTCCAATGAAGTTAAAAACAATTAAGTGCTACTAGAGCCATCTTATGGGGGGGGGGAATGAACTTTTTGGCCAATCCAATACATGTGAATGCCTCAGCCTCTTGGATAAGACCAAGTGTAGAAATACAGGTCCAGAGCTTAGGAGCACACTGTGGATACGCAGTGTTGATACACAGTCAGTCATTAGGAGAAGAGGCTATGGTTACTGGGGACCATGGAAATGCCTCTGAGAAAAGCTGAGGGCCTGGAGCAAACCACTGAGCACTGCGGGTATCTAAGACAACGAGGGAGAGGGAGAGCCCCCTGTAGCTTTTGTGAAACAGCACTAAATCTGCAATTTCTTCCAGAGTCACCCAGGCATAGTCGCACAGATTACGCATTAAGCCTGTGGGATTGGCAGGGACCCTAGGAGGACCAGGAACAGCCCTTGCTTACAGTCAAGGCCTCACACCAAGGTGCTGAAGGTCTCTGCCATCTCCAACAGTTGTACAGAAAGAGAGTCCAGAATGGACACACCTGAGCAGGACCGACTCCAGGGTCCTGCAGCTATGATGGGGAGAGGGGAAGGCAGTTTGAGGAGCCCCTGCCCCGTGCCCACCAGGAATGTGCTCCTTCCAGACTGAGAACGGCTGCCCCCAGCCCTTCATGCAGTCACTGAAATGCCCTTTCCTTTGAAACGTTTTGTTCGTTTTGTTGTCACAGTAAAGTAAGTGGTTTTTATCGCATGTTTCCTGTTCTCTGCCCAGTGGGAGATGAACCGTTCACTCTCTCTGCCTGTGTGCCCCCTCCTCGGGCCCTTTCAAAGTATTCCTCTGTTTAATCTCTTCTCTGAGATGAACAGCTGTAGCTCCTCTAATCTCTTGGTTAACCTTCTAAAACCACTCCGTTTCTCAACACCCTTGACAGCAGCAGAAGAAAGTGCTCACCCGGCCCAACAAGGGCGGCCTCCCAGCCCCCGCGTGAAGCCAGCCCCTGCTTGGTGGCTCTGTCCTGGAGAAGCTGCCCTTTCCCTTCGGTTCTCCCTGTGCCCCTGCCAGCCAGTTGATCCAGCCGCCCGCCATGTGACTTCTACACTGTCTTCTGCTTTGCCTGCTCAAGGCCTTCCCCACCTTAGATTTTAAACACTCTGCTTTACCCCTCTAATGTAAAAGCATGAACTTCATCAGGCTCATCTTAGCCACAATTCAAAGTCACATAACTTTAATGGCTAGCTGTATTTTCCAAGGTCTTCTTTCCCATCCCCCCAACTGCTGCCCTTGGCAGATCCCTTCAGCCTCCCCTTTGCCTCATGGCTGATTAAAAACAAATTAGACTCAAGGCAAGAAGCAGGCCGTGTCAGGAGAATGTAGTTCGTTCATCCTGGGTATGTAAGATGAGGAAGCCCCAGAAGGGAGACCCTCACTATCATTCTTGGGTGCTGACAACATCCATCCACCCTCTCCTAGAAGCAAATGACAAAGGGAGATATGGGGACTGCCGTGTGAGAACACTTTGAAGAGTGTGAAGAAAAATAAAGGAAGGAGAACTTGTCCTAAAAATATATTAAATGTATTATAAAATTAGAATAATTGAGATTTCGGTCAAGACGGAGGCATAGGTAGACATGCCTGCCTCCATGCACAACGATAGAGAAAAGCGCAAGTAGACTGCAGAACGAATATCACCCGGGATTTTAAGAAGTTAAGCTCTGTGGAAGTCCGACAACCAGGGGTTTAGAGAAGCCACATCCATCCAGACGAGTGCAAGGGGTGGAAACATGGAGAGGGAGAGAGGCGCAGAGGGGCATGGAGACGATCTTATGTGGTGGATAAAAATCAGGAGGGACACCTCAGGAGCGAGGGATCCTGGACCCAGGCCACACCAACCAGCCTGGGGTTCCAGCACCAGGAAGATAAGCCCCATAACTTCCGGCTGTAAAAACCAGTGTGGGCTGGGGCGGTGAAAGAAACTGAGGGATTCTCTCAAGAGATTCCTATTAAAGGGCCCACAACAGACTCGGGACTCACACAGACCCACTCACTCTAAACTTCAGCACAGGGCAACAGCTGGAAGGGCACCAGGGGCATATGAGGAGAAGGCAAAATGCAAGTGCCAGGAAACAGCTTCTTCCTGTGCAAAACTCCAGAGGTCAGGCAGTGGCATTGTCCCCTCTGCAAGCCCTCCCCTGCACAGAGCAACAGAGCAGTGACCTGGGTTGCCCTGTCCTGGAGATCACTTAAGGCTCTGCCCCATACAACTTACCAGGTGTGCTTTTCTACAATAGGCCATGCTACTAAGCCAGGGAGTCAAAGAAGCTCCACCTAATACACAGAAACAAACACAGGGAGGCTGCCAAGTTGAGACAAATAAACCTGGCCCAAATGAAATAACAGAACAAAACTCCAGAAAAAGAACTAAACAAAATGGAGATAACCAAACTTTCAGATGCACAGTTCAAAACACTGGTTATCAGGTTACTCCAGAAACTCATTGGGTACTTCAATGGCATCAAAAAGACCCAGGCAGAAATGAAGGTTGCACTAAGTGAAATAAAGAAAAATCTACAGGGAACCAACAGTGAAGGGGATGAAGCAGAGAATCAAATCAGCAATTTGGAACACAAGGAAGGAAAAAGCATTCAATCAGAACAGCAGGAAGAAATAAAGAATTATAAACAAACAAAAACAAAACCCCAAGGCTAGGCTTAGGAACCTTTGGAACATCTTTATTTTAAACATACCAACATCAGAATCATAGGGGTGCCACAGGGAGAAGAGGAAGAGCAAGAAATTAGAAATCTATTTGAAAAAATAATGAAAGAAAACTTCCCTGATTTGGTGAAGAAAACAGACACACAAGTCCAGGAAGCACAGAGAGTCCCACACAAGATGGACTCAAAGAGGACCATACCAATACACATCATAATTAAAATGCTAAAGTTTAAAGATAAAGAGAGAATCTTAAAAGCAGCAAAAGAAAAGGGAGCTACCTACAAAGGAGTTCCCATAAGACTGTCAGCTGATCTCAAAAGAAACTCTGCAGGCTAGAAAGGACTGGCAAGAAGTATTCAAAGTGATGAAAAGCTAGGACCTATAAGCTAGATCACTGTATCCTGCAAAGCTACTATTTAGAATTGAAGGGTAAGTGAAGTGCTTCCCAGACCAGGTAAAACTAAAGGAGTTCATCATCACCAACCCATTATTATATGAAATGCTAAAGGCCATTCTATATGAAAAAGAAGATCAAAACTATGCATATTAAAGTGGCAATAAATTTATAATTATCAATAATTGAATCCAAATAACAAACTAAGCAAACAAGCAGAACAGCAATAGAATCATAGATATGGAGATTATTTGCAGAGTTATCGGATGAGTGGGGGAAAGGGGAAAACAAAGGGAAAGGTGCAGGGATTAAGAAGAACAGATTGGTGGGTACGAAATAGACACAGGGTGTTAAGGACAGTATAGGTAATGGAGTAGCCAAAGAACATGCAGGACCCATGGACATCAACTATGGGAGGGACTACTGGAGGGAATGGGGGTAGCAGGTGGAAGGAGGGCAGAAGGGGCAATTGGGACAACTATAATAGCATAATCAATTAAAGATACTTTAAAAATTACAATAATTGAAAGAGTAAGGTATAAGCACAGGACAGGCAAAGGTATGGAAGATGCTGGAACAATCTAGAAAGGGACCCAAACAATTGAAAATTTGTTTTTAAAAATAGAAAGAGATGCAAATAAATAAATGAAAATATTGTATTTGACATGAAGAGTCTTCCCAGAGGTGGCAGTGAGCTGGCTGATCACTTTTTGGGGAGAGGGGCTATTACCAAGTAAATATGGTCTTATACTGTACATCCAAACAAATTCTACATGGATCTAAGGTTAAATACGAAAAACAAATCTATTAAGAAGCATTAGAAAATAAGAATTAGGTTGATTTTAGGGTGAGGAAGGCTTTTCTTGGCATGATCAGAGGCGGAAACCATAAAAGAATCAATAAAATTGATTACATCAAATTTTAAAATGTCTAAATGTCAAAAAGAATATTGAAAAGAAAATTAAAGTGTAAATACTCTGGGGGTTGTGATAGGTAGAAAAAAGATTAGTATCATTATGGAGGCAAACTGTTAACACCAGTAAGAGAAAAGAGGTAATGCAAATGTGAATGTGTTTAAAATTCCTCTAAAACCCACCAAAAGAAACTAAAAGAACCAAAAATGGAAGGAAAATGTATTTGCACCAAAACCAAAGTCCCAATTTTATACTATAAACTGCAAGTAAATGCAAGGAATTAATACACTTAAATACACACACCATGACGGTTCTTTTCTAACCCTGGGCACCAGCCCAGATAGATCATGCCACCACTCAAGGCCGGATCAATTGACGTTGATGGCAACAGAAAAAAAAAAAAACAGTAGTTCACGCTGTGTGTAAGCCATCAGCTCTCACAAGGCTGGCTACATCTCCCCTATCAATAAAGTTAAGAGACTTGGCCTCCCAGGAAGAAGGAACAATCTTCTTTTCATCTTTACATCCCCTTCAGCACTCAGCCTGGCTCTTTGTACAGAACCAATCAATAAACGTTCGCTGAGTAAAATTGAGTTGCAGCACACCCCTCCCCCACCTCTATGCCACCCACAAACCCTGGTTCTGGGTTTCTAGGAGTTTTCATCAGTAAGATTTAGTGTTATGTTAAGACACTCAGTGGGAAAATCCCATTCCTTTTTCTTCTGGGAAATCAGTTCCTTCCCTTTCCAAGGTCAAATTCCACCCTTGCCTCACATTTCTAGGAAAACTCAAAAATTTACAAGTTTTCGGAAACAAAGCCACCCCCTGCACAATGCATACTCTTCTGACATAAAGAAACTTTCCAGCCCTGGCCAGGATGCTCAGTCGGTTAGAGCATCGTCCAGATATGCCAAGGTTGAGGGTTCAGTCCCCAGTCAGGGCACATACAAGAAGCAACCAGTGAATGCATAAATAAGTGTAACAACAAATTGATGTCTCTCTCTCTCTCTGCCTCCCTCCCCCACAACTCCTCCCTGTCCCCTTCCTTTGTCTTTCTGAAAATCAAAATCAATCAATAAAAAAAAAAACTTTTAAAAAGAAACAAGCTACTGGATGGATTTCCATCTCCCAACCCCTCTCACAAGCACCCTCTTCCGTTTTCCCAGCAGCAGTTGCCTCTGCCCTTCAGCATTCCTAGAGCGCCCCTTGGAAGTCAGCACTAGTGCATTTAAAGGGCCCGTGTTCACCCGGTTCCCAGCAGTAAGATTTAGTTTAATGTGAGACACTGAGAGGGAAAATTCATTCATTTTTCTTCTGGGAAATTAGCAGATGCATTTCCCAACCCAAATTCCTTGCCTAACATTTCTGGTAAAATTCAAAAGTTCACGATTTAACTCAAATACAGTCACATCTTGGGCAGCCAGGTGCTCCTCCTCATGTCAACATGTAAGTTTCCCTTTTTTCCTCTTCTATAAAAGAGAAGGGGGCTTTAATTTTACCCTTTCATGAGATCTTAACTAATTGTTGTACTTTTTTAAAAAACGCAAATTCTTTACAGTAGGGTAAGATTTGGAAAACATGCTGTCTTGAACTCCACAAATTTAAGCAGCTCAACAGTGCTCCCTGGTGGCCTCAAGCACAAACAGAATGCTTAAGCTGCAAAAAAAAAAAGGTAGAAATTGTCTCACCAAGATGAAACTCTCTTCCCCCAACTCAAAAAGTATTAAATGCTCATTTGGATCAGCACTTCAAACCACCCAAACATGACAAAGACCAGAGATTGAGAAAATACATAGCTATTCATTTTAGTAAGTCACATGAGAAGGAATGCCCTAAAACTTCAATGTTACCTTTCTTTCCGGCCCCCAAAATGTGGTGAATTTTTTTTAGGGCGGTAGCTCTAAAACTTTCCTTAACTAACCATGCATCTCCTTAGGACCAACACCACCCATGGGCCAGTTCTGGGTTGGCCCTCGTATTCACTCATCACAAAAATATTCTGATGTTGTGCTGTGTGTCAGCACTGCCCTTGCATGCTGGGGATTCAAAGCAGAACACACAGACTAAAATCCCTGCTTTAAAGGTCTCCTGTGTTGGTAGGGGAGAAAGAAGATAAACAAGTAAACTTTAAAAACACAGTTTCTAAAAACACATTCTATGAAAAAATGCAAGCAGGGTAAATGGATGGAGAGTGATGGGGTGCAAATAGGGAGGTTAGTTATGAAAGGATAGGCATGAGGCCCCTCCAAGGCGATAGCATTTTAGCAGAGACCTGAATGATTATAATGTAAAGAAACCATGTATAGAAAGTGTCCATGAGGAGAAAGCAGACTTGGATTCTACGCTATACTAACAGAAACTCACTGGACAGTTTTGAGCTATCCAATGACAGGTTCTCATATACATTTTTAAAAGATTGCTCCGACTCTGGTGAAATTCAAGACTAGGTGGAGGAGGGAGGTGATAGGCAACTATGAAAGCAGGGAGGCTAGTCAGAAAGCTACTGCAGAGTCCAAGCAAGAGGTTGCCGGCTTGCATTACATTGCTACGGGTAAAGGCAAAGGTGAGGAGAAATGGTTGCACTCAGAATGTACTTCAGAAACAAGCCAATGGGGCCTGTGGATGAATTAGAAATTGGTGGGAGGGACAGAATCAACCATGACTCCTTTGGCTGGAGCAGCTGGTGAGTAGGAATGCCAATGACCAAGATGGGTCATTGGATGGGAGAGGAAAGAAGTGAGAAATCAAAAGCTCTGTCAGATTTGCCTACTAGATGCTCCATAGAATATGTTTAGGAGAGGAGTGGAAATAAGAGTCTGGAACTCAGAGGAGAGATAGGGACTGAGATACATATTTGAGAATACTCAGTGTATGCTAATAATTATAGCCATGAGACTGGTAGAGATCCCCTGGGCAGAAAGAGTTGATAATAAAGAAAAAGGAAGAGAGGAGGCTGGGGGTTTGTACAGCCGGGGGTTAGGGGTCAGGGGAGGTGCACCAATAAAAGTAGATGGAGCTATTTTCTTCCTTCTGCTGACTGTGGGCTACATTGGTCTTTCCTTAATTTTTAAAAATATAATGGTAGGTTGTTTAGTTGGGGTTTTTCTTGCTTCTTGAGATAGACCTGTGGTGACATGAACTTCTCTCTTATTACTGCTTTTGCTGCATCCTAAAAGCTTTCTTTTATCAAATTGTCATTCTCATTTGTCTCTATGTGTCTTTTGTATTCTCCTTTTATTTTTTCTTTGACCCAGTCATTCTTTAGTGGCATATTGTTTATTCTCCACATATTTGTGCTCTTTCCTGCTTTCTTTTTGCATTTGATTTCCAAGTTCAAAGCACTGTGGTCGGAGAATGTGCATGGTGTGATTTCAGTCTTCTTGAATTTGGTGAGTCTAGTTTTGTGTCCCAGCATATATGATCTATCCTTGAGAATGTTCCATGTGCACTGGAGAAGAATGTGTAACCTGGTGTTCTCGGACGAAAGGGTCTATAAATGCTGACTATGTCCATTTGGTTTAATGCATCATTGAAGGCTGGTATTTCCTTATTGATTTTCTGTTTAGATGATCTATCCATAGCTGTCAATGGGAGTTAGATCACCTACTATAACTGTGTTTTTGCCAGTTTCTCTTTTTAGTTCTTTAAGTAGTTGCTTTATATATTTTGGTGTTCCCTGAGTGCATAAATATTGGCGAGTGTTACTGTCTTCTTGATGATTTGTCACCTTTATCATTATAAAATGTCCATCTTTGTCTCTTGTTACTTTTTAATCTGAAATCTATATTTTCAGATATAAGTGCAGCTGCACTCACTTTTCTCTGGATGCCATTTGCTTGGAGAATTATTTTCTACCCTTTCACTTTAAGTCTATATTTGTCTTTGCAGCTAAGATGTGTCTCTGGAAAGCAGCATATGGTTGGGTTTTGTTTTTTGATCCAATCTGCTACTCAGTGCCTTGTAGATGATTGGATAAAGAAGATGTAGTATATATGCACAATAGAATACTACTAAGTTACAAGAAAAGATGAAATACTGCCATTTACAATAATATGGATAGATCGTAAGAGCATCATGCGTAGTGAAATAAGTCAGTTGGAAAAAGTCAAGAACCATGATTTCATTCATATTTGGGATATAAAAGTGAAAGCTACAGGTGAACAAACAAGACAGACAAACAAACAAACAAGAACTCTCAGACACAGACAACAGCATGGTGGTTAGCAGAGGGCAAGGGGGGTGGGAGGGGGGTAGTGAAGGGTAAGTGGGGTCAAGTAGATGGTGACAGAGGGAGTTTTGACTTTGGGTGGCAAACACACAACGCAATATACACATGATATATTACAGAATTGTACACTTGAAACCTATATACCCTGTTAACCAATGTCACCCCAATAAATGTAATAAGTTTTTTTAAGTAGATGGAGCTAGCAAAGAAGATTGAGAAGGAACAGCCAGAAAGGTAGAAGGAACCCACAGCCAAGACAGAAAGTATTCTAAGAAGGAGGGAAATGTCAGATGCTGTAGAAAAGAAAAAGGTAAGAATGAAATTGGCCAGTGGATTCTACAAGACGGAGACCCCTTCAGTAAAGCAGTGAAGGCAAATGCATCCAAACTGGAGCCGTTTCAAGGGGGAACAGGAGGTAAGGACGTGGCGCCTGCACAGTGGACGTTTCTCTCTGTCGAGCGGGGCTGAGAGAAGACAAAGTAGCTGGAGAGAATAAGGGATCAAAGGAAGTGTGTTTATTTTTCTTTGCTTTCATTCAAAGGGGAGATATTACAACATTCTTGTGCAGTGTTGAGACAAATTCTGCACTGGAAGGAGGTGATGATTAAATGAGAAGGGACGGGACCCAACGCACCGGCCTGGGGAGGGGGCAAGAGAGAAGACAAAACGTGTGGTTCCACGTGCAGGACACCAAGGGAGACTCGGGAGTGGCGAGTCCTCACCTGATTACTTCTACCTTCTCAGTGAAATAAAAAAGAAGCTAATGTTCTGCCTGTTAGCTCAGAGTCTATGTCCTGGACCCTTATGTCCCACATAAGGGTCATAACCCTTAGGAAGGGTAGCACAGTTTGAGAGAGACAAGAAAATGAGTGGAAAGAGAATCTGCTAGGGACTAGAGTGAGACTGACAATCATGTTTCCCTGAGATAAAACTATTTTTTTAATCCTCACCTGAGGATATGGTCATTGATTTTAGGCAGAGATGAAGAGGGAAAGAATGAGATATCCATGTGAGAAAAAATCATTAACCAGTTGCCTCCCAAATGCACCCCAACTGGGGGTCAACCCGCAACCCAGGTATGTGCCCTGAATGGGGACAGAACCTATAACCTTCTGGTGTACAGTACAGGTGGCAAACATAAGGCCCGCGGGCCGAATCTGACCCTCCACTTTGTTTTATCCAGCCCGACACCTTGTTTCTACCTGGCAGCAGCACCGAGCTCCTTGCCCCTAGTTAAGGAGTAGTTACATTTACACAGTCCTAAAATTACATTTGGCCCTTTGAAGGCAACTGAGAGGCTGATGTGGCCCCCGGTGAAAATGAGTTTGACACCCCAGTGTACAAGATGATGCTCCAACCTATTGAGCCACTCAGCCAGGGCTGAGAAAACTATTCTTAAGGCACTTGCAACAGAATCACAATTAAATATATTGCTGAGAAAGTAATAGGAAAAATTCTTTTAAAGTATGAATATCCAGAAGGAATTCAACCAACGTTCATGTACGCATTACCCAGGATTTAACCCATGATAACATTTTGTTTCAGATATCTTTGTAAGAAATAAAACAGTCACTGTGGCAGGCCCTTTAAAAGCATCCCTCTCCAATTCCGTGTCCTTCTTCCTCTAAGTTCATTATATAATGATAAAAAGGAATAGTGTTCCTCTTTCTCCAGCTCCATGATGACTTTGTTCAACCGAGTGCCTTCATTCCAGACTTACCTGTTATCTGGGTTGTCAGAGAGATGACCGCGGGACGTGCCGAAGACAATGCCTGAATGCTGACACTGTAGTTGGTACCCGGACGCAGGTCCAAGCACATCTCAGGAGCCTGGCTCCTCGTAGTGACATTAAAGGTGACTTCATGGGCAAATTCCTTCTGATACCACCTCTGGCCCTGAATGTGGAGCTAAAACACAGAAAAGGTCACAAGGTGAATCATTAGCTTGACAGACTTGGAGCGCCTAGATCCTTACCTTTCTCATGAACTCTCTTGCTGTCAACTCTAAAGTGCCTTCAAAAAGTGAAATATAGCCCTGACTGATGTGGCTCAGTGGATTGAGCACTGGCCTGCAAACTGAAAGGTCACTGGTTTGATTCCCGGTCAGGGCACATGCCTGGGTTGTGGGCCAGGTCCCTGGCTGAGGGTGTGTGAGAGGCAACCAATGGATGTTTCTCTCCCTCTCTTTCTCCCTCTCTTTCCCTCTCTCTAAAAACAAATAAATAAAATCTTAAAAAAAAAAAAAAGAGCATGGGCTTTGGGGGTCAGACCGACACATACTCTAACCCCTGTCCAACCACATTATTAGCTGGATGACCTTGGAAATATGACAGTAAGTAAAAGTTAGAGTTACAATACCCTGTATATTATATTCATAATATTATCAGTACGATAAATACATTTTTATATCAAAATGCACAAAAGATCAAGGACCCAATTATGGCAATATACGGGCCCAATGTGAAAAATCTATTGGCAAATTTTTAGGAGCAAGGCCCAAGGACAGTTTCCTAGGAAAAAAAATTAAGAATCTGAAATAAGGCTTCTCCAAAGCAGGACGTGGATTGGAATGCTCTAGGCTGGTCTGGTGAAACCGGGACAGGGTTCCCCCCTCTGCCCACCCCCTTCGGACCTTCCTCACACCTTCCTGTAACGTCCCAGTGCCTGGGCCAGTGGACACACAGTTCCTTCTACTTAATTTCTTCCAATAACAGCCCACCCCCAATGGGAATTCCCTTTCTTACTGACAATCACGTCCAGCTCCAAAAGTTCCCCTACACTCTCCAGACAATATGTTGAAACCCTGGTCGGGGACACTGGTGTGGAGAGACACAGGCCAAAGCCTTTGGATCCCTGCGCAGATCCAGCCTGGACATCAGTTCTGCACCAGGCCATGTGCACGGAAAACCCTCTCCAGGCTTTCCCATCAGTCCCCAGGGTCTCGGTGGTCAGAAATGCAGCAGAAGTGCCCATCTGATTGCTTCTGGTTGTCACTGCCACTGCAATTCTTCTATGGATAATGGCAGCTACACAAGTTGACTTTTAGGTATGTTGATATTTTTCAAACCTCCCGCATAGCCAACCCCCATGAACAGAGGAACTGTCAGCAACTTACTAAGTACATTTCCTCTATACCAGCTATCTTCGTATTTCTCCATCTCACACAGGTTTCATTAAATATTGAAATGTCACTGATGGTCTGTTTCACTGCAGGGAGAAAAGAATGAGAAATCAATTGACATCCAATACAAACCTACTATCTTTTCATTAGAAATTTTCTAAGGATAAGCATTTACATGGGATGATGTCAGCAATATTTTAACTTTCAAATCAGTGGTAGTAGCACACTTCTATAGTCATGTAAACTCAGTCCTAATGAAAGATTTGGGGTTACAAGATGCCCAACTGGGGGATCCCTCTTAAAAATTATTTAAGTCTATTTACTCACTGCAAACTCCTCTGGTGTTCTAAGTGAATTCCTCTGGTTTACTTAAAGTCAAGATGACAACTCACTGTACCTGCCTCGGACAATGTCACGTACACGAATAAGCATCAGTTTGAAATTCTGAGCCGAGGGAAACATTTTGGCACAAAGCTGAGAATCGCTCCATGCGGAGTTGAGTATTCCTGTCCCAAGCAGTCAGGCTTTTCATGACGGAAAGCGGGAAGGGTTACCTCTCAGTCTGTGCTTCCTCGTCTCTTAGACCAGAACATTTCTTGGCCTCTGCTCCATTTCATGGTAATCAATCTAAAAGTTACTTCAGATCTGGTATGGTGTTATGTAGAGGCACCCCCCCCCCCCCCCACACACATACACAAGGTTTTTAAAATAAAGCCTGCTTTCAAAACCCTGATATCAGAGGTTTACTGCCTTCCACAATTACCTCTGTCCCTAAACGGGAAATAATAGAACAGACTTGCTAAGAAGTTCCACAGGAACACTGTAATGACTATTAAGTGAGAAAGAACTTGCAAAGCACAAAGGGAAGGAGGAGAAGGGGGAGGGAGGGAGAAAGAAAAGAAAAGAATGAAGAGAGGGAAGGAAGGAAGGAAGGAAGGAAGGAAGGGAGAGAAAGAAAAGAGAGAGAGAAAGAAAAGAGAGAGAGAGGAAGGAAGGAAGGAAGGAAGGTAGGTAGGTTGATTGATTCATGGGAGCCGAGCCAGGCCTGACAGGTTCCTACGAATGAAGCCAGGTTGGTTGATGTGAGAGTCCTTTATGGATTGGGCAGCTCTGCCCAAGTAAAACCTGTTCCGCAGGCTACACGCTATATCCTCTAAATGTTAAGGTAAAGTAAGAAAGTATAGATGATTCAGGATAACCTAACCTCACTCCTGGGTACAGATGGTTTTAGAAATAAGCAGTAGTGGTACAAAGAACCCCACACTGATGAAACTTGACAGAAAGGAAGTAACTCCGATACTATTTAAGTAGCTCCAGACCTTTTTGTATAAGAAGGTGAAAAGTTTCCCAGTTCATTTAATATGACTGGATAATCACATGCCCGGAGTGCACAAGGATGGCACAACCAATCATTAAACACACTAGGCTAAACTCACTTATTAAAATAAATACATAAAATCCAAAATAAAATCTGAGCCAATAGAAGTCAGCAGTACATTCAAACGACAATACATTATGATCAGGGAGACTTATGCCAGGAATACAGAGAGGATCATTATTGGGAAAGCTATTCATAGAGTAAAAGAGAAAAACTGTATGGTTATTTTTATCATTACAATGACTAATACATTAATACATTTTCCTGACTAAAAATCTTAGTAAACTAGGATTTAATTTCATAGAAACGCCTTAATTTAAAAGAGTGTTTATTAGAAACTACTATGCTTCTAAAGCACACTCCGTAAAACAATGAAACAATTTCTAGTAAAGTTAAGAACAATACAAGGATGCATGGTCTCATAGCTATTACTTAGCATTAGTCAGAGGATTTTAGACAATCAGAAAGAGGCAAGAAAAAAAAGAGAGAACTATAAATACCAGTAAGAAAGAGACCAAATGATGCAACTGCCAGTAAGTCTAAGAGAATCAACTGGAAAACAAATGTAAAATTGCTCGAAGGTAGAAAAAAAAATACAAATGACAGGAGTTTGGCAAGCTGCACCCAAACACAAGAACATAGAAAAACTAACAGTTTTCTTTGTAGCTGCAAGGACAAGTATGGTAAGCTGAATAATGCCCACCCCCCGCACCCAGGTGTCCACATCCTGGCATCCTGGCCCCTGGCATCTGTGATCAGGCTACGTCACAGGACCAAGGACTTTGTAACTGTGATTAAGACAGGGAGATGATCCGGATCAGCCAGCTGAGCCCAAGGTAGTACAAGCCTCCTTGTAAGAGGAAGACAATCAGGGTTAGAGATTTAAGGACAAAAGCAGAGGTTAAACTGATGAGCTTGAAAGAGAATGGGACCACCAGCCAAAGAGAGGCTGTGAAGAGCAAAGAATGGATTCTCCCCTCAAGCCCCGAGAATGAACATACGCCTGCTGACATCTTGATTTTGACCCAGGGAAACTGATTCAGACTTCTGACCTCCAGAACTATAAGATAGTACATTCGTCTTGTTTTAAGCCACTGAATTTGCAGTAAGCTATCATACCAGCCACCAAAAAGCAACACACCCCAAAAAAAGACAATAGAAAAATTAAATGACCCACATTCACGAGAGGACACCATGAACAAACTTCCAATACCTAGAAATAAATCTAACTAGAAATGTCAAAGACTTACATTAAGATTTAAAAACAATTTTTTTCCTAAAGGACATAAAATAAAATGATAAAGAGAGAATGCCACATCCATGAATGGGAAGACTCACAAGTGAAAAGACATCAATTCTCCACTAAATTATCTACAAATGCAATGCATTATACTTCCAATGGCGATGTGACCTTCTTGGAAGGTGATCAGTTTACACATTTATTCTGTGGATGCACAGGAAGGGGAAATAAAACAACACGAAACCAATGTGCTCATCAGAACTGGAAGACAAAGAATACTACAAACTTTAAATTACTCTTTAAGAAAACAAAATCAATGCCAAATTCCAGCAAAGCCCTCTCTCCATCTACCACATCTCATTCTGTAGAGTAAGGGGTGTTCTAGAAAAGGAAGAGAGAAACAAAGAACCCCAGAGTGAGCTGGAAATTTTATTCCCAGAAAGAGAAATTCTACCTTAACCGTGCAAGTGCCAAAAAAGAGACCTGCTATAGCAGAGGACTGATGATGGACAAGGAGGGAAAAGCCTGTGGGACTCCAGGTGGGAGTATGAGAAAGGCACTGCCTCTGGGAGAGAGGAGGAGTAAAAGGACCACTCAGGAGACTGCGTGGTTATAGGGAGAAGGAGCAAGGGGGAAATGCAAGCCCCACAAAGCAAAAGAGAACCCCAAACAGGAGAATACAAAATGCATCGCACACTCACCAAAAAAGCAATAAACATATTCTCTAAAGGACCTGCACTTCATTCAATGACAGAAGAGGGCACTCTTAACCTAGAAATCTAACTGATCCTCCTAAATCACCAATTCTATCTGTGCAATTAATAGACATTAGAAAGAAAAACTATATATAATCAAAGCATTTCAGCTTGTGAAAAACTCCACATTGTTAAAAAATATGCCCACATACGACGTGTACGACGTGTAAAAAAAACGTGTAACTCACTAAACTGAAATAGCCCCAAACAAGCATTGGGGATATGAAGAAAACACCTTGAGTGAGAAATTCAAAAACTAAGAGCAGAAATGGACAAAAAGTGGGGAAGAAAAGAAACAAAAGTGACTGAATTCAGGAAAGAAACAAAAGGAAAAGACTAATTAATATCAGAAATAAAGTCAAAATGCCACAGTGCCCAAAGTAGGGCAGATTAGAAGGAAATTTTAATAAGGGGCATTGAAGAAACACAGGAAGAAAAAAACAAAAAGACTTAAAATGAGAGTACACAGAAGTAAAAAAATATTTTGAAGTGCCTGAAATGGGACACAAAGATCCAACATGTGTATAATTAAGGTCTCCAAAGAAGAAAAACATTGAAACAGTTAACATTTAAAATTATAATCCCAGATAGCTTTACAAAAATTAGAAATATAAATGCTGAAAGAGCCCACAAGATAACTGAGAAAGTTCATCCAGAACAATCAATTCAAGTAAAACTATTAAAGAAAAACTATTAAAGATAAAGAAAAATCCTCAGCATCTTCATTCAAGTAAATAAGTAACATCCAACAGAGAGAGGAAAAAAAGGTTGCATCAGGCTTCTCAAAAGCTAAATAAAAAGCAAGGTAATAATAATGAACTGAATTTTAAGGAAACTCCAATTAAGAAAGTGTGAACCAAGATTTTTATATCCAGCCACGCTATCTCTCATGTGTCCAGGCCACAGAGAAGCGTGAAACTTGCAAGAGCTCAGGGAGCGTTGTACTCTTGAGGAGTCTAGTAGAAGGTGAGCTTCCTCCAAGGGACAACTAGGGGAACTTCACCAAAAACACTGACGGTGACTATCTGATGTATTCTATTGTAGACTTAAGACAAAAAGGTGGGACAAGAAAAAAAATACAAATGGTCTGTGTTCTGATAAAGTAAAAATAAGGCAACTACAAACCGGGAGGAGAAAGGATGTGACAAGAGTCCAATCTGACTGTTACACAGTCAATAATGGAAGGTAAGGTACACCACTAAAAACTAACAAACCAGAGGGTGGAAAGTTATGTAAGAAAACAGGACACAGGACACTTCAAAAAGGTACAAAGGCAACCCCTGGAAAAAATATACACAAGCCTTCCTATAAATAAATAGGTAGATAGATAGATAATCAATCACCAAAGAAAACATATCACAGGGAAATACAGAAAATACACTATATATAGTATAATAAAGTAACAGGACAAAGTCGAGCCCAGACAGATCAGTCTTATCAATAATTGTAAATGGATTTCACTTCTTAAAAATATTTTATTAAAAACTAAAAAAGATTTTCACACTGTCTCACAATGCAACATCCAACTATACACTGCGTGCCTGAGGGACACCTGAAACACAGTGGTTTGGAAAGGCTGGAGATGGAGCGATGGGCTCAGAAAAACAAGGAAATGGGCACCATGAGGACCTGGGAGTCGTAATTCCGGTACAGGTAGAATTCACGCAAAGAGCAATAACTAGGTCAAAGAAGGACACTTTTTAATGCAAAAGCCACCATTCACAATAGAGATAAAATACAACTACCATTACAGAGCAGAAAAAAAAATGAACGGATATGATAAATAGGAAAGCAGAAATTACTGATGCAGAGCAGGAGTCGGCAAATTTTTTCTACAGAGGGTCAGTTAGTAAATATTTTAGGCTTTCTGGGCCCACCTGCTCTGTCACAGCTGCTTAGCTATACTTTTGCAGCACAAAAGCGGCCACAGGCAATATGTAAATGAATGACTTGGCTGTGCTTCAATAAAACTTTATTATAAAACCAGGCTACAGGGCAGATCTGGCCTGCAGGCCATAGTTTGCTAATTCCCGATGGAGAAGAGAAAAAAAAACAGTGCATCTAATTAATTAAACAAAATCTTGGTTTTTAAAAAATACAGAAAAATAGATAAACTGCTAAAAGCCTAATTTAGAAAAAGGAAGAAAATACAAACAAGGGGAGAAATTATCATTGAAACAAAAGAAAATTCAAAAAGTTAAATGGAATTACTATGTAGATCACATGCACATAATCTCAAAAACATAGATGAAATGGGTAATTTCTAATGTAGTTTGCCCAAATTGACCCCATTAGACATAAAAAACAAACAGGCCAATTTCCACAGAAAAAAAACTGAGAAAGTCATCAAGGAAATTCTCCATGTCCAGACTCTTTCAGAGGAGAATTCTACAAAACCATCTGAGAGCAGATAGTCCAAATGCTCCATGAACTGTAATAATAGAAGAAATCTTCCAAATAATGAAGGAAACCTTCCAAATTCTTTTTATGAAGCAAGGAAAACAGGAATGCCTAAACCTGAGAAAGGCAGTACAAAGAGAGAAAGAAAACTATAAACAAATATCACTTACGAACATTGGAGCATAAATACTCTAAAGAAAATATTAGGGAACAGAATCCAAACCCTGACAAAATGCAGTGTGGTCACACAGGGTTTATTTCTGGGAGAGAGAGAGACAGGCGGGAAGGCCGAAGAATGAGAGAGCAAGGGAGAGAAATTTGAAATTATATCAAATTAAAAAGTTACAAGGAAATAAAATTTAAAAAGAACATGTTGTAGTTAGCTTTTCTTAATGTCATATTAATGGATGGTTAAGACTAAGAAGTAAGTAACCTCTTCTCCGATTTCAGCCTGGGAAATAGCCATCTCGGAGCCTCCCTGTCTGTGGACCTGAGACCCTGCCTGGGGATTCTACAGCAGGGATTCATCTTGGGTTGAAATAGATACAATCCAGTGGAATTATCACAAACTCAAACGCTAAGAAGCAGCCATAAAAGGTGTGTGCCTAGAGCCCTCTGTTCCTGGAAAGGAGATTCACCCAGTCTCCGAAAAACGAATGAAATTATTTTACAAAACAGGTTTTGGTCTTGCAAATAGAAAAAGATTAGGAGACGATGAAAAACAGGAAATAACATCCAGGAGGAGAAGGAAATTTGAACTCGTATTGGCCCTGCCCAGAAACCATGACAAGGAAGAGGGAGATATACCCCAACACGACTGCTCTAAAGAGACTAGAAGAGACAGGAATATTTACTGGGTCTGGGGAAGTGGCTCAGAATCACCAAAGAGAAGAATAAAGGGACTACATTAAACAACAGACTAAAATGACTCTCCTCCCAAAAAATGCCCAGACTCAGGCATTATTCTATCAAGAAGAGTCCTCTTAAAGTTTTAAATTGGGAACCCCAAGTAAAGCATTAATGGAGAACCCCTCCAAGTGGCATTGCGACACTATGTAGTTATAGAAAATGTGGACATTTTTAAAAAGAGAAATATTTGAAAAATCAGCGTAGACTTCTTCAAGCATCATTAAATTAGTTTCAAGGTGACATTGTTCTTTTTTTTTTTAATTGGTGTTCAAGTACAGTGATCTCCATTACATTGTTCTTGTAGAGGGAAGAGCAGGTGGAGCTGAGGCTGGAAGGAAGCCTGCCTGGGAAATGTGGGGCGGTGGAACTTGAAGAGGAAGAGCAGAAGAACAGAGCTGTTTTACAACAGGAGAATCCAGGGAGGGGTGACAATGATCCGGCCCAGGCCTGGGTTATAGGTTGAATGGAATAGAAACAGATACCTCCTACGGAAAATAAAATAGGCGGGATTTATTTGCACACTGGATGATCGTGACAGATCCAGAGCTCTCTGGTACCCTTCTCTCTCTTTCTGCAGAGAGCTCACCGGCAGAATCCAAAGTAATACATTAGGAGAACAAAAATCTAAGTGTGAAGACAAAAAGCAAATGTAGGGAAGGAAAGTATTACAGTCTAGCAAAAGGCATTAGCCTGGGAATAGAGAAGGAACAGAAACTCGGACGGCAGTTGATCTGCTGTAGGCTCAGCCCACAGAACAGCAGAGGGAAGCGGCCGGCCCACCGGCGCCCTCTCTCTCTGACACAGGGAAGGAAGCAGTGGCAGGAAGGAATGCTCCAGTTCTCGGCAAAGTAGCTCAGGCGCTTCAAGTCTTAGAAACGCAGTTCTAAGGAAAGGTGTGGCTTGGGCACTTCCTGGTTCATTAGACCAGTGAAAGCAGAAGTTCCAGAAACGTAACAACAATGGCTCAAGGATCAACTGAGGGTAATTGTCCGGGGGAGACCGATGTGAAACCTCCTAACCAGCGAGCAGGACTCACAGGCAAGGCATTCCATAAAGTAATTCCTGGGGTCTTTCTGCAAACAGAGGAACTCAGGGGAAAGGACAGAAAACTGGGACCGTGACGGGGGCATGCAAGACAATCCACGTCACTTGAAGAGACTCCTACTCTCACTACTATATTGGGGGGTACCCTGCCCACAAAGTAAGGAGGCTCTTTCACTAAAGGGATACAGATTTTCTGCAGTGGGGGTGGGAAGAAATAGGGCTCAAAAGGCTCAAAGGAGAAAGGAAAATGAAAAGGTTGTAAAGACTTGGAATGGGCACCAAGAAAGATCTGGAGCCAACATCGGAAAGTTCTAAAATTTCCAAGGAAAGTGAATTTTCCTCCTTTCTTTGTGGGCAGGGTACCCCACCACACATGGGAAGCCAAGTGTCAGACTGAATCCAAATAACCTCATTAGAAGAGATTTCCTGAATTAGGTTTCAGTTCACAAGGTGGTGGGCTCCACACTGCTTGGTAACTTGCAGAGGCTGAAATATCACAGGAGCCAGAACCCCTGTGGGGAAGGGGACAGGTAGCAAGTTTCAGGCACCCTGAACCCCAGACAAAGTTGGCAGTTTGTTAGAACTAGAACTGAAGTCTCTTGACTCCCAGCATTCCCTATGCTCCCCCACATTGCACATCTCATTTGTTGTCCTGAGCTACAGGACAGAAGGGCACACGTGCCTACCTGCCGGTGCAGTGGTGATCATCACCTGCACTGAGTGCGGCTCGGGAGATCCCAGGAGGGTGATGTTCACTGTGTAATCGGTTGCCGGGTACAGGTCTAAACACACGACGGACGCTCGTTCCCCCGTTGTGAAGTTAAATGATACTGCGTGATAAAAATCATTCAGATACCCTCTTCGGCCCACAATTTTAAACTGTCATGGGATTAAAAGAAATGGTTGCATTACATTTTCTGTTGGTTTGCAGATATCTAGATTATAAGCAAAATAAAGATAGAGCAAGAAGTTTCCTTCTATTTGCCCTCACCCACTTATGTTTGAGTAGAGGACATTACGGTAGAGTTACGTTTAATACAATAGCAAGCTGAACGGGGCAAGGACCTTACAAAGCTGCCCTGCCTATTCTAGGCAACTTCCCCCTCAAACAACTACGGACTGAGCTTCAAATGTAAAACTTCATCTCAGATGAACAGATTGTCAGGCCATTCCAAGGTAATCCCTTGACTGCACTGGGGCTACTGGGCGAGACTATTTTAAATTCTGTTCATTCCTAAGGATTTCTTAGATAAGCCTCCAGGAACAGTTTTTAAACTTTATGAGGACTACTGCAAACTGTGCATTCAAAGTAGCTGTGCAGTGGTACTCACTTCACTTGCTGTTTTCCAGCTGAGCTCTGCTGTAAAAGAGCTTTTGGTCTGTGGAGTCATCGTACACTGTTAACTCCATCCGTTGCCAACTCAAGTGGCCAGTATAATGTAGGGATTTATAAGGGCAAATATATGAGCTGGTCCCAGAAGTAATGTGACCAGCCCTTGATTGATCGGTGTGCTTTAGCTAAATGTCCGTGTGTTCACTTTCCTCTGGTGCTCATGCCACTGGCTGTCCCGCCCCCTCCCTCCTCACTACGGTTGTCATCCCACAACCATCCAGGACCCTGACACAGGACTCACTGGGAGACTCCACTCTCCCCCAATTCCTAGCATTCTCTTGGGTAGTTTAAAGTACCCTAAACATAAGCCATCAGCACCTGGCCTCAGAGTCCCCTGAGTTCAATGCTATGAAGTTCGTCCACTCCACTTTAATGGCTCACATCCACAGCCACACCCTAGCTAGACTGTGTCATCAGCAGAGTTGATCCACTAAAATCTCGCATCCCCCATTCTCACTCCCACCAGACATGGTCTCTCTCAAGAAAACCCCCGAGTTTTCCTCACTTAAGATTTTCTACCAGTGTTCTCCCACCCCCATCCTCATCTTCCCCACCCATCTCAGCTGTCATGTTTCATCACATCGACCATTTTCTTCCCCAATACCCTCAAGACCTTTGCCCCTTTGTTCTCAATTCCACCCATTTGAGAAAACCCCAAATTCTGGGTCAGTCCAGATGTTGGACTTCCTCACATCTGCATTCGGACTGCCGACACCTGCCAGAGAAAATCTCACACCTCTGCAGGCTGCATTTCACAGTCATTCTCATCCTAAACTTCATATAGTTCAGTCTATAAACAATGACAACAAACATGCTTTCTAGTTGTAGGCTTTGAATCTGCTCTATGTCCTATTTTACAATATAGTCCTTTTATTTAGTGATATATCATCAAGTTTTTTCTCTGTCATCAATTCATTCTGTAGATACAGTGCCTATTACTTGCCAGCCAGAATACACAGTGTTGGGTCTACGATGGCAAATACGTTCCTGACCTAAAGAAACTCACAAATAAGTATCCAGGCAAATAAAACACCTAGAGACGAGTGTGATCATACAGGAGGTTGTAGGAGCACCCAGGAGGGACACGTGACCCTCCTCTTCAGAAATCGGGAAGCCTTCCCCATCTTAACTGGGGACTGAGGGAGAAATCGGCACTAACCAGGAGGGCTGGGGATGTGGAAAGTCAGAGCAGGAACAACAGGGTGGAGAGCGGGAACAGGGTTTGGGGGAGCAGGTCACTGAAGGCCTTCCCCCGGGCAACGGCTGCACCGAGCCTCGGAGCATGGGCGGGAGTGGGCCAGGTGGGTTCAGGGAGGGAGGGGAGAGGACTGCAGGAAGGAGGGTCACACATGTGAAGATGCATGTGAAAGAAAGTGCAAGTAGCTTGTCAGGCAGTCCAAAGATTATGGAACATATGAGGCCTGAGGAAATGGATCTAGGAGTCTCAGCCTAGAGACAATTAAGGAAGGCAAGAGCTTGGGTTAGATGCCCAAAGAGGGTACAGGAGATAAAGAAAAGGGGCAAGGCACAGCCCCAAGGGTTATCGGATTTAAGGGACAGGCAGAGGAAGGGAATCCGATGAAGGAGACCGAGTGGAATGGAGCCAGCAGCAGAAAGAGAGGAATGCTGGGCAAGAGCAGCACATGGTGTCCGGTGGGGAGTGGGCCGTATTTCATGTCTGCACAGTGTTCCATCGGATGGAGGGATGAGTGTTTATTTACAGGAATTCCTATGGATGAGCATTTGTTTCCAGTTATTACTAATGATTCAGAGAACAGCTTAATTTCCCTGTACATGCCTGAACAATTCATTATCGTCATAGTCAACACTTCTAAAAGCCATAGATAGATACTAACAAATATCGAAGGGCTGTGCCAGGAAAGTCATGCCAACTCAAGCGCCCGACAGCTGTGTGTAACAGAACTCTCTCCAAGTGCAGAGAAGAATCGTGGTATCTCATGGTTTAATTATTTTTGTTTACTGGTGAGACATCATGAGTTCATGTATGTTTTAGAAATATGTATATTCTCTTTTGCAAACTGCCTTTGAATGTTCAGTTTTTTTCTGGCTTTGTTAAGAGTGTTTCACATATTACTTAAATTTGTCTGTTAACAAAAGCAATGTTTTCTCTTTTTTAAAGATTTTATTTCTTTATTTTTAGAGAAGGGAAGGGAGGGAGAAAGAGAGGGAGAGAAACATAGAGAGCTCATACATGCTGGGGACCTGGCCCACAACCCAGGCATGTGCCCTGACTGGGAATCGAACCAGCAACCTTTCAGTTTGTACACTGGCACTCAATCCACTGAGCCACACCAGCCAGGGCTTCTTTTTTTCTTTATCATGTTTTATTCCTTGTGATGCAAAAGCAGTATTTTCAATTTAACTCTTTACTCATTTTAGTGTAGGAATGAACAATCATTTCTTTTTTTTACTTAAGGCAAGTTTAATCTTCATATTATATACATGAGAATTTTTAAGAAATGAGTGGAGAATGTTGGAATATATTTTTCCATTAATAACACCTATTTTTTGTTCTAGTTCTGGAGGTTTATTGGTCTTCTATATAAAATCATTTACTGTCTTCTCTTGAGATTAATAGCCAGTAATCGGTCACCTAGGAAGACATGCATTGACATAACAGCAGGGAAAGTGGATATTTGTAATTTCCAGCTGCCCTTCAGTCCTTCAGTGCCTCTGCACAGACATGAAAATAGGATGAAAACTCAAAAGCATAGGACACAGGGCTTTTCAGGATGTGGCCACTGCTGGTACTTTTGCCTCGTCTCTTCCCACTTCCCCTTGCTTCCTCTGTTCCTGGAGACAGTCACACTACCACTCAATTCACTACTCTGCATGCCCACTGTGCCTTTCTTCACCCTCACCCCACCTCCTTTACCTGGTTGATTCGTACGAATTCTCTGTGATTGAACACCGCCTTTACTTCCTGTTTTTAAAAAACTGTACCTGGACATGCACACATACACACAATATCCCATTCCATTTACTTACTTCTTATCAAAGCACTTATTGTGCCATATTGTAATTGTCTATTTAATTGTATAATGATATTAGTTTGCATTAGAACTTCTATGTTCTAATACATGGTATACTTTTGTTGAATGATTAATTAATTACTTAATTTTAACTTAACACTTAATCAGTCTACGCTCTGACAGATGATTTGCTAGGCACTGAAAACAGGACACAAAAACAACAAATCTCGGTTCCTTCCTGAACTCACTCACATTTTGCTTGAGATTTGTGATGTTTGAAAAGTCAAGTTAACCTGGCTGGCGTAGCTCAGTGGATGGAGCACGGGCTGTGAACCAAAGCATCACAGGTTCGATTCCCAGTCAGGGCACATGTCTGGGTTGCAGGCCACGGCCTCCAGCAACCACACATTGATGTTTCTCTCTCTCTCTTTCTTTCTCCCTCCCTTCCTTCTCTAAAAATAAATAAATAAAATTAAATTTTTTTTAAAAGTCAAGTTAGAAAAGAAAATTTTACCCTTTGTGACAGTATGGATGGACTTGGAGAACATTGTGCTAAGTGAAATAAGCCAGTCAGAAAAAGACAAACACCATATGATTTCCCTCATATGTGGAATCTAATGAACACACTGAACTAACAAGGAAAATGGGGACAGACTCATAGATGGAGAGCAGCAGGCTGACAACTGGGTAGGGGAAGAAGTGGGTGGGGGGAGGGATTGAGCAAAAAGGAAAAAGGACTCATGGACCTGGGCAACAGTATGGTGATTGCTGAGGGGAGGGAAATATAAGAGGACTAAGTGGTAATGGAAAAAATACAATACAGATTAAATTTAACACATAAAAATAAACAGTCAAGTTAAATGA
Source organism: Phyllostomus discolor (assembly GCF_004126475.2). NCBI lineage: Eukaryota > Metazoa > Chordata > Mammalia > Chiroptera > Phyllostomidae > Phyllostomus > Phyllostomus discolor. The sequence goes on from NC_040905.2 coordinate 196,548,994, forward strand.
GGACCAGTAGCCATGCAACAAGTTTCTTAAAAACCCACATCCCAGTGTGAGTTTGATGACAAAATAAGTTGCAGTTACTAAATGCACTAATGAAATTATAATACATGTGAAACACCAGACAGGGAAAATGACAGCAAGGCACTGAATCTAGTGTCTTCCTTCAGTGTAGCCCCTCGCCTGCACCCACCTCACATCTCATGTTCATCTCCAGAAACAAAAATCGAACTGTCTAGAAGTTCACTGCCTAAGTGTTCTTACATACTTTGAATCCTCACTTGGAGAGCACCCACATTTTTAAGTGACACGATTCTTTAATAAATAACAGAAGAGATCTTCTTACTTGGTATATTTGGTCTGGTCCAACTTTCCTAGAATGCCTGTTCAATTTCAGACAAGCTTCATTAAATATTGAGATATTGAAAATCCCGTCGTCTTCTGAGAGATCTTCTTCTATAAGACAAGAGAGGACACGTGGGAAGGTGGCATCGTCTCGACAAACACGTCACAGCCAAGGACAATGAGAACTATGACATCTCGAGAGAGCCAATAGGGTGTTTAACAGCAAGGCCACTGCATCTGGCTTCAGGTCCTGGCTCTACAGCTTCTTAATTACATGACCTTAGCCACGTCACGTAACCCTTCTGAACCTCCATCTCCCAATCTGTGAATCCAAGTCATCCAGTCTGCCCTTCTGACAGGACAGGCTGTTGAGAGTATCTAATGAAATAATGCATATTTAAAAAGTACCGTAAACTAATAAAGCTGTGATATTTCTGGCAAGTTAATCTCATCACTTAAGTAAAATGGCACATTATATATGAGCATATAAATAGCCAGAAAACTCGGAGAACAGGGAAAAGGTGGCTACAGGCAAAGACCACAGAGCAGAACTCTCGGAGGGAGTGCATCTACCTAGAACGTGACCAGCGAGCAGCTCACGGGGCAAGATGCTCATGCCCACAGCAGACGGCATTTCAAGAGCGCTGCTCGGGCGAGTGCTGAGGCAATAAAATAATCAGAAACAGACTGGTTTCAACCACTGTGCAGAAAAAAGTAATTTCATGCCTCGTGTAGTCTAATTCATTCCATCCATGTTCTCTTTTATTAATGTAATCACAAAGAAGAGGTTTGTGAGTAATGAGTAAAGAACTCACAGAGAGTCCAGGAGTACCATGGCTAATTTTTGAGGAGAAGCAAAGTCCCTAACAAACGAGCTATATGTTTTCTACAAATGAGAAGACGTTTCCATGTCTATCCAAAGGAAGCGTTTTATAACTACCTTTTATGTCTGTTTCTCCCTCGGAGTCTCTGCCACCTAGGAAGTAATAAGAACAACAACAAATTATTCTGTTCAAAGTCAGAACTGTCCACAGAATTGTAGCTATTACTGACATATGCTACACAAGGCAACGAGCTGGGAAGAAATATCCTTGGCTAGACCTGAAAATGTAAAAATATGGTTGTGAAAGAGAATCTGAAGGCCTATCCCATGTGCTCTCCTTAACCTTCACAACTTTTATTTTAAAGATTCCATAAGGACATCTGAAACAAAAACTGCCACATTATGCAAATGATTTTGAGGCACATTGAGTGGACGCATTGTATTCAGGAATACCACACATAGTCTGTGTATACAAACAGAACTCAAAAGCAGACCTACTGTCTGCACACTTCTCGTCTCCACGTGATTTTCTCACTTGCAGCCATTCTAACCTGAATTCAGGGGTTGATGGCAACGTGCAGCAAGGTGTCTGGTTCCCACTTCCACCCCCGGTCCAGACACAAGTGCTGAGAATAGTAAAAATGGGTCAAAATTTGCATCTGGGTTCGAAAGGAGGGTCGGTTGCCATCCACGAGGCAGAGACACGAAGACGTTTTAGCTCAGCACAGTGTGGAGGAGAGCAGGGGAGGGAGGGAGGGACACACTGAGAGCTCCTGGGCAGCGTGTCTTCCAGGCAGAGGAGCAGGGTCTCAAAGTCCCAAAGGACGGACCTGGAGGAGGACTCGTGTCTACAGAGGTGGAGGCTGGGAGCCAGGACAGGCCACACAGGACGATAAAGTGACCAATGCCCCATCTGCAGCCGTTTACCCCAGTGGTTCCCAGTCCCACCTGCACATCAGAATTACCCAGGCACAGCAGATCTCAAGTAAAAGCTTGAGCATCTGTTTTCTTTCTTGGTGCAATCAGATTGCACCAAGCAATCTGATAGGTAGCCAGAGTAAAAAGCATATGTACTACTACAAATAATAATAGTCCTTTTTCAGCCCACTGGAGATCTTCTAAGGGGAGGCCAAAGGACCTGGAGGTTTCATCAGCCTGAGCTGGCAAAAGGAGAGACTTGGTTCTTGTCTGCCTTCATAGGCTATAACACCATAATGACGCCAGGCAGTGCCGAGCTAGCCTGGTAGTGACAATGTCACCAATCAAGAGAGCCAAGTGCTCAAAAATAAAGCTCAGGGCAACGGGCTTTCCCACCGCTGCTCCCCAAAAGACACTAGATCATCCAAGTTACACTAAATCCTTCAAGAAGAGATCTGAGGTAACTACTAATATTATCCAATAAAAATAACGTAATGGCATCCATTTTATGATGAAAAAAATCACACCTAAATGAAAGCTTTATCTTCTAAGCATAAGTAATCTAGGAGGGGGGAGGGGAGCCCATAAAATGATTCTACAAAGAATGAGAGAGAGATTGTGCTTAGGAGGTGAAGAATGAACATACTTTGGGGGGAAAATATTGAGCAAAATTAGGCAACATGTACCACATACTTTCGCTTGAAAAAAGTAAGATGGATTCAAACAGATAAAGGATGAGATAATAGGAGAAAGCAATAGCAGAGAGGAAATTGGTGGAGAGGGGCAGAAATAAAAAGGAAACGGAATGAAATAAAGAACCAGCAGAAAACGGAAGTGCAACATGGGAACATAAAGTGCATTAGAAATGACAGAGGTCAGACGTGCCGATGCATGTCCGCACGCACGTGTACAGAGAACAGACGTGCCGCTTCCTCAGAGAAGACAGAGGACAAAGACGTGAATGTAAGACGAGAGAAAAGGAAAGACCAATGCAGAGAAGAAACCCCACATAGGAGTATCTGAAGAGCCAGAAGAACACTTCTTAAAAAGCAATAAGCAGAGTTTTCATGAAAGCAAATGCCCCTCATGTATAGATAGACCAAATTCTGAAGATCAAAAATATTCACAAAGTACTCAGATAATTTAGTAAAAAAAAAAAAAAATGAACATCTGTATCAGCCACGACTGAAGTTTCATGAGAGAAGGGATTTGTGTCTCCTTCGCTAATGAACTCCCAATACCTAAAACAACGTCAATGTGGAGCTGGTGGTCCATAAACATGTTTCATGTGTATGAGTAAGTGATTAAAGGCTTGACTTTCACACAGCCAGAAAGCCTCTAGGATACCCAGGCTGAAAAATCAGATTATCTACACGGGAGTTTTTAAATCACAGCTTCTTCAAACTCCTCTTTCAAAACTTTGAAGTCCCACAGCCGATGTGAAATGCCTCCAGAATTCTGACAACCAAGGTTGTGGCCCCAGAATTTTATCTTCAGGCAAGCTCTCATTCGCTTGTGAAGACAAAATAAAGACATTCTCCAAAAATCATGGGCTCAGAAAGCATCCCATTCCTCAATGAGCAGAAGACAGAAATCACGGGACAGAGAGGGAAAGGACAGAAAAACAGGGAAACTTCGGTATGAAACTCTGGCATGCAGGAAACATGGAGACTATTAAAACGCAAACCTGTTTAAATAGTTGTTAAACATGTTGTTATTAATCAAGATGTCAAAAGTAATTAGAAATAAGCTGGCCATAAAATGCCCCGTTAAAACAATAACATCAGAGAAGCGAGAGGGGCAGAAATAAAAGGAAGTAAAGAATACTAATTCCCACGTCTTGTTGAAGGAGAAGTTAACCATTGTTTCCGTCTTAATGCTGGTAATCAGAGAAATACATATTCAGGCAGGATTGTTCTTTTTAAAATGTAATGCACAATAAAACAAAATCTATACTGTCTGAAGCACTGAAAAAGCAGCTCTGTGCAGCAAAAAGAAAACAATGGACAAAATAAAGTAGCATAAAAAAGAGTAAAAGAACAGAAGATGACAGAAGAAAGGAAAACTGGATCACAAAAGGCACTAATGTAAATTGCTTAACTGGCCCACAAAAAAAATAACACTTTTCTCAAACACGCTTCTCAACACACTCAGTCCCCCCGAGTGCGTCCCCTGCACTGTTGTCCGGGGAGCTTTTAAGGAGAACAAACTGGGAGACGGCGTGTCATGCAAATGGAAACACAAAGAAATCAAAGAAGCCAGTATTACAAACCAAAGTATAACTCAGGGCAAAAAATATTAAATAGGATAAAGTGAGTCATCTGTGACTAACAAAAGTTAGAAGCTACAATTAAGGTATCAGTCACGAACATAAATATCACATCGAAAGGTGTGGAACAAAACACTTAAAATTTCTAAGGGAAATTGAGAAAAATGGCAATGCAAGTATGAAAAAAAGCATTAAAATAAATGTAAAAAAAACCCTCAGAAGTCCTAGAAAATCTTACTAGAGTTAACTGAAGACTAGATTTACTCTACCTATAAGCAATCTCTCTACTATCCAGCGCCAACCATAAAATTAGAAAAATTGGCCAAGAGAGTAAGCCCCCCCCAAATGTCAATAAATCCACTGAGAATACCAAAATGTAAATACACTAGAAATAACAATAAAGTGCAAATGCCTAAAAAGTGAGTTGTAGAACACATAATTTATCCTTTCATCAATGGGAAAATCAAAATAGCAATTAGTTAATGCTTTGAAAGTAAGGATAAAGAGAACATGTATTAACACACTCATAAACAATTCTTCAATCAAAGGAAAAATCAGAATAGCAATTACATCATGTCTTCAAAGTGAGAACAAAGAGAACAGGTACCCATTCATACCTAAAGAATTCTGCCCAGGCTCAAATTCGGAAGGAAAAAAGAAGCATTAATGACTTTTATTATCAAACAGGAAAGATTGGAAATAAGTTGAATTATGCATTCAACTCAAGAACTTAGTGATAGAACAATATAACCAACTTAAGAAAAAGGAAGAGCAAAATAATAAAAATAAGGGAGAAATTAGCCTTGGCTGGTGTGGCTCAGTGGACTGAGCACCAGCCTGCAAAACAAAGGTTGTTGGTTTGATTCCCAGTCAGGGCATGCAAAAGGCAACTGCACATGGATGTTTCTCTCCCTCTTTCTCCCCCTCTGTCTAAAATAAATAAAGTCTTTAAAAAAAATAAGGGATACATTAATGAGGTACAAAAAAGAAAAACAATAAAAAAACCTAGGAGTTTATTCTTTGGGGGAAAAGAACAGTAGTAAAACAGACAACCCAAGATAAGCTAATCAATTTTTAAAAGAGAGAAAACAACAAAATCAGGAACAAGAATATCCCGGGGTTATATAATTTGTAACTCTAGCGGAGTTGTGAACAAATATTCCATATGACATTCTGCCGATACATTTTAAATCTCAACAAAATGGCCACTTTTTAAGGAAAATATAAATGATAAAAATTGACTCAAGAAAATGAAAGAAACATGAACAGACCAAAAATAATCATAGAAGAAACTGACAAAGTTATCAAAGAATTGTCTCTGCAAAGGGGTGAGATTGAAATGATCTTACGAGCAAATGTGTCTGACTTTAAAGGAAGGAAATAATTCAAAAATTATATAAATTCTCCAAGAGAGTTTATATTAAAAAATTTGGAAAAGTTCCCAATTCCTTTTTAAGAGAACTAGCATAATCCTGAAATTAAAACCAATAGTGAAGTATGCAGGATCTAGAAAAAAACAGTAAGTCTTTACAAAGGTACATACGTAGAGGAAGACAAACCCAAGGAGGTAACGAGAAAAGGTGGAAGTGTGCCTTGTCTTCCGTTGGGATGGCTCGGTCGAAACCCCCAATTCTCGCTAGACTGATCTGCAAACTTAATCCAATTTCTCTTAAAGTTCAGACAGAGGGAAGCGGTCTGGAGACACTAAACATCTCAGCCATGGTCACCCACTCTTTGTGGCTGAGTTAAGAAGCAAAACCAGGTCTGTCTGACCCCAAAGGCTATGCTTTCCCCATGGAAATAAACTTGAAGTAATGAGGTATCAGTAGAGACAGCTGACCCTGAACAGCAAACTATCATTCTGACCGAACAGTGAAAGAGGAGTTTGGAGACCTGGGACAAGCTTTTTAAAAAGACATAATCCTAATAAATCCATAGCAATGTATTATTAATTTTATGCAAGCTTCTCTAACTAGTTACTATACTAGTTTTATAATATCTTTCCTTACATATTATTTACTTAGAAAGAAATCATTTTGTTTTGTTCATCTACAAGTACCCAGGGACCTAATTCATGTAATTTCGCAGTTGGCTTCATATCGTTAAGATTGGCAGTCTTTTCGATGATCTCTGCCAAATCTGTGTCACTTCCGGTTCCTAGAGGCAGCGATAACTGAGGGTTGAAGTGCATTTCCTTAAGTAAGAACTATCCCAACTTCCCTCAAATAAAAAATGACCCCAATCGCTTCTTAAGGTTTGCTTATAAAATATTTAGTGAGTCCTAACACTCTATAACCAGAACTATTTTTAAAGAACAATTATAATTGTCACAATGCTATTATAAAAGTCCACATGATAACTATGGGCAAGGAGGTTTATTACTGCTTCTCGAAGCTCCTTCCTGCCAATTCTTCTTATCCCCCAAAATTCACCTTCCTGCATCCTGGGACTGCTACCCCTATCCACTCGCCCTTTGTCAACCTGATCTCCCAGCCCCGATCAGTCCTGGGGTCGGTTCCCATTCTACATATAAAGCCACTTGGTCAGTGTCCCTGGCTCCTCCTCTCATGGGCAAGAGTAAGAGATGCCTTTTGTGTTTCCTACAAAAGATAAGCCAGACACGCCGTGTGTGGCTACCCCCTGTGGCTTTAGACAACCGCACCCTCACCTAACATTGTTCTCTTTCAAATGTCTTCTCATCACCTTCCACTTCAACCAGACACCCCAGAAGAGAACCAATATATTCAGCCTGGCATCAAGAGGATAGGAACGTTCCCCCAGGCATTCTCCTGGCTACAGATCTCAGAGAGCAACTTTGAACACTCCTGCCCAGGTGATGCCAAAGCACATTTCCCCCAAAGCCTGTGCTTAGCGTTTTCTAGGAGGGAAAGAGACTTTGGCTCCACCTACCTGCTGTCTGGAACCCAATGCGGGCTGGCACAGAGCGTCTGGGAGGGGCTGTGGAAACGCTCACAGTGTAGTTGGTGCCTTGGTACAGATCTAGGCACACTGCTGGGCTCCTGCTGTCCGTGGTCAGGTTGACAGTCTCCTCGTGAACGGATTCCACAGGGTCCACCCGGTGTCCTACTATGTGCACCTGAGCCGGGGGAAGAGATGAGAGAATCCACCAGGACTACGGTTAAAACAACCAAGAGGAACTTTGCGGTGCTGGGTCCTCTTTTCCTGTTATTCCCTTTTCCACTGCCCTGCTCACCTGGGGAAGATTAATAAGGGAAACCTCTGTCACCAGGTATTTGATGATGATGATGTATGATCAGCCTATAGTGACCAATAAACACTAAGAAGTGACACAAAATGAGGAGTCCCTCTGGGGAGTGACAGGCAAGTGCTTGGAGACAAGTCTGGATGGATACCAAATGTAAATCCGTCTCCACGCATACACCCTGTCGAGTGACACATATATGAAGCACAAAATGTAAAGTGAAATACTCCAGATATCTTTAAAAATCTGCTCATTTTTTTTAAGGGATGATGGGATTTGGAAAGCAATTGGATTGAGAGGCCCTTCTGGAAGCAAGTCCCTCACCTCATAGTTCCCTGAGCCACCATTTCTGCCCTAGCAGGAAAAAAGTAGATTACGTTACTTACCACATACACAGTCGTGGAGTTTATTCTTCCCGGGTTTATTTGCCATCTCACACAAGTATTATTAAACACCGACAGAGCATTAATTTCTGTAATTATTTCTAAAACAGAAAAAAAGATAGCCCACTCACAAAATGCACCAATGGGCTTTGGAAAAACCCTAACGGCAACCACGTTGGAGGGCAGGGCTTCCTTTGTCCGCCCAGCTAAGATCTCTGCTGCTCCCTGTTCGTGCTCTGATTCAGAAACCGTGTCAGGCGACTCCAGCTACCCCAGGCCAATCACCCCGTTTGTCTTCGTCACGAACGAGCCTGGCTTGGGGGGAAAGGAAAGGGTCCCGCCTGAGCAAGTATGGCTAAGAAGTCCAACCTGTGGCTGGTCTGACAAGCCACTGGATGCCACTGCCGTTCTAGGAGGGAAGGACGCCCAGGGCTCACCCTGAACCTCCCCTGCAGCGCACAGCTAAGATCTGCTCCGGCCCCTCATGCCTCCGGCTGCCAGAGTGCTCTTATTTTCCGGTCACTGCTGTTCCCCAGAGGGAAATGACGTGCATCACCACTCCAGACCCTTCCTCAGGGCAGGTTGAGGGAAATAGAATGAATTTTCACAAGGTCCCTGGATATTTTTGGAACTCCTTGAACTGAAGCTACTTAATCCTGATCTAGCAGGAAGCTACTGATTTCTTCGAGTTGTTTGGCTTCTGTTATATATTCTGCATGTTTCATGTAACAAATTCGGCAATGTGGGAAACTGTATTAGGGTCTCCGTTCCCTGAGGTAATACAGTCTCCAGCAGGCCCAGTTAACCACCTAGGAAGTTGTTCAGATGGAAAGAGAGCAAGGATCTAGCTTTTTAACCTCTTAAAGTCATATTCCCTGAAGATAAATAAAACTATCTCTATTAGGAGATGACCTAATCTTGTCTATGAATCAATCCTAAGGAATTCACATGCAAAAATAACCATCACTATGAAAGGAATTCAGCAAGGCTGCAGGATAGAAGGTCAATGTATAGAAATGAATTGTATTTCTGTACACTAGCAAGGAATAATCCAAAAATGAAATCAAGAAAACAATCTTGCCCTGACTGGTGTGGCTCAGTGTGTTGAGCATTGTCCTGCAAACTGAAAGGTCACCGGTTCGATTCCCAGTCAGAGCACATGCCTGGGTTGTGGGCCAGGTCACCATTTGGGAGTGTGCAAGAGGCAACTGATTGATGTTTTTCTTCACCTCAATGTTTTTTCCCTTCTTTCTCCCTCTCTTCCCCTCTCCCTAAAAATAAATAAAAATAAAATATTTTAAGAAAAAAAGAAAGAAAACAATTTTATTTACAATGGCATCAAAAAAGAATAAAATTTCCTACAGGTAGAAGCTCCCCTGCTATTACTTCTGGAGAAGGGAATCCTCATTTCGGCAAACAGGAATATTCCACAGCTCAAATCCAGGCTTCGCCACCAAATCAGGCATCTCTCACAGAGTCTTCAGAATCTCTCAGCCTCACCTGCTCCTGGTTCCACCCCTACATGGGCCTTGACTATGTGGGTGTGTGTTGTCTCTCGTCTGGGGCTTCCCTGCTGGGATACCCGCACCCAAGCGCATGCAGCCTGGAAGTGTAAAGGAATTAACGCCCCTTGGGGACAGGAGAGGAGAGTCAATCTTCCCTTAACTTTCTTTTCCCTGATGGGCAGTCCTACAAAGACCTCCCAGGGCGCTGAGGCACAAACGGAGCCATCACTGGCACTTAATGGACCCGGTCAACGAAGTGTCCTTCCCCTTGGCTCTTCTCCCTCCCCTGCTCCCTGAGACGTCACTCCCTATTGTATACACAAGAAACATGAGCCCTCTGCCTCGGGCTCTCTTTTCCGGAAATCCCAAGGAAAGACTGTCATCAAGAAGAATGAGAAACTGTACTTGAATTTTTTTTTTAATTAAGAAAGTAAAAGGCTTTCCTCAACTCAGCTCCTGTCCATCTCTTCTAGTACATCTCTTCTCAGGCTCCAGGCAGGAAAGGGGACCTGCACCCCAGGCACCTGTAGGGTTGCCTCGTTCATCTTGCACTCAGAACCAAGGCCACCTTTAGATAAACCCTGCTCTACTGATCTCCTTGCCCATAGAAGATTCTACATCTTTACTCAATCATCCCACCAGCAGCATTACAGAGATTCTATGCCCCGCATTACCTGGCCTTGAATAAGCCCAGGCCAGCTCTAGGTAAGCGAGAATACATGGAGGCAGAGACAGGAACATAGTGGAGAGACACTGGAGGATCACCCATGGCTGTCCAGAGCACGCCTGGGTCTCTACATCAATACCTCTCCCCAGAGCACAGAGAATGTGAAACCCAAGAAATACTCCAGTCATGGACATGGGCGCCCTAAGAGTTGCAAAGATTCTATCCACAGACTCTCTTGGGTAGCATGAAGATGATGTTGCCACCAGTCTATGATCAGCTTAAAGAGAGCCCAAACATTCCTGGCCTCTTCCCTCTCCGCCACCCTTCAGAGCCCTAGAGCTCTGGACTCCCAGACTCACTCACACACCCTCTGACACTAACTCACCACCTGGTCCGAAGGAAAAGGAAACATCCCACCTTTCCCCTTCTCTCTGAGTTGCCAGCAACACAAATTTCCTTTTCACTCGGGACCCGTCTGCCACCCAAGCAGAGATTAGAAAGGAGACACACCTGGCTGGCGTAGCTCAGTGGATTGAGCACGGGCTGTAAACCAAAGTGTCCCAGGTTCAATTCCCAGTCAGGGTATTTGCCTGCGTTGCAGGCCACGGCCCCCAGCAGCCGCACATTGATGTTTCTCTCTCTTTCTCCTTCCCTTCCCTCTCTAAAAATAAATAAATAAATAAATAAATAAATAAATAAATAAATAAATAAAAGGAGACACAAAAGTTGCCTGTCTTGTCTTTCCTTTCTGCTCATTCACTATGACAACTGCAAGTGACATCTCAGAAATGCCATCTGCCTCCAGCTTGTGCCATGCTCTCTGCACAGATGGGACCCAGATCTGATTTTAGGGTGTCAGATATTTCATCTCAAGGAGCAGTTAACACAGGTTCATTGCTTTTTCTTCCAGGTGCCTACAGAGGAGCTTGAAAGACTTTTTAATAAACATATCAGACATTAAACACTCACATTCATGTTGCCTTTTAAAAAGAGATGACTTGGGCCTGGACCAGTATGGCTCAGTTGGTTGGGCATCATCCCACACACACAAAAGGTCACCAGTTTGATTCCTGATCAGGGCGCGTGCCTAGGCTGGAGGTCATTCCCCAGTCAGGGTGCCTATGGAAGGCAGCCAATGGATGTTTCTCTCTCACATCCATGTTTCTCTCCCTTCTCCTCTCCCTAAAATCATTCAGTCAATCAATCAATCAATTAAAAGAGATGACTTGGGAGGCTACGTCTTCCCACGTGAAAACATTTCTAGCCGTTCTCTGGAATTTCCTCCAGAGCTCCGTATTCACCATTAACTGAATGTCCACCGAATGCCAAGCATCTCCCCACGTGAGGCACCGGGCTGTGATGCTGATCTGAACCTAAGTCCTTTTCTCAGGAACATGTTGCCTGATGGAGGGAGCACATATACAAGCAGGTAAACTACAACTCAGTAAGTAAGTATAAGAGCAAAGCTACAAACAAGTACCACAGGGGATAGCAAAAGAAGTCATCAGCTGTCCTCAGCTGTCCTCAAAGGACCTGGGGAAGCCGGCTTCACCAACAGCAAGAACTGAATGGATGAATGGCTGAAGAGGAGGGAAGACATCGAAGCCGACAGACCAGCAAGTCTGAGGCTTAGAACAGTAAAGGCTGTGGCATACTCAGAGTGGGGACAGAGCCGTGTCGCGTGCCGGAGGAAGGGGAAAAGTGGGAAGTGAGGCTGCAGAGCCAGAACAAAGTCAGACCGCATAGGACCGTGATAGTAGCTCACTATGTGAAGACTGATAAGTGGGTCTTTATAGACTTGATCTCATCTTTACAGCAGCCTTAAGAAGCAGGAACAAAATCAATAATGAGAGAACATTTACCGAGTTATTACCACACACCAGTTACTAGGTAGAATGTACCATTTCTTGAATCTCCAAAATAGCCCCATGAGCTTGCTCCTACCGTGTCTATTTTCCAGACCTGAGGCTTAGAGAAGCTAAGCAACCTGCCAAGGGTCACACAGCTAGTAAGCAGTCAAGTCAGGACTCAAATCTAGACCCGTCCGACTCCAGAGCCAAGAGCCTTTGCATCGAAGCAGTTATTCAGCAAAAATGTGAAAAGATGAAATCAGGGCACTGCACTTTAAGTCATAAAACAATTATGATGGAGGAGCAACAGGAATTGAGAAATAAGGAGCAGCGAGGGATCTCAGCTTACTGCCGGTCTTTGAACTTGGGAGTCTGAATAGACTGTCTTTTACTGCTCTCATAATAAATATAGGAGGAAGCTGACCAGGTTTGTGAGAAAGAGGCTAATGAATCATGTGTAGGACATGCTAAGTGTGAGTTATCTACAGACTATCCATGTGAACATCGTCTTGAAAGTCATGAATGTGTAGATAGCAGCTGAAGCCCTCAGTACTGGCGTAAAACCCAGGTAGGACGTAAAGTGGCCCAATGACAGAACACCAGGAAACACAGGCACCAAAAGGGAGACCAGAGGAGAAAGAGCAATGAAGAAGAGAGGTGAGAGGTTGGCTGAGGGAGTGTGATGCTTAGGGAGTCAAGGACAGAAGAGTTAAAGAAGCATCTGCTTCCTCCAAAGCTATCTCCCTTCCTTCCCACCACGACCTCCTCCCCTTGCACCGGATGAGGGCCTGGAGCACACCGTGAAGGCACCGGGGGCAGGTTCTCTCTGTCTCTTCTTTCATACAGTTCTTTCCTCTCGGATGGAGGGCCACAGCGTCATGACTACATCTGAAGTTTGACTTTGGGTAGAGGTAGGGAGAGCAGGCCTTTGGCCTGTCCAGTTGAAAGATATTTAGACATCTCTTGCCAAAAAAAAAAAAAAAGGCCCCACAGCATTCACTTGATCTCAGTGGGTGATAAAGTACCTTTGCTTTGCTTCGATTCTGTCTGTGGGGTGCGTGTGAACATAAATGCACATGTGTATGAAGTTATGCATTTTAGTATTCTATTAGCATCCGGTATTCTCTGGGTTCCTATTCACACTGGTAGCTCGATAACATTGTAATTGCTTATTTAATGCCTATCTTTCCTGAATGTAAGCTCAGTGACAGCAAAGACTGGGTTTATCTCTTGCCCCAGGACCTCATACAGTGCCACGGACATAGATATCTTAAAATATTTATTATTTGGTTGATTGGTTGGTTGAATGGATGGACGAAGAGACAGATGATCAGCAATGCTAAGTGTTGCAGAAAGGCGAAGAAGAGTGAGGAGTGAAAGCAGGACCTGAATTTGGCCGTTGGGTGGCCATTAGTAACCCTGGTGAGAAAGCTACACAGTGACGTGGGGGGGTCAGATGCCTGATTTTCCTTCAGCAAGTTGAGAAGAGAATGGGGTGGGAGGGAATGGAGACGGCGCACAGAGACCGCTCCTCAGAAGCCCCACTGAGGGCAGGGACTGGGCTAGGGTCCTCTCTCAGTGTCCAATCTGAGATCCTGTTTCTTCATTCAGGAGACGCGAACACATTGTCAAGCTCCATGGCGTTTCCAGTTAAAAACAGTATCTAATTCCGAAAGTAATGTACCTGATCTTCTAATGAGACTCAAAAACTACCTCCGAGGGCAATTCCCAAACAGGGGTTATAAAACAGGTTTTCATAAGGCAGCATCATGAAAGTGAGACTATGTCTTCCCAAGGTGACTACTTTGAGTAAGTGCATGTTTGAATAAATTAAACGATAGCAGTTCTGCTGTGTTTACTTTCTTTTTGTTTTTTTTTAAGTCTTTAGAGTCACATGAAATAAGGAGAATGAGCATGGCTTAGAGTAGCGATTTCCCAAAACGCATTATATACATTAGGATGATTTTGGGTCAGGCTTAAATACACTTTTGTGTTTGTTTTGTATTAACTTTTGTATATATTAGAAAAAAATTCACCTAGTCCAAAGTCATGAGATCACATAGATTACAAGGTGCCCTTGATCAAAAAAATTTAAATTTAAATTTTAAATATAAGTTGTTTTAAAAAATTATTGAACAAATAATAGTTTTGTCACAGCAAACACTGTCAGGTTGGTGTACAAATCATTCAAGCTTGGAAGACACTGGCATAGGAGAGACAGCATGGGCTTCTGAGGCTCACAGATGTGAGTTCAAATCCTAACTCTGCCATTTCCTAGTTACTGAATGGCCCTGTGGAAGCTGTTTTAACATTCACGGGTCTCAGATTACTCATCTACGAAATGAAAATAGCAACCCTTAACTTCACAGGGTCTTTGTGAGGACAAAATGAAACCAAGCAATAAGGCCTCTTAGCAGAGCTCCGGGGGTGTGGGCTGGCGTGCACCCAGCGGCAGCCGTAATGCTCAACGGTCCAAACATCATTGCACATATTCAAACAAACCCCAGCCATGCGGCTATTTATATAAATGAGGCCATTTATCCTGGCTGCCCTTTCTTTTCCATCTGAAATGTGTAGAGCTGCGAGTGAGCATCCCTGGGTCGAAGAGGAGATAAAACAAACAAAACAAAACAAAACAAAACCCAGGAGCAGAGGCTACTAGGAGGCCCAGAGGACTCGGTGCTGAGTCAGGTTGGGGGGCTCAGCAAGAGTCTCGGTGGACAAACAGTCTGTGTTCCAACAGAGAGATCACCCTTCTGAGAGCGTGGAAGGAGTACGCGTCAGCCTTGTAATTATTAACTCAGATTCTAAACATAAAATGCCAAATGGCCCATGCAGAATGAAAGCCAGGGACACGGTCTTATCAAGAATGAATCAACCTCTTTGATCTTGAGGGAAACCAACTCACTGAACATCAAGCGTCTACCTGGGTTTTTCCAGACGCTAGTCACCTAATTCTCAGCTGTCTGGAGTTTCCAGTCCAAACCGGCCTTAAGAAAAAAAAACTCCACCACCTTGCTCCGTAAGAAAACGTACGCAGATGCAGGCGACTATGCCAGAGAAACAGGGGCTCCCAAAGCATTTTTAACTAAAAACAACCCAGGCAAGATGAGGATAAATGATTCCACCCAATTTGGAACTAAACATTTACGGATAAAAAGAGGGGGTAAATGGAATGAAAACAGAACATAGGTAGAGGGCATTCGGAGATTAGGAAGAAAAGTAGAAGATGGGACGGGGGTGGGGTGGGGACCCAAGAGTGCACACTGAGGAAGGTGAACACAAAATACACAGGAGGCAGCTGGGGCAGAAGGGGAGACCTGAAGAAGTGGGAGAAAACGAGGAACAGAAAAGGTGGGGGCAGCTGAGCGAGAGCCATGGTAATCGGCATCTCTCACTGCCTCCCTGCCCGTGAGCCTGTGCAGGGTGCTATGAATTAATCAGCATGGAAATGACCCCCTTTATCTGCGGAAATTGAATTTAGCTGCCAATCTCGATGGAGGGCCAGAGGCCTCCTCACAGAGAGATAACAGCTCTCAGGGAGAATGCCTTGTCTCCCCTTAAATCAAAGCTTGCACAGACCCATGGAAACAGCTGCAGCTGGAGCCACAGACTCTGTGAGAGGTGGCAGGCTGAGGACGGTAATTATAATTAGCAGTTACATAACATGTTTGTTCTTCAAAGTGCTCTACAAGCATCGGCTAATTAATAGCTTACTATGCCCCATGCAGATCCACTGGTTTTTCATGTAGTGACTAATCTTTGTACCTCCACTGAATGCCGAATGGTGGAGGCAGAACAGCTCAGGCAACGAAGCAAATGGCTGGGTCCAGAAGATATGCCCAGCTCTCTTACCCGAGTGACTCCCTACATAGCTCTGGCCCAGGAGCATGTCTCCATATATTGAATTCGGCATCCCACGAGGCAGCTGCCTCACTTTCTCCCAATAACTCTTAGAGGTGCCATTAGAGATGCAATAAGAGGTTGGAATGACCATCAGTCTGGTCCGACATGGCACTAGCTCTCTCTTCTCAGTTTCCCCAGTTATTGAGACTGGAAACCTGGAGTTCTTGTCATCAGTTACGGGTTTGTCTTTGCTTTTCTGTGAAGGTTGGGCAAGTCAGGGAGCCCTCTGTAGAGACCTCTGGCTTCCCTATCCACGTCCGCCCTTTGTTGTCTCTGTGGTTGCAGTCTCCAGCCTGTCTCTTTCTGCACGTGTGGCAGGGATGACTGAATGGGGAACCGCATGCGCACACAGGGCCTCGGCAGCAGAGCCGAGTTCTCCACCTACGCCAGGAATGAGTATTTTACCCAAGGATTTCTAGAGGTCCACAAACACCTTGATTTGTAAAACACTGTATGTATGTGTGTGTGTGGGGGGGGTGCATTTCTTTGGAGAAAAGCCTATTTACCCAATTGCCGTGTAAATTCCAAGAAGGTAATGTCTAGCAAAGTACCTCAGACATAATGTATGCTCCATAGATACCTACTGAATGAATTGATAAGATTCCATCAAATTCGTATCCCCAAAGTGGATACAAACCATTGCTCTATGGACAAATAATCACCAACAATCCACATGTTTTGCTTGCTCTGAAAACTTTGATTGGCAAGGCCCAAGACATTCTACCATAATTCTGCTGGAAGTCAAACCAGAGACCCCGACGAAAGCTCCCCCGGGATTTCACTCTTCAGTGCTCTGTCTCTGGAGCCAAGAAAGTCAACATCTAGAACTACACTCCCAGAGCCAGACAACCATTTGTCACACCCCCGACCAACCATCACCACGAATGCTAAGAACCATCGCCTTCTCCCGCCTTGTTTCTTGGAGGCACAGGTGTGAAATAAAGCATGTGGAAGTGCGTATTTCTTACTCATGAGATCCTCCTTAAGCAAGGTGAATAATTTCAGTAGAAGACCTAACACCTGTACAGTGCTTTAAACCTTCCAGAATGCTCCCCAAAGATTATCTCATTTGATTCCCTCTCAATAACTCTTTCAAGTGGGGAAAGTAGACTTTATTTTTCTACGTTTAGAGATGAGGAAACTGAGGTTTAGAGGGAATAATGCCTTACCAGATGACACACAGCTTAATACATGGCACTGCTAGAATTTGAACCAAAGTCTTGAGAGCCCTCTTCATCAGCAATTCTATTTTGGGTTATACGTGTATATCCCAAAGAATTGAAAGAAGGGTCTCAAAGAGACATTTTCACACCCTTGTGCATAGCAGCACTATTCACAATGGCCAAGAGATGGAAGCAACACCAGGGTCCATCAGTGGGTGAGTGGGTAAACACCATGTAGTATATACATGAATGGAACACTATTCGGCCTTTAAGAAAGAAGGCAAACCCACCATTTATGACAACACAATGAACCTGGAGTACATTTAGCTAAGTGAAAAAAGCCAATCACAGAAGGACAAATATGACACAGTCTCACTTACATGAGGTAACTAAATTAGTCAAACTCAGAAACAGAAAGCAGAGTGGTGGTGCCAGGGGCTACGGAGAAGGGGAAGCAGGGGACTATTGTTTAAGGGGTACAGAGCTTCAGTTCTGGTGGATGGGAAAGTTCCAGAGATCTGTCGCACAACATTGTGAATACACTTAAATACTTCAACATGGTTAAGATGGTAAATTTTATGTTGTATGTACTTCACCACAATTAAACATGAAAATGAGTATTAAAAACCTTTTTTTCACTACTCCAACATTTCTCTGAAAAGCTGCCAACACGGTGGAGGTTAGGACTTTCAAGTACGGCCCCCTGAGAAAATGGCTCATAGAGAAAAATCCTTGGGCCAGCCAAGCAGAGGAGACAGGAATCACTGTGATTTAAGGTGAGCTTCAGAAGTTGGCAGCCTAAAATTCTCTATCCAACTTACTTTCCCAATCCACTCTGTAAATTTTGAGAATTCAGCTGACACACTTAAAGCCAGGTGCTCGCCCAGGTAAGTGGCGCGGCCAGGCGCAGCACTCGGAGCGTGGGGTCGACGGAACAGCCTCAGGCCCGTGCTCCCGCAGGCTCTTTTCTTGTAGGAAACAGGAGCCCCGTGGAAAAAAATTCCATACCTGTGCATGTCAGACTGCTTTCTCTCCAGGTGCATCTCTCTGTGCACATGGAAGTGACCTTTCCTCCAGCGCTCTCAAAGGCCCTCTGGGCAGACAGAAGGAGCCATCTGCTCAGGCTGGAGCGGAGGTCCTCGTGGGGAATGCGTGCTGCACTCCCGGAGGGCGGCCACCGCGGATCTGTGCGTGGGAGGCAGCGTGGCACTCGTGACCCCGCGTTCTACGCCCACAGTCCACGTTTTGGAAATAAACATAAAGTAATGGTGGAAGCCACTCATGTGGGAAATGAGCAGACACTAATCCCACCAAACCATCCAAATGCGGATATAGAAAGTAAGCTTGTTCAGAAGTAGAGACAACAAGTGTGTCTGACTTGAATGAAATTTACAAACACCATATATAAAAACATTCCAATGATAAGATTTAAAGTATAAAGAATTCCTTGGTCAATAAAATAATCGATCTCAGGCTTCTTTTAAGTATTAAGACTTTCTGGTACATTTTACCAGGCGCCTTCAAATCATTAACTCCTGAGTAGATTATAATCCAATTGTAGTTTTCCTGCCAAACGAATATTAAATGATATATATACAGAATCTCTAAACTTTTTAAAGCAAATTAACAGGGAAACTACATGAAAAGGATTATGCCATTACCATTTTAGGCCCAGCCAAACGCTATTTACCATAAGAGTAAAAGAATGCCTTTTTCAGATATTTTACAATTGAAAAAAATCCACGTGTATCTTTTCTGAGAAAAACTTCAAAGATGACAATGTAAAAAATTTAATAACTTGAAAATAAAATTCCAAATTATTTTAACAAATCTGAGCAGTGAGGTGAGTGGAAGAAATAAAACAGGCTACATTTCTCGTGCAGTAGCGGGGAGCTCATGATACAGTTTTGTTCAAGAAAGCATAATAAATACAAAATACAAAACATGATGGTCAAATAATTCCAAGGATAATCCAGAGTCCCACTTATATGTAAGTACAGAAAGAAAAACATGACTTTTGGCATTCATCCTGATTTTTAGTTTCTTCCTCCATCTGAGTAAAGCCAAGAAAATTAAGCACTCTTGACACCTAGGATTTTAAAACATAAGTCCACTTATTGAGATAAAGCATTCAAAATGCAGAAATATGATCTGTTTCTAACTCCTCATCAGTCATTTTTAGCCTTAGAAATAGGTGGCTTCTCTCTCTCTCCTTCCCTCTCCCCCCACCTCTCTCTCTCTCTCTCTCTCAGCTTCTCTTAAATGGGCTTCTGATACAGAATCGGTGGATTTAACAGAATCACACTCTTCTTGATCCCATATGGATGCTTGGACCCCAGAGTCATTTCCCTGAGGGGGCAGGGCTTCATCTACTGTCATTGGAGTTATCGTAGGACCCTCAATGCAAAAGCTCAACCCTCCTGCCCAGATGCTTGGCTCTGAGATTTTTTAAAAAGAGCTAGTCAGTGCAGATTCAAATCATGAGCAGTGATGGCACCAGAATGAAGTGGTCATTTCCTAAACCCTCCAACCCTATCTACCCCTCAAGTCTCTTTTCATAGATGTTTACCAGACACAAGACCCCTTGGCTGTCATTGTGTTTTCCTAGCATCAAACCTTTAGAGATTTACTGGCCCAAACATTCCGAGACGAGTATGTTTGTGTGTAAATGAGCAACCAACAGAACAGGTGGTTAATGTTCCATAAGACTGCCCGGTCAATGTTGACATCTACAACACCTTCTAGTTTAAGCCAGGGTTCAGTTACAGCAGGAAGCAGGTGGGGCATCAGCGAAGAGATTGAGGGTATAGGTTTAAACAGGTTTATGGACCTTGAAGCTGCAATTCTAAACAGCACACTGGAGGTGTCTGGGAGAAAATGCAGTGACAAATGGTGAGGGTGGTGAGAAGCACAAATACTAAAGCGATAACAAGAGTGCAGAAGAGAACTAAACTGACTTCCATTTTGGACAGAACCAACAATAATGGAAGGCATGGTGGCTTTAGTTGGGACTGCAAGATTTTTTTAAATGAAAATCCAAAATATTAATTTGGGGGTTGATGAGAGACCCTGGTCTCTAAGGACTAGGGTTCAGAGACTCAGGCAGATGCCCAGTGGGAGGCGACCTGGACCCATGTCTCTGTGAGTTCGCATCACAGAGCGTTCCTAACTCACAGTGCGTTGGCAGGAGATATTTAGAGAAGATTTCAGTGTGGCTTGGATTAAACACGTGGCCCTAAACAAGAGCCGTGCATCTGAATCACCTGGGGAGCTTTTGAGAAACACATGTTGGAGTCTCACCTCCGTCCCCCACAACCCACACAGAAGAGGTGAGATAATGTGATAGGATGGGAAAGACTTTTTAAACAGTGTGGTCAGGAAGGGTGCTATGTCTCTGAGGACATAACATCTGAGTGAAGGACCTGAAGGATGAGAATGAGCCAGTCGTGTTTAGGAGCAAAGGGAAAACATTTCCATCGCATGAAACAGCCCACGCAAAGACCCTGCGGTGAGAAAGCTCTCACTGCGTTCCTGACAGGGAAGAGCAAACTGTTCGCTCCAGTGCAAGATGAAGGCGGAGAGAAAAAGCAGGACCACCTCACACAGGGCCCTGTGAGCCTTAATGAAGAACTTGGATTTTATTTAAAAAGCAGTTAAATGCCCTTGGAAGATCTTAAGCAAGCAAGTTGAAGAATCAGATACAGGTTTTTTAAAGGCCACTTGGACTGTTGGGTGGAGAAGGATGGGAGCAGAAGGAGGGAGACCAGTTAGGGTCTGCGGCAGCAGTCCAAGAGAGAGAGGGAGGGGTCTCGCGTGGCCTCGAGAGGTGCTGGTGGAGATGGAAAGAGGATGCACTTGAGGTGTGTTCTGGAAGCAGAACAGCATTCTTGGTGATGGACTGGACGGAAGGGGGAGAGAAGAGAGAGAATCATGAATAATTATCCATCCCATTCATTTGATCTTTCTTTCCTGCTTACGGCTTTAGTGTCTTTGTATAAATATATTTTGTCTTCCAATATATGTGCAGTTTGTAAAGGACAGAATCTTATATCTCATAATGTCTTGTACCCCACCATGTCTACTTAAAATGGTTTTTCACAATTAACTCATTGACAGCTTGCTGCTACTTTATCACTGCTACTTTGTTATGAGCCCCCGAGGAAGAAGACAGACATCAGATTTGTAAGTATAAGAACAAGACACAAATACATTACCTTTATGTTGGTTATCCAACAAAGGTAACTCACAGCCACCAAAAACCAAGTAGATGAAAGGTAAAAAAAAAAAAAAAGACTCATGAAAACCAGTATCAGTCTTGTACCAGGTAATTTTGAGAAAGCTATTCAAAACCATGCAATGTAGATGTATTTTTTCATGTAGCTTACAGATACGAAAAATAAAGATCTTAAGAGCTTAAGTCACATTGAAAAGTCACACCCCAAATAGAACTAGGGTTTGCGGGACCCCAAAGTCCAGGTCCATTAAATCTGGGCAGCCTCAGGAGGAAGGGGCCCACTCTCGGCCCTGACTAGGGCTGGCCTGATGGGTGAGCTGACACCTCGGGAGAAAAGGTTGCAGGAAGGAACATTCAAATCCGTCTGGAAGGGTTCTATGACAACTCCCTCTGCCCAGTTTTGTCTTGAAGAAGCTGTCAAGAGCAAGACAGCTGTTGGAAACAGACTTCCCCTGTAGTGGTGTGACCCCCAGAAGCTGTCTAGGTACTGATGGATAACCCCGTAACAGGGGGGTGTGGCTTGTGTCTGGCCTGGAACAGAACCCTGTCCCAAAAATTGCCAGCACCCTTAAGAGAGATGGCAGACACTGTCACTTTGCCTCAGACCCAAAAGTACCCAAGAAAGCAGGTGACTCCTATTTAAAAATCCTAAAAAAATCCAACAGAGGCTTCGATAGGCAATGAAAATAGAGGTCTACATGAAAACCCCAAAGCTCACACAATCACAAGGAAACAGACCATTTAAAAACAGTTTCTATGCAGAGGAAAGAAAAAAATAAGCAGCACAAATTTTGTGCTGCATATGCATAGGAGTGTTCATTCATTAAAGCACACATTTCTCTGGCTAATTACATTATTAAGTAACAACGTTTGGATCTGCATCAGGAATACAGCCCACTAATTATCAGCACGGCTGGGATTTTTTTTCCTTACTGTCCTATTATCTGTGATTTTATTCAGATAATCAGCTTCAAAACAGGTCTCCCTGGGGGAAAATGTGCTGTGCCGGTTTCAAGGACCACATTTATACTGTGGCTTTATTTCCTGTCTCGAAGGTGAAAACGTGTTTGTCCACACAGCCAGCTTTAATGTTCTACCCAAGAGACTATCCCAGCAGGAAATGTGCTGGGGGAAAGCTATAGGCAATGAATGGCATGCCTACCCAAGAACTCACTGTCACCAAATGTCATCCACATTGGCTGCCACTTATCATACACATCAGCCCACTACGTGACTGATGGCAGAACTAATGGGGTAATAAAAGGCTTTATCTCAGACTGTTTTAGAGACCAGTAAATGCCAGGCCGAGGAAGCAAAAGAAAAAAAAAAGGCCAGGAAGGTCTATGACTTGAGGCAGACATTTGCCACCTGCCTGGGGAATGAATGAGAGACCTATTCCACATATTGATATTGACTTCCCCCCTCCAAAAAAAAAAACCCTCCAGAAAACTAAACTACTACCAGATGAAAAGCTCTGGTGAAAGAAGAGAAACGAGTATGAAAGCTAAAGAAAATCACATTAAAGTCAGTTTTCATCGTTAAGCAACAACAGTAAAAATAGGCCTCTAATCTTCTCAAATCAGCAGCTTACGGATCACCTGGAAGTCAGTATAAGGTGTGGGTGCAAGAGCCCAGGGAGACTAACTCCGGGCCCTGTACTTTCCTTGCCTTCTGGGTCAGACCATTCGGCACTTATACCTACACTGCCTTCATTCGCTTCATTTGTAAAAATGTTCTCTTCTCCCATTCGTGGTAAGCTCTTTACCATGTGTGTCTATATCTGATATTTTTTTTAAAATCCCCTGTAATTAATATTATTACAAACATTAATTTTTATGATATCCATATGTTAAAAATACAGCCTGAGGAGAGGGGTCAAAGTGTAACTTTATGACACAGTTTCATGCAGTTTATAGCATGTCCCAAATTTGGCCAAATAGAGTTTGACCCTCATTCCGGGATCCCTTGTGCACTAAATTACACGTATTACCGGTGTTGGGGGCCGAAGTCTAACATCTTGATTGGTGGCAAGTTGAACTTAGAAAATGTCATCAGACCCGCCAAAGGAAAGCAGGAGGGCTTTAGCATTCTTCGAAGCAGATTCTCAAGAGAGGCTTATTAACCACTGAAACTAAGCTAATGAGCATATTAGTACCAAAAAGCGCACCTTTATGCAGTGAAAAAAAATTTTTTTGATGTACTTTGTATTCTAAAGTCTTCCACAAACTTTAGTCTCCGTGAACAATACATTTCCTTCAGATAGAGAAAGTTCATTCTGAGAAAGAAAAGCAAAATCACCATTACGCATAACAATATTTATTGTGAACAAATAGTATCTAGTATTAAACAGCTAGAATCTAAACACTTCGGACACTGCAGAGGAGGCGAGAGCAGCAGGTAAAAGCCTGAATGCTGGGGAGAAAAAGAGGTTAGCAACACACCTCTTGTAAGGGTCTTGCATTTGCAGAGGTGATCATGGGTTTTGATAACTGTGAGCTGCATGTGAATCTTCTTTTTAAAAAAAAACATTGAAGTTCCTCATTTTCATGTCCTAATTGTTAATAGAATATTTGAATAAAAAAATAATTCATTAGGCGAGGTGAAAGCTGAAGAATGTTTGACCTTCCCACTCTATGGTAGGAGGTTGCAGAAAGATCTTAAATTGTTGGTAGAAACTTGACCACCTGTCACTCCTCATTAGATTATGACTCTCATTAGGACAGCTGACCCTAACGCAGCATCTGTACCAGGCAAAGGGAGTGCGTCGCGCTGTGTACCACCCCACGAAACCTTCATGAGACGAAAACAATTTTAACCCCTTCTGCAAATGGAAACTGGAGATTAGAGAAGTTCAGACTCGGGCACATAACTAGCAAGTGGCTCAGCCCAAACTCACGCAAGTCTGTCCCGTTATCTGATAAACCAGTGTCATCATTCACTTGCACACTCAGATGACTCCCTCCATTTGTAAATGATGTATTTTAATGGCCCGTACTTGGCAAAAGGTAACACGAGAAATTTGTTGCATGCAGCAAGTCAATAATAGATTTCTTTTTAATGTTTTAAAGGATTGGCATAGAGTACGGTGCCAGAAAAAATCTATTTCAAATAAGCAACACTTCCCACTGCTTGGAACACAGAGGACACGGACCCGCCTCAACCACGGTGGAACTAGGAGTCAATTGCTCTTCCCCGCTAAGCCCAGACATGGCCCGAGAGTGCTCTTCACACCGCCAGTACAAATTCAGAGGAAGCAGTGGGACGGACTTACTGCCACCCCTCACCCAACTGCACTAATGTGCGTTCCAACTACGTCAAAAACTTGGCAAACCCTTCCCAACTCTGTATAGACGAGACTGGGCTCCACTAAGAAAATCTCAAAAGATGAAAAGTTGACTAGGCAGCAACGAATACCCTCCAGGGTGGACCCCAGGCTGCACTGTGCAGGAGGCCGTGTCCGCCCCAGTGCCCCGGACCCTCCAGCCTCTCATCATTGCCTTCTGTCTCCAGGGCTCACCGGGGCTGCTTCTACATGGAATGCACCTGCCAGGAACGTGCTTTGGGTCCTCGTACTGAAACCTAACCTAGTGACTTAAGGTAAGTCACATTCCCGCTCTGGTTCTTCATGGGAAATAATATCCATTACCAGTTGTGAATAGAATATTTGTAAAATGGGGAATAATAGCAACTTATGAAGCACCTCAGAAGGCACTTCTAAAGATCAAAGGAGACAACATTTATGGAAATCTTATAAACCTTAAAAAGTGCTAGACACCTCTAGAAAATCAGGCTCTGCTACTGGTAGTCTCCAGAAAACTCGTCCCACCCTGTTAACCAACTCAGAGGAGAAACTCCGCCTCTTCAGTCAGCCCACAGTGCGGGCCGTCCGTCTGTGAGGGCCTAGCGTGGCTGGGGGGGAACCAGGGGTCGGCCCCAAAGCCCTGTCCCCAGTTTATCCAACACAGAGATACCCTGCCCTGTGAGCAGCAAGCATGGAGGTCCAGAAGGCAAAGTACAAAGGTGTGAAATCAGGAAAGATGTGAAATTTGAGGGGTGAAACAAAACAGGAGGCCAGGGTTTCAGTGAGGCTCAGTCGCAGGATAAACGGAGGCGGCAGTTCAGGAGCCAGTACCACAGTGTCTGCCTTTGCCTGTGGCACCTTCTCGGGGGGACTCAGGATGCATCCACAGGCCTCGGGTATTGCTAGGCCCTGTGCCGGGCGGTGGAAAGGTCATGCTGAAGAAGACAATGTCATCACTGAGCTCCCGGATGCACAGTCCATATGTGAGGGCGATTGATATAAACCACGAAAACAATTATAATGCACTTACACCCTGCATGCTAAGAAAGAGAATAATGTTGGAGGTAACATTTGGGCTGAAAACTGAAAGATGCGAAGGATGCCAAGAACAGAGAGACCGCATCAACAGATGAAAGAAGGAACAAAATGTACAAGAGAACATTATTTGGACTTAAAAAGGAATGAAGTTCTGATACATGCTACCTCATGGACGAACCTCAAAGGCAACCTTAAGTCAAATAAACCAGATATATTGTATGAGTCCACATATACAAGGTATCTAAGATATACATGGAGACAAGAAGTAGCATAGAAGTCACCGGGGGCTAGAGGGAGGCAGGAAGCGTGATTCTTGTTTAATGAGCAGCACAGAGTTTTGTTTAGGGTGACACAAACATTCTGAAAGTGGGTACCGGCCATGGCTGCCCAACACTATGAATGTCCTTAATGCCACTGAACTGCACGCTCCTAACTAGCTACAGTTTTATATTGGGTGCATTTGACCACAATAAATCAGTGTTCAAGTGGGTTGGATTCTTCCTCTTCAAGCAAAGGAAGAATCACGAGTGGAGGCCCTGCAGCTAGGAAGAGCTCGACGTGTCGGTGGGAGTGATGGGATCTCCCACGAAACCTGTGGAGAAGCCAGAAAGGCCAAACCCCTGTTGGCTCCCATGGCCACAGTTAGGAGCCATTTCACTGTTTTTAGATGGGTTTTAAGCAAGGAGAGAGGATAATCCAATTTATGTTCCCAGAGGTTCGTTCTGGCTGCTGTGTGGAGAATGGGACAGAGGCCGCAGGTGTCCAGGTGGACTCTGGTAGGGACTGGTCGTACCAGACGCACTGCTGATAAGAAGCCCCAGCTGGAAAGGAAGTTATAGCCTCACAAGGCAGGAGAGCATATCTGGTTAATAGAAGCTCCTAGAATTGTCCCCCTGGTGTGCCCACACTGCAAACCGCTCCTCCTCACTGGACTCTTACCCAGGAGGCAAACACCCCCTCTTCCAGGGGACCACCCCATGTCCCTGTCGGAACTCTCTCAGCCTTTGCCCCTCTTCTCCCATAAACGTTGGTGCTCCCCCTCCTGTGATGGTGGTGTGGCTGCCTTTTCTCTCCTCCCAGACTCCAGGCTTTCCCAGTCACAGGATCTGCCTTACACAACATGACACCCAGACTCCGAGTTAGTTGTTGACAATAACACACTTCAAGGGATTCCCTCACCTTGCTCCTGGCTTGGCTGAATTTTTTAAAACTTACAACTCGTATCTTTTGTGAAAATTAAAAAAAAAAAACAATAATAACAATACCAAGATCATAGGAAATGCAAGGTAGAGACACTATCTTTTCCGGAGGGTTCATGGAAATGTGTGGCTGACGTTTCTGCCAAGTCCTACCTACGTGGGAAGAGGGGACCGCAGCAGCCTTTCAGCCCCGCTTCCAGCTCTGAGGCCCACGGAGTTGGGGCGCCCATGTCACAGGCCCCCAGCAGAGCCACCAAGGACACAGGGACTGGAAGAACACGAACGGCACCTCCTCCGGCGGGCAAGTCCATCCTAGGACACGCGCGCCACCATCTGAAACGCACAGCTGCTCGCTTCACAAGTACCTGGCCCTCCGCAGCATTCGAGTTCACAGTTTGCTTGTGTTCTTAGTGGAATTCCCAGTTCCTGTGGCTTTATAACTCTGAGCTAAAAATACAGTGCTGGCTGGCACACAGCCCAGATTCTGGAGGCCCAAAGAAGACTGAAGGATAAATAAGAAGGGGTGTGCTTCTGAGAGGAGCAGGCACAGCCCTGAGAAGAAGTGGCCACGTGGTGACACGCGGGAGGCGGAGGAGGGTGTCAGCAGGCAGAGAGCAGTTGTTAGAGGAGGGAAGAGAGAAGTGAAGGTCTTCAAAACAGCAGGTCTCTGGGGGGCATAGCATGTGCTCCCTAACCTTCTCCATGCTCAGTCCAGGAATCCAGAGGGAAACCCAACTTTCCAAGTAATACAACCTGTCTTATATGGGGTTTCCTATGTAAATCCTTAGGGAGTTCTCTGATGTGCGTTACGACACATTTGCTAAGTTCTGAATTTTAATTGATCCACTGAAAGATAATGTTAGAACTAAAATATACTTTCAGAATTTCTTAACCCACGGGACAGTACTTAGCTATTAAAATGTGTTTAGAGTTGGAAGTCATAAATCAGAATAGCAAAGGGATTAACTCAGCCAAGCGCATCACTGAGGTTTCTTAGATATACAATAAATTCAATGAAAACTGAGTTTTTTTCCTTTGTTCAAAAAATGGAAACAGCTTTGTTATATGTTAAAAACTCCTTCTATACAGAAAGTATATAAAATATAACAACCTTCCAGGACCCCCTCCCAGTGCAAATGACCACTGTTAACATTTTGGTGCCCAGCTTTCTACACATCTTCATAAGCCTCCCTGAACTACTTCAAAAGTAGGATGACATTATTCATAGTTTCAACTCAGCAATATACTATTAATACTTACCTGTGTCAAGAAATATTCTTTTTCAACATAACTTTTACTGACTATATAATATTCCATTTTGTGTATGTATCATAATTTATTTAACCAATCTCCTACTGATAAACATTTGAGATTATTTCCAATATTTCACTAGTATACATAATTATAAATAAATAGAACTTCAGAAAAATTAAAAGTGTGAGTGCTTTATATTTCTCTCTACAAGTAAATTTAAAAATCTGGATGAAATAGATGATTTTTAAGAATATATAAATTATCAAAATGGATACCAAAAAGGATTACAAAACTTAAATAGCCCATTAAGTATAGAATTTATAAATTTTAAAAAATTTTTTGTCTACCTCTCCAAAAGTACCACATCCAGGTAGTTTTCCAGATGAAATCTCCCAAATCTTTTAAAATTCTATTTATATTATTTTAGAGAAAAGGAAAAGAAATTCTCTCACATTTTTTTAATTCAGAAAAACATTAATACCAAACCCATATAGATGACAAAGAATAGAAAATAGACCAATCCCATTTATGAATATCAATATGAAAATTCTAAGTAAAATTTAACAAATATAATCTACATTAAAAAATAAAACACAAAAATCCCCAGAAGAATCCATTCCAGCAGCTACTATTGATCACTTAAGAAATCTAATAATATAACTCCTCATATGACTGCTTAAAAGGAGAAAAATATATATCGTCACTTTAATACATACCTAAAAGACACATAAAAAATAACATTTCTAATTTTTAAAAATCCTAGTAAAATGAGAACAAATGAATGCTTCCTTCAGTTCATGTAGATAGAGCCCAAAACCAGCAAACATGGTAATAAGTGAAGAGAGAGAAAGCCAAAAGCAGAAAACAACTCAAATGGCTGAGACACGGAAACAGCCAAACTGTGTCCTCCCCAGAGGACAGGACAAAGGAGACGTGGCACACAGGTACTGTGGAACACCACTCAGCCGCAAGAAAAGATGAAACGCTGCCATTTGCAACAACAGGGCTGGACCTTGAGGATATCATGCTACGTGAAATAAGTCAGTTGGAAAAAGCTAAGAAGCACATGATTTCTCTCATCAGTAGGCTATTAAACGAACTCATAGGCACAGACAACAGTGTGGCAGCTGCCAGAGCAGAGGAGCACGGGGGCAGGAAAGGGGAGAGGAAGCCAAATACATGCTGACGGAAGATGATTTGACATTGGATGGCAGGCACGTAATGCAAGATATACAGGTCGTGTACCACAGAAATGTACACTTGAAACCTGCATAACCATGTTAACCAATGTCACCCCCACAAATTTAATTTTTTTAAAAGAAGACTTTTTTTCCAAACTACCAACACCATGATTTCAAAAAGAGAAAACAAACCAAAAGTCAACATGATCATAAAAACACAAGTAGTATACCATTGTGCTTAAGAACACAACCTCTGAAACGAGAATGCCTGAGTTCGAATTTCGCCTCCACCACTCTTTGTATGACCTTGGACAAATTAACTTCTGCACACCTCAGTTTTCACGTGCGGACCCCGTCGGGACTGAATGAGTTGATATATAAAGTGCCGAGAACAGCACCAGGCACACAGTGCTAGGTCCGTGTACATAAGAATACAAATATATATATATATATGACATCAAAAGCCAAGTTCATGAATGAATAATGAGACCCTAAAACCGTTGCCATGAAAGTCAGGAATAAGACGAGAATATTCAAAGTCAGCACTGCTATTTAAACGTTTGTTCTGGAAAGCACGAGCCAAGTGATTGATTAAGAGAAAACTTGTATAAGTGTTGAAAAACAAAAGATAGAATTATCATTATTTGCAGATGATAGGACACTATTCCTGAAAAACCCAAGAATCAATTGAAAACCTATTAGGAAAAAAAAAAAGGGAATTTATTGGGTTTATTGAATTCATTCACCACCCCCAAAAGAAATTTAAAAGAGACATGAAAATCTCAACATGGTATAAGCTGTGAACCTGAACCTTTTGAAAACTCACCTTGGCAATTTAATCTGGGGGACTCCCATGTGCCCAAGGCTGTGCAGCTTGAAACTGTACCTTCTGGGCCACCGAAAAATCCTTCTTTGCAAGTGTAACGAACCTGGCTGCCAAGCGTGGAAGTATAATTGCCTACGATATAGGCATCTGGGACCTCGGGAGGGATGCCACAGTCTATTTCTGAAAATAAATTAATGTCAAACTCATTACCATGTGAATATGAATTTTCAAAATTCAGAATCTCTCTCCCCCTGCCCCATTCCCCCTCCCTCCACACACAGGCCCCAGCCATGTTTTAAATAGAAGGGTTCATTTACACATGACTTCTGGGCACGTTTCCAACGTCTATCTGTGTTCCGTCTTCTGGCTTTCTATCAGTAATAGCAGCATACATGCGCGAAGCTGAAAGAATTTGGCCATCGACCCTCACTAACTTACACTAGCTGAAGAGACGCTTAGTCCAATGCAGTGAAAAAGCTGCATTGCCAAGTCCCTTAAGATACATATGCCTTTCCAGTTTTCAGGGTCACTTTTGAGAAGCTGACCCTTACCAGATCAGCTGTGTTTCCAAGCTCACGTAACGGTTAATATCCGAGTATCTATTAACTGCTAGAAATCCCTCAAGTTTACCAATTTTAGCTTTTTAATATCGTCCCTTCTATCTTGATTATGCTGTCATTTGCTTATTTCACAGGTGGAATGAATGTGCAGAGGAACTAAGAATCCCCAACACAGACCCACAGGCACAGGCTCCGTGCGGGAGACAGTGGCCGCCCACGGCAGCCCGCTGTCCCAGGCGGCGCTCTCCGGCAGAAACCCACCTGTGCACGACGTGGCGTCTCTGGTCGGGTGGAAGGGCTCGGGCCCGCTCTTTGGCACGTATCCGTCCCCACAGTGGCATTCAAAGCTCCCGTGGGTGTTCACACACCGTCCTCCTTGCCCGCACAGGCCGGAAACCTCACACTCATCTATGTCTGGAGACCCGTCCCAAACATAAGAGGGAGAGAAAATACAGAAAAGGGGGAAAAAGGTGTGTGGGGGTGGGGGGATGCGACATTGTGACGGCCATTTTTCACATCCTCAGTCTGCACGTACAAACGGGTGCCTTCATTTGCAATTGTATCATGAATTTTATTTCAGTCCCTAAGGGGTCTTCTCGTGCATCCTTCAGTAAGAGGTGCTCAGGGAGTACCTGTGACCTTGTTCTGGGGATTTATAAAAACCAGCCACCATCACCAACCCTCTGACACCGAATAAGGTGAACCAAAAAAGTATGCTAGAAAAATTCCATTACTATAACATAAGGACGGCCTCAACCGCACACTGAAAATATCTGAAGAACTCCACATACAAAACAGTTTAGACAAGAGTCAAAAATGCTTTCAACCGTGAACATCGGAGAGTAAGACAGGTAGGAAGGGGATCCTTTAGGAGGGTCTTACTAATTTTATCAAGATGACAAGGGCTTAGAACAGGCTTCTAGAAGGATAAGACGTGCTGCTTGGTAGGCCCTTCCCCTCGACTGAGAATGATGAGAAGCAGCAGGTCTGGGGCCAAGAAAAACGCACATTAGTTCAGAGTCTGAAAAAGAATCCTCTCGGCAAGTTAGCAGCCCCTCACCCCCACCCCGAACTGGCTTAGACAACAAAACTCAGAGCCACCCCCACCCATTTCACGGGGAGAATAAAAGTACCTTAAGTGAAGTGGGGTGTGTCCCAGGACTTGATAGGGCTGCCAAAGGTGGCCAGTATCCTATTTTGCCAGATAAAAACTTTTTTTTCCAGAAAAATTACTAACACCATAATTTCATAAAAGAAGGAAGAAGATGATCTCGGAATTCTCTTAAATTTGTTTAATGTAATTTTATTGAAATTCACTGTTTTGTCCTTTTTCTTTTTTTTTGTTTTGGAGGGTTTTTTTGTTTTGTTCTGTTTTTGGTCTTGGACCAATGAAAACCTCATCAATCACTGATCTTTGATAATTCACTCAATTGCAGAAGGAGCCCACACAAGCTGCCAATTCTGATTAACCTGCCCTTGCAGTACAGCTAACTTTGGGGAACTCGTTGTGGGAGACTGTCTTCAAAGATGTCTGGCAACAATTCTTCCTCTCCCTTTCTGGCATGCCACTCCTCCTGTCAAGAGTGGAATCCATCCCTGCTCCCCTTGGGCTGGCTTTGGGACTTGCTCTGGCCAATAGAATGGGGCAGCAGTAACACCGTGTCTGCTCTGGACCTAACTTTGAAGACATCTGGAAGATTCCTCTTTCCCTCTCTTAGACGCCAGTGGCTATGCTGTAAAGAAATCCAGGCCATTGGACTTGGCAGGGAGGCCCTAAAAGATGAGACTCCACGTGAAGAGAGAGGTCACGTGGAGGGGAACTCAGGTGCCTGGCTGATCATCTGCATCGGGGCCCTAGACATGTGGGAGAGGCCTTCTCTTACCTCCCAGCCCCGCCCAGCCCCAGCTGGATGTATCCGCACAGATGACAAAGCTACCGAGCCATGGAATTGTGACAAATGATTGTTGTTTTAAGCCACTAAATGTAAGAAGGCAGGGGTGGGGGGAGAGTAGAGTCAAGTAGTAATAGATAATTAAGACAGTTTCTAAAAGATTATTTTATTCATTTTTAGAGAAGGGGGAAGTGAGGGAGAAAGAAGTGGAAGAGAAACATCAATGCATCAGTTGCCTCTCGGGTGCCCCCAGTCGGAGACCTGGCCCGCAACCCAGGCATCTGCCCCGTCTGAGAATCGGGTGGGTGATCCTTCAGTTCTCAGGGCAGCACTCAATCCACTGAGCCATACCAGCCAGAGCTAATTAAGACAGTTTTGACATATAAAAAGACACAGACGCCCAAACAAGATTAAGAGAAAACTATTAGTTAAAAAACAAGAGGTCTTTTACATGAAAAACAATGTATGAATGCCAAAAATAAAAACTCCATCAACAGAGACACTGAATAACAGGACCGATAATAATCGACCAAATGCCAAAAAAGAAACATGCAGATTCCAACTTGAGGAATTCTCCAAAAACACATAGAAAAAGAAATGACATGAGACAGAATATAGTTAAAAAAAAATGATATGAGGACCAATCCAAAACACTCAATATCCATTTTAGAGTATAAAACGTATACTTTTTAAACTACATTCTTTCGTCCCATCCTCATTCCACTTGGCAACCCTCCGTATTCATTTCAGAGGAACCTCAGAAGAGAGTAGAGTAAATGTACAACAATTAATATTTAAAAAACTCCTCAGCTTATGAGTTCAAATCCAAATAGCCTTTACAACTGACAGGCATGAATACTGAAAAGTGAGCCCTGGCTGGCGTAGCTCAGTGCATTGAGCTCAGGCTGCGAACCAAAGCGTCGCAGGTTCGATTCCCAGTCAGGGCACATGCCTGCGTTGCAGGCCACAGCCCCCCAGCACCCACACGTTGATGTTTCCCTCTCTCTTTCTTCCTCTCTTTCCTCTCTAAAAATAAATAGATAAATCTTAAAAAAAAAAAGAAAAGAAAAGTGGAAGTCATCCTGAACTTTGTGGAATAAGGGTGACTTCTATAAAGCTCCTGAGAGAAAGGGGTGGCCGTCGAGGAGGTAAAGAGAACGTGCCTGCCCTGGGCTTACAGCCTGACACGCAGGCAGCCAGGCGGCAGGGGAGGGATGCAGGCAGAGTTCTAAGGAAAAGGGAGCAAAACATCGTGCTCTGTGTAAACAAAGGAATGACCTTTCAGAACATGAACGGTCTCGGAACTCTCACCGCTGACATTTCCCTGCTGAAAAAGGTTTTCGAGGAAACACTGCAGCCGGTGAAAAACACCAGAATGAAGGACAGCAACAGGGAGACGTAATCAAACACAAGGAAGAGAGTTGAGACATGAAACCAGCAAAACCGAGGGTTACACCATTGCTGACAATAAAATCACGATGCTTTTGGCAATTGTTAAGAAAGGATGCATAGAAGAAAAATAGCGGAAAATAAATCCGATCTCAACCTAGGACAAACTTCAGAGATGCTTTCAACATAGCAGAATACATCTGTTTCTAGATTTGATCCATCCTTATAAAAATCTTGATAAAAGCTTTATCTCACTGAAGGATTTGTAAAATACATATGTGTAGCTTTGACACAGCCTGTCCACCTGCTCCAGACTCCTCAAAAGACAGTGGAAACCAGTGTTGTTGGGTTTTTGTTTTTGTTTTTGTTTTTGTTTTTGATAGAATTCTAAAAGTGAGCAATACAAATAACTATGGGGCAAAAAGTGTGGCTAAGCAGCGTGGTCTGGAAAATACTTAGTGTTTCTAGATACTGATCAGCTCTGCATGGGTCCCTACAGTCCATATCAGTTTGCTGTGTGTTCTCTCATTCAATACCCTGATAAAACAATTGTCATAATGATTGTTAATAACTATTTCTGCACAGCATCTTGCACACACTAGGCACTGTTCTAAACCCTCATTGTTTATTGCTGATTATTTCTCTCTTATTTAGTCTTCAGAATAACCCGGGAGGCAGGTGCTATGACTCTCCCCGCTTGACAGATAGAGTGACTGAAGCATGGAGCAGTTGGACTGAGGTCACGAAGGTGAGTAGTGGGATGCTGGGATTGGAAGCTGGGTGTCTGGCTCTGGAGACCATGCTCTTGACCCCTACTCCTGCTGTCTCTCCCATGACAATCTGATTGCATGAACATCCAATTGATAACTCCACATCCACAGAGAGTGGCAGAGACATCATGGATTGCCTTAATGACGTCTAGAACTCTCTATTGTGTCTCAATGAGGTGAGTAGGACATAATTTTTTAAGAAGATTGTATTTATTCATTTTTTTAGAGAGGGAAGGGAGGGAGAAAGAGAGAAAGAGAGAAACATCAATGTGCGGTTGCTGGGGGCTGTGGCCTGCAACCCAGGCATGTGCCCTGACTGGGAATCGAACCTGAGATGCTTTGGTTCTCAGCCCAAGCTCAATCCACTGAGCTACGCCAGCCAGGGCTAGTAGGACATGATTTTGACTTTCAATTCCCTGCTACCTCTTATGCTCACAAACCGTCCCTTTTCTGACTCATTCTAGCATCTCGGCTGGATAAACCCATTAAGCTTATAGGAACAACTTCTCCATGTACTGGTAAATTCCATGGGGTCTCCAAGGTTACACAAGTTGATTGTGAAGAAAAAAATGTTCTCAGCAACCTTATTAATATACTTAACCAGTCAAGGGGGGAAATTCCCTGTGTCCTATTCAATACATTGAATTATTAAATTTCATACACAGCCAGAACAATTTCTTGCTAGAAAGTAGCTAACCTGAGCAGGACACTCTGACCTGGCCCCAAGGGCCTGGTGTTCTATATTTAGCCCTTTCAAGGAACAGCATGGGTTTGAAAGTCAGGAAGACCCAGGTTTGAGAACTGATTCAGGTACTTACTAGATATACTAATGTCCATTCCTTAACCTTTCTAAACCACTTCTACAAAAATGAAGCTAATTATAGCAAGGTTTTTTTTTTTGGTGGGGATTAAATAAAACATGCGGAAAGCACTTAGACCTGTGTCTGGCAGACCGTGGGTCCTGGGAATGTTAGCTAATACGTGCACAAGTCTCTCTCTGCTGACTCCTATCTCCCTGGAGCACAAGCCACACCCTCATACCTGAGCCTAAGCGTGGCCATGAGCAATGCTGCCAGGGGTCTGGGGCGTGGCCACCTGCCTTGTTCCACTGGATCTGAATGCCCCGAGGCGGAAACAGAAAGTCCAGCTGGGGGATGGGGCACTGGAACAGGAGGGCCAAGGAGGCAAAAGTTTAAAAAGAGGCTAGGCTGTGAATACCCCATTAAACACAAGCCTTGGTCTTGAGAAATCTTTAAAATGCGAAGGCTTAGAATGGACCCGACAAGAAAAGTACATTCAAGAACTTTCAAGCTCCTGAAAATGCTCACAGGGCCAACTTTTCTCCGTATTGCTGCCTACGAACTGGATCCTCCCAACTCCACCAAAGAGAGAAGAGACAAAACTTCATCCTTCACGACTTGGAGAGTACATCTTTTTCCTGCCACCTTCCTTCCTCAAATGCCAAATTCAGCTAAGCCACAGTAGAGGAAAATACACATACCCATTTAAAATCAGGATTGTTCGACTCACATCATTTACGAACATTATCCAGTGCTGGCAAGGATGTGAAGAATTGCACACTCTTGTGAAATGAGTAGTCAGGGAGAATATTGCTATGAACTTTCTGGAAGACGGTCTGACACTATGTACCAAAATGTGTACCTTTGACACAGAAACCATCTTTTCGAAATGTGTAAAAGGAGATCATGATTTGTAAGGCTCTAAGTGCAAGGTGTACCTTACAGCATCTCTTACAATAGCAAAAAAAAAGAAAACACACGCAAAAAAACAAAACAAACACAACCCAACCCTAGAGAAACATTCACAATTGGGAAAATCAGTTGAGTCAGAGTACAGCCATATAATAAATTCTGGCTATGTAATTTAAAATGAATTGTATCTCTGTCTCTAGCATTTCTGAAGACAATTGTAATGTACATTCAATCAAATGTACTGATCTTAAGCATTCAGGCCATGAATTTTGAATCCAAAAACGTTGTACCAAAGCTCTGCCCCCAAAATGTCAGAGGACTTCACGAAGGCCCCCTTGCCCCTTCAGGGAGGGAGGGGGCACCCCTGAGTTCCCCCACAGATTAGCATCCCCCACACTCTCCTCTGGCTTCTCACTTGCTCGAGCCCCAGGACACAGATATGGCAGGTTCTTTCCCAGGGCCTCGTTTCCACAGCGGTCTCATCTCTCTGCACCCACTCTCGGTCTGCTCGAGTCAAAGCGCTGTCTGTCACACCGAAGGGCCACAGAGCTTATTCCTTCGGGTGGGGGCCCACGGGGAAGTTTCCCCGATCCCCAGGAGTCATTCAGGGGGCAGCCCTGGGGCCAGAACAGCTGCAGGCTCTCCAGAACAGGAACCCCCACCCTAGAACCCCTGCACTCCTTCTTCATCTAACCTTGGTGACATCCAAGGAGGCCTACGTGCAACCAGCTCCTGAACTTGACTTGAACTCTGCAAAGTATGAGGAACATCAGGTCGCTGGATTCCTCCTAATTCAAGAACTATGATTTATAGCCTTTGGTTCCAGGCAAACGCTGACTAACTGCGGATACCCCAAAACTTGCTAAGCCTCTGCCCCAGCTAAAGTTCGCTGATGTTTCTGTGGCAACTGTGATTTTGAAAAAAACAAAAACTCAGTATCATCAAGAAAAGTAATCCCTCAGCTTTCACAAAGTGATAGCTGGAGATCTCAAGAGAATGAATGAATGAGAATGAGTCATGAGAATGAGTCATGAGAATGAATGATCGTTAATGGACACGGGGCTTCTTCCTGGGGGAACGGAGATGTTGTAACACTTGATAGCGGTGACCGCTGCTCAACTTTGTGAATACAATACACTGAAAACCACTGAACTGTGTATTTCAAAAGGGTAAATGTTACGGCATGTAAATTATATCTCAATTTTTTTTAAAGAAAAGGTCACTAAATAATTACAAGAACTACAATAAATAGAAGCAGGGCCCAGATCAGGATTTTATTCCAGAAAGATTGGTTCTTATCAGGCGGACATCTAAGGGTGTGACCCTTGCGTAAATTTTTTTCTTCTTCCTAGCTTTTGAAAAGTAGAATGCATCCTTGAAAACTATAGTGACATCGTTATAAAGTTTTTTTTCCCTAGAAAATTCCCACAGCCTTGAAAACACAATGTCAGGTATCACGTCCTCCAGAAAGTTCCCCGATCCCTTTCCCACTTCCAAGGTAAGTGCCCCTGGGGATTCTGGGTTCCAGCAAGCCCCTTTGCTGACCTAAGGATCACTACCACTTCATTCTGAAATTAACTGCCTGCATCACCTTCTATGTCTGCACCACTAGCCTAGAAGGGCATGGGCAATATGTACTGAAATGAACTGAACACCAGATCATCTTCTTGTCAGGTTTTTTCTAATGGTACCTTTAAAAAAAAACTTCCTAATTTAATCCTGCAACATTGTCCTTCTGCAATTGTACGGCAAGTAATTTGCTGCCTAAAACAACAGGATATTATAAAATGTCTTCTTGGAAGGAATGTGCTCATTCGTGCCAGGAATAAACCAAGCGGACCCTCGGAGGGGCCTTAACCGTGGTGCAGGTCAAGAGGGAGAAGGAATCACAGCGTCTTGGTGAGTAAGAAGACAGACCATGTTCTCCTCTCCCTCTCTTTTCCCTGAAAACCTTTAAATATAGCAAGGCTTTTAAGCCGAGTCATTAAGCCGGTATAAACGCATCTTAGAATCAGCAGTCTCTTCCTGCCTCTCCTCTTCATTAGTGTTCAAAGATTTTCTAAGAAAACCAAGAGCTACATTATCATGGCATGCCGTAAGTAGAGTTCAGAAAGTACAGGGCCCACTGAAAATCAGGAGGGTTTTGCCCACCCCTTGATGTCGACCAACATATGCCCAGAAATCTGACCATTCAAGCTTCTATGGTCTGAAAAGTTACACTCATCACTCAGCTTATTTCCTGCGGGAGGTGAGCCCACCACGCCTCTAACAGGAGTGGCTCTCGGACCCCCTGGGGCCCACATCACCGTGCCCAGCCCTGGGGACCTGAGTGGGCAGTACGCACAGAGCTGGTGAGTGCCACTCACCCCAAGAACAAACACCCCACCATGTTACAGGAGCCTCCAAAGGGCACACCATCTCTGAGACTCCCTTCTTGCTATTTGCTATAAAACTGATCAAACACACAGAACAAAGAAGAGAATATTACAGTGAACCGCCACAGACCCACACCCTCAAGATTCAACAGTTGTTCACATTTTGCCGTTTAAAGTACTTTACAGACACAGTAACACCGGATGCTTTGTAACAACACCCCTATATACCTCAAAATAAGAATATTCTCCTAAATACCTCAGTATCGACATCCCATCTAACGAAATTAACCATGACTCTCCAATAGTAACCAATGCTCAGGCCATGTCCGATTCTCCCTCATAGATGTTCTTACAGCAGTGCCCCTCCGTGACATCACTCCCTGTCCCGGCCCGGCCCAACCCGGCCCCCTCTCTGCACCCCCAGGCGGCCCCGCCACGCCAGGTCGCCCCCACGGCAGCCCCCTTCGTGAGTACCTGTGCAAAAGGTGCCGTCGTTGGGGATGAAGGTCTCGTTGTTGTTCGTGGCTCGATATCCTTCGAGGCAGATGCAATAGAAGCCTCCGGGCGTGTTGTGGCAAGACGTGTGGTTCCCGCAGACCACTGTGGCCCCCAGCTGGCACTCGTTTTTATCTGCGGACACACGGAGGCGGCGCCCAGGACGGGTCAGCCCACGCAGGGTCGACTTGCGCCCGCCGTTCTCCCGCACCCTGGAGTCAGCACGCTGTGACCTGTTTCCCCAGCCCCGTTTCCCGTCACCGTCCCCGTCCCCACGCTTCTCGGACTACAGGAGACGCGCCCCTCGGAGCTGCGCGCTCGGTGGATGTGACGCCACAAGGGAAACCCGGCCCCTCCGCCTGGAAAGCCGACTTATTTGAACACTGGGAGCAGGCCATTCCCACATTTGGAAAGAGCTTATCACAGGCCTGGGGGGACATATCCAGCCCAAATCCCACTCTTCCGGCTCAGCCATCGCTCTTGCTTTTTTTTTTTTTTTCATGAAAGCCAGGGGAGGATGGCGTTACAGGTCGTGATTAACTGGGAAAATTGCTACTTCTGGGTTACCGGGAAACACAATGGCATTAGCGCCTAAGCCTCATTCCGGAGCGGGGCTGACACGGTGGCAGGAACAGCTCCCCAATGGCCCACGTGAACGACATGAGTCACCCAGCGAGGCGGAACTGGAATACGGGCTGCTTGGCGAGTCCACAGAAGCCTGCCCCGAGTGTTTTTAATTCAATAATTGGATAGAGATGCAAAATTAAAGTAAACCTCCTTCCCTTCTCTGTCCTCTGGCCGCAAACTTTTGCTGTAAATGGCCATAGGTCTCTGGTTATCACAGCTTGAATGGGCTTTTGCAGCCCCAAACAGCCACAGTCAATAGATTTTAAAAAGAGCAACGCTGCCCTGGCTGGTGTGGCTCAGTGATTGACTGCCGACACACAAACCAAAGGGTCACTGGTTCAATTCCCGGTCAGGGCACATGCCTGGGTTGTGGGCCTGGTCCCAGTAGGGGGCACTTGAGAGGCAACCACACACTGATATTTCCCTCTCTTTCTCCCTTCCTTCCCCTCTCTCTAGAAATAAGTAAATAAAATCTTTTTTCAGCCCTGGCTGGCATAGCTCAGTGGATTGAGTGCGGGCTGTGAACCAAAGTGTTACAGGTTCGATTCCCAGTCAGGGCACATGCCTGGGTTGTAGGCCACGGCCCCCAGCAACCGCATATTGATGTTTCTCTCTCTCTCTTTCTCCCTCCCTTCCCTCTCTAAAAATAAATAAATAAAATCTTTTAAAAAAGGAAGTTAATTAAATTCAATTTTAAAAGATAAATAAATAAAATAAAATCTTTTTTCTTTTTAAAGAGCAATGTCACAGTCTAATAAAACTCTATTTACAAAAACAGGTAGTGGCCGAATTCTTCCCTAGCCTCTACCATCAGAGGAAATTCCTGTGATCAATTTCTTATGCATCTTTTTAGAGCTGATCCATCCAGGTAGTGGTCTGAAGTTTTTGTTTTATGGGGTGGGGGTGGAACCATTAACTTATGAACTGCAGTTTTTCTGTTTCTTTGTTATTTAGTGATTGATCACAGCATTGGTTCCTCAAAGCCATCCTGTTGCCTCTCACAATAGCTCAATTCCTGCTAACTGGAAAGTATGCCCCCAAGCCCTGGCTGGTGGCTCAGGAGGTTGGATAACCGTCCTGTACACCAAAAGGCTGTGGGTTCAATCCCTGGTCGGGGTGTGTATGGGAGACAACCAATCGATGTACACTGATGTTTCTCTCCTCTCCCTTCTTCTCTCTCTGAAAAAAAATAAATAAACATATCCTTGAAAATAAAAAGTACCCCCCCCCAAAAAAATCTGATGTCGGTTTTTTCTTTCATTTTTCTTATATTACCTTTGTTAAAATTTAATGGAACATGGACTGTGATTCATCATTAAAACTGCCTGTAGTGAGGCCTGCCCGAGCACTTAGAGAGACAGAGGAGCCACAGCCAGAGCCGGGCCAAGCATCCAGCCCAGCTGACTGAGCGCCGCATGGGGTTCAGACACAAGTCCGGCTGCCCCCAACATGGGTCATTCCTGTCCTTCACCATCTCTCCCATTGTCTCTGAGGCATGTCTCTCCTCCACCATTGCAGACTTCACCAGAAGGGCTTGTAGCAGATTCTCTAATTGTTAGGTCCCTTGGCATAATGCCACATCATAGCACCTCTGGCACAGGTGTAACCTCACCTGTGACCTGTGGCATGGTGTCAGTGGGCCACGTACTTGAAAGCACAGTGTCTAGTGTTTGGAAGCAAGCAGCACAGAAACTCATAAAGCCCCCTCCTTCCACTGGGAGAAGTCTGTATTGTTCAGAAGTCAAAAAGCAATCAAGGGGGCAGGGAGTTTTCCTGGGAGGAGGACCTCATTTGGGGAGAGAGGAGGAAAGGATGGATTATCCTTGCGGATTATCCTTGGTCCGCAGCTCCAATGGCATTGCCAAGCCCCTGCTAGCAATCGGTGGGGGAGGGGGACGAAAGAATTTCCCTCAGGAACCTTCAGTTCTGGGCAGCCACATCTGTCATGGGCAGAATCCTAGAGAGAGACTCAAAGAAGGCACAAGTTCAGCCTGCAGGAATTGGCAACAGTATGTGACTGTGAAAACTTGTATCTGTGAAGTAGAATATGGCTTTTTGAATTCAAAACTGAGCTCTTGTTGGTGGTGTTTTGTTGTTGTTGTTGTTGTTGTTTAAGAAAGACAAAAAAACACAAAGATATCACGAGAGCCCTGGACAGGGGGCTCAATTGGTTGGAGCATCTCCCGTACACCAAAAGGAGTGCACAAGAGGCAACTGATTGATGCTTCTCTCTCATATCAATGTTTCTCTCTGTTTCTCTCTCTCTCTTTCAAATCAATAAACATATCCTTGGGTGAGGAGTGAAAAAAAATATCGCAACAAAGTTATGTACACTGTCAGTCCAAACCTCAAGGCAACACTATCAATGTGTTTACTGCACATAGCAAGGTCGCTGGGAGGAACCGGTTATTACAGTAGCATTCATTATTACAAAGTTGCTGTGAAACTCTCCCTCTTTCTGGATTGGGCTTGAACCTGGATATTGTCTGACTCTCATGCATGGTAGATAGTAGGAGGCAAAAAATGACCTCAGATGCTTCTGGTCTAAAGGTCTTTATATTTTTTAAGTCACCCAAGACTCCAAAAGGTCACAACCACAAAAAAAAATTTGGAGGATGGATTCTAGCTGACATAAGACTCAAAGCAACAGTGTTTCATCAGTTAGCCAAAAAGTGTGGCAATTGTGTCTTGTTTTTACTAATGATACTTTATCTTGAAAGATTTTTACTTATTTATTTCTAGAGAGAAGGAAAGGGAGGGAGAAAGAGGAGGGAGAGAAACATCAATGTGTGGTTGCCTCTTGAGCACCCCCTACTGGGGACCTGGCCCACAACCCAGGCATGTACCCTGACTGGGAATCAAACCGTACTCATGATACTTTAATATAAGTAGCTTTATATCCAAACAACCAGAGAAATTAAGAAACTCAATATTGACTTGAGTCGCTCAGTTCAGCTGAAGACGAATTAGATTTCACATCTGTGTTAGACCACAGAATCTTCAGAGATTCAAGTTCAATGACCTCTAACAAAAGGGATACTTCCTTGGAAACACTAGAGACAGGATATGTCCAAATA
Source organism: Phyllostomus discolor (assembly GCF_004126475.2). NCBI lineage: Eukaryota > Metazoa > Chordata > Mammalia > Chiroptera > Phyllostomidae > Phyllostomus > Phyllostomus discolor. The sequence continues at coordinate 196,591,970 of NC_040905.2, forward strand.
CTAAAACAAACACTTATTATAAATTGACAAAACTTCTTCTAATAAAAACAGGTGGGAAAAAACCCAATGTTTTCTCCCCAAGGACATTGAGTCTTAAACGCTAGAGAATCTTGTTTCTTGGTTTGTTCAACTTCGTCACGCAAGGCAGGATTCGGAACTCACCGACACACTGAGTCCTCCCGTTGCCCACAAATCCGTACTTGCAAATGCACATCTTCTTCCCTTCCCGTTGCTTGCAGGTGGCATGCTCATGGCAAGTGGCGCAGATGTCTACACCTGAATCGCAAATTGTACATACCGGGGAAAGAGAATGTCAGTCACCTCCTCCAGACAAGTCACATTTTGGGTAGTAAACATGTATAATGGAGAACCAAAATTTAAATACCAACATTGAGAAGGATCTGATTCCATCCTTGAAGCCCTACAATGACTGCTCATTGTGAACAAAGTCAAGGGCAGGTTCCTCTACCTGGCAACCAAGGCTCTTAGCAGTCTGACTTGAGGCTAACTCCTCCAGCTTCGTTGTTCCCAAGTCCGAACCACACGCGGCGTTCTCTGGCCAGGGGGCCACCTAGTCTTCCCCATATGTGCTGCTCACTCATACTGCACGCCATGGTCACGATGTTCCCCTCAGTCAGAGTGCCTCTCCCTCCACCTCCGACCAGCTAGCACCTATTCCGATTTCAAGACCCAATTTAAACATCATCTTCTCCCTGACGCCTTCCCCGTTTGTCCGTTCTTGAAGAAAATTAAATGTATCTTCCTCTGTGCTCCCCTAACACCTGTATATTCCCCTATCAGCCATGTCAATGTGTCATTCTATTCTATTCCAGCTGTGTCTTCCCAGCTTGGGGTTATGAACGAGCTTCTCAAGGACAGGGACTCTGTCACTTGCCCATACGTCATTAGTTATACAGTGTAAACATTCCATCTATTTTTATTAACCAGCTGGATAAAGCAACCTGTGATCCTACTTGCTACAACTCAAAAAGCAGATGGAGGGGAGAAAAACTTCTCTCTTGCCCCATCCATTGTCCTCTCGGGGGAAAAGTGAGCGTGTTCACAATGTCAATGAGAGGACAGCCGGGGCCCGGCAGGATGACCAGATCCCAGCTACTTAGATAAGCAGCAAAAATGTTTGGAGCTAAAACTCCTGAAACACCCAAATGACCAGATGGTGCTGTATGGCCCGAGATCAAACAAGAACTTCTAGCAGAGGCTAGAGAGGATTGTGTTGCACTCTCAGCGTCTGTAATTTCAGGAGTGGCCGGCGAGGAGAACCTTTCGGCGTGGAATTTCATCTCCGTCCTGGCCCCGTGGCTCCCCTGGCAACACAGACGCAGCCCTAGGGCTGCTGCGGGCACCAGCCCAGCTGAGACCAGGAGACTTCTAAGGTGCTCTTAACCAGGCTTGCTCTATTTATTTTTTTTTAAAGAAAAGATAACACAGAAATGAGACAAACCACTACTTATTCCTAATACCAAATTAACCATGGAATATTTTTAAAATGTATTATACCTAGACCATAAAGTAAAAGTAGAAATTGCCTAAGTCATGCTGTCTGATATCTGACTACCATTATTAATGTGATAAAATGATAAAATAAAACATAAGACTAGTGCCCCCAAAAGAAAACCAATTCAAAACTACAGAACACTTTCCTAAATAGGTCTTGGGACAAAGAGAATATCAAAATTGAGATGTTTACTAACAAATATAAGAACTTACCTACTCCAGAAAATTTGAGTTTGACCTGCCTTTATGCTTTAAAAGAGAGAAAGAAAAGCAGGCAGCCAAGGGGGGAAAAAACCCTAGAATTTTAATGCAGGAAGCTTAAAAAAAAGATGAAGAAATAAAATAGAGGTTTATGGGGGGTTAAGAATTAATAAAATTTTTTAAAATGTTAAAAGTTAGAAAATATATTCAAATTCATTAAAAATAAACTGTCCTCAAAGTCAGTACACTATAACATAAAGACCAGTAAAGTAGTCAAAACTCAAGTAAGGGGTTTTCAAAGAAAAAAGAGCATGTACAGACTTAGGAATAAGAAGGGCTTTGTAACAAAAAAAAATACATAAAACCTTTTAAAAATTCCAAATGAAAGACTTCCAGTTACATACCACAGAATTAATACACTCTCAACTGCACCCCATCCCCCCAAATGATATCGAGGACTAGGAAAGCATAACTCCCGGGAGCGAAGATGATAGCAGACAAAGGATGTCAACAGTATTTCAGGAGACGGGAGAAGTGGACACGTGGAAACTGTCTGAGAAAGAGGAAGAACTGAAAACCAACCCCGACAGGCTCGGGAACGGCGGTCACTGAGTAACTCAGAAGGCAAGCACAGGGGATAGGCCTGAAAGTTCCAGGCACCGCTTAGAAATATCTCTAAGGGGTAGCTGGATGCCCAGATCCCTCGCTAACCCCGGCATCTGACAGACTTTTACCATGTGGGGAGAATGGACCAGAAATGCTCCTGATAACAGGAGCAACAGCCTAAGCTGAAGTGAGAGTGAGCCCCTTACCTAAATGTTCAACACTATGGGTTAAACATACGTAAGCATTTTGACATTTTAACACATGATACTTTTTAAGGAGTTTATTTATTTTTAGAGAGGGGAAGGGAAGGAGAAAGAGAGTGAGAGAAACATCAGTGCATGGTTGCCTCTTATGCGCCCCCTACTGAGGACCTGGCCCACAACCCAGTCATGTGCCCTGACTGGAGATCGAACATGTAACGCTCTGGTTTGCAGGCCTGCATTCAATCCACTAGGCCACACCAGCCAGGGCTACATATAATATTTAGAACAGTTCCACAGGGGCACTGTCAATTCACCATCACATGCAACCAAAATTTTGGAAGTAATTTTAGAATAATGGATCCCAGGTCAAGTCCACAAACCTAGCTGTGATCAACCACAAAATGATGAGCATTTTCCCCAGTGTGTGTGTACGGTGCAACAACAGGTAGAAACACCATCTAATAAAGTCAACAAAAAATGGTGAAATGTTTGATTTTTCCTTATAGAATGCTTGCCTTTATAAAGATGGTAGCATTTATATACCTCCAGCTCCAGAAACTCATGTCATGCGGAAAATGATTGCTTTGTATAACTGCTAAATGAATCTAATAAACACACACAAGAAATTGAGAAGCAAAGTAGTACCGCCCACTCAGATAAATTAAAGAAAGCCCCATCTGAGTTAGCGAAGGACAGAATCTAAAGCATTTTTAAATAAATTTAATTAAGTTCAAGTTCTTTCAATAGATAGAACCAGACAGACAAAATACAGCCCTGTAGGAAGGCAGCCAGGTAGAGAGGCAAGCTCTGGACTTGAGGGCCGGAACGGGATCCCCAGTCTAGCCGAGTCCCATTCATGTGTGACCTTTAGCAAATCACTTAATCTCGCTGGGTCTCAGTTTTTTTCTTCTGTAGAACAAGGGCTTTGGGCTTCTCGGATGTTAAAAATGCACTCGAACCACCTGAGGATCTTGTTCAACGGCAGGCTCTGATTCAGTGGGCGCGGGGTGGGGCCCTATAAACTCGCATTACATTTCTCCTGGGCTCCCAGGTGGGACACATTTGAGTAGCCGGGTTCAATGGCCCCTGAAGTCCTCTCCCTCCGCTGTTCTGACACTTCATCCTTAGGATACCTGACTTAACAACCCATTAAGGATAATTTAGCATCGGTGCAACCCCAAGGGCAGTGCGTGGGATGTCTGGCTCAGTAAACCTCTGCTCCTCGTGCTGGCAACAGCTATGTGCGCCAGGCTGCGAAAGACGTCTCAGCGCGCCTGCGCGCCTTCGGAACAGAAAGCGGTTTCCAAAGACAGGCCTCGGCAGGAGCTCTGCACTCAGCCACCAGGAGCGCAGTCTGCAGGGCCCTGTCGGGCGGCCCTTGAAGGACCAAGTAGCCTCTTGGGGAAATAATCTTGTCCTGAAGAAAAGGGCAGGGAGCACAATCCCAATCCAAAGATAGAGAACTGGGAGGTAGGAGGGGGACGCAGGCGTGGGGGGAGGTGGCTGCTGCTGACCGCACACAGGGTCCATTGTTCAACAGCCCGCAGCCAGGTTAAGAATCACCTGGAGATAGGGTGACCAGCCGGTCTCAGTTTTAATACTGAAAGTCCTGTGTCCTGGGAAACCCCTCATTGTGGCGCAAATCAAGACAGTGGGTCACCCTCCCTGGAGAGCCTGTTAAAGCAGAATCAATCCCCAGAGATGCTGATCGGCAGCGGTGGGGCAGGGTCTCGAACCTGCATTTCTAATGAGCTCCCAGGTGGAGCACACTAGGAGTTGTGCTGTGAGTGTAGCTCAGCCTCGGGACTCTGGCCAGAGCCCCGGGAAGGAAAATGCAGCACCAAAGAAGTCTTTCACCAAGTCCAGACTGACGCAGAGCTTAGCATTGGGGCCAGTGTGTCGGACAGAATAACCCCGGGAGAGGAGCTCTCCAGGCCAGCAGAAAGATCTTGTGCATTTGCTATAACCTGAGGGGGGCTTTTGTCTGGACAGTTTCACATCCAGGTCAAGGACGACTTTAGTTCTGTCAGCAGACTCTGCTCAGGAGAGCGGGGAGGTGGCTGCTGCGCAGTAACCAAGGGAACTACTGCAGAGGTGAGGGACCCCCCGGCCCCCACCCCCAGGGATGCCTAGAATCACTGGCAGAGAAGCAGGAGAGTGGGGATTCCAAAATCAAGGAGGAAGCGTCTGACAAGTATTGTATTATTATTATTATATCCCCAGCCAGGGCCGCCCCTCGACTCACTTCCCTTCTCCACGCTGAGGGGACTGAGCCAGTCTCGGCCACATCCAGCCACAGTGAGGATGAGCCCTAGGTTGGTGTCTCCCCTCCGGCTCCCTGGTTCTGTGATCCTAAACTGTCAGTCCTCCAGTTTGGTGTGAGATGGAGGTCGTGTGGCGAGGGTTAGGTGGGAATTATAAATGCCATACGAGCCCTAAAGCACTAGACTGAGACCATTCACGTGAATATTCGTATCTCTTCCCATAGACATTGTTATTATCATCAGAAACAAGTCGCACAAGATGCAGTGCCAGGTACTGGTCAGAGGGGCGCAGACAGAGGTTACTTGGGCTACAGACCTAGCCCGGCCTCTTGCCAGCTGTGCAATCCTGGGCTGTCCCTGTGCCTCAGTTTCCTACAAATCTGTAAGGTGCGGACAGTGCCAAACCTCCTTCGTCTGGGGGTTGTGAGAATTAGAGAAAATGAGTTAGTCCATGTAAATCAAATAGAACATGTTGGACGTTATTGTAACAACCACTCAATGAGCCTTTGTTAGTGAATAAATGGCAGCTAGCCAATTATACCAATGAAGAGAGTGATAAAAAAAAAAACCTACATTGATGCAAATCCCCCAAAAAGCAACTTTTTTGTGTGGACAGAGGCCTACCTGTTCATGGGGCTGATGGTCTAGGGACCATAATTTCTTATTTGATGCAATCATTCCTTGCCTTCCCGTATCCTGACTCAGAGGGTGGAAGTTCGGCTTCCTGGGGTGTTCGGCACTGCTCACACCCCACCCCTCCTCTGCACCACACGCCCAGTAAACCCACACCTCGGATGGATGGAGGCTGTCAGGCTGAGCAAGCTCCTCTCGCTCCCGATTTCAATACCAAGCAGCAACAACTTAAAGGCACTTCTGAAATAACAGCCAGTGGACTTTGGCCATAACCATACAATGAAGGGATTTTGTCCACTGCCAATGGAAGAAGGTAGTTCAAAAGCACAAATGGAGTGCTGAAGTCTGAATTGTAACCTAGTCCCCAGCCACTCACAGTCCAACCAGCAAGTCCACAGGGCAACCTTCATGAGATCCTGGATCTCGAACTTACAGAGACATGTGGAAATGTGAAGTGACCTGGGGGAATAAACAAAGGGGATACTGAACTCAGGAGAAGACAGAATCTCCAGTCTTCTACAACATGATGTAAAGGTGCATTGCTCGTAAGAGACGGCCTCAAATTCCAGAGAGGGAAGGAACCTGAGAAGCTCATATACTCTCCTCTCCAGCATCCCTAACGGAAACGAGCAAAAAACGTAGCCTCTACGTTAGAGTCCTCCAAGACAAGAGAGCGCTCCATTCCTCCGAGCAATGGAACCCTCGCAGGGCAGTGTGGACCATCCCGTATTTCCCTTCAAGGCCCAACCCAACCCAAGGCTGGCACTGCCTGTCCAGAACCCATAACCTTTCCTCCCCTAAAACGGTTGTAGGGCCCTCGGCTTCCTTCCGCCTTTTTGCCCCCTTCGGTCCACTTTCCTGTCTGACCGAGACCAGCCTGCCGTGGAGCTGTAACAGCGCAGAAACCCCAATCCCCAAACGTGACCCTTTCTCCTCTCTGTCCCTGCGCTCCCCTCCTTGATCATTAAGTCCTGAGCCTGTCAGAGGCAGGTCAGCATCACACTGTCTCAATAACAAAAGCTGAAGTCTGTTAACCACAGAAACTGAGTTTCCGTCAGGCAGTCAAGCAGATAACATCTTGACTTCAGTTGGGTTTCAGCCCCCAGGCCCATGAAGGCCGACCACACCCTTGTAAAACCAGACTGAACCACGGCCGGCCATGGCTGACATCAGGACCTGACACAGTGACCAGCTGACTACCCCCCACCCCGGCCCCAACCAACCAGTAGAGACCACAACCCCACCTCCTTTAGCCTCTGTGATTAGTGAGTTTTCCTCTACATAACCCATCCCCTGGCAGCCATCGGGAAACCAGGTCTTTGAGCACTAGCTCACCTGTGACTCTGGGCTTGGTGCCATTTCCTCAATTAATACACCCTTACTTTCTTGGCTGCAAACTCCTGCTCGAGTTTGATTGGGCTTTGATGCATCACAGCAAGTGGACCCCTTTAGTCTGTTAGCAGGGCCCCCACCCCTGACCTCCAGACCAGGAACCAACCCCATTAAGCGCCCCCATTTCAATGCTTTTGAGTTTAGGGGCCCTATATTCAGGCCACACCCTGGATTCCTGTCCCACATGTCACCTACTAACAGGCTTTCTCATTCTTGAGCAGGCTGTATACTTTTTTAAAAGTCTATCATTTCATTCACTCTGTCACCTCTACAGAGCTGAGATCAATAGGCCGCTACCTGAGGCCACAGAGGCCTTGGGAACCCATTTTAGGGTTTAACCGGAAGACTGAGGATGTGCCCAGGGCCAACTCTCTGGAGGCGGAAGACAGGCCTCAGTGGTGATCTCTCTGGGCTCTAATGCTGTTCCCTTACTCTGAGCAACTGCAAGTCACTCCAGAACAATTCACTCCCTCTGCTTTTCCTCTTCCCTCCTCTTCCCCACTCTACAGAGTGAACACGCTGCTGTGATTCACGGTAACAGAGTGAAGACCACACCTGTGAAATGCGCGATTAGTAAAGTCAGGTGCACTGTGTACAGAACATCTTCCCCAGCTCTCTCCACCATTGATCGCTCCCAGATTTTCAAGGCCTCTGCCCATCCTCCTTCTGGCCTTCCAAACCCCAGACAGTCCTGAGCCAACAAGTCCCCCAGCCACTCCCACACACAGAGAAAGGGCAAGAAACAGGACTGACTGGTTCTACCCATCCTTCCCCTTTCTAACCTCTCTATTCCCTTAGGGTTTGACACCCCACCCAGACAGCAACCAACACCCTCCTGCTCAACCAACTATGCTCTCACACTTCCTTTGCACTCGGGCCATCTAACTTGGGTTCCCCCCTTCTCTCCTCCCTGAAACATCTTCGGTAACAATTCAATGTAATTTAGTGAGAGACTGAATACACCCATGGACGATGGCCAGGCCATATGTAAAAATAATCTGACCCATAGTCTACAGCAATTGGTCCAGGAAAGTCAAACCACAACCTCTGTAGCAATCAGTCCCAAATGGTCAGGGCTTAACTAATAACACGCAGCTTCCCTAATCTCTGCTCCCTGACCCCACCTCCAGCATTCCAACCTAGGACCAATCACAGAAAGCCAAATATGTTCCCCTAACCAATCATATAGGACTCCTGCTGACTCCAGCTTCCCAATCCCAACATCCTCCAACTAGGGCCTTCCCTCTTGTTCCACTACAAAGCTTTTGCACTCCCCTGCCTGCCTTTGAGTCTCTGACAAATGTAAGTGATGGTGGTTGACTCTCTTGCTATGGAATAAATTGCTGTGCCTGTTCTCATCTGGGCGGTCTTCATTTATTTCCATACAAGGTTCTTAATACAAGCCACAGTCCGTACTCACACAGAGCCCTTAGTCCAGTAAGCAGTCGCACTGGTGGACACGTGCAGAGTACCATAGAAATGCCTATGGAAATAGTAAGTGTATAAGTGTCCCATACAATATGATATGGAGGCACGGGCAAGGTGTTGCTAGTGCTTTGCAGGAACTAGAGAATTCCGCGGGGCTTCCAGGGAGGGAAGACAACTGGGCTGGTTTGGAAATACAAATAGACTCAGTAAGGAGATAGCTGTTGGGGAAGGAAAGGGCAGTTCCCCATTCTTCTCCTTCCATCCAGTTCCAAAGACTAAGTTTTTTACATGTAAACCAACTTTGCCTTTGGCCCTGCTCCGTGAAGTATCTCATTTACTTTTGCATCTTTATTTTCTCCCTGTCTATTGAAAAATGCCTGAGTCTAAAATATTCTGAGTCTCACCCCTCCACACACACACAAAAATTCTTTCACTGACTTGGCCAGCCCCCCTGAATGCTACCTCCTGTTTTGTTCTAACTTTCAAGAGCACCCGCTCTGCAGCAGCAGCCTCTGCACACTCTAGAGCCCCCTGTGTCTGACTCTCACCCTCACTGCCCTGCTGGTGCTGGCTCCCCAGTGACCTAAGTCACCGGATCCAAAGCCTTCTCCTTCATCTCTACCCCCTCGACTTCTCCTCCCCTGTTTTCCTTGATGCTGCTAACCCAGTCTTCTCCCTCCCTTAGTGGCTGCTGCTCTTTCTCCTCTACCTGCATCTACCATCTAACCTTGATCTTCCCCGAGAATCTGTCCTTGGCCTTCTTACTCCTACTAACCACAGGCTCCAGGGGACCACCGTCAAGTTTACATTAGCTGCACACCTCTACTGTCCACAGTCTCCAGTCCCCATTGATTTCATCTGAAAGCCCTAACACCTCCTCCAGCTCAGGCTATCTCAAATAACCAGTCACCTTCCTTCCGACATCTTTGTGCTCCTCCTATGAGCCACAGATCCAAGTCACCCTGTCCCCAACCCTTACTGCCGTCTTCCCTCTTCTGTTCCCTGCATCTTTATGTCTGTTATTCGGTCCCTACAGTTCCGCTTCCCCCTTGTCTTCTACATTCGGTCCTGCTGTCACACTGTGGAGACAGTCCCCAGCACCTCTAGGCCAGCTGTTGCAACAGCTTCCTGAGTGGCTCAAAGCTTCCAGTCATCACCCACATTGTCCACTGCAGGGAAAGCTGCCCGTGATAAAATCAGACTCTCCAAGGTTGTAGACGAAAGGGGTATGCCTGCATAAGGAGAGCCGGCTCAACCAGGCAGTCCCGACTCCCATTTCCCAAAATCCACCGCACAGCCTTTAAGGAGTCGCAGAGGATGGATGACCTAGGGGAGTCACTGTGTTCAACCATCTTAGCCCCACAGTTCAATGTGGCGACACTAGGACGTTTCCCAGGCTAGAGGGTCTTAACACAAAGATTCTGAGAGGTTCAGGGAAGTAGAAAAGAGAGCGGGGGATAAACGGTGATGGAAGAGACAACTTGGGGTGATGAACGCACAATGCAATACACAGATGACGTATTACAGAATTTACACCTGAAACTGGTATCATTTTATTAACCGATATCACCGCGATACATTCAATGTGAAAAATTACACACGTCCTGACTGGTGTGGCTCAGTTGGTTGGGCATCATCCTGCAAAGCAGAAGGTTGCTGGTTCAGTCCCAGCCAGGCCGCCATGTGCCGGGAGTGTGGGTTCGGTCCCAGCTGAGGTGTGTGTGAGAGGCAACCAACCGATGTTTCTATCACACATCTATGTTTTTTTTTCTCTCTCTCCCTCCCTTTCCCTCTCTCTAAAAATAAATAAATAAAATCTTTAAAAAAATTATTCTGGAATAGGCTCCAAGCATCTACAAGCTTTCCTGTACCCTGCCACGGGAGACCAAGCTCAGGAAGGAAGCTAGAAAGCCTGCCAGAGCATCTGGAGTACAAAAATGGTCACTTCGGAAGGTTGAGCCATCAACAGAAACACCCACCAGTGACGCTAAAGTCCCAAGATTAAGAAAATTGGCGGTGGGGTGGGGAGTCTGAGCTGCAAAGCACCTCCCATTTTTCCTTACATAGAAGTTTCCATCCACTTCAGGATCAGCGTTTGGTTTTATTAAGGAAGTTGGACGGTTTCCTTACAGCCACGCTTTGTATCAGTCTCTGTGCAAAAACCTGCAAGGACTTCCGATGGGATGGCTTCCCACCTCCCAGAAACAACTACGTCTGAATGCCTTGGTCTGCCGGGTAAGGCACTCTACCCGCCAGCTAACTCCAGCCTGCCTTTCTGCCCACACTTCCCAGCCACCTCCTCCATGCCAGTCCAGGTGAACCACAGGCCCCTTGCTTTCCTGCCCAGGTGCGCTTCCGGTCACGGTCTCGGCCCCTCTGTCCGGAACTCATTCGTTCTACACACAGCATTAGTGCAGCGCTCGCTGGGCCCTCCACTGGGAGCTGAGATGCCTTCTCCTCGCCTTCCCATACCCAAATACTACCAATCCTTGCCAGTCTGGTTAAATGGTCACCTCATCCATGACGCCACAAGACTACCCCCCCACCCCCCGCTAGAAGTACTCTTTCCCTCCTCGGACCACCCACACCTTCCCAAAGCTCCTAGAGCACTGTCTTCTCTCACAGTCATTTGGACAAAAGCCACCACCCCTCCATGTCTCAATACTATATCGACCCCTGCGTTGGAATGCGGTAGAGGGGGAAAAAACTACTCCAGCTGCCTGGAAATGGATTATTTGCTTGTCTGTCTCCTCCACAATATGAACTCAGTGAGTTCCAGCCCCAAGACGTCATCGCCTCCTGCACAGGGAAACAAGGACCATCTATTGAATGAGTTAATGAATACTTTCTTCCTTAAACTTTCTTACACTTTCTTCCTCACCCTATTAGTGTCTAGTTCTTCATCGAGGTGAACAAATGAAGACGTGGAAAGAAGATTGCTTCGGGTCTAGAATTTATCGTGCAACAGTCACAGCAGGGCCAACAGTTGGACCTCGCGGCCAGCCAGAAGGCCCTGCCACGCCGGGCGTGGCTCACCCCTGGGCGCTGCTAGTGCCCAGCCCCCCACCTCGCCTCAGGTCCCTCAGGGGCGCAAACCAGGCCACCCCAGAACAGGTCTCCCTGGCGGCCCTGGGGCGGCGACAGGGAAGCCCAGGCGGGGAGCCCCTCCTGCTTCTTTGAGCCCCGCCTTCCTGATCCCCAACGGCTGGAGCTGCCCCACCTGCGCTCCTCCTTGGGGCCCCGCGTGGTCCGGCCCATGGGCGGGGAAGCGTCCCGGCGCGCCCAGCCGCTTGGAGGCCCAGCAAGGACCCACGGGCCTGGTGCTGCGCCCGCTCCCGCCGGTACTCACCCTCCACCCCGTGCGCTCCAGTCACGCCGCGGGCCAGGCCGAGCAGCAGCAGGAGCCGCAGCAGGCGACGAGGCGGGCGGCCCGCGCCCCGGGGCCAGGGGCCCATGCCGCTGCGTCCCTCCCAGAGCGCTGGCGTCTCCTCCTGGGGCCCCAGACGCCGCCGAGATAAGGCAGCAGGCGCCGCGGGGAGGGGGCTGGCCTGGCCGCTTCCGGCGCTGCTGCGCTGGGGAGGGGACGGCACCCTGAGGTGCCGGGGAGGTGGCGGGCTCTGGCCAGCGCGACCAGCCTGGGCCGACGCTTCTTCATTCATTCGCCCCTTCACTCTCTTGTGCACCTGCCAGGCGCACGGCCCGTGGTCCGGCCCTCTCGGCGCGCACGTTCCAAAAGTGGGGACAGGCACCCGGCAGGGAGTGACACAGCTGAACAGAGGGTCTCGGACTGTGCTCGAAGGAAACGCCCATTGCGCCTTAAGCGAGTGAAACGAACGTGGCGTCCAAGCCGGCCGGGGGCTCGGGGAGGCACCCCCGGGAGAGCAAAGGGAGCGTGGTGAGGGACAGAAAGAGCGGGAATTTTCCAGGAGGTTGAAGAGACCTGGGGTGAGGTGGCTGGAGCTCCAAGGGGAAGATGAGAGGGCGAGAAGCCGCCGGCCCGGGCCACCCAGGGCGACAGACTTGACCAGGTGACAAGACCTTAAAGGGAGACAGAGTTTGGGGTGGGGGGAGGGGCTGGCAGGGGTTCCCGCTGCTCCAAGGAAGTAAGCTAAGGCCCCCTGGGTGAGAAACAAAGCAGGTAAGAAAGTCACGTTCAAAGAGACAGTGACGAGAGGGTGTCTTTTAGATATTTAGAGAGAGGCATTAAGATGCAGAAATAAGACCTCACGAGCCAAGGAAAGGGGGTTGCAGAAACACTGTAATAGGGCCCATCTTAAGCTTAGCGACCTGCTCAGGAAGGTCTCCCCGAGTCTGCTCTGTGGGGTCGGGCCTGGGGCTGCGGGGGCGGGGAGACCAGCCTGGCCCTGCCGCAGGAATCCGGACAGGAGAGGACGTGTCCAGGAGCGGGGCGCTGGCTATGAGTGCAGAGGGAAACGGCCGAGGAGAGATGGGACCGGGCGGAATGCATTGGACTGCATGACCAATAGAACGGAGGAGAGGGAAAGAGAAATAACATGACACCCCAAGGTCTGACGGGCGAGTGGGTTGGTGGCGGTGGGGGACCCTGAGATGGAGACCCAGAGGGAGTTGTTATGAGTCGGGGCTGGGAGAGAGACTGCAGGCGGAGAAGAAAAGAGGTTTCAGTTTGAGGGCTTGGAACTCGCGGGGTCTGCGGGTCTCCCTCCAAGAGCAGGGCCCACCACTGCTTCACCCACGCCCTCACTCGCTCTCTCTCTCTGCCGTGGGCCTGATCTAAATCTAACCCTGCGGGAACACACCCATATAAGGGCTAAACTTGTTGTGCAGCCTTAAAAAGAAGTAGTTAAAAATAAACTTCCTAGCCTCCTTTGCAGCAGGCATTCTTACTAATTATTTTTTTTTTTGTTCAGCAAAGATAAGGGCCTGCATTGCGAGTAGGAGATGGACAGTGTGGGTTAATGGTGTCCTGTCGCCTGTAACTAAGACTGTTTTTGTTAAACTCGGCTCTCCATGAAGTCTGAAATTGTGTCATTTTTTTGACAAAAATACATTAATTTAAAACTTTTAAACCGACTTATATCTTCTTTTCCACCATGCCCCCCTGCAGAATAAATAAATTTAAATATATTTGTGTATGTATATTTCATTTTATATACATATATATGCACACACATATATACATATATACAAAATTGTTGATGTGAGGAAAATAGTCCAATCATAAATAGGTTTTCATTTTATATTTGCATGAATCATATTGTTAATATTTGGAAAATTTTATGTTAGCACCATCCATGTTACTCATAGTCTACATTAGATTGTATGGCTTTCATGAATTCTTTTTTATTGGCTCACTTTTTGCTTTCAACCAAATATTCAAAACAAACTTCTTACGCAATGGTGGGTTTATGGAATCACAGAATGAAAAGTTATCTCCTCATCAGTATTTGTCACTAGAATTAAAAAAAGACTAATGAGCCAGAGTTAAATTGGGAGCTGTGGAATTATTGTTGAGAAATTAATTATTTAGTTTAAGAAAAAGTTTCTTGTCTTAAGAGAGCATGGCCAATACATCAACATCTTCTGGAGGAGAATTTAGAGAGCTCTTTTTTTCCCATGACATCTAGATATCAATGCCTTCATCAAAAATAATTTTCTTTTGGTTTCAACACAGTGTTGTGTGTCCTGAAAGTTCTCTCTCCCCTCCTTCCCCAGTCAGGTGAAATGACCAAAGATACACACACCTGCACGCACACACCACACACATACAATTAAGTGTGCAACAGTGCTTTCGAACCAGAAAGTGATGTTGGTGGACCAGAGAGCTTTGAGAAATGCATTGGGTTAGAGCTGCCACATGCCCTTCACAAAGGTATCCACGGAAAGAGATGGGAAGTGGGGGGGAAATTAACAGACACACAACCTAAAACTTAAATGATAACGCACACTTCAAATTATTCTTTGTGCCTGGTAACATGATGTGTGGCATTTATCATATTTTGACATTGAATTCAGAACCACTATGTAGGAACTGTTGAAAAAATACGAAGTACACGTCTGACCAGTCCAGAGCACTTTACCCTGCTCCTCCGTGCACACATTGTGTAATGCGACCGGCCCCTCCCTTAGGCTCTGCGCCACTGGGACACCAGTCCCCCGGCCCTCCGGCCCTCCAGAGACACTGTCAGTTCCACACTTTTAAGAAATCATTTTTAGCTTCATCTTGAAAAGTTCAGGTCATCAAAGGGCCTTTATGTGGTTAGATAAAACATGTAACTCCCATGTAAAATATCGAGATCACAGACTGATATCCGACGTGACCGTAAAGGACCTGGAACAGGTAGGGACACGTAACCAGGAGAGCTTCCCAAGCTGCTCCTGTCTCCAGTCACAGAAGGTTAGTAAATACTGAAGTCCATCTTAGTGCATCTTGCTACAAGATTAAAACATTCAATGATGACAAAGGAATATTTGCCCACTCATGTTCACAACAGCCTTATTCACAACAGCCGAAAGGTTGAAACAACCCAAATATTCATCAAAGGATGAGCGGATAAATGAAATGTGGCATAACCATACCATACAATATTATTCCAAAAATAAATAGCCCTGGCTGGCGTAGCTCAGTGGATTGAGCGCGGGCTGCGAACTAAAGTGTCACAGGTTCGATTCCCAGTTAGGGTACATGCCTGGGTTGCAGGCCATGGCCCCCAGCAACCGCACATTGATGTTTCTCTCTCTTTCTCCCTCCTTTCCCTCTCTAAGGATAAATAAAAATAAAATCTTTAAAAAATAAAATAAAAAATAAAAAAATAATACAATATTATTCAGCCTTAAAATTCTGACACACACTACAATGTGGATGAAACTTTGAGGGCATTGTGCTAAGTGAAATAAGCCAGTTTTTTTTTTTTTTTAAGACAAATACTGTAATGACTCTACTTGTATGAAATATTTGGAGTAGTCACATTTGTAGACAGAAAATGGAGGGCTGTTCGGGGGGCTGGGGAGAGCAGAGCACAGGGAGTCTGTGTTTCATGGGCAGAGAGTTTGTTTTGCCTGATGAAAAGAATTCTGTGGACGGATGGTGTCGATGAATGCAAAATAGTATGAATGTACTCAGTGCCACTGAACTGTACACTTAAAATTGGTTAAATGATAAAAAAAGGCAAAAGATTTAGGTGCCAATTTTTATTTTATCTGACCAACGCCAACATATGGAACCTTTCAAATCCATTTTGGATCCTGGTCAATCAGAATAACAGGGAAGTTCCCTTGGGAAGCCCCTTCCCCCAGCCCCTGGGCCATAAGTGGATGGGATTCTAAGAGACCCCTAAGTGGTCTGTGGGGCAGCCAAGGGGTGTGGAGGAGGAAGACAAACATACAGAAGGAAAACCCTAGTCCAGTATCTCTAGGGTTTTCCCCCAGGCTGCCCTTCGCTGTTGTCTGCTTACAATGTCAAGTTCGGGGTTTGCAAGGGAACAGGGAGGCTGGATACCAAATATCCTGGAAGTTTCCTGGAAAAAGCCCTTGCTTGCTAATCACACTCATAACCAGAAACGATGTATCGCTTTTCCCACTAGCAGGCCTACAAATGGTAAATAAATTGCCTCCATGTGGTTTGAATATCTAATTGTAATGAGTTTGATATATTCTGCTGTTGAACGCATTGCAGTAACCAGGTGATTTAAATACTTGAAGCCTTGGAACTATGTTGGTTGAAACGTTGTGTGTTCGGTAAAGGTGAGTCCTTCCGTGATATCCCACTGCACTGCATGCTCTGTTCCCTAGCTGACAAGAAAGGACCATGCTGACACTCATCTCAAGCAGATTTATCATGACTGACACGGGGACCTGTCTCTATAGAGAAATGCCCTACTGGCAACTGTCTGTCCGTCAAGCCAAGGTAGGCTTCTCATTCTTGGACGCTCAGGGACCCTCAGAGAAACAAGGGGATGACTCTGTCTTTTCTAACTCGCCTCCCCTACTCCCCAACCCCCCTGCCCAGAGTTAGTTTGTAGCACCTGGGCAGCAAAGACACACTCTTGGCTGAGGCACATTGCTGGGCTAGAAGCTGTCCGACGTGTAGCCCGCCCAAAACACCAGTGTTCTCAGGAAAGCAAAACACACCTGGACGGGAAGTGGCAGCTCCGTAGAGCAGGGGCGTCCCCTAGCTGTCCCCATTTTCCCAGTAATGCCACCCCTTCTCACTGTGTCCTGGCACGGGCAGTCTCGTGGGACTCAGACACCCTCTGGTCCCACCAGCAGGAGCTGGAGGAGCAGCAGATTCGGATTTGGGAGCCAACTTCAGACACTCCAACAGACTCAAGCTCAGGGAGCAGCTGTCACAGTACTCACCCGTCCACCCCCAGACCTCAGAAAGGAAACACGGAGTGAGACTAGGGCTCTGTCGCCCAGACGGTCACATACACAGTGCACACACACACACACACACACACAGTCACCTGCCTCGCTTGAGGAAACCTCAGCTGTTGGTCTGTTTGTTTCACAAACCCTAAAAGGAAGCCTTGCTGACAACCCACTTCCGGCCCACGATCAGCTCAAGGACCCTTGCAGCCACCCACAGGCCTGAGGAGAAGGGGGCACACCCAGCCGTGACCCACACAATTGCTGAGGAAGCCCACGACAGCTGTGAAGGCGGACCGAGCTAGACTTCCCTTGATCAATTCCAGCCAACAGTGAGGACCCTTATCACTGACCTTGGCAAATAGTGCAACCTTCACAATAGACCTTGTTCAATTATTTTGCAATGGATTTAGCTGTAGGTTTTACTGGTTTCTTCGCTTTCTGCTATTTCTGTGTCTGTAACTTCCTCTTCCCTCCTCCTCTTTCTTTATCTTCTTCTGGTACATCTTGGAGTCTCTCTATCAGAAAGTATTCCTGGATGGTAAACTTTCTGAATCTTTGCATGCCCACATATATCTTAATTTTGCTCTCATAATTTAATTATAGGTTAACTGAGTATAGAATTCTGCATTCAAAATAACGAAAGGCTAAGTCCATGGAGTTGAGAATTTGGGGTTCAAAATCATTCCCTCTGAATTTTGTCTTCCAGCATTAGTGTTACAGACCAGAATCGCGGGCTAGTTGGGTTATAAATTCCACTCCAGTGATGTGTCTCCCACGAGGCCCATACCAGGCTTTGGGGATTTTCTCTTTATCTTTGGAATTCAGAAATTCCATGAAGACAGAGTCTTTCACTATGTTTGCCCAGCCCCCCCCCAAAGTCCCTTTTAGCTTGTATATTTGCGCTTTTCTTCAGCAGAGACATTTTTGTCATTAGTTTCTTTATTTCATTCTTTCAATTCTTTCTATGTATTCCCTTCTGGAATTTATGGTAGGCAACTCCTAAAAACTTGCTTCTAGCCTCTCTGACTCAGTGTTTATCTTACTTTCTTCATCTGCTTTGCCTTTATTTACGGAACGTGGGGGCCTACCCTCGCCCAGCCTTCCTGTGTGCTGATGTGAACTTCATCCATACCTCTTCTGTCCTTCAGTCCATCTGTCGAAATATTTTTTATTTTGGCAATGGCGCTTTTCATTCCCAAGAATCCTGTTTCTTTTACAGGATGCTTTTAAATTTCCGCAGATGTGATAACTTCTTGAATTCCCCTGAGCATACCAACTGGCATATTTTAAAGTTCTTTCCTGCTTACCTCTGTTTCATCAGGAGGTTGATTATTTATTTACAGAATTTGAGGAGTCTTCTACTGGTTTCCCTCAGGTGTTTCATGATGGCTGACTGCCTGTTCTTATTTTCTACATGAAAGTCTCATCTGTTTAGAATTAGTAGTTTGGATGCATTTCCCCAGCCCAGATGAAAATTGTTTTCTTAGGAGTAAATCTGGTGACAGGGTCCTAGCTCCAATCCCTTTGGGAGTGGGAGGGGGAGCTGGGTGGTGGCTACTTCTCCAGCTCCAATGCGCTCTCTGAGAGCTGCTTGTATCACAGCTCTCATCTTACGGATAAGCAGTAAGCTTTACTTAAGAGTTTCACTTTGGGGAAAACATTCACAGCTAGCCATTTCTACAGTAGAAGATGGGTACAGATGTTTTTGCCCCCTGTGACTGAATTACCAGCTCACTAGCATACCAGTTCCTTCTCCTTGTTCCTGCTCTCTCTGAACTTGAGGTTATTCTGGAGCTCTAATTCGAAGGTTCACTTTCTTGGAGGTACTCTCTGCTTTTGTGGGGTTGTAGGTACATTGGCTCTTTCATGTAATATGATCACATTTGCTGCGCATCTTCCACAATCCATCTCTATTTCGGTGCTCTGATAATAATACCCTGCCTGGATTTCCAGTACTGCTTTCAAGTGATTCTTTTTTTCTTTCCATTTTTTAAAAATCAAGGTATAATTTATATACAGTGAAACACATAAACATGAAGTGCATATCTCTACTTCCAAAGTCCTCCTATAGGTCACTTTTAGCTCTTACTTGTCTGTCTGTCTTTCCCACCAGATTGTAAGTTGCTCACGGTCATGGCGAGTGCCATATTACCCAGCCATCCCTGCATCTGGCCAAACTCCAGGTGCCTAGGAAGTGTTCTGCATACTTGGAGAAGAAAGGAATGGGGTCAGTCGTTGTCAGTCCTGGGTTGTCAGCGGGTGTTAATATTCAGCTCAGATGCACATCCTTGGAGCGAGCTGGTGTAGAAAAGCACCAGATTAGTCATCTGTCTACATGTCTCATTTCCTGTTCATTCAAGGGCTCGGTGGTTACCAGATGCTATGTCCCCAGATGCCTGTCTCCCACACCGTCTCCAGGACTCTGACGATGCCCCACATTGTTCTGACTTGCTCACACGGTTGTTTTAAAATGGATATCAGTGAGAGACTTTGAGTCTGTGCCAAAGGGGGAATGGAAAAGGAAGCACGTATTAGCCAGTTCAGAAGGTTTCTTAGGCTTTGATTTTCTCTGGCAGGTTTGCAGAATAAACCCTCAGCCCTCACAGGTGATCTCTAAATCTAATTATTCTTTCACATCTCATATCATGGCAGCTACTTCTCAAATACAATTTGCCAATACCAGCCACACGATCGGGCAGGCGGGCCACAAACACGAGAGGCTCACAAAACACAGGTTGCCACATGTCATCTAATTCAAGCCACCTGCGCCCGCCGAACAGCCCAGCTCTCCGCATCACCAACGCGCCAGCTGCTCTCCAAACCCCCTTCCCTCCTTCTCAGGCCCGTTGCGTTCTGTTTAGGAGACTTTTGGTTGAAGTGACTTACAATGATCCAAAATGTCGAAAGCGAAACTGGAGTGTATTTATGGCTCCCGTAACTGAGAATGTTCCCTGACAGATCTGACTTCAGGTGCGGCGTGACCGGACGGACACAAATGGTGTGGCCGGACTCCAGTTCCTTCCTCTCAGCTCGGCCAGCTCCCTGCTCCGAGTTCCCCGCACGATCCTAGGATGGTGGCGGCAGCCTCCTCTCGGCTTTGCCTCCAGAGAACAGAGAAACCGTCTCTTGCCCGAGAGTGACATAAAGCTCTGAGCCTATTTGTCCCTGGGGACAAATGCCCACAGCTAAACCACCGCACTGGATAGAAGAGGATTGATAGATAGCATAGGGCAGCGATTTTCAACCGGTGTGCCCCAGGAATTTTTAAAACAGGCCACACCTGACCCTTTATTCAGGAGCATGGACCCCTTTTTCCTTCAATTGTCACATTAAAAAAATGACAACAGCCTACACGTTGATAGCCATCCACCGTGTGAATCACAAATGTGTTGGTCAGATGGGCAAAGAATATAATATATCCCTTTGGTGTGCTGCAGAATTTTAGTAGTTAGTTTATGTGTCTCACGGGATGAGAAAGGTTGAAAGTCGCTGGCCCGGCCTAGAGCCACCAGGGCCCGCGCTCAGTGTGGTCAGCTTCACCCAAAACCCTGGGGATGGAGCTGGAGAGAAGAGGGTCCCGATGGAAATGCAGGGTGACGTCCTACCCGAAGGGGAGAAGTGGTGGACAGCCAAACCAGCAGGTGTGGCTGCAGCTGTGAACCCACTGCTGGCTAGGCGGAATCCCTCTCCTCGCAATTTAACTACACACCTTTCACACATCACACCTTGTTGGAGCTGGACCTGCTCTCTGTGGGGCGCTCTAAGACACGGTTTGGGGTCTCTCATAATTCTGGGTAACACCTTTTTGTGCAGTTGTTTTACACTTTATTTCCCTGAAGAGTTTATTTATACCCCTAACTAAATACGATACTCTGGACATCGTCTGATCAGTGTAGAATCAAGTGGATGGATCTTTTCCTGCAGATCCTGATAGGAAGCCCTTGCAATACCCTCCAATCTTGTCTCACTCCCGTGTAGGACCTTCTGTGGGTACCCAGCACATTTGACTTTATTGAAGGCAGCCCATCGCAGGTGCCCTCCGGTCTTCCAGAACGCGATGGCTCCAGAATGCACCGTAAGTGGCTTTCTAGAAAGCAACTCTCCACCCCACCCAGGAGAGATGGGCCTGAGGTCTCCTTGGTCTGGCTCCCAGGCTGGTCTGAAAGGGCAAGGAGACTGCTTGGCTTCCGTAACCTGCCCACTACACTTGTAGCCTCTGCAAAGGTGGAGGAAGGACTATGCCTTCTAGGTCAACCCAGTGTTCAAGAAGCATTTCTGTCTGGCTTTAAACAAAGGCTGAGGGGGGCCTCAGAAAAAGGCCTTCCAGCTGCCAAGATAAGGAAAGCTATCATGAAGGACGAGGCCTTTAAACTAGAGCTCAAAGATGGGTGGGCTTTCAACAGGTGAAAAGGGGGACCCCACAGGGAACATGAGATAGACAGAAAAGGTCTTTTCTCTGAAAAAACTGCATGTACAGGAAGCTGCTAAGGAATGGAGGTATCTGATTTGCTATGGACACTGCGAGAAAAAAGTCAGCAATTAAAAGGAAGCTAAAAGGAGAGTTTTGCTGTGCCTAGCCCTGAGCCTCCACACCTCCCGGGGCTTCCCCAGGACAGGTCTCTCAGCCAGGATGCTTCTTAACTGCAGCAAGAGGAGCCCCTTGCCTGAACCCCACTTTTCAGAGGGCCCTGCCTATTACAAATATATTTGAAAAATTACATGTATTGATGCCCAAAGTAGCCCTTTCTGGTTCATCACCTGATTATAAAAGTAATACAGGTGAACTATGGAACTTTTTTTTTCCCAAAAATAAACAGTCTTTACAGGGCTCAGCCTGGGAGTCTGAGGGTCCTGAGGACCTCTGTCAGGTTTCTTTCCCACGTTCTCTTCGGCCTGCTTCCACGGGCTTGTGAGCTGTGCCGCCTCCCGTAATGGACCTCGGCTTTCTCCTTCCTCTTCCCCCCGGGTGACCGGCACTGCCTGGCTCTTCCAGCCAACCTTGTGATCCAGGGAGGACTTGCAGGTAGGCTCAGGGTGCATAGCCCGGAGCGCAGGTCTTTTCTTGTTATGAGGTCTCATCAAGGCAACCAGGTGAGGCGCTCAGGGCGGCCTCACCTGGCTTGGTTGTGGGAACAGCCTGCCGTGTACTATCCAGATGCTGCTGCTGGAGGCTCAGGAGTGGAATGGTTAGTGTTCATCCGCCTGCAGAAGGAAGGCCAGGTACTTTACCTACTTTCTTTAGAAATTACCAGAAATGTTGATGCCCTCACAGCATACACTGTCCCCCCCACCCCAGCAGGTACTGCTCAGCCACAATGGACTGCCAGGTGCATGATGGGTCTGAGCCACTGAGCACGGGGCCCTGCCCCTCTGCCCTCTCTGGCAGCTGCCTGGGAAAGTGGAATGTTTCCATACAGAAAATTATAAAGAAGACTTGGCATACACATGAAAATTAAATGATTAAAAACCACACGAGTGTCCTGTCACTCAGAATACTACTCTTGGCATTGGCATAGCAACCTGTCACTCTGATCCACCACTCCCAGGGTGAGCCCCCTCCAGACGCAGGACACGTTCCTTCCCCGCTGCTGCGCCACATTCTTGAAGCAAGAGGTGGCTGCTTGCAAATGCAGGGAGGATTGAGAAGTGAAAGCACATACGAAAGAGAGAGGCAGGTTAATTGATTTATTAAACCCCTTCTCTGTGATAGTACAGCTGTAGCAGATCCTCGCTTGATGAAGGACATTCCCCAGGAGAGCTGAGCGCTCACTTTCTGTTTTCCTTCAGGTTCTAGTTCATGGCTCTTGCGGTACTCACAAATTCGGGCAGTTTTTGCAACAGTTGCTCACAACAGCCAAGGAACATCTACAATACTAACAACTCCTGTAACTTTCAAATGTGTGAATACAGAGATCTGGATGTAATGCAGATGAAGCATCATACCAGTTCTTTACGTTGGCAACTACATGAGTATTAAAGACTAGAGCTGTGAATAGGTTTATTTTTATAAAAATATCTGATAAGATTTAATGAAGTCTTTACAAAATTAAAATCAGTTTTGTTGAAATGATTTTGACTTAACATGTTAATATTAACTGATTTCTATTTTACTCCCAACAGTTTTGAATATTTTAGAAAAAGACATCTTGAAAATATATCTTTCTTTTCAGATTTTATTTTTAGAGAGAAGGGAGGGAGATAGAGAAACATCAGTCAGTTGCCTCTCCCATGCCCCCAACTGGGGACCTGGCTCACAACCCATGCATGTGCCCTGATTGGGAGTCGAACCGGCAACTTTTTGGTTTGAAGACCAGTGTTCAATTCACTGAGCCACACCAGTCAGGGCTTGAAAACATATTTAAATAATTACATTTTTTAATTTTAATTTTTATTTACTGTTTTTGATAATATATGTTCAAATTTTGTGCTCTGTGAACTTAATTATTTTATTTTTAATCCTTCATGATTAAATCTGGCCCACCGCCTGTGTTTGTTTTATAAATAAAGTTTTATTGGAACACAGCTATGCTGCTCAACATTTACATGTTGTCTATAGCGGCTTTCATGTTACAGTGGCAGAGTCGAATAGTTTTCACATTAACCATATGGCCCATAAAACCTAACATTTTTACTATCTGGCTCTTTATAGAAAAAGCTTGTCAACCTCTGCTTTGGATAATTACTACCAAAGAGAATACAAATTTTGTGAAAAGCTCTCATGTCAACATCATTTTGCTGAAATAAACACAAAAAGCCAACTGTTATGGGATATATGTGTATATAAATCTTATAAATTATGCATGTCTTTACTGCTCACCCAAACACCACCGGCTTCACAACAGAACACTCAGACATGTGCATGATAATTAGACTGAGTCATCTTTAAAAGCCTGTCAACTTTTAGCCATGTAAAAGTTAGAGCTTTCCACCTATTTTTCCGCTCTGTATTCAGGAAGGTGTATTTTCCATGTGAGGTATGTTCACTCTGTCCCAGGCTCTGCAAACACAGGGGCAGGCGTGCTAGCGTGTGCTCTGAAACGTGCCAATGATCTGCCCCACCGAGGGCTTGAGACGGCCCCGTGTGGAGGGCACCGTTCCAGAACGACTAACACCCTCGCCCTGTGCCCTGCGTCAGGTTGGGTGGCCATGAGGACACCTGGGCAGACACGGTGCCTGGAAGGACTCCTCTCCTCTTCTGCGACGGACCGGTAGGAGCAGCTTTGGCCCTCGAAGCCCTGCATGAACTTCCAGGCCAGGTGTGTGGGAGGCTCTGGCCTTGGGACGAGCTCCTGAGGGGCTGTTGGCCCAGGGACAGCACTCCTGGCCACGCCAGCAGCCTGGCATTTCCTCCACCTGCTGTGGTCGCTGGCCACGGCCTGGGCTCGGCTCAGCTCTGCCTGCCCCAGCACAGCCTGGATGCCAGCGAGACTTGGTATCTCTGCAGCTCAGAATGTCAGGGCCCATCCATGTCTGCTGTTGGGGGCGGCACCCGTTCCCAAGATGTCAGATAAGTTGTCCTTAACTGCTGTCAGATTTGGCCGATAAAAATACAGGATGCCCTATTAAATTTGAATTTCAGATAAACAACAAAGGCTGTTTCAGTATAAGCAATCATGCAATTTTATTACATAATATGCCCCGTGTGTCTACATCTCAGACAAGGCGTTTGGTTACAGGGACATTTAAGAGTCATCGCTCTTCCCCTTCTGAGGAGACTTTGGAGGCCATGGGTTTTAGATGACACCGCTTAACGACGGACGATAGTTGCCCAGCCTATGGAAATGAACTTGTATTCCTTGCTGGAAGCTGTGAAGATTAAGGGTTTATCTGTTCCCACAGTATCACCTAGACTGACTCCACAGCATCCTCCAGGACCCGGCCTAGACTTCGCTCTGGCCCCTTCCTCCCCTTGTGCTCCTGGTGTCTCTATAACCCCTCCTCTTCCAATGCTTTATACTTACTCAGTTACCTTTCCGCCTCTCACCAGGCACAGGAGCCTTATCTTGTTGATGCTGTGACTGCAGGAACTCATGTAATAAGCACTGAATACTGGAGGGTGTGCTGAATGAATGAATGAATGAATGACCAATGATTTCCCAAGTGTGGAGCCAGGAGTTAGCTTCACATTCACCTTGGTCTCATGGAGGACATTGCCTCTCCAGGGTTCATGTCCGCTATTCCATAAATAAAGGATTGCCTCCCTTGAACAGGTCTTCAATCTTGGGACATTGGTTACATGTAGCTGTGTTGCTTACACAGTGGCTGGTCATCAGAAGAGTAAGAGATGGTGGGTAATGACATTCATTCTTAGTCACAAATTAAAAGAGGAACATGACGATGACATTTCCACTGTGAGAAAAGGTAGCCTGGCATTCAGAGGCCCTGATCGCAAGGCTATGTCTGCACCCAATTGCCTGAACTTCCCTGGGATGTCTCATCCTGATGCAGAGCATCTGAGCCCATAGTCCACTTAGGAGAAAGAAGGAATTATCACTCCCCTGAATGTTTACTCTTGGTCAGTGATTCTCAACCAAAGGGTGGGAAGGGCACATATCAGAATCTCAGAGTGGATGAAGGCGTAGAAAATATTTTTTTATTTTAAAAGCTAATTTTCCTAATACAAAATACAGAGGTTCAAGTGGGACATGCTAGGCTGTTGAGCGCGTGGAGAATACGGAACAAGAAAGCCTTCAGAACAAGCTGTCGGACCAACGTGGCGCTCAGCACACGTTTGCCAAAGGGTGTTATTTGTACTGCGTGTTTGGTACCATCTGTGCTCCAGTTCCTACTGTAAACACAACGCAAGTGTTCTTCATTTGCAGGGAAGTGGAGGTTTTTACTTGAAAGCAAGTTCTGATTTTGCATCCTTAAGATGTGGCGAAAAAGACGCGGCTTTGATGGGTGTAGCAAGGGGAAGCTGCAGAGACAATTCTTTGGGGCAGTTTGGCTGTGAATGGCGAAGAGAAATAGAAAAGTAGGCAGAGCAGCATTGAGGATTTTATTCCTTAAGATTGGAGGGGCTGGAGCATGTGTAAAAGGCTGACAGGAAAATCCAGTAGAGCTGACAGGGTGGAAGCGGCAGGAGAGAATGGACAAGGGAGCGGGGTGATGGAGCACGGATGGAATGCAGAGGCGAGAGAGGAAAAAGGAACAAAGAACCCGTGTGGCTGCACTAAATCTTGGAGTCGACGGCAGGCTGCTGGGGGCTGCGGCCCATCAAGTCAATTAGGGGCTGAGTAGAAAACCTGATTTGCCTATTTGTGTGCCTATGTGAACGCTGATGCCAAATCTGTACAAATTTCTTCGGTTCCATACTAAAGGCTGTGGGTGGTCAAAGAACAGTCACTTGGCTAAATTTAGAAACTATTAGCCTACCTTGAGTGGCTTCTTCAAACTTTTCAATAAAGGCTAACTTGAAATTGAGCTTGTTTTGTTCGGAATATAGAACTGAAGCCCAGCAGATGATTGAGTCTGAAATTTAAAGGTGCAAATGCTAATCTGGTTTGCTCCTTCAAGCATTTATAACACAAACCCCTTTCTAGACTCTTCAAGTTGGTATTAAAATGTCACTTTATTTTCTCATCTTGATGATGCTCTAAAGGACAGATTTTGAGATTGGTTTCCAAGAAAAACAAATTTCCACCACATCTAGTTCAGCTGCAGGATAAATTCAGGCTAACTTTCCCTGCATCGGGGTAGACCTAAACTTCCTCTGTGAAACTCTGCGGGGGAAGTCTTCCTTCTTGATATTCAGCATTTGCCCCCCCCCCCCCCCACACACACAATGTGAGGACACAGAAGGCAGCCATCTGCAAGTCAAGGGTAGAAGAAACCAAAGCTGCCAACACCTTGATCTTGGACATCTAGCTTCCAGAACTTGGAGGAAATACATTTCTGTTGTTTAAGCCACCCAGCTTGTGGTACTTTTGTTATGGCAGCCCTAGAAAACTAATACATTGTACAAGGGAATATCTGGCTTCTTTGGGAAAGACAGCATCTGGGAAATCTATGTTTTGTGGGGGACATCATGGAAGAAGTGATGGCCACCCTCAAAATGTACAGGTCAGGGCAATAGTTTCAGTAACGGTAGAGGTCTTGAATACATATTCTAAAAGATAGTTGTGCCACTGGGATTTGCCAGCAAATTCCCAGAGCCCTAAAGTAGTGGCGAGCAGGTGTTTTTGTAGGTTGAGACAGAGCCTCTGTTTACTTCTGTGAGAGCTCACTCAGCTTTCTGTGCATTTGATCGTCTTGCAGCTAGGTTCAGACGAGATGCTGGTCTACAGTAACCAGTCTGCTGCCCACCGTCACCAGAAGCCACAGGGTCTATTAACGGTCTTGGGATTTTTACTGCAAGGGTGGAGGATGGGGACTAATGAGGGAAAATACTGGGTCTGGTTCCACCAGAAGCTCCTGCCAGCTGCAAGGAAATGGCAGATCTTTATTTATCCAATAGATGAGGTGCTGTATGCTGGTCTCTGTGTGAGCGCTTTATTTCTTAAGGAAAGGCTGCTGAGTGAGCAGGGGCTACCATCAGAACCCTGTAATCCCTACCTTTATGCCCTTGTCAGACTTTAGAGTAGATTCGTCGAAAAGTGTCATGCACCAAGCACAGAAGCTAACAGGTAATTCTGTAGCTTCTAACTTTTTTTTTACAAAAAAAAATTGATCTGAGCATATAAAGAGCATATCTGAGCATGATCTGAACATATAAAGATAATATGCCTGTTCTGGGAAATCTGGGCCTGATAGCCACTGTTCTTGGACCATATTGAGAAATGTTTAAAAATAAGTTGGCAAGTTAGCATCAAGAAAGGACGTACCAGCGCTTTGCACCTTTATTATGTTCCTCGATGGCATGGTGACAACTTTTACAGCTTCGGACTCTCCAGGAAACATATCTGGCCATCAAAGCAAACTACACTGAAGCGCGGCAGTAAGAGGCATGAGGGTAAGAGAACCACTGGGGCAGCCCTAAGCTTTGTTTTATTTTTAAGTGTTTATTCCTACCTAAATAAAGAGCTTTGTTTTGCTCTCAAGCCACTATTTATTATTTTTGTTGTAAGGGATAGATATGCAGTGGAAATCCTCAGGCTAAACAAGAAAGTCAAGGCAGGTAGTTATGATTAACACACTCCTTTGCAAAAGAACCACAAAATGAAACCAAAGATGGTATAAAACATTAATGAACTAAAATACAAACTTATTTGGGGGATCAAAACAAGTGAAAAACAAATAAACACCTCTGGCAAGATAGCTAAAGAGAAAAAGAGAAAACAGCAATTAAAGTGTAACCATACCAATTAGGTAGAGATTTATAAATATTACAAACAACTTTTGACCAGTCTGAAAACCATTAGATAAAATGAACTATCTTATTAGTAATCTCCCGAGTAGAAGGGGACAATGAACAGCATTAGAAAAGGTTAAACACAGTATGAATTGTATAAGTTAGGTGACAGGAACATGAAGTTTCACTATACTAGTTCTCCTACTTTAACAGATGTTTGAAATTTTCCATAAACACAAGGTAAACAAATTTTCAGAGGACAGAAAACAAAGTAATTTTGAAAGCAGGCAAATAAAGGGAAATAATCAAGAGTTTATCTTGTTTTTCTACAGAGAGTGTACCTCAGGGTAACCAAATATATGGAGAAGTTTCTCTTATATAAAGTAAAACCAGCCCTGGCTGGGTAGCTCAGCTGGCTAGAGCATCATCCTGACAGGCCAAGGCTGTAGGTTCTATCCTAATCAGAATACATTCAAGAAGCACACAATGACTGTATTAACAAATGCAGTAAATTGATGGTTTTTCTCTCTCTTCCCTTCCTCCCTCTTTAAAATCAGTAAATAGCAATTTTTAAATAGCACACAAAAGGAAAACCAGGAGGCAGGAAGAAGGTAAGGAAAGCAGCAGCTCCCAATTGACAGAAAACTGGAGGTGGGGAGACATGCTCAAGTAGTAACCCCACGGGGCCATCATCAGCAAAATCCCGACTGGTGGGAGTTTTTACAGAGCAATTAGCTCCGTTTCTTCAACAAAACAGTTGCAAGGGGGGAAAAAAAGATGGAAAGACTTCATCAACAATTGCATTGTATAAATTTGGACGTACATACATGTTTGTAGATGAAAGTATGATTGGGATTTGTTTCAAAATAATCTGCGCAGTGAGGAAAAACAGATGAAACAAGATTAGCCCCTAGCTGCAGCTGGGTATTGGGTACGTGGAGATCCACCACACTATGCTAATTAGTATATATTTAAGAATCTTAGCGACAAGAAGTTTCACTAACCCTTTTGTTTAAAGTCTCTCAGGATGTAGGTCTTTCTGGCTTTTCTTGATGAAAATATTTAAGGGGTCAGATATCAAATAGACCACCAGATCAGGCTTATAGCTGCAAAAACAAAACTAATAGGCACATTTGACCTTTGAACAACGCAGGGGTTGAGGGCACCAACCTCCACACAGTCAAGCCAGAATATAGTTTTTGACTTGCCCCCAAGTTTAACTACAGTTGCTACTTGGTACCTGGGGGGATTGGTCCCAGGATCCCTTGTAGACACCAAAATCCGGGGATGCTCAAGTCCCTTACATAAATAAAATGGTGTCCAGGGGTGTCCAACCTGTGGCCCATGGGCCAGATGGCTGTGAATGTGACCCAACACAAAACTGTAAATTTACTTAACACAGAAGATTTCTTTTAAAAAAACATTTTTAAAGATTTTATTTATTTTTAGAGAGAGGGGAAGAGGAGAGAGGGAGAGAAACATCAACATGTGGTTGTGTGTCACGTGCCCCCATCCAGGGACCTGGCTTGCAACCTAGGCATGTGCCCTGCCTGGGAATCGAACCTGCAACCGTTTGGTTCACAGGCCTGTGCTCAATCCACTGAACCACACCAACCAGGGATGAGAATTCTTTGTGACTGTGTGTTGCAATATATTTAATGTGTAGCCCAAGACAACTCTTTTTCCAGTGTGGTGCAGAGATGCCAAAAGATTGGATACGCCTGGCAGAACAATGCATAGTGGGCCTTCCATTCCATATCCATGGATTCCTAGCCGTGGATTAAAAATACCGTTTCCAACCTGTGGGTAGTTGAATCCATACATAAATGGATCACAAAAGTTCAAACCTGTGTTGTTCAAGGGTCAACTGTATTAATAAAATCTTTTTTGAATTTAGTTGGATACAAATGGTTCAAAAATGTAGAATTTACTTGAAATACAGTTTGTATTTTTTTTTTTGTTTTGTCAGGGAAACATTTTTCCTATAGGTGCTGTCATCAGAGAAATGCAATACCATATACATTTGTGGGAGAGTTTCATGGTGAAGCTCAGTCCAAGGTACCTCAAGTACTTGATGACGAGGACTTACTGTGTAGGAAAATCAGCTGATTTAAGAAGCAAAAAAGAATAGATTATAGCACCTTGCTCAATTACAATCAGTTTTCAAAATCCCTTTAAATGAAGTATAGCACACAGATAAATGCACAAATCCTAAGTATACAAGTTCAAGGAATAATCAGAAAGTAAATACTCCTGGTAACTGGTAGAAAGGTTAAGAAATGAAACATTTACCACACTAGAAACCTCTCATCCCCTCCATGACCTCCTTCTCAAAGGTAATCTCTATCCTGTTTTTGAACTTGATGTAAACAGAATTAAACATTATGTATTCTTTTGTGTATGGCTTTCTTTGTTCAATGTCACATCTGTGAGAGTCTTCCATGTAGCTTTTGTATAGCATTACTGTGTTCACTTGCACAATGATGAAGTATTCCACTATACGAATCTCACTATAAAATCTCTTTATTTAGTGCTTGAAAGTATACTTTGTCTAGCATTAATATAACTAGTACCAGCTTTCATTTGGTTCAAGACAATTGCTAACCAGGTCAGAATCTGATATTTATATTCTGCAGGATCAAGGATTTAGCAGATAATTCCATAACCTTGGGCAAAATTTACTTAATCTTAGGGCAATTTATTCCAATAGAACCAGTGAATTTTTCCCATTACCCTGCCTATATCTAGAACATAGGAATAAAAGAAAATAAATATACAAACCTCTGTGAAACATAAGAATCATTAATTTTCTGGTTAATTATACTTTCTTTATAGGAGCGAAAGTGGGAGGTCTACACCCAAACCCAAGTTTATGAATGCAGTAACTGGAACACAATTGTTATTGGAATTTTATCAGTTCAGCATAGATTGTTTTGACAGGAGCACAATGACAAATTTCGACCAGAAGTCGAAATAAGACAACAGAAAAAAATCACTGATGTAGAAACAATCACACACATTGTAAACAGAGTGGATTTGACACTTCCAACTACCCCTAACCCAGCACCCCAGTTCAATCATCGACAAACGCTAAGGATTGTAGCCTGGGCACAGCTTGTTGGACGAGGTCCTCTTACTTGCCTATTTCCGCACTGTCCAAGTTTGGCATGTCTTACAAATAGTCATCGCTATGAAATAGCTTATTTCTGAGAGAGAATAGTAGATAATTATTTAAGTATATGTGTGTGTCCCTACATGCTCCCAACTAGCTGCATGACAGCTTTAAGCCAAGTGTATTCTGACTAGAATTGCCTAGAGGCCTCATGCTCCATTTCAGGGGCTTCCTAGATCAAAGCAAGAGTTCAAGACGACTTGATGTATGGATTTAGGCTGACATTTCCACTATATCATTACATATCTCTAAAAGCGAAGTCACCACATTCATAACTCTTTATATGTTTCTTGACACCTAGCTCAATTTCTTGGTCAGCTGAATGAGTACTTTTTATTAAATAATGTTATGGGCTGAATTGTGTTCCCCCAAAATTCTGATTGGTGTCTTAAGCCCCCGTATCTCAGATTGTGACTGTACCTGGGGACAGGGCCTTTAAGAGAGGTAATTATGGTAAAATGAGGTCAGATGGGTGGGCCCTGGTCCAATAGAACTGGTGTATCAATACCTTGTAAGAAGAGATGAGGGCACAGGCACAAACAGAGGGAAGACCATGTGAAGGCACTGAAGAAAATGGCCATCTATAAGCCCAGGAAAGAGGTCTCAGAAGAAATCAACCCTGCTGACACCTTGACTTTGAACTTCTCGTCTCCAGAACTGTTCAGAAAATAAATTCCTATTGTTTAAACTATCTAGTCTGGAACACTCTGTTACATCAGCCCTAGCAAACTAAGACAAATAGTAACTACATTTTTTTTAAAGAGTTTTCTTAAACTTACAACTTGAAATTACATTTTTAATTTAAAATGCTCAGAAGTAGGTAGGCATTTTTCCCCTTCGGCAGAAATACCACCATCACTTCTGCAGTCTTGAAATTGTTTTGGTAAAGACAAGCACCGCAATTCCATGTACAGACCTTCAAGATTATAATCCCCACGGCTCTTGGCAGGACTAAACTACAACAGCTGGGTGCAATGGACAGTAGTAGATGACGTCAGGAAGACCTGGTTTCTAGTCCAGAATCCGCGATTAACTGGCGTGTGGCCTTGGGTAGGCCACTTCCTTCTGTGTCCATTTCTTTAAAAAGTGCAACTGAATTAGGTGATCTCTTAGATCCATTTATGTTAAAAAATTCATGATTCTTAATGATGGTTATAAGCACTCTGCTGTGTAAATAAGCATTTCACAGTCAAGTTTATAAAAACCTCACTTGGCCATAGGGTTATTTTACCCTTTCCTGACAAAAATCTCTATGTTTTTCTTTTAAAAAAAATCTATCTGGTTACATTTATGGAGATTTTATAGGTGATCCAGCAAAAATCAGTAGTGTTTACATTCATTTTATAATTTGTTAAGAATAAATTGTCTTCCAAAAGATCCTAGAGTAAAAGATTAAAATAAATTACTGTTTAGACTCCTACGATCCAGTATTTCTTTAAAGAAAGACCCTAGAAATAAAACACCTAAGGAAAAGCAATAATATAGGCAACTGGTAACTGTACTACCCTTTAATTAAAATGGACACAAACTTAGATTTATGGATACTAATCCCTACAGGGCAGCCAAAAACTGAACCAGACTAGAAGTGTCCCAACTCTTTTTTTGGCATTTCACATATATCATGCGTGTGTGTGTGTGTGTGAGAGAGAGCGAGCAAGAACTCCAACAAGTGCATCGGTATGCACTCGCACTAAAGGAGGAGCGCCACAGAAAACATCGCATTACAGGACAATTACAAAAGCAGTTTGCTCATCAACAAAACGAGAATTGTTCCTTAATTTAAAAAGAAACGGTTAGTAGATTTAGGGTTTTTTCAGCTTTTAAAGTTGTATAAATATGTGATTGCTACTTACTCTCTATGACAAGTTTAGATGGATGGCTATGAAAAATAAAAGAAAATATGACATCATTAGAATTACAGGTAAGACAAGGGGAAACCCAAAGTACAGACAAGAACACAGAAAAACTTTAAGAGCGTACAGATGTCATGACATTTATTAAAAGGCATGCTACAATGCTATACTTGTTAGGAAAAGAGATTAGAGATACCAAGTAATAGTCAGCAAATATACAAATTGAATGAAAATGGAATATACTGTAGTGTACAGAAGCTTGAATTAACCATGCACTACGCATTTAGAAAATATGTTTTTTAATATTTTGTCATCTCTTTGCATTTATAACAATTCACTCCAACAATCACAGAATCCTCCCCCCCCAATGCAACAAACTGTGTTACAAATGAAGCTGGTACTGCTGCTTATCAAAATATACAAGACAATTGATGTTTTATATAAAACCACTTTATATGTTAACTTGTTCCCAACCCCCCTTTTTTTTCTTTTTTGGCCTGGTTTAAAAAAATGTTGTTACAAATATTTACAGCATCTTCTGTTAGATGAACATTCTTACAAACTGAAAAAGGGAATCTTATGAACAGACCATGTAAAACACAAGACAATGTCAGAGGCTCCTAGCTGTGCTATTTTTTTCTTAAATACAGTACTGAAAATGCCCATTAAACCCTTGCAATCCTAATCCGTTCTGTTCACATTTTAACTCCCATTTTCTCTAAGTAGTCTATTCACCAATAGGAAATAGAAAGTAAAGGCCGCGTTGCACTGGGTCTTCTTTCAGAAAGGAGCTTGAGAAAAAATGCTTAATAGAAGTCAAAACCAGAAGTCAGTCTTTGGTCAGAGCAATGAGGTGACATTCTGATGCAAGATTTTGCTTGGTCAGTGATCTTTATAATTAGTACTTTCTGGGTGCAGGATGAATTTTTAAAATATCTGGGTAACAATGGTAAGAGGGGAAAAGGCCAGAGTATGACATCAAAAATAGCTATTAAAATATCTGTTATTACAACTACTATATAGATTCAAAAATTGAAAATAAGAGAACAAAACTGTTTACAGTGCTGAATTAAGCTTGGCATAAGCAGCTTTCAATTATGACTATTATCACCAAGGTCACTGGACCAGACAAATATCCCTGTTCTCTGGAACACATGCCTCAGGTTACAAAAACGGAGGTGACCACGAAGACTTGGAGCAACTCTGCTCTTGGACCTGCACAATGCTGTATAGTGAATATTATGCAATAAAGGCAAAAGTGTGACTGAGACTTCACTCAGTTACAATTCTTTACTTGTATGAATAGTCTGTGGGATAACATTCTTTTAAAACTATATAGTACATATTTCCTGAAAACCAGAATACTGATACTACCTTAGTCTTGAATAGGAAGAATAGGTCAATTAAGACTACTAAAGAAGGCACATAAACTTTGGTCCCGTTTAGTTTGTCTCCCTCTATAAAACCCCCGAAACTAATATTTTATTAGTTTACTATTTTTTAAAACAATTCACAACTGTTAGAATTTGCTCTGAAAAAAGACTGCAAATAGTCTTGTAGATAACAACACAGCTCTTTTAAAAGACAGCTGAGTTATATTTTCTTTAAAGGAAAAGTTTTGTGCAATCTAAATTGTATTTCTTTTAACACAATAGTAGAATATTTTAAGTCTGGCAGTTTTATTCTTGTTAACAGATCAAGAGAAAGGAAAGGCTAAGAAAAATGCTTTTACGCATAGTCATACTGTCTTTTTGGTTTTAAAAATAGCAGTACACATTAGGTTTTCTAAGAGATAGGCTAATAGTTTGGCAAACTTTGGGTTTTTAAGTGACTCATGGCGGGGGGTGGGGGGTGGGGGGGGAGTACATACTTCTGCGCTTGTCATTTTTTTTCCAAAAAAATATTTAGTGGGAACAGAAGAGCAATGACATGATCACATACTCAATGTGTATATCAACCTCGCTGCCTTAAGGACACAGAGTTTTGAAAAGTTTACATGAAAATGAACAGACATTTGAAAGAGTTACTTCTAACCAACTGATGCACAACCTATGACTATTGTAGACAGAGACAAAGAAGGCATTACTCTGCTCCCGGAAAGAATTAGGCAGACAGAAAGTATGTCTCTAAAAACGGTGAGATCTGCATCTTTCAACAACAACCAAAAAAAAAAAAAAAAAAAGAATCAAAAACAATGTCTATACAAATAAATGATCACCATATTAGTCTTAAAGAATTTAATGAGCTACTGGATAAAATTCTGATACTGTTCAGTCATCATTTAAGATTCTGGGTCATTTTTCTGTTTGTTTCTCACACAAAACACGTTACTGATCTGCAAGTTATTTAAATCTAAAAGAGGTGTTTTTTTTGGCATAAATTGCTACAGTTAAACATGTACTGCTATTTTTTTAAAAGTCCTGAATATATACACTTTGTGTAAAAGTGAAGACATTTCCAAAAGTGATAAGACAATACTCCTTAAAATAAAGTAAGCAAGCTTAAAAATAGAATACTATGTCAGCTGAACAGCAAAAACATGGCTTAGAAGATATCTAATAAATGCATGCCAAAAAGAAAAATACAAAGATCTAATTTTTCCACTACCCTGATATTTTAAAACTTTTTACAGAAAATATGCCAACATAGATACTGTAGACTTTTAGCATTCAAACAGCAAATAGCCCAGAATAGACAACATTGAGGTGCTACAGCTAATTTTAGACACAAATTGATGGTTTCAAACACACTATTTTAAATAAGAATACCTTACTTTCCAAATCTTAATCTGATTAATTTTCTTTGTCAATAAATTAAAAGGTATGTAATGTGTATATGTATGTACATCAGAAGACTGCATGTGTATATATACATATATACACACACTTATCTATACACACACATACACAAATCCCTGAAAAGGATTCAAATGTTCTCAGATTTAAAGGCCCTGCCCCATTTCAAAATTACATTCAACACCATTATGATCTCCCCTCTGCTACACTTTTGCTATGCTTACACACTGAATGTTATGAGAATCATGACTTTAAATTACACAGTAATTCTTAACTCAAAGCACATGAAATAATCCAACTAAAAGCAAATGAAATAATCCAACATGTGGCTGAAAATTTGAATAGTGCCTATATAAAAGGAAAAAAGGAAGCAAACTTTGGGAGATTTCTCCAAGAAATTTTTTTCTCCCCCCTTACTCAGTGTTTCACTGAAAATACATCTCATAAGTGAAAAAATAAGAACTTGTTAAGTGATTATACTGATCTATTCAGTCAATGCTATACAGACCCACCCAGAAGGTCTCAAGTTAGTGCCCTCCCTCCTAGTCTATCAACCTACTATTGCTCAGTGTTGCATGAATTCTGCTTAATTAACCCATAATGTCCTCTGTCATCTCCAATTTTTTGTAAAACTTCTTTTGCAGAAACCTTCCCGTGTCCAAACTAATGGCTGGAATATAGCAAAAAGATTGAGATATTCATTTTAAAGGTGAGATGAGCCACTCTGAGAATCTGAAAAGTGTAAAAGCGAGGGACAAAAATGTCCCTTTTGACAATTCCCGCTTTAAAAAAATCTGATCAAGCACTGAAGGAATAATTAACAAAAGCAAAGTTTCTCATTAATAAGAAACAATTTTACATTATACGATCACTGAAGCAACATTAAAATGTACTCTTACATTCAACCAAAAGAAAAGCAGGACAGAGAGTGAGAAAGAACCCACTCTGTCATACTCCACATATGTGGGCACTCAGCTGTGAAGGCTACAGTAACAAAGAGAAGCAAGTTCTCACTGGAGTACTGAGGAAAACCAAGTAATCCTGAGACAAAATATGATGGATGATAAAGGTTAGACAAGATCCAGAAACTGAGATTGCATTTCATAGGTCCAAACAGGTGCGCCATACTGGCAATGACCGCTATTGGTCAGAATGTAAAGAGGCCTACAGGTGTGCACTGAGTTATTCTCCAAACCATTTACCCTTCCCCACCCCATCTCTGCACCAAAGCACCATAAATTTGAATAAAAACTATTACTTATTGAAAACCACTTAAAACAGCAATGAAAAAAACTTGAAAACCCTTACCAAAATAGGGAAAGAAAAGACAAACACTCACCAAGCCCACAATATAGCTCTCAAGATACTTAGATAAAACTCTAACCTATTGTATCATAAGCACATAAGGCACATAATAAGAAATTAAGTAAATACACAGTAATTCTGAATAAGTATTACAGATTATAGTGGTACAAAAAACCCTTGAGATTAATTTATTTCTAAAAGAAGACCTTACCAAAAATAACTTTTAAAAATCTGTCAAACCATATGATAGACCTGAATATTTTCCTTAAGACTGTAAACTTTTTTCTGAAAACAATTATAAAAAAGTAGTTTATAAGTAGAACTATTTTTTAAAATTTTCTGAGATCATATGATATTACTCAGCAAATGTGTTAGTTTTAAATTTAAAACATGATTTTTCCTAATAAAATTATTAATTATTCTAACACCTTAATTGATCCTGGCTGGAATTTCCTTGGGGACAGCTGAGACACTTCGTTTCTCCAAACAATCTTAAAAAGTTAAGGATATGCAATATTCAAAGGAGTGTCTTACAGTGAAACAAACCATTGAAAGAAAACATGGAAGTTTATCGATCTGCTTCCAAAACAACCTAATTTATGTATAACTATCAAAATAGGTAAAATAATTTATAAGTGAACATAATTCTGAGTCATAAAATTAAAAACTTGGTTGTAAGAAATTGAAATCACTTAAGTCAAGTAATTTTTAAAAGTTGGTATGCTTAAATTTTTTAAAGTACAAAGGAGTTTAGAAATGTGTAAGGCTGATCTGGACCCAAACTAAAAGAAAGTCTGTCCTCTTGAAATCTGACTTGATATGGGGAATGAGATTACTGAAAAAAGGTTTTTTCCTGAAGATCATTTTCATAGAAACTATGGTATAAGGAAACACATCTTTGATCACCTATTAGCAGGGGGTAAGGGGAGTAATCATCCCTTCATTTTTTAAATATACTTGAATAGCAAACTCGGAAAAAATTATTTGTGTAAAAGAGGCAGAATTGGTCTAGAGATGCTTCAGTCTATGTCTGAACATTTCACTGAAATTATGGTCCAGTCTTAGGAGAAAAATTCACAGGAAAGTCAGATTGTAGATTTTGAGAAGGAAACTCTGAGGTGGTGATTTTCTCCAAGGTCATGGTTATGAAGCTCAATGAGGGCCTGGATTGCTTCTTCCACAGATCCCAACTGAATAAGGGCCATTTTGCGATCTTTCCTGAAAATGGTATAAGAAATATAAAGTGTACAGAATTAATTTTGCCTATAAACCGTCTCTTCTCCCCAACCCTAGGAGACTTCACTGAACTACCTTAAAAATTGCATACCATATTTAAACAAGGTTAATTTACTTCTTAAAAGAAAGGACTTACTGAAAGAATTTAAAAGCCTTCACTGTACATCCAGCTTCAGTGAAAAGGTTCTTCAGATCATCCATTGTAACAGAAGGTCTGTGAAAACAATCAGAGAATCAACCAAATGTCTCAGCCCTAATTCTACATGAAGCAGAGAGAATAAAGCCATGCAGTGAACACATGATTTGGAACTACCCTAAAAAATGTCTGAGGTCGACACATACATGTCCTCAAACAATAGAGTTTTGCCTCAAATCTTTTGCAAAAGATGTACACAGGTATATAGAGAGCAAGAAAATCTTTCTATACAGAGGTGGGAAAATGTAGGTTAACAGTTGTTAGTATGTGAAAGTTTATTATTGTATTAATATTTATTAATTATTGTATTATTTATTTGCATTACAATAAATAATACAATTTGCAATACAAGGGTTTTGCCCACCCTTGTATTTATTCTTTCAAAGGATTAGTACCCATAACACTGGCTTCAGTAATTAACTTTATTACTTCCAAAACTATATCCTTAGTTTTACTTGTCTACTATAGTCCAGAGTTCTACATTTTAAACTGCTTCCAGAGTAATTATGAGTATGTGTATGTGGTAGTCAGGCTCTAAGATGGTCCCCAATTACTCTGGCTTCCTAAAACTCACACCCTTGAATACACCCTTGCCATGCTGAATAGAGATGTCCTTCGTAAGCTTTAACAGTATTGTAGAAATGACACATGTGATTTCTGAGACTGACAAACACTGTAGTCCCCACCTTACATCTTGAATCATTCGTTTTGGTGGAAACCAACTGCTATTTCATGGGGATACATAAGCAGTCATATAAAGAGGTTCTTGTGACAAGCGAAGGCCTTCTGTCAATACTGGGCACATGAATGAGCTGCTTAGGAAGTGGCCCCAATTAAACAGTCAAATGCAACCTTATGAGAGACTCTCAGCCAAAACCACCCAGCTAAGCAACTTCTGAATTCTTGACTCACAGTTACAGTATGAGTTAATGAACATTTACTACTATGTTAAGTTTTGGGGTGATCTGTGGATAGCAGGAGATAACCAATACATTGGTCTATCACATGAGAGTCAACTAACTAAATGCAGACTCTTCCTCTCACAACTGCCAGCAAGGTCAGTATAGCAGAAAAATGATTAGCTCTGCAAGGAGACAGAGCTGTGTTCACATTCTATTTCTCATTCATTTGTTATGCAGCTTTGAGTAAATCACTTAACCCGAGCCTCTCAGTTTCATTGATAAAGTGAAACTCATGACCTTACCTCAAAGGTCATTATGAACAAACTGAAAGAGACAAAAAATAGAATACAGTAGACCCCCTTAGTCACGGTTTTGCTTTCTATAGTTTCAGCTACCTACAGTTTGAAAACATTAAATGGAAAATTCGTGAAATAAACAATTAAGTTTTAAATTTGGTGCTATTTTGAGTAGCGTGAGGAAATTTCCTGCCATCCTGCCCTACTGCACCTAAGAATCATCCCTTTGTCCAACGTCTCCACACTGGACGTGCTGCACATCTGTTAGTGACTAGACACCTCAGCACTCAGATCACCCACAGTGATGGTATTCCTGTGCTTGTGTTTAAGGCCCCCTCATTTCACTTATTAACGGCCCCAGAGTGCAAGAGTGGTGATGCTGGCAATTCAGACATGCCAAAGAGGAGCCATAAAGTGCTTCTTTTAAAAAGTGAAAAAGAGAAAGTTCTTAATAAGAGATCACATTTATGTAACTTTTATTACAGTATTTTGTTGTAATTATGCTGTCTTATATTATCATTAATTTCTTCTGTGCCTAATTTATAAATTAAACTTTATTACAGGTATTATGTGTGTATAGAGTCTTGAAACATATTTTCTGTAAATAAGGGGAAATATGGTAGTGGTGACTAGGGACTAGGGAGTAGAGGGAAATGTGGTTATTGTTTAATGGGTATAAAGGTTCAGTTTGGGACCATGACAAAGATCCAGAGCTGAATAAAGGTGATGGTTACATAATATAAATGTACTTAATGTAAACATACACTGAACTGCACACTCAAAAATGATTAAAATGGTAAATTTCAAGTTGTATATAATTTTCAAAATTTAAAAATACATTTAGTAAGAAGATTAAATGAACCCTGGCTAGTGTGGCTCAGTGGACTGAGTGCTGGCCTCTGAACCAAAGGGTCACCAGTTTGATTCCCGGTTGGGGCGCATGCCTGGGTTGCAGGCCCAGTCAGTTACTCAGTGCAGAGGGTGGGCGCGCATGAGAGTCAACCACACACTGATGTTTCTATCCTCTCTTTCTCCCTCCTTTATCCTCTATTTAAAATAAATACATAAAATATATTTTTAAAAAGATTAAATGAGGTAATACACATAAAACACCACCATAGTGCCCAGAATTTGGTAGATAGTTCAGAATACATTAATGTCCTTTCCCACTGCTACCCACAAATGCTATATGTTGCAACTTGAGACCGGCTTCTGGATAATGTATTATATTTAAGTAGGTAATAATGACAGTAGCCTGCCTCTGTACCTGAATATGTTGCCCCTTTACCTGACTCTATAGTGATGAGCTGCTGAATTTCTAGATCAACATAATCTATATAGTTTTCTTAAGTGGCTCCTCCAACTTTCTAGCTGGCATGAGGTTTGAGCTATTGCCCAATTCAGATTTAAGGTTTCCCCAAGCAGCTTAATTGGAGACTTAGATGGAAGTCCAAGTAATCAACAGTTTTGAGTAATTATTTTCTATATCTATGCATCTCCTATTCTCATTCTCAATAATGCTCTAAAACTTTACCCCTCTCCATTCCCTCCGTCTTTAAATTTCCACACATATATAACCATACACCCCAGCTTTTTACCCACCCTTTCCAAAGCTTTCCCCTCTTCATGCAATAGATTAAATTATACAAAATTGCCATCTTGGTTGGTTAAGGATTTCAAGAATTAGAACAGGGGTTGCCAGGTATTTTCTATAAAGGGCCACACAGTAAATACCTTAGGTTTTGATGACCATACAATTTCTGCTGCAACCCTTCAGCTTTGCTGTTGTAGCTCAAAGCAGCCACAGGTAATATATAAATGAATGAATGTGGTTGTGTTCCATGAAACTTTATTTATGGAACATGAAATTTGAATTTTATATAATTATCTCCAATGACAAAATATTTTCCTTTTGCTTTCCCACCACCATTTGCAAATGTAAAAAGTTTTAGCTGGCTCATGGGCCATACCAAAACAGGTGGTTTTGACCCACAGGCTGCAGTCTTACTGATCCTAGACTTACAAGGTGACTGAAGAACAAGTCTGCTATAACACTGCTTAAGACAGAATGTTCACCACAAAAATCACTTTTAGCTATAATTAATTATAATTAATGGTGATTATAATGAACAATTATATATGGCTTTGCAGCTTATAGATAACAAATAATTCTTTTTAAAACAAATTCTTAAATACAGAAATTATTTGATTTTACTAAGTTGGTTACTTGTCTTCTATACAAAGGGAGAACAAATATATACCAATGCAATATTTCTGCATAAACTTATTCTTATACCCTTTTATAACCAGTAAGGAACAGGTAACTAGTTGCTAATTTTCTACTTGGAAAGAAAATTTTAAAACACTGCTATCTTTTACTCTTGCCATGAAGGCTGAAGATACAATCTTCTTAAGACATAATGGCAAATGAATCATCTCACAAAAAATGAGTGGACAGGACAACCGCTACATTAAAATCAGAATTTTTACCTCTCTTAAAACACATGCTACTTATTTTAATAATTATGAATTATTAGTCAACCATTAGTAAGCATCTAAATGAATAACCAATCAGGTACATACGGGATGTTGGAAAGATGCAGAGTGGCTGATGGTGGAAAAATATTCTGGAAGT
The DNA here is from genome assembly GCF_004126475.2 of Phyllostomus discolor. Classification (NCBI taxonomy): domain Eukaryota; kingdom Metazoa; phylum Chordata; class Mammalia; order Chiroptera; family Phyllostomidae; genus Phyllostomus; species Phyllostomus discolor. The sequence continues at coordinate 196,634,241 of NC_040905.2, forward strand.
TTTTAGAGCCAGGCTTTTTGAAGCGATGCAAAGGACTGTTACTAAAATCCTTAGTCAGACCTTGGTCTTCTTGTCCCTCTCGAGGAAGCTGAACTGTTTGATGTTTGGACAGTGTAGCACGAAGCACTTTTCCATAAAGTCTCTGACCGCTCAGATGGTTCATTGCTGGTGCACAGGAAGAAAATAAGAAAAGCTTGGGTATTAAGATAGAGCCTCTGTAAAATTTGTCTAAATTATAAAAAATTCCTTTTATTTAGTCATTTAAAATTCTATTGTTAGTTTCAGGGTAAAAACGGTTATAAGTTTAAAATCTCTTACATATAGAAGTGTATTAATGATTTAATTTTGTTATAAGGAAAGAAAAGCTGTCAAACTAAAAAAAACTATCTTCCCAGCACAATGCTAGGAAGTTCCAGAGTACCTGAAATGTAGCAATTGCATAAATCAGTTTAATCTCAAGCAAAGTATGTTTTATAAAAATTCTGAGTGCTAATATAATAGCCACTGCAACAATGAACAGTGAAACCACAGAATGACACACTTTGTTGTACCATCATTATGACGTCTGCCCAAATTTTTGTCATGCAACAGTTCTACAAAACTTAATTTAGAAAAACAAGCAATCAAACGGAATAAAATTAAACAAGGCAAGTGATGTTTAGTAGTTTAAACTTAACAGAAAAACCCTAGCATCAAAGCTCTAAATAGCAATATGTTCAAGTAGATAAATGAACTTCAGGGAGTAATAAATATTTTTAATTTTATAAAATACAAACATGTTTAAATAATAATAAAGACATTAGCACAAAGAGGTACTCTTCAGTAAAAGTATATCCCTACTAGTGGTAAGTTTATTTTATAGGAAAATTCACATACAAAAGGGAAAGGTCACTGTTTTTATTATTAATCATTAGTACCTAGCTGAGCTTGATTTGCATCTGCCATTTGAACCAAAGCATTTTCTTTCTTATTAAACATAATCTTCACTCGATGTACATCACCATATACTCCTAATTAAAAAGACAAAAGAAAACAGTTTTTAATACCTGACTGTGTAATATTTAATTAATTTTACTAATACATTAAAAGGTTTCTTTTCTCATAGAGGTGGGGGCAAAAGTGGGTTTAGAGTTGTGAATATATGAGACAGTTTATTCTTGTATTATTATTTATTAATTATTATATTATTTTCAATACAAACAACTGTGAATCTACTTTTGCCCCGCCCTGTATACACTCCCTGGGCAATTTCATACACACACTCCCAAATCTGTACCTCTTCTATGTTCCACATCACCCCTGTCCCCTTCCCACTTCAGTGTTCCCAATCTCTGTTGATAAATATTACCGTCATCCAAATACTTCCTCTAGTTAGACACTTGGAATTCTTCTTCGACTTTCTTTCTTTCAACTCTTACCTCCAATAATCACCAGCACCCACTGATACTATGGCCTAAACATCTATCACATCTGGACTGTCACAAGAGCCTCCTAACTGACTTCATCACAACTAACCTTTCTGCACTGGTGTTCCCCACAGTGAGTCCTACATCCCAAAGGACAAGCAAAATGATTTGTTTATACAAAACCAACATGAGATATTACATTTAACTACTTTTTAATATGTAGATAAAATTATAGGCAGAAGTTTCTACAATATGAAAGGTATTCTCTCATTTTCTTCCATTTGGCATATTAAAATATATCGCAGTTTATGTGCTACAGGGTATCAATATTACAAAAACAAGACCCTTAAGGAGTGTTTGTTATCTTGTGGGCAATCACCTAAGAACTTCTAAGTGAACTTAGAGAACTGAGAGATAATTTTACTTTTGAAATTTAAAACCAAACAAGTATTCTTGTCCTGTTCACAAACATGTTGTTCTTTTTAAAAATAACAAGTGGCTGAAATAGATATTATTTTTTGAAAAATAACACAACTTGTCCTTCAAGCTGAGGATGATTTTTTTCAAATGAGAAATTAACTACTTTTAGAAAGAAATGTGCTTTGACTATTAAAAAGACATGAAAATGTATCATTAATACATGATTGCATTATTGAAAATTAATAGAAATGTGTCACCAATAAAAACTTTTACTACAAATAAGCATAAAGGATCTTTGTGGAATGATCAAAATGTTCTAAAATTGGACTTTGATAATAATAATAGCTGCACAATTCTGTAAATTTACTAACAATCATGGTGTTGTGTAGTATATTGTCTGGCTACAAATTACACTTCTAAAATGCTGTTTAAAGCCCATTATCTACTCAGAAAATTTAAAACAATATCCCATCACAGTAAAATTCTTCCAAATGGAAGTGAGTTTTAATCTCATCTGTTAAAAATATTCTAAAACAACAGTTCTCAAGATCAACTAATTTAACAAGAAATGAAACTTTTCTAACAACAAAAATTAGTGGATTAGACTGAAAAATTAGTATCATAATTAATTGGGTACAGCAGCAATGAAACACTTCTATTTATAATGCATATGCTTAAGAGGTATCTTTTTCAGTTATGACAACCATTGAGATCAAGTACTAAAATAAAGCAAATTTAAAATCAACCCTTAGAATATTGAATCAAAATACAAAAGATTTCTGAAAATAATAAAGCATATCAAAATCATATTTCTTACTAAGTATTAATAGCGTTTTATGAAGTTTTCATCATTAATAAAACCTCTAAAATATTAAATATACCTTATTTAATTGCTCATATATTTATAGATATTATACTATACATAATGAATACAGTACAAGATGGATGAAGTATATAAATAATTAAGCATATATACATTGGGAGTACATGCTAATTTTTTTAACTGAGAAACACTATTAGAAAGTTTAGAGATTTGTAAAGCCTGAATCTCATTATGTCTCTCTTTTCCTTAAAAGTATTCAATGGTTCCTCACTGTTCTTAAATTAAAGCCGAGCTCAATGATTTAGCTTACAAAGCTTTTCACGATGCCACCCCTATCCATGTGTACAGCTTCAACATGTCTCTCCCTTACACTCTCCACTGGACTTGCTTCACTGTCATGTCCAGAAGCGCTCTCTCTCACTGCCCGTATTTGATAAAGGCTTATTTGCCCTCCTTTTTCTGCCGGTTAACACTTACTCATTTTTCACAAGTCAGCTTAACTATCATTTGTCTTGATATATCATCTTTGATTCCCTCAGCTAGGTTAGGACTCCCACGTACATGTTCTCTTTTTTACAAAACTTTATCATAATTACTTTTACTAAGTCTTATTAGCTGCTCTATTATCTGTCAAAAACACTACTTGGCACACAGAAACAGTCAATAAATATTACTGAATGATGAAATGTGTTCAATCCACATCACAGATAGAAAAACAGAAAAAAAAAAAAAAACCACCCAACAAAATACAAACAACTTACCAAATAAGATAAATAATCCATGTGGCGTGATAAGCTGAAAAGGACAATACAAAATGTAAGTGTCTAATTTAAGTAAAAATTTAAAATAAGTTTACTTGTAGTAACAATTGACTTCGTTTAAAGCATTTATTTTATATATTTCCTCTATATATACTAGTGTTGAGTTTTAATAAAAATCATTGAAATAAATTTAAAATTTTTATTTGAATACAACTTTTCATCAAAAACCACTACAGACCTCCTCCTGAAAGACAATTTTATACTTTGCAACTCACATCAGGATTGAGATTGGTGACAAGCAGAACAGAATTCCCTGGTATACCACTAGCCCCAGGAATGGCCATCCTTCCAGTGACAGCAGAGGAGGCGAGTGTGAGAGGACCGAGAGCTCCAGGAACAGCTGGGACTGACAGACCTTTTTAAAACATCAAGAGCATTTCATATTCTAGTTATCTGGAGATTATAACAATAAATAAATCAATGCAGACAAAAGCAAAAATAGGTAAGAAAATGTGTCAAAGCTACCATAAGGATATCAAAGGCCAGTTTTCTGCCCTACAGAGTCTGTCTAGAAGTCAAGTTCTTTGTTCTTTAATGTTATCATAGTCAGTATTCTATTATCAATACAGTAATTTACAGAGCAACTAAATTTACTGGTCTTAAAAACCATTGGAGTTCTCAGAGAATCTATCGACTACAAGCACTCCCTCATTTCTTGAAATAGGTGTATTCCAGTACATTTCTATAACATAGATACAATTTTCATACTGACTTCTACCATAAAATAAGATATAAACAAGGTTAGACTGAAAAAAGTCCAGCCGTTGCTAACATAACAATGGTTTGCTTGACATTGATGTAACCTGGCAGCTAAGGAGAGTGTGGACTGGAATGTGCATGTGTAAATAATAATGAGTTCACTGTACTAGTCAGTGGGGGTGGTGGACACCCTTGAGTGAGCATGTGTACTGTGTGGCCCGTGGCATTCAAAACGACTGAGCAGAACAATGAATCTGCATCAAATTTTGCATTAAGCTTAACATTCCTCCACGGAAACTTTTCAAATGATTCAGAAGGCTTATGGGGACGATGCAATGAGTGCAGTGCAAATAAAAAGTGTGGCACAAATGCTTCAAAGATGGTCAAGAATCTGTTGAAAGTGATCCATGTTCTGGAAGGCCAGCAACAAGCAGAACACTTAAAAATGTTGAACATGTACAGGCTGCAATCAACAAAGGCTGGTGACCAACAGTGAGAGAACTACAAGCTGATCTGGGGATTCCAAAAATCACTGTCTGAGATTTTGACATAAGATCTTGGAATGAAACACGTGGCAAAAATCATTATGCAGTTTCTGCTACCAGAGTAGAAGGAACACCGTGCTGCAATTGCTAATGACTTGATTCAAACTGCTACCAACGAACTTGATTTGGTGCCCTGTGACTTCTGGTTTTTCCCAAAACTAAAATCACCTTCAAAAGAAAAGAGATTTCAGACCATCGATGACATTCAGGAAAATGCGATGGGGCAGCTGATGGTAATTCCAACAAAAGATTTTGCAGTGTTTTGAACAGTGGAAGAGTCTGGGAGAACTGTGTGAGGTCCCAAGGTGCCTACTTTGAAGGGGAGTGAGGCATCATTGTCCTATGTACAATGTTTCTTGTGTCTTCTTCAATAAATATTTCTATTTTTCATAGTACATGGCTGGATACCTGCTGGACAGACCTCGTGTGTTTTAAAAATCTTTTAGCAGAAGTCACAAATATAGTCACAAATGCTAGGTGGTACTGCATGTTCTAAAACTGGACTGTGAAAATGCGCAACTCTGTAAATTTACTAACAATCACTGAGTTGTATATCTAAGACAGGCATACAGCCAGAAATGTATGACACTCTGTATGGGAAAGCAGTACGTAACCTTGTAAAGTGTTATATACATATTATTACCATCAACTATAGATATATAGAATTCAATATTCTTTTGTATCAAGAATTTTCAAGCTATTTCCTTGGATATTTCAGAACTACTGAAGTTTCCATTATACTGCAATACTGACACTACATAGTGTATTTGAAATAACACACCTGATCTGAAGGTCCCACTATTTAGGTTCTCAGCTTAAAAATTATCTAAGGTAGCGCTGACTGATGTGGCTTGGTGGGTTGGGCATTGTCCCACAAACCAAAAGGCTGCTGGTTCGATTCCCTGTCAAGTCACATGCTGGGGTTGGGGGCATGAGAGAGGCAACTGACCAGTTTTTCTCACAAATCAATGTTTCTTTCTCTTTCTTCCTCCCTTCCCCTCTCTCTAAAAACAAATAAATAAAATCTTTTTTAAAATTATGTAAGGTAAAACCTCTAGTTTATATAAAATGGGCCAATTCCTTAATTCACTGATTCTTAAAGCTCAAAATTCCTTGTAATAGACAGGATCTTACCACTTTACCACAAACCATGCAGTTAAATTGCAATACAGTTTGCATTCATACTGGTATTTTGCTTGATGAATCTAATGTCCTTACTACTATCCTGCTGAATTTCCAAATTGTGCAGAACACATCTCAGGCTGGATACCCTTCCATGAAATTTATAATCAATAGTTTTTCACATGGCTTCTTATGTCCCTCTAATCCAACCCCGTAACATTTGAATAACTTATTTTTTCATTTAAAAATTTTTTCACTTATAGTTTACATTCAATTTTATTTTGTATTAATTTCAGGTGTTCAGTATATTGTTAGACAATCATATACCTTACAAAATGCTCCCCCTGATATTTCAAGTACACACCTGGCACCATATGTAGTCATTCGATATTACTGATTATATTCCCTATGCTGTACTTCTGTAAGCCTATCATATACCACCAAAAGCACACCTTAGCTACACTGTAGGATGCCCATGTGTATGTGTGTGTACTTGTACAGACACAATCATTCTTTGGTATCCATGGATGCCCACAAATACCCAACTATGAGGATGCTGCTCAAATTCCTCACATAAAATGGCAAAGTATTTGCATATAACCTATGTACATCTTCACATATACTTTAAGTCATCTCTAAATTATTTATAATACCTACTATAATGTAAATGCTAAGCTCTGTGAATGCTTGTTATACTGTACTGTTTATGGAACAATGACAAGAAAAAAAGCCTGTATACATTCAGTAAATACACAATCACTGTATGCACAACTATATATATAGTGCACATCAGTAACATTTCTGTCTCCGAACAGTTTCAATCCGCATTTGGTTGAATCCAAATATTCAGAGCCCATGGATATGGAGAACTGACTGTATATCCCCCTGCAAGACCTTAAAAGTCTCATCAACTTCTCTTTCTTAACATCTACCACAGTATTTTATACATAGTATTTCAAAGAGAAATATCTAAAATGACAAAAACCCACATCACTACTTTGAAATGTGTATCAATTGTAACACTTGGGGGCTTCAAATAAATAAGAACAGTGTACAGTGCCTGTATTTTAATGGAACAGGCAGAATATTCATTTAGCATGCTAACATGTCTTAAAACCACCAAAACCCCTAAAACTTAAACCTTGATCAATCTTCTTACTGCCCTTTTTTTAAATTAACTTCATCCTGTCCATCAAAGAAAAGTAGTTAAAATTCCCTGAATTAGAAGGGTAGGATATAAAGATTATTGCCAGAGAGCAACTACATTGTGACTTAAAATAGTTATATTCATAAATCAACTGGAAGCCAGAAGTGTAATATGTAGTCTAGCTCAATGTTAATGCCACTCTTCTGTCAACCTCAAAATTTTCTTTAGGAACCGGAGGTAAAACCACAAAGAAATTTTTTCATCTCTGTAAGTTATGATCAAACTTATCTGTTTACTCTTTGGAAAAGAGTGATAGTCATCCTGTCATGTATAATGTGCTCCCATGTATAGTGCGCACCCACGTTTCTGGCCCAAACTTTTAAGAAAAAAATACTTCGTTTTAATTTTTTAACTCAATTACTTATTTGTTTATATTTAGATATTTGCATTTTGTATTTTTGAATATATCATGGTATAAGAAATTTTATGTAACAAATAATTACCAAACACAAGAACAGATACAAGGTATTTCAGGTACTAACCATGTATAATTGTGCATCCTTATTTTTCCCTCAAAAATCTGGGCAAAAAAGTGTGCATTATACATGGCAAAATTATCTCCGTTAGCTAAAGAAAAAAAATACATACTCCCTCAAATGAACAGTATGTATACCATCTTATGGTAATCTTTTGAACTCTCTATTGACAAAAAAAGAGAGACAGAGAGAGAGCGAGCGAGCAAGCACGTGAGCACGCACTTGCGAGAGAAAGGATTTATGAGTAAGTTGAAACTAGATGTTTATTAATTCAAATATTTACTGACTGTGTAATATGTACTGAATGCCACCAAAGGTTTGAGGACAAACATAAGACACAGGTCTGTTCAACATATAACTGGTAAGCCTATCAGCAAAAACAGAAGCAGTCCATACCATTTTATACAATATCCAAAAAGGCAAACCTAAGGTTATTTAATATAGTCAACCTAAAGTTATCTGTGCTAATGGCAACTATAAACAATGCAGAACATATAATGGAGATGTGCAACTAAGAGTGGAACCAGAGAGAATTATCTGTAAATATACGGAAGCTGTGTATCATACAATAAGCCACTTCTATGGTTAGTTAACATAATACTTTTATTATAAATATGGTAACATTATTCAAATATGGTACCTTCAAATATGGTAACATTATTCACCTTGGTAAGCTCCTAGAAAATACAGAAAATCAGAAAGATAATTTCAAATTCAACTTTAAAAGAGTCACCTGTAGCTTGAGGAAATCCAATGGCTGGGGCAAATCCAGCAGCCCCCGCATATGGTGAGGAAATTATACCTGGTGCACCTAATGGGAAAAAGAAACTAAAATAAATATACTACCTTCTATGAATATGGTTATAAAAACAGTATATAATGGATATTTGATATATTATTGATAAAGACATTTGTTATGAAGTAAAAATTTAATGAACAAGTGATCCTTAATGTATGCGTAAAGAGTCTCTGCCACTTACAGAGACTAACCCCTTTCAACTGGGTTCAAGATTTAAAAGTACAGCTTAGCTGTTACTTAGTTTTGAGTTATTATTTTGTTTCTTTTTTTTTTAATTTTAATCATTGTTCAAATACAGTTTTCTCCTTTGTTGTTTCTTAATTTTGTTATTTAGGTTGAGATTCTTGCCCATACTTAGGGGATTGTTTTTATTTGAAAATCATCAAATACTTGTTAAGCTGTACTGTACCCTATGTGGTACTGCACTGATAAAAAGGAAATATGGAATAAAAATCCTTGCCTTTGAGAGGTTTACAAACTAAAAATGTAATTAAAGGAAATTTGTATGCTGAAGATCTAGCAGTTTAAATACAAACGTACTGCAAGTGGTCTAAGAAGAAGGGATCGTAGAGGATTCATTCTGATTGTCTGAGAAGGTTTCTTGGAGATAAAACCTGAACTAAACCTTATGTATTGAAAAGCACAGAGTTTAGTGTGTGCTAGATGCTTAACAAATGCTGGTACTCTTCCCTTTCTTTTTAGAAGCTTGGTAACTGCATCATCAACAAAAATAGGACTTAGTTCCAATGCAGGAGTCAGTATTAATAGAAAAACAATTTGGCTTTGGGTATGTCAAGGTAGAGGTAAAGACATTCAACTGGAAATGCCCAACAGTGGAAATGAGGGGACAAGCTCAGAATAACTATCATAAGAAACAGAACTGTAAGTCATCTATGTAGAAATAAATATAAGAAAGCCATGCCAATGAGAGCCTTCAAATATGTCACTTAAAAGGGCACACTACAAGAGATGAAAAATCTGCTAAAAACAGAATCTGGGAGTATTAGTACACTGAAATGGTAGAGGAAGAAAGAGGATATTTTAAGGAAAAGAGGAAAAAACAGCCTTAGATAGTTGAAAAATATGAATTATAGTGCTTCAGGATCCAGACAAACAAACTTTTTAGAGGTAAGTAATTAAAAAGGTTAAAAATGAGAAATGTACAAGATAAAGAATAATGTTAGAGCAACAGTGGAAAGTTAGATTGTGAGAGTCAAAGGGAGTATTTTTTTTTGGTTTTGTTTAATGATAGGGTGATGAATATATTTATAAAAAGAAGAATGTAGGCTGTATTTTACAAAGGAGTTAAAAGCTTATGTAAATTTTTTCTCTTCATTGAAGAGAATTATTTGACAGAATTAGTTAAGTATATAGCTGTGATTTATTAAAATAGTTCAAGAAAATACAGTCATTTAGACTTAGGGATAGAGCCAGCAGAAAGAACTGAAGGTATAAAAATAAACAACTGACAGAATAACTGATACAATAAGAAGGGAAACATATTTACACAAAGCATATTATGAGCCAAACATTCCTCCAGTGCTCAATGAAGACAAGAATCTCTGTCCTTCCAAACTCCAGTCAACTGAAGATCATAGGTAAAACGAGTCATTTTTACAAGAGTAACTATATTTAAAGCATAAGGGAAGACAACAAAAAAGCTTCAATATGGATATGAGTAATTATAAAAATGTACACTAGGAAGTTAAACATAAGAAGAGACAAGGAATGCCAAATGTTTACTTGCCCCTTCCATATAGCTCTGGCCAGTCACGTGACTTGCAGTGCCTCCCCCTATGGGAGGAACATGCAGCCTATGCCACTCCCACTGCATGTGATCACGTCACAGAAACACACAGATGAACATGCTGCCTCTATATAGCAGTTTTAAGAGCTGTTATATTATAAATCAACTCTTATTTTTTACTTTCTGCCACAAGGATGCCATGTCTCTAATACAGTGAAATGAAATGTCTTGGCCCAGGCCCTAGATCACAAAGGCATATGAATAAAGGTTGCAAAAGCAGATTCACAGCTGCCTGAGTGTTGATGCTATGAGAGAAACAAATAATTGCTGTAAACCCTGAGATTTGGGGAAACAAGTGAGGTACTTTTTAAACATAACAAAGAGACTAATACAGATGCCCACTGAGAGAAATATGAGGTGGACCAGTAGTAGGTTTTAGGGAAATGAGGAAAATTTTGAGACAACTATTACAGAACATAAAATAGTGATGCATATAAGAACTGGCAAGCAATTACCAGGGTCAAATTTTAAATAATTATTTACAAGTAGAATATGATTAGTAGGAAAATCTGTTAAAATTTGAAAAAAAGAATAATTTATAAAGTTCCCTTAAATCTGCTCCTCACAAACGCAGAAGCAAAAATATTGTAGCAAAGTAACCAGTTAGATAATAGGTTAGTATCTTTATGAAAAGATTATACAAACCTTTAACAAAAAGATCTAAGATTTGAATGATTAAGAATAGACATTTGGAAAATGTACCATTACAATAGTATTAAGGGAAAACAAATTAACAGGCATTTTTACCTATGAAATCAATTTATCAGTGTTGTTTAAGCTTAATGTCCAACTGGAGAATGATTCAATATACTGAGTCACTAAACAAAATACAGAGCCATTCATTCACAATATTACAAAGAGTGTGTACTATGAAAAACATACAATTATAATTAAGTGTTTTTTAAATGTGGGTATAGTAGCAGACTAAATAATACAGACCAACCTTATTGCAGAAAATGTTCAATGAAAGAATAAAAATGATGTTTAAAAAAATCGAACAGCTGACAGGATAAAGAACCAAGCCAAAAACCTAACCCAGTGAAGCCAAGCTTTGGTTTTGTCAGCCTGTGGGGTGGTAGACAAGACACACATTCTAAGGTTAGCCCAAGGAAGTCACTAGGAGGGCTTTACAACATTAATCTGGAAGTGTAAACCTCAAATAATCCACCTCATTTATCTGTTCCTCTATGCTAAGGAGACTGCAAGGAAAGTTACTTATGTGTCTAGCAAAGAAGGAACAAAAATATTTCTGGAAAAGTTCTAATCAAATGCAAGGTGGCATGCAAATTTGCAGCCCAAATTCCTATTTTTAGGGGTCCACAGTAAAATTAATAACATTCTTAATTTGGATAAAGATGGTTCAAATATAGAACTTTTTAAAAAAGTATATTTTATTGATTATGCTATTACAGTTATCCCATTTTTTCTCCCCTTTATTCCCTTCTGCCATGTAATCCCCTCCCACCAGCATTCCCCTCCCTTAGTTCATGTCCATGGGTCATACGTATAAGTTCTTCAGCTTCTCCACTTCCTATATTATTCTTAACCTCCCCGTCTATTTTCTACCTACCATCCATGCTACTTATTCTCTGTACCTTTCCCCCCATTCTGCCCTCTCCCTCTCCCTACTGATTACCCTCTATGTGATCTCCATTTCTGTGATTCTGTTCTTGTTCTAGTTGATTGCTGAGTTTACTTTTGTTTTCTTTTTAAGTTCAGTTGATAGTTGTGAGTTTGTTGTCACTTTACTGTTCATAGTTTTGACCTTTTTCTGTAAGTCCCTTTAACATTTCATATAAAGAAGGGCTTGGTGATGATGAACTCCTTTTACTTTACCTTATCTGGGAACTTTATCTGCCCTTCCATTCTAAATGATTGCTTTGCTGGATAGAGTCATCTTGGATGTAGGTCCTTACCTTTCATGACTTTGAATACTTCTAGCCTCTTATTGCCTGCAAGGTTTCTATTGAGAAATCAGCTGATAGTCTTATGGGGACCTCTTTGTAGGTAACTATCTCCCTTTCTCTTGTTTTTAAGATTCTCTCCTTATCTTTAATCTTGGGTAACTTAATGATGATGTGCCTTGGTGTGTTCCTCTTTGAGTCCAACTTCTTTGGGACTCTCTGAGCTTCCTGGACTTCCTGGAAGTCTATTTCCTTTACCAGACTGGGGGAGTTTTACTTCATTATTTGATTTCTTAGTCTCAGCACACCTGTTATATTGTTAGGGGGTGGAGCTTTAGGTATTTGCTAGGGCCGGGCAGGGCAGGGCAGGCCACTTCACTGCATTGTGGTGCGTATGTGGGAGAGTAGTCAGAAAGAAAACAATGCTGCCTGCTTGGCTCTTGGCTTTGAGTCACTTCTCTTAATACCCACAAGCAAATTGGGCCCTTCTGGTGCTTATTCCGGGTGGGTGGGTTTGTGTATGTTCTAGGACCCCTGTGGGTCTCTCCCATGAACTCTCCTGTGAGGCTGAGAGTTTCTCCTACTGCCACTTAACCCCCACAGGTTTTCTCAGTCAGAGGCTTTGCTTTGAGGCTTTATTTCCGTGCACTGGAACCCTGGGTCTGTCTGTGAGGTCTCTCTTCCCAGTTGTTCCTCCCGGTTTATGTGCACGCAAATGTGGGACTGTGTGGTTTGCCAGTTGCTGCCTTGCCACATATGATCTCCACCCTGGCTACCCATCTCTGCCCCTCCTACCAGTCTGAATGAATGTTTCTTCTATAACTCTTTGGGTGTCAGACTTCCATACAGTTCGATTTTCTGGCAGTTCTGGTTGTGTTTTGTTTTTAAATATGCTGTCCTTCTTTTGGTTGTGTGAGGAGGCAAAGTGTATCTGCCCACACCTCCATCTTGGCTGGAAGTCTCACTATAGAGCTTTTAATATTGAAGACAAATTCTCTCTAGAGGTATATACCACCTTGATCCTAAGCCTCAAAAAACTCATCAATTATACAAATATAATAACTCATCAAAAAAAAGTAAACAATATTTTATTGCAGAAATACTGCCACAAAGATTTCAGACATTGTCTGGCTGATGCTGCTCAGTGGATTGAGAGCAGGCCTGTGAACCAAAGGGTCGCTGCTTCAATACTTAGTCAGGGCACAGGCCTGGATTTCGGGCCAGGTCTCCAGCAGGGTGCACACAACAGGCAACTACACACTGACTTTTCTCTCCCTCTTTCTCCCTCCCTTCCCCTCTCTCTAAAAATAGATAAATAAAATCTTAAGAAAAAAAAGATTTTGGACACTGGAATTATCAGATAAAGATTTAAAGGCATGTTGAAAAATACCTGTAGGGCTGGAGTCAGTTTTTGAAAAAGAATTACATAAAATTTCTAGAAATGAAAAGTCATTATTGAAATCTAAAATGACCAGAAAAAATTAAGAACAGATTAGACAAAGGTAAAGAGATTGTTAATGAAATAAAAGTTAGGCCCTAAGGAGTTATTCATAATGCAGCTCAGAGATAAAGAAATAAAAATATAGAAGTTTGAGGCACTCAGAATAGAATAAGAGGGTATAACAGGTCTAATCAAAGTTCCAGAAAGTATGAAAAAAAATAGTGGGGACAGTTAGTATATGAAAAGATAATTTCTAGAACAACAACAAAAAGATACCCTACCAAATCAAGAACCCCAATGAGCTCCAATCAGAACAAACCATACTGAAACTACACAACATCAAAGGTAAAGAAAATATCTACGGAACAGCCAGAGAGGATGAGCAGTACTTAAGTTGACTGGTAACTTTCTCGGAGCAACGATGAAACCCAGAATACCGTAGTACAACTTCTTTAATATACTGGGGAAAAAAAAACCCCAACCCCCCTATCAATCTAGAAGTCTATACTAAGAAAAATATCTTCTAAAATTGACCACAAAATAAAGACATTTTGGACAAATAACAACTGCAAATGTTACCACAAACTTCCCTAAGTGAATAGTGAAGGATGGGCTTTAGGCACAATGTGATTCCCAGATGCCATATCTGTGTTGCAAGAAGGAATGAAAAACCTCAAGAGTTATAGATGACTTAATCTAAATGAATACTGATTGTACAAAACAATACTAATTGCTAGGTAAAAATAAAATTTTAAAATATAGTATCAATGAGTTCAGGAGAGGTAAAAACTTCAGAAGAGGTATAAGGAGTTAAGGCAGCATGAGCAAAACCTGAGAGTATCTGGAGAAAAGCACTCTAGGCAGAAGGAAGAACCAGTGGAACAATCCGGAGGTGGGAACATAACTAACATGTTTTAGAAACAGGAAGGGTATCAGTTTGGTGGGCAGAGGAGCAGGGAGGGAACATCAAAGGGGATATGTCAAAGAAGTCCAAATGGAATGGGTGGTATAGGGCTTGATAATTCAATATAAGAATGTGGGCATTTACTCTAAAAGAAATGGAAACCTCTGGAGGGTCATCAGCATTAGACTGCATTATATGACTTAGTTTTCTTATTTACATACAAGAAACTATACACACATAGAAGGTGCTAAGTGAACAATTCTGATGTATATTTAAAATATGTGAAACTATCATCAAATTAAGATAACAGATATTTCCATCACCTCGAAAATGTCCTTGTGTCCCTTTGCAGTCCATCTCTTTCCAAACCCTGTCTATCCTCAGGCAACCAGTGATCTGCTTTCTGCCATATAGACTAGTTTGCATTTAACAGAACTATATATCAACAGAATCACATATTTTTTATCTGCTTTCATTCATAGTAATGTTTCATCTGGGTTCTTTCATTCAGTATAATCCTGTTGTCCTTATCAATCTGTTCCTTTTATATTGCTAAATAGTATTTCATCATGTGGATTAATTCTATTTTGTTTATCCATTCACCTGTAACAGAATTATTTCTAGATTTTGGTCATTACAAATAAAATTACTATGAACATTTGTGTACAAGTATTTGTGTGAACATAAAAACAGTATGCTAATGAAAAATGTTACACATCTTTGAAACAGTGAGCCTTTTTAATTTTAGCTGTTCTAATGGGCAGGTGGTAATACAGCAATTTTAATTTCTATTTCCTTGATGACTACAGATGTTGAGCCTCTTTTCATGTGCTTGTTGCCACGCATACACCAACTTGTGTAAAGTAACTCTTCAAATTTTTTGCCCATTTTTATTGGTTTGTTTTCTTATTATTGTGCAATAAGAGAGTTCTTCATATAACTTGATATAATGAGTTTGTATGATGTGCGTGTTGCAAATATTTTTCTTCAAGTCTGTGTGTAGCATGTCTTTTGGTTTTCGTGATGGTATATTTCAAGCAGTAATACTTCAATTTTAAGGTACGATATATAATTAATTTCATTTTATGGTTGTGCTTTTTGTGTTTTAAGAGACCTATGCACATCCCAGGTTGCAAAGATTTTCTCCTACGTTCTCTTCTAGAAGTTTTATAGGTTTAAGCTTTACACAGAGGTCTAAGATCCATTTCAAGTCGTCAGTATGGTGTGAGATATGAATCAATGTTTATTTTTTTCAATATGGATACCCACCTGTCCAAACTCTACTTGAAAGATTTTCCTTTCCCCATCAAATTTTACACTGGCAATTTTGCTGAAAAGCAATTAGCTACATATGTGTGAGGTTTATTTCTAGATTCCCTATTCTGCTCCATTAATCATTATATATCTATCTATCCAACAATACTTTATTGGCTTGATTACTGCAGCTTTATATTATCTTGCAATTACAATTTTTAAAAAATTCTTTTGAATATCCTAGATACTTTTGTTTTCCATTTCTATATAAATTTTAGAAGTGCAGTGCATCTTACTAAAGAAAAAAGTTATTAAGGGTTTTTCAATGTTGCTGAACATGAAGTCAAGAAACAACTCTGCCTTTCTGTATCAGCAACAGTTAGAAAACAAAAAAACAATGATAGCTAAAATTTACATTGTACTTATGCCATGCACTATTCTAAACTCTTTATGTATACAAGTGCATTTAATGTTCATCATAACCCTATCGATTAAGTGCTACTATTATGCACACTCCATGTATAAGGAAACAAAAGTGCAGAGCAGTTAAGTAATTTGCCCGAGGTTATACAGATAATAAATATTAGATCAAAACTATGAACAGTAAAATGACAATGAACTCAGAACTACAAACAACTGAACCTAAAAATAACAAAACCAAAAACAAACTAAGCAGAAAACTAGAACAGAATCACAGGAATGGAGATCACACGGGGGGTTATCAGCAGAGAGAGGCTGGGGGTGGGGGAATAGGGAATAAGAAGTATAACTGATAAGTATAAAATAGACAGGGAGAGGTTAAGAGTAGTATAGGAAATGGAGAAGCTAAAGAACTTACATGTACGACCCATGGACATGAACTAAGAGTGGGGACAGTGAGGGGGTTGCTGGAGGGAGAGGGGTACAGGGCGGAAGGGGATAAAGGAAGGGGATAAAAAATGGGATAACTGAGTAACATAATCAATAAAATATACTTGAAAAAATGAAAAATATTAGTTCTAGAATTAGAATCTAAAAAGTATGGTTCCTCAAAATAAATCTAACAGAACATCCAAACCTTTATGGAGAAAAGTCACCAAATTTACTGAAAGACATTAAGGACATCCAAATGAATGGAGATGTACAATGTTCAAAGACTGAAGATTCTACTGTAAAGATGTCAATATCTTCTAAGTTAGGGGTCTCAAACTCATTTTCACCGGGGGCCACAGAAGCCTTGCCATTGCCTTCAAAGGGCTGAATGTAATTTTAGGACTATATACACGCAATTACTCCTTAGCAGTTACGCGAGTAATTGCTTGCTTAGGAGCAGTTAAGCTCTGCTCCTAAGCAGAGCTTGGCACTGTGGCCAGACAGGAACAAGGTGCTGGGTTGAGTAAAACAAGGTGGAAGGCCAGCTTCAGCCTGTGGGCCTTGTGTTTGCCACCTGTGCTCTAAGTGATGTAGAAAATCAGTGTAATCCAATAAAAACCCCAATAGCTTTTTTTGATAAGTTGATCCTAAAATTCATGTATAAATGGTCATTGCCAAGATACTATCGAAGAATAAGGTAAAATGACTTCCTCTATCAGATATTGAGAGCTGTGGTAATGACAAAAGACAAACAGGCCAATGCAACAATTCCCAGAAAACTACTAAAGTAAACATTAAGCTGAGGTTTTAATGCTATGAGATAACAATGCTGAAACTATTTCTTGTTTATTATAGGATGAAGCAAGTAAGTCTAATGGAAACTAGCTTTCTCATTCTTGAAGAAGGAAGTTATCAATGTGAAAAAAGGGTGCTGGGTTGGAATTAGAGGTATCTGTTAAAATTTGTGTTTTTTAAACAAACACACAGAAAAATGGAGCACACATACACATATATCCTAGTAATGTCCATTTAAAGTTCCTAACCCTGACAGGGTTACTCAATTGGATGGAGTGTCATCGAGTACACCAAAAGGTTTCGGGTTTGATCCCCAGTCGGGGTGCCTATGGGAGACAACCAATGTCTGTCTGTCTGTCTTTCCCTCCCTCTCCACTCTCTAAAGTCAGCAAATATATCCTTGGGTGAGGATTTGAATGAATGAATGAATGAATGAATGAATGAAAGAAATAAAGTACCTATAAGCAATGATGTCTTCTTAGCAATGAGCATATCTAATGCCTATACCTTAATTTCCAAATACCATTTCTCATTAAAAGAAACCAGGGCTCATTTTTCACAGTGCCAAGGCAGGGAAAGTAAAAAAAGATCTGATATATCTTCTGCCAGAAAGCAAGAAAGTGCTCAAATGATGATGGGGATATTTCAAGAGGCCACAGAGGCCAGTGTAAAAGAGCTCCCACTGGCCAAATCTGAGACAGCATAAGCATAAAATGAAAAATTAGTATACAAAATTATAACCCACAGAATAAGAATCTATGAATCCACAGACATAAAAATAGGTAAATGAGTAATAAATAAGCCATAGAGATGTAATGCATAGTATAGTAAATACAGACAATATTAGACTATAATTAGGTAATGTGATCCTGTTACATTGGCAATCATATAATACATAAAAGCATCAAAGTAACATGTTGCACACCTTAAATTCACACAATGTTGTATGTCACATGTATTCAAAATGAATAAATGATTGAATGGGATGATGTTAAGAAAAAGTCCTTTATAATAAAATCCCAGCTAATAAATGTAGAAGAAATAATGGAATTATCAAATCACCAATATAGCAACCATCACAGCAACAATTATTCTTGGCAATGTATGCCACAACTATTATTTACACAGTCTCAACACATCTCCCTACTAATTAATTACAAAAAGAAAAACGGTAACTTTACTGGAAGAAACTTGGCAGAAACCACTTTAATAAGTGATTGTAGGGGTTCAGAATGAGTTACTCCAAGAACTGCCTTTGAGGTAGGCAGATTATTTTGAGCTAGGGGCTACTACTGAAACCCTGCGGGCTGAAGAGAAACTTCTGCCCTCATTTAACTTCCAAAAAGAATTTAAATTAGAAGCCTTGCACCAGAAATAACTTTTATGATCAATCTATCTATTGATACATGGCAGGGAAAACTACCAGTTACTAAATAAATGTCTGCTTTTCTTATCCTGCAGTGACCTTTCTTCCCTCTGGAGACCCAATGCAGAATGTCATACAAACCTCATATTCTCTTTCTGTCACTGAACCTCTCATGCATGTGGGGTCTTTGACTTTCTCATGCATGTAGGGCTCCCATATGTGTACTTAAGTTTCGCTATTTTCTCTTGTTCATGTGTCTCATGCAGATTTAATTATTAATATTAGGCCAGCCGGAAAAACCTGGAGGGTATAGGAAAGTTTCTTCCTCCCTCCATGATCAAAGTTATTATCACCAGGAACAGGATAAACTGGCATTGTGTGTCTCCTGATGTGATAAACTGAGAAAAACACATTATTTCAGCCAAAAAAACCCAAGCACTCATACTGAGAGACATTCTATACAATACCCAATCTGAACTCTTAAAAAATGCAAAGGTCATGATAGACAAAGAATGGAGAAATGTTCCAAACTAAAGGACTCTAAGAAAACATGACAAATGTTAGCCCGATACTGGTTTGGATCTTTACCAGAAAATATTCTCTTATAAAGAACATTACTTTCTGCCCTGGCTGGCACAGCTCAGTGGATTGAGCGTGGGCTGGGAACCAAAGTGTCGTAGGTTCGATTCCCAGTCAGGGTACATGCCTGGGTTGCAGGCCATGACCCCTAGGCAACCGCACACTGATGTTTCTCTCTCCCTCTCTCTCTCTCCCTTCCTTCCCTCTTTACAAATAAAATGGATGAAATCTTAAAAAAAAACAAACATTACTTTCTCAACTGGTAAAATTTTGAAAGGTCTATGGATTAGATAATAGTGTTGTATGAATGCTGATTTCCTGATTTTGATAACTGAAATGTATTTAGATAAGATTGACCTTGTTCTTAGAAAATACACAGTGAGGATTTAGAAGATCCATCATACCTGCAACTTACTCTCCAGTGATTTGGGGTGGGGGGGGGACCTACCTACCTACACACACACACACACACAATCAGAGAGATGATACATCTCTTTGTACACGTACATGTGGCATGATGTTAATAATTGAGGAGTATGAATGAATTTTGGTATGAATTTTGGCAATTTTTGGTATATCCTTGCAACTTAAATTATTTCAAAACAAAGTTACTAAAAGACTATAAACTTTAAACAGAAGTATATAGCTTTATGATGTCAGAGTAACAAAAGATTTCTTAGTAAGACACAAACACACAAATATAAGGAAAATGGCAAATAAATTTGACCACATAAAAATACCATAAAGCCAAAAATAGGAGGAACACATATAAACCAATACATGTAACCAAAACAGGACTAGTGTCTGGAATATATTTTTTTAAATTTCTACAAATAAACACAGGAAAAGGGAAGAAACTAAACCTGAAAATAGGCAAGAGAGTTGAACAGAAAAATTCATAAGGGGTAATGGCCAATAAACACATAAAAATATATTCAATGTCATTGGTGATCAGGAAAATTTCACAGAAGCATTGTTCATAATAGGCTCAAACTACAATAACCCAAATGTCTATCCACAGTAGAATGGAGAAACAAACTATGGTATATTCACACAATGGTAACCTATATACTTGACGCTATTGAGAATAAATAAGCAAAAGTCACATATAAGAATATGAATGAATCATGTCACAAAAGAAAATAAACAGCATGATTCCATTTAATTAAGGGTCTAAATATAGGAGAAAACATTTTTTTTTTAAATTAGCACTTAGGGCTTCATAATAAGTGCTAAGAAAACAAAAACAAAAAGCTAAAAGGCAAAGAATGATTATTATCAAATTGGAGACTGGTCATCTTGCAAGAGTGGAAGCACAATCAATAAGAAGGGTACAAAGAGTGCTTCTTGAGTATATATAAATATTTAATTTCTTAACGTAGTTGACAATTACATAGGCATTAAAAACTTATTTACATGTTTTATAAGCTTTTCTATAGATATAATACAAGGTGAGGTAAAAGTAGGCTTACAGTTTTGAGTACATGAAATAGT
This sequence comes from Phyllostomus discolor, assembly GCF_004126475.2. Lineage (NCBI taxonomy): Eukaryota > Metazoa > Chordata > Mammalia > Chiroptera > Phyllostomidae > Phyllostomus > Phyllostomus discolor. The sequence continues at coordinate 196,654,955 of NC_040905.2, forward strand.
TTATTCTTCTATTATTATTCATTATTGTGTTATTTTCCATATGAACAACTGTAAACCTACTTTTGCCGTGCCCTGTATGTATCACTAAAAACAAAAACAGAGTGCTCACAACTCAACCCTAGGAACTTTAAATGGCAACCTTTAAAAAGGACAAAGAACGAATGGATAGGAAAAAAGTTAGGAGCGTGTGGTGTTTCAGAAGCCAACAGAACAAAGAGGGAATAGTAAACTTTTAAACAATATATAAAAAGTACTCTCTGATGAATCACTTATCTTAGGATATAGGCATTACTTTGCAATAACTTAGAATTTTAACACAATGAAAAATTATATTAATGGTCTGATATTTTCTATTCAAGAAACCAAATATCCTCATCATATTTTTAAAATGTCCTCTTTCCACAATGCAGAACGTTAATTACACCAACAGTATATAGTGAGTTATTACAGTTAAGTGCAGTTCTGCATTTCAGAGTCAGTTTTGGCAAACTTCATTGATAGCCCCAATTTCTATCAGGTATTACTGAACTGGTAAATACAAAGACCTTTGGGTCTGTAAAATCGCACATGTAAGTAGGGGCTGGTAACAAATATAAAACACAAACATTGGTCAGACCAAAGCAAAAACTTAAACAATTTTAGGGACTTGAACTTAAAAACAGTTCACTTGACTTTGTCAGTTATGAATAACAAAAAGCTTTTATTTGAAAATAAAGTTACAAACTGTTTTCCAGAAAATTTTGGACAAGCATTTGGCTATGGATTCTTTTTTCTCACCTGTAAAAATGAAGATGGACTAAAAACCACTCAAAGTCTCAATTAGCAATATTTTATGTTGTCATTTGGGAAAAGAAAATCAATCATGAAAAGTAATAAAATTTAATAGTTTACCTAAATATAAACCACACTTTTGAGAAGTGTACAATCGAAAAGTAGCATACATTTACCTAATGATACATCCAACTGGGCCATCCACTGCTTTTTCCTTAACATTAAAGGTTTATTTAAAAAGTATAAATACAGTTTCGGTCAGGGCACATATAAGAATCAACCAATGAATGAATAAGTAAGTAGAACAACAAACTGGTGTTTCCTCCCTCTATCCACCTCTCTCTCTCTCCCTCCCTCTCTCTCAAATCAGTAATAAAATTAAAAATAAATGAAACCAGAAAGTATCAATATATTGAGAACTAGTTTTAAATAAAAGGAAGTTCTTCAAAACAACATTTACAGACGCAATTCAGAAGACTGCATTTTTAAAAATGCAAAACTACAACTTCCCACAAACTTAAGGTAAAGATGGAAGTTCAGAGGTTGAAAAAATAAAACAAAACAAAATAAATCCTGTTCTTTGAATAAAGAATATATCACTAATTTAGGTTCTTGTTTTAAAATATCACTACTTAAAAAGAGAAAAGTATTTCTCTCAAGAGCAATTAAACCAATATTTTGCTGGCTATAAACCAACATAGTTAGCTTGGCTGGTGTGGCTCAGTGATTGAGCATGGCCTGCAAAACAAAGGGTTGCCAGTTGGATTCCCAGTCAGGGCACATGCCTGGGATGTGGCACCCCATGGGGGGCATGTGAGAGGCAACCACACATTGTTGCTTCTCTCCCTCTCTTTCTCCTTCCCTTCCCCTTTCTCTAAATAAATAAAATATTTTTAAAAATATCAACATATTTAAACTAATGTTTATATGTAAAAGACTACTGATTTGAAGCAAATGGTTGTATGGCTGATAAAGAATAAGTAATATTAATGTTAGAAAATAAATCTGTAATTTTTAATTTCAGATATTCACTTGTTTTGCCAACTGACAGAATCTACAAATATTAAAATCTAAATAATGGACACATTTCATTCTATGATCCCTGCCATCCTTTGGAAATCCTAAGAGAATCCAAGAAGAAAAGGCTAGCTGACATAACACGGATTAATAAATGAAACGGTGTAAGTTCAGAAAACTTGCTTTGTGACTCAAAACGGAACTACTCACCAAAAGCAGCAGCCATAGGGGGTTCAAGGGATGGATGGCCATCACCAGTAGGAAGGTCTAAGCGAGTGAAGTCTCTGCTTTTGTCATTATTATATTTCACATTAAGGCTGGTGAGCTTGGAGAAGTCAATACGCAGAGTGCAGCATGCATTATAGATATTCTGGCCATCCAGAGCCTAAAGCATGTAAGAAAGGGACTGATATTTTGCAAGAAAACAACACTGATAAATCAAGTAGCCTCTACTTTGACACAGAATGGCTATGAGATATAAAGCAGAGAGCAATGGAATACAAAAACCAAAGACCTTTATTTATGTTTACCTCTGTCACTGTGTACCTAAGAGAGAAAAAGAAAATCTCTAACTCTCAGTTTTTTTCATCTGTAAAATAAGAATAATCCCTATCTTGTCTCTGGTAAGACCAAGTGGAAGAGGAGAAATGTAAAGGCTTGGAAAACTATTATGTATCACTGTACATTGTATTTGCTATTATTATGATTATTTTGTCCACAAAAATGTTTAAAGATATTTTAATTTTCCATTTCATCTTAATTCTTTTAATGTAGTTTATTTACATTAAGATGAAATAAAGCCGTTCTAAGTGATACTTATCAGAACAATATATGAAATATTATCTACCATTTTTCGTCTCTTATAAATTTTTTTAATACTGTGACTAATAAGCTGAGGGAAATCTGGAGTCAGTTCTGATACAAGACCAAAGATTAGTAATCCCTCCCCTTTGCAAAAAAAAAATATATATATATAACCACTTATGACTGCCCCAAATACCCAAACTTATAAAAATAGATACCAGAAAGCAAGACACATAAAAATAAAACAAAAATACACAAATATGCAAAATATCCTAACTTGTAATAGTATTTGGTGAGTATGCCATCGTAAAGGTACAAAATAATATAAATATGGAGGTAGAAGGTACAGCACATATAAAGGCTATATTTCTAATTAAGAGCTAGACACTATGTAGTACACAAAAGTACAACAAACCTTGTCGCTATCTTTGGAAAGAATTTAGAAATAATTCAGATACTGATGTAAGACAGATTCTGGTTGAGGATAGATACCACTAGGAAATGGGTCAGATATAACTAAACTGAACGTGAAATTTTATATCTTGTCAAAAGTCAAGCACTCATGCACTAAAGCAAAACAAAAAACACTATGAATTGACAGCAACCTATTTCCTGAGATTTAATATCTTCACTAATTTAGAGTTCAACAAGATTCAACAGTGAGTGAGGTTGCAAAAATAGTGAAATCAATCTTTGCTAATTTAATAGAAAAAAATGAAGGTCAAAGGCAAAGATAATTCTACTTCATTAGTCAGACTATATCAGGAGTACCTGTGCTCAATTCTAGTTAAATATAACAAACACAGAAATGAGTCCCAGAGAGCTGAGAAATAATAGGTGATTTAAACCATTTCATATGAACAAAGAAGTAATTTTTAGCTTACTGTAAAAAAAGAGCACATGAAATAGTAATATTTAAAAACGGTAATTTTATAAATGTATATTTTACTACAATTAAAAATACATATAAACTGGAGGAAGGAAGAAGACATGATGGTTTTCTTCATATTACTGAAGTGACTAATTAACACTTGAAAAATAAAAAAAAGATAATAATTACCATTTTGGCATATTGTGCATTCAATGGGTCAGCATACTGAAGCAAGGCTTGAAACTGATTATTCTTTGTAAAGGTGATAATTTTCAAGACTGTGCCAAATTTAGAAAATATCTGGAAAAAAGTTCACATTAGGTTAAATCTAAAGAAAAATTAAACTAACATGTTTTATAAACACAACTTGATTCATGAATCCCATTTTTAAATAAAAATAATTTCCTCTATTAAAACTGTTGGTACCAAAACAACTTAAATCAAGCCTAAGATGTTAAAGTTTCAACACCCATGCATGGTTTAAAACAGGACCTAAACCAATAGACACTCAAATATTTAACCTATTTTATATGTCAAAAATGACACAATACTAAAACAGGATGCTACAATAAAAATTAATTAATGTTATAAGATAATGGGATTAAAAGTCTATGAATGGAAGTGAAAGAGTCATTATGGATCATCTATTTCACTCTGACAATCAGCATCATCTACTTCTCAAGAAACTACAAAATGTTCAATACAAACTGCTCTATTAATTCATGAAATATTCACAGAGCACTGTTCTAAGCAGTGGAAAGTCAGCAGTGAACAAACAGAGACAAAAGTCTCTGCCCTTATGAAAAAAGACATGTGATAAATGAGCAAATAAATAACAATGTCTGGTTCTAAAAAAGGGCTATGAATTTAAAAAAGAAAAAGGGATGAGAGTAAACCAGAATGCAAGTTAGGAAGGTGCAAGGGTGGTCAAGGAAAGCATCTCTGAAGTGGAGAAGAGGAATAGACAGAGTGTGGGGAAGGTTTCCTGAGAGATCTCTGGTTACCAGTGCTCTTACAATACTGTTCTACTTCACCAACACACAGGATCATGGGCAGGGTTACTACAATGCGTTTTGTTTTTCTCTTACATTCCATTTTAAATTTGAATCTTAATGAGCTAGAAACTTATCCTTCTGCTTCTAAGACTAAAAAGACTGTTATTCTGTATGCTGGTAAGAATCTGCTATTATCAAATATTATGTCTGAGTGTCCTGAACAGGACAAATGCCCTGCTTTTTAATTATCAGAAAGAATAATAAAGAATATCCTAAAGCAGAGGCAACAAAAAAATAAATTAAACATCAAAATTAAAAACTTCTGTGCATTAAAAAACACTATAAGCAGAATGAAAAGGCAACCCACAAAATGAAAGACAGTATCTGCAAATCATGTATCTGATAAGGAGTTAATATCCAGGATATATACAAAATGACAACTCAACAACAAAAACCCAATTAAAAAATTAACAAACAGCCTGAATGGACACTTCTACAAAAAAGATTAACTGAACAGCCAAGGAAAACAGGAAAAGATACTCAACATCACAAATCATTAAAGAAATGGAAATAAAAACGATGAAATACCACTTCAAACCTGAATAAAATAATAAAATAGCCATTAGCAAAACAAAAAACAGAAAGTATCGTGTTGGTAATGATGTGGAGAAACGGAACCCTGTGCACTATGGAAAATATTATGTGTTCCTTCAAAAAAACTTAAAAATAGAATTACCATATGAACCAACAATTCCAGTTCTGGGAATATACCCCAAAAGGATTGAAAGCAAGAACTCAAAGATGTTATTTGTACTCCATGTTCATAGCAGTATTATTTACAACAGTCAAAAGGTGGGAGCAACCCAGTGTCCATCCACAAATGAATGATAAACAAAATGTAGTATATATATATATACAATGGGATACTATTTAGTTTTAAAAAGGAAGGAACTTCTGATACATGCTATAACATGGATATCCCTTGAAGAGATTATGTTAACTGAAATAAGCCAGTCACAAAAGGACAAATGATGCAAGATTCTACTTGCATGAGGAACTGATAGTAGAAGTCAAATTCATACAAACAAACAGGAGAATGAGAATGGTGGTTGCTAAGGGTCAAGAAAAGAGGGGAATGGGGAATTACTGTTTAATGGGTATAGGAACTGTAGTATGGAAAGATGAAAAATGTCTGGAGATACATATACTGTGTTCACTACTTAAGGCCACTGAACTAGACACTTAAAAATGGTTAAAATGGTGAAATTTATTTGTGTATATTTTACCACCCCCCAAATAAAGTATCCTAAAGTCCATTTTTATAACAATTGACTGATATACAAGAATACCTTTAACATGTACAGATATAATGAGGTTAAAAATTAGCTTGCTGCCCTGGCTGGTGTAGCTCAGTGGATTGAGCGCAGGCTGCAAACCAAAGGGTCACTGGTTCAATTCCCAGTCAGGGCACATGCCTGGGTTGTGGGCCAGGTCCTCAGTGGGGGCCAAGTGAGAGGCAGCTACAGATTGATGTTTCTCTCCCTCTCTTTCTCCCTCCCTTCCTTCCCTTCTCTCTAAAAATAAATTAAATTAAAAATTTTTTTAAAAGAAAAAGAATTTAAAAAACCCCTGCTTGCTTGTTATAGAAAAGGTATTTTTGGGGTTGTTGCTTTCTTCTTCTTTTTTTGTTATTGTATTTTGTTCCATTACCATTTATCCCCGACACAAAAAATGGGAAAAAAGCATTCTGTTTCTAGAAAACAATGTATTTCTATTCTATAAGTTTTCTTTGCCAATAATTTTTCAGAATAAAAAGAAAGACTCAAATAAAGCTGGGAGGGGATAATGGGGGCAAAAGGTGAAGGGTTTGCAGGAACAACTACAAAGGACACATGGACAAAACCAAGGGCAGGTGGAATCAGGGGAGGAAGGTAGGGATGGCTGCGGTGTCGGGGAGAGGTGAGGGGAAAAGGCAGAAAGCTGTACTTGAACAACAATAAAATTTAAAAGTATTTTTTAAAAAATGAGCACTGCCCTGGCTGGCGTAGCTCAGTGGATTGAGCGCGGGCTGGGAACCAAAGTGTCCCAGGTTCGATTCCCAGCCAGGGTACATTCCTGGGTTGCAGGCCATAACCCCCAGCAACCGCACATTGATGTCTCTCTCTCTGTCTCTCTCTCTCTGTCTCTCTCTCTCTCTCTCTCCCCCTTCCTTCCCTCTCTAAAAATAAATAAATAAAATCTTTAAAAAAAAAAAAGAGCACCAACATCTAGGAATCCCTAAAGTGTGATTTTTTAAAACATTATTTCATAATTATCAAGATACTAAATTTTCAACATATTTGGCTTCAAAAGATTAACATTTGGGAAACTTTAATATATTTAGATTTATTTTCATTGATTGTAAGGCCTTAACTCTATTTCCCTAATATATTTATTTTGATGTCATAAACATAAACACAGAGACTCAACTCTTGATGTCTCCTGTACATTATAATCTTTTAGACTTCAAAATGGGACTAAGAAAATACTAAATTCAAATTCTGGTAAAATTAATCTTCAGGGTGGTTTTTATTAAGGCAGAACTTGCCAGAAACTGAAAATGTTCACTAGTATTCACTTGCAAAAAGCATATTCATATCAGAACTTTTTAAAATATCAAGTTCATTGGCCACAACTTGCTTATATTTTTGTAGCCAACGAAACAGACTTAATACCCAGAATTTTATATTATTAGTATTGCTTCTTTTATTTAATGTCATAATAATTGACTTTTGCAATTATTTATCTTTATTCTACAATTCAAAAAAAATCAGTCCTTTATCCTGAAGAGATTCATCTCTCAGACATTCATAAAATACCCCCATATATAATACTTGGAAATAATGGATTATATGAGAATATTATATTGAACTACTCCTTTAGTGCACATAGAAATTTTTAGTATGCAGGGTTGAGTTTGTATAATGATCAAAGAATGCCTTCTTTATCTACGAATATTCTCTAGGTGATGCCATAGAATCCAATGGCTTTAAATTATCACCCAAATGCCGATGATTACCAAATCTCCAGCCTTGCATTCTTATGTCAATCAGAATTTACTTCCCAATTGCCTATTCAACGTCTCCTACTTGGGTGTTTAGTAGGTATTTCAAACTTGACATGTCCAAAACGCACTCTTGATTTCTGCCCTGCCTTCTACCCCTGCCCCAAGTCTTTTTCCCTGCTCAGTCTTTCCTATTTTAGTGTAAGCTAGTTCTCTTTTACCAGAGCCGCACAGCCAAAATCTAGAAGACATTTTTGATTACTCTTTTCATATACCGTATCTACTCGACCCATCAGCAAATCCTTCCAAATATATCCATAATCATCACTTCCAGTGCCCACATCCTCACCCAGGTCTCCACCATCTCTTACGCTTACAGAATCACACAGCAAGAGTGATTCTGTTAAAACATAAATGTACCCATCTTCCCAAAATCCTCCAATGGTTTTTCTCTCTTCCTCAGTTTAAAGATTATAAAGGCTTTACACCATCTGGCTCCTAACCGCTTCTATGACCCTCTTATTTATGACTTTCCTACTTTTTACACTAAAATGACATCCTTATTTTTAATACCCAAACACATTAAGTGTACTTCCATTTTAAGGAGTTTGCACTTGGTTGTTTTCTTCTGACTGGACCATTATTCTACCACATACACGCCCAACTAACACCTTAGCATCCCTCCTTTGAAAGAGCACCACCCCAACCTCAATCACTCTCAATCCCCTTCCCATGAGCTAAAGGAAAAACCACTAGCTTCTACAGCAGTTTAGTTAATGCCAACTATTAAGCAAAGAATATAATTCTGTAATTAATTATAACAGGTGCAAGCAACTCCACACTTCCATGTATTTCCACATCTCAATATTCACTGCATTTATGCTACTAGTTTTGAAACTGTATCTTACTCACAAAACTACAAAAGCAAAGATCAGTTTCTTTCAGTGCAATTTACTAGCATCTGGTAGTATAGCTAAAATTTCCTGAGTATTTAATATGTAGCAGGCACTATTCTAAGTGCTTTAAATGCATTAACTCATGTAACACTTACAATGAAGGGATTAGAAACCATCTTTATTCATCCACATTACATAAATAAGTAAAAGACATAGATGGGATAAGTTACTTGCCTGGGGTTATAGAGGTAGTAAGTGGTAAAGCCAGGAATCAAACCAGCTCCAGACCCTCATCCTATACTACACTTTAGCTGGCTAATGAGATAGAGTGCCACAGGGAGAAGGCTTAGTTAATGCAATTAGAGAAAGACTGGGGAGGTCTTTGAAAACTCAATGATGTAGAATTCAGTTAAGTGACTAATGTCAGTGAAGAGTGTTAGGAGCCTAAGAAATAGAAAACAGAAATGGACTAAAACATGAATAAGCTGGAAGGAAGGGGAGAGAGTCAAAGGGCCATAAAAGCCAGAGTGCTAAATTAGCAGAGAAGTGCTAGGAAATAGGGTAGAAGAGATGGAGAAGGTCTGCATGTGGGGGCGTTTAGGACTCTGGTCAGGAGTTGGGTTTGATTTCAACAATGGAAAGGAACCTTAAACAAGGGAGTGCTTGTTTAGAGTCCTAACCTGAAAGTTACTATTGAGGATTCACAGAATTACTCCTCTTCACTCAGAAGGACCCCATGATCTTTTTGGAGAGAAATAAGGTTTGTTACTACTGCTCTCAGGGAGGTGATAAACGGAATGATAAGACAGGACCACGTGACTCTGACTAAATTCACTGCAACAGATGGCAATGTTGAGCCGAAGTAGCAAGACCATCCTTTGTAAAACAGTGTAACTTAGCAGTAGCTACAATGTTACAGTGCCAAATGCAAACAAACATAGCTGATGGATCACCAAGTGCTCCATGCCACTCTGTGGGATAAAAAGAAGAGAAGAAAATCCAGCAGAGCAAAGAAACCAATCACTTCAGCAACCCCTGAAGCTTTTTAGGGAACACCCGTGGCCGCGGATACCACTGTTAAAGCACTCCCTAGGACATTCTTCACAAATGCATATTTAAGAAAAGGATACTCTAAAAACTATCAAAGGGATCACAGTAGGCCTAATAAATGGCATATTCATCTACATGCATAGCACAGGAACTGTATTAGGAAATGTATCCAAGCTCTATCACCAGTTGTTACAGTGAATGTGGAAATGTAATTTAATTTCTAAGGGCCTCTGTTTCCTTATTTGTAAAATGTGAGAATAGGATAAGATGAATTTCAATTCTTAAATACACAAGCACTCCACCTCCCCCCCACCCCGCCATGGCTCTTCACTTAGTAGTACAAAAACAAAGATTAGGAAAACAGTTAAGCAATTCTGGAATGGCCTGGCATTATATTGCCAATATATATTGAAATGCAGATGTAAAAATAAGCAAATAATATGTTTCAGTATTTTAATAAGTAGATTGACAAGTATAATAAAATCAAATCAATATGTAACTGAAAGGGGCAAAAGTAACTGGAGTTTTTGGGCTAGATGCCAAATGTTTATGTATACAGATTACAAATCAACTTGTATATTACATTTTGAGAATGCATATATATATATATGGAGCATTAGGTAGAAATATAACAAGCATATAAAACAAAACTCTGGACTTCATACTAGGAGGCTTGCATTCTAACTGGCTCTTCAATTACTCTCTACAGCATTCAATGCATCAATTATCTGTGTCTCAGTTTTATTCACTATAAAATTATATGACGAGATGACCTTCCAGTCCTTAAATTCTAATATGACCTCATAGGACATGATTTAGAATGTCTTGTATCAAGACAGTTTAGACATACGAGTGGGTAGTCAATGAAAGCTACATTGGACATCAGTCAGTATTTGACATGATACTTCATGTTACATATAGAGTTATATTATATATCTTTATTTCAGTGCTTTTTATAGGATTCTATGCTTTAATCATTTTCATGCTGAGATATAAAAAAGAATGTCTCATACACCCTTTCAAACCAAGTATTTAAGTTAAAAAAATGGGGACTATCAAAATTATCTCTAATTGATATTCTTGCATGAAACAGGATAAATTTTTTACAAACTATGTACATGTATCAACCAAAATCAAACACCTAAAAACTTATAAGAGTGTTCATCCTTACCTGATGAAGTACTTCGAGAGTAACAGGGTAAAAGAGGTTTTCAATAATTATTCGGAGCACAGGGCTCTGCCCAGGTAGGACTGTTCCTTCATTGGTCAGAGCTCCAGGAAGAGCCAGGCTTCCTGACTGGACAGCACTGACGGCCTGCAGTGCAGCTTGGGCTCTCTGCGTAACAATCCAAAATGAGAACTTTTGGTTACACATAAGCATTCTATGAATCCCAGAAATCAGTTAACATAAAGCAATATGAAGTAATATAGTTAAATAAAAATATACATATCTATTTTTTCTGGATGCACATAAATTTACAATCAGTAAAGAGTCAAAAGACTTGCTTTCTTATCACAATGGCACAAAGTGTAAGAAAGCTGCTTCAGTTTACCTGAAGAAATGAAAAAAGTATACAGCAAAAAAAGAAGAAATTTAGATATGGTTTTAATTCAAAAATTTTAAATGACAACAGAAAAAAAAGGCAATATGAAAGTAGTATTAAAGACCACTTAAAAACCATTCAAGTCCCCTTCTTTTTCTCTCCCTGAACAACTTCGAATTCTAAAGGCTATGGGGAAAAAGATCTCATGGACATGGATATCAGTGTGGTGACTGCAGGGGAGAGAGGAATGTAAGGGGACTATTAGTAAAATGGAAAAAAATACAATAAGGATTAAATTAAAAAATAAAGCCTTTGGGTGGCATATGATGAATTTAAGTATGGGGGAGAGGAGCAGTGGTTCAGTGAGGTAAGGAAGGCAACCCTATAATATAAGAAGGCATCCTGACACAGAGCAGCAGGGCCTGAGCAATAGAGGAAAGCATCCATATAGTTGAGCTTCCTAGCAGGGGGAACCTGAGTCCAAACAAGGTAAGAAAGGTATCTCTATTCAGGGGTGGCTCACTGCTAGATATCAGAACCTGAGGAGCATGAGAAAGGTAAGGAAGGCATCTAGAGGACAGTAACCTGTCCAGGAGTGTCAGAGGCCAAGGAGAGTCAGTAAGGGTCCAGATGGGATGTGCAGCCAATATGGTAATGCCAGTCTGCATATGGTGAACAAGAGGTTTTAGAGGGCCTGAGTGGGGTAAAAAGGTAATAATAGGGAGACAGCCTTGCATGAGACATTAGAGCCCAAGCAGGTGAAGACAGACAAATTTCTAAATATCATGCTTCACTAAAAGAAACCATCGTGCTCTAAAAAATGTTTAGTTCCACATGTGGAGTAAGCAAAGCAGATGAATGTATAACATTTATTTATTTATTTATTTATTTATTTATACTACAATGCAAAGAAGTGTTTGAAGAATGATAGGAAGATGCCAAAAGGATCCCTAAGGGGGTCCTACTGGCTAAATATAGGACAATTTGAAAATCACAATAATAATGATTCTAACAAACACTGGGTTGGCCAAAAAGTTAGTTTGGTTTTTCCCATAAGATGGCTTTAGTAGCACTCAGTTGTCTTTAACTTCATTTGAAACAATTTTGTTAAGACTGTATTGTGACTGCTGTCCAATCAGTGTATATAAAACAAAATCTTCTCAAAATTGGTGAATTTTTGTGTACCATTTCAATACTGAAGATGGAAGAAAAGCAACATTTTTGGCATATTATACTTTATTATTTCACAAAAGGTAAAAACATAACTGAAATGCAAAAAAAGATGTGTGCAGTGTATGGAAAAGGTGCTATAACTGATTGAACATATCAAAAGTGGTATGTGAAGTTTCATGCTGGAGATTTCTTGCTGGACAATGCTCCACAGTAGGGTAGATCAGCTGAAGTTGATAGCGATCAAATTGAGACATTAACTGAGAATGTTGATTAACATTACATCACATGAGATAGCCGACATATTCCAAATATCCAAATCAATAAAGTTGTTGGTGAAAATGAAAAATGTGTCTTTATTTTAGAGAAAAACCATACAGACTTTTTGGCCAACCCAATAATGGCCTATCAAATAAAACAGGAAACCTTGAGTTCATACTGATATAAACTGACAGCTGGTAATGAACAGTATATATATATTGCTTTAAAGCACCTTCCCCCAAATACTCTTCTTTCTCCCTTTGTAAGTCCCAACTTTACAGTGGCGCAGCCAGGCAACCCCAGCCTAGCCAAGTGACCAAAGAGCACATCACCAGTAATGCAAGAAACTGAAATTATGTCCCACCTGATATATGATGCAATGAAAAAAAAAAGAACAAAACTTCTATGATGCTCCTGTCAAAGGTATATTACACTGAACCTAATCACAAGAAAACATCAGACAAACTCAAACTGAGGAACATCCTAAAAGATAAACTGCCTATACCTTTCAAGTGTCAAAGTCTTAAGAGTAAAAAAAAAAAACCTGAAGAACTGTGTGAGATTAAAGGAGAATAAAAATGTGACTTCTAAACAGAACATGTGATTTGGAATAATATTTGTTTTGCTCTAAGAAACATTGTGGGACTACTGGCAAAACTTGAATAGGGACTGAGAATTGGAGGGAATAATGTATCAATATTAATTTCCAATTTTTAAAAAATCCTCACCCAAGGACATGCTTATTGATTTTAGAGAGGGGGGAAGAGAGGAAGAAAAACATGATGTGAGAGAGAAACATCAATCACTTGTTTTTCGTATGTGCCCTGACTAGGTACCAAACCTGTAACCCAGGAATGTGCCCTGCCCAAGAATTGAACCTATGACCTTTCGGTTTGGGGGATGAAGCCTAACCAATTGGGCCATACCAGCCAAGGCTTAATTTCCTAATGTTGACCTGTATCCTGGCTGTGTAGGAAAATGTCTCTGTTTGTAGGGAAAAAAACACGCTAAATGTTATTAGACAATGAAGACAGACCAGATTAGCAATTAATTTTCAAATGCCTCAAGAAATCAGAAGTCATTTGTATTGTATTGGCAATGCTTTTCTAATTTTATAATTGTCTCAAATTTTAAAATCATTATTTAAAAAATGAAGTAGATGAAGGAGGGAAAATTGGAGGAAAACAGCATGGTTGATGATCACTGAAATTAAATGGACATTTGGTCAATCTTTTGTTCCATACTTATTGCTTAAGAATGCTGATAATTAGTAAAATGTTTATGCCACAAAATAAAAAACCCAACCACTTTAATGTAGCTCCTTTCATTTTCACATGGTGTTACTTGAAATTCTGAAGATCATAGTACTTATGTTGTTTTAAATGAGCATTTCTTATATTTTGTTTTCATGATTTTAATTTATACCATCACTCTGTGAGAGAAGTAGTTTTCCAACATTTTGTTGTAACATTAAAATTTAAAGTAAGTATTTTTCTGAAAATTGGCCATCTTTTACTTTCTGTATGCTTAATAGTTGGACTTCTATACATACAGTCATGCTGTGCATAATGACATTAAGTCAAGGAAGTACCATGCACACACAATGTATATAATCTTATCAGATAAGATTATAAGGGAGTTGAAAAATTCCTATTGTTTAGTGACACCTTAAAGGTCATAATGTTGTAGTTATAACATGGTACTCACATGTGGAGATGCTGGTGTAAACAAACGTAGTGGGCTGGCAGTCATATGGGTCCCCAAACCCCCGGGTTAGGAATGAGGCTGCACAGCAGGAGGTGAGGCCGAGCTACAGTGAAGAGCTTGGCTGGCATTACTACCTGAGCTCTGCCCGCTGTTACCCCCACTACCCCTTCGGAGCATTGGTCTTCCATGAAACCGATTCCTGGTGCCAAAAATGTTGGGGACCCCTGATTTACTGCATCTCTTGACTGCATCATTTTCTCTTGTGCTTGATTTAATCTTATGTTGCTTTATAAATTTAGTGTTACCAAAGTGTACAGTGTTTATAAAGTCTGCACTGGCATACCGTGATGTCCTACACTTTATATTTGCTTGCTCCTCTCTGACTCATCCAGAGCAACCTCCAGTCCCTACAACTCCGTTCATGATAACTGCCCTATACACATTTAACTTTTTTTTTACCTTTTATACAGTATTTTTAATTACCTTTTCTATGTTTAGATGCACAAATACTTACCACTGTGTTACCATTATCTATAGTATTTAGTACATTAACAAGCTGTACAGACTTTAACCTAGGAGAAACAGCCTAGGTGTGTTGTAGGCTTACCATCTAGCTTTGTGTAAGTGCACCCTGTGATCTTCACACAATGACAAAATCACCTAGATGCATTTCTCAGACATATCCCTGTCGTTAAGTGGCAGATGACTTCTATGCATACCTTTTAATAGCATTTTCATACTATATACAAATTTTTGTTATCAGGTAAAGCACAACTGTCAAACACTCCATGTCCAAAGCATCATCTTTGAGAGCACTTCTAATATTTTATATTACTGATTTCCGAAACTATGCTCTTGGAAAGACAACTATATGTGGAACAGTGAGGACCAACATCCCACTTCAAACATGGCAGTTTATGTCAGCTATTTATACTGGGCTCTTCAGTAAGATTTTATGGTTCTACTTTTTACAGCTTTGAAAATTGATTTAGACTTCCAACACTTTGAGCCCATAATTAGGTGAGGGATGGTGGTGGTATCAATCAATCAAAAAAGACTCAGAACTGACACAGGGGTTAAAATGAGCTGACAGGAATCAAAGCAGTTTTAACTAACTATTGTGTGCACATACACGCAGGTTAGCAGAGACATGGAACATAAAATACAATGCTGTCCAACCACATTTCCTGTGATGAAGGAAATATTCACTATCTACAATGTCCAATTTGACAAATCACTAGCCACGTGGCTAGCGAGCACTTGAAATCTGCCTAGTGTAACTGAAGAACTGAGTTTTTTTATTTTGAAATTTATTTGTCTAGGAAAAAGACATAATTTGTCTAGGAAAAGACATTTGTTTGTCTAGGAAAAAGACGTCAAAAGCGATGATGTACAAGACATCATCATAGTGAGGTTCTAAGTGGAATATGAGTTCCCTTTCCTCCCAGATTAGGATGATTAAATCTTATCAAAATTAAGCCTGCACAAACAAAAGTAAACTTAACCTCACTGACTTTATGTCACTGTACCTCCAATAGTTCTATTTCTTCTTTATATTAAGCAATTATCTCTATATATGCTTGCAGCTGCTAGCATCAATGTTTATGGTGTTGTTCCTCTTCACTCGTTCCTCTTTGGCATATCACAGTGGAGAAATACAAAAAGCCATTGTGTATACTGTCCTAATCACTCTGGAATTTTCAATATTTTCTATATTAAGTATTTCACTGAGGACTGAGTACAAAGGTCTCTCTGAATATCAGGCGTGCAAGAAATGCTTTTGATAGCAAAAATCTGAGAAATTAACACCTGGGGAAAAAACTTTATTCCATAAGTAACTCTATAGTTTCCATTTTTAATTAGGCAAAAGAACATTTAAGTAAAAAAAAATGAAAATGAGGCATACTCTCTACTGAGAAAAACAGAAAAGTCAGGAGGAGGGAACGGTAAATGTTTTCTGTGACTCTGACACTAAAAACTGCAGAATTCCTACTACAGGATAATATTTAAATTTTAGCAACAAACTCTATGGAATGATTAAAACACTAACTATAAATAAAGGAAATAGCAGTATGATCAAAGTACCAACAAATATTTTTATTGAGGCGGGGAGAAGAATATACTTCACGTAGAATTTAAACATGCCTAGATTATGTAAAGAAGACATTTCTAAAATTGAGATAGAAATGAGTATACAATATGCAGATTTTATGTGTTTAGTATGATGACTTTTTAGGGAAATTATTTAAAAAAAAAATCCTTCCATAGTCACCTTTTTGAAGATTTATAAACTTCTACCCACAAGATCAAGAAAAACTGTCTATACAAACAATAACAGCTGCTCTTAATGTAACCATTTCTCAAATGATGTACCTCAAAATATGATATAAATTTTTTGGCCATAATTTTAGTTTAAATCAAGGGACAAAAGTGTTTGATATTCACCTGACCCTCTGGCAAGTATGTCCATAAGCTGGAAAAGAAGTTATGTGCATTGGGGTACCTTGTTATTCAGAGAACAAAATAGAGTGAAACAGTAATTTATCAGCTTCCCAGAACTGTCAAAATAAAAGACATCTGAAACATTTTATATATGCAAATAGATACCTTCAATTTGAATTCAGCTTTGGTGTAGAACTTTGAATAAAAGAAATTAATATACTTTATGAAACACCAATCCAGAAAAATTATGCAGAAGTAACAAAATATAAAGGGTATTGGGAAGAAATCAAGGCTATCGAAGAATAAACTAGGTCACTTGGACTGGCTTTGGTTGCCAAGCAACTGGGATTTCTTACTGTTTCCCTTTAGAATAATCCAGCCTTTAAGAGTTTTATTAAATTGTTTATTTCTTCTTCAAGACTTATTCTAACATATTTAGGAATCATACTAATGAGAAAACTGCACAACTTACATAAAAGAAAATTAAAAGCTCTACTGAAAGTCAGGAAACAAAATATTACTTCCTCTTCAAAAGGATCAGTAAGCAATATAAATATGTTAATTATCTGAAATTCAATCTATAAAATCAACTCAATTTCAATGATGTATTTTTGGAGGTAGAAGTTATCAAAATAATTCTAACATATCTGGAGAAATAAACAAAATATATTAACCAGTTAGTTTCATAAGAGAGAGAGTAAAGAATGGGCCCGACTCTGTCATATACTAAGGCACAGGGACACCGTTACAGGACTGGAACGGAATGGAACCCAAAAGGTAGTCCAAATGAGACATGTAGTGCACACCACGTGAGCAGCTCTCTCATGAAGGGAGACTGAGGCCATGCAAGCAGAATATTTAGGTATGTCTAACAACTATATATATACATGTTGTAAATAGTCATAGCATGTTTACAGAAAACCAGACCATGACAAAGAACATGTTTGACATATGTGGGTAATAGATTATCAAAAAAAAGTAACCAAGGAGAAACAGGTAAAATAAAGACCAAAAAAACCCTCACCTTACTCTCTATCCCCAAAATATTTCTAATAAAAGAAAGATTTACATATTAAAATACAAACAACTAAAACATAAAAGTAGGAGAATCCTGGTAAATTTTTTTTAATTTAGCTAAGCTAGGTCTTTATGAATATGGTATCAAAATCAGAAACTATAATACAATCTTTAGAAATTTGTTGCATGAAAATATTTAAAAAACTGTATTACTAGCAGACAAAACTCCTGAGACAAACTAAAATGGCGGTTGCCAGGGTCTCAGAGAACGGAATGGGAAATTAATGTTTAATGGGTACAGAGATTCAGTTTGAGAAGATGGAAATAAGTTCTCAGGACAGATGGTAGTGACGGGTTGCACAATGTGAATGTACTTACTGCCATTAAACAGTATACTTAAAAATGGCTAAAATGGCCCTGGCTGGTGTGGCTCAGTGGACTGAGCGCTGACCTGAGAACCAAAGGGTCACTGGTTTAATTCCCAGTCAGGGCACAAGCCTGGGTTGCAGGCCAGGTCCCCAGTAGGGGGTATGCAAGAGGCAACCACACACTGATGCTTCTTTCCCTTTCTTTCTTCCTCCCTTCCCCTCTGTCTAAAAATAAGTAAGATCTTTTTAAAAATGGTTAAAATGGTAAAAACCCACATTAACAGAAATCACTATAAATACTTTGTAAGTTAACAAATAAAAATAAGTAAACAAGAAGATATAATTTCTCACCTATCATATTAACAAAGACAGGAAACTGTTCATACATTATCAGTGGCATCCTAAGTGGGCACATAATCTTTACAGAAAGCAATTGTACAACATGTATCAAAATATAAAATATGCATATGCTTAGTCCCAGCAATTTTGCTGCCAGAAATGTAAACTAGTAAGATAATGCTATAAGAATGTTACTGTAATGCTATTTGTAAAAGCCAACATTGGAAATAATCTCAATGTCTATTATTTAAAAATTGGGTAACTTATGGCTGTTCTATAAGAGGGAATATTGTGCATTTAAAAATTATAAACTCATTCTGTATTTGTTCTCATGAAACAATGTATGACAGAGCTTTCAAAACATCGGAGTTCCTTTGGTGTAAAACTATATACATAGATGATAATATACCTGAATAGTGAAGGGGCATACATCAAAATGTCAGTTATCTTTGGTTAACTAAATTGCTTTTTGTTTTGTTTTCTTAACTTTTCTGAATTGCTTGTTTGAATGTCTTCTCATGAGCATGTACCCTATTTATAATTTATAAGGCAATTTTTCATTTTAAGAAGTCTAGACTATTTAAAAATATCTAATATTTCACTTACTATTGTTTATACAGTTTATAGATGAATTAATATCTCCTAGAACAAATTAAAGATTATATATAGGAAATAGCAACTTTAAAAAACTAATGTGGAAAATTATCATTTAAATTCAGCAGCTTGCATTTATAAATAACTTTCAACACAGGAATGAAAGAGCTGGAGGAGTTCTTTCACCTAGAGCAAGAGTAAAGGGCCCAAAACATACTATTAAAATAATAAAAAAGATGTCTTATAAAATGTAGGTGGACGCACTGTGCCTCCTCGCACAACCAAGATTAGAAAACCAATAATTTACAACAATAATTTACTATCAGAATAACACCCAGATCCGGCAGAGGATTTATCTGAATGGAAGTCAGGCAGCCAAGAAGTTGAAGTAGACGTGTTCATCCGGACTGGTAGGAGAAGATGAGCCGGCGGCGCGGGGCTGGCTCGGTCGGCGGCACACGGAGGTCGGGGGAAGGTTTGGCGCGAAATCGGCGCAAAAGCCATCCAGCGCGCAAGAAGGCACGGTGATCCCTGAGTACGCAAGCTGCGGCTGGCAGACCCAGAGGGGCAGCGATTGTGGACCAGGGCAGAACTCGCGGCCCAGAAGCCCAGACAAGGGTCTGAGTCCAGGGGAACGGAACTACCGCCATTGTTTTCCCCCCCCCCCCCCCCCCCACATATAACGTCACAATCTAGAGACTGGGGTGCCCAGCCCCGGTGAGCACCTAAGGCTCCGCCCCCCACTGTAACAAGAGCAACCAGACGGAAAAAAAAAAGGAGAGACGGGGGAAAAAATAAAAAACAAAAAACTATGTTTTCAACAGAGCAGATCAGTCCCCCAGGACTCATCCTTTTGAGCGACCAAGAACTAGCCAATCTATCAGATGCGCAGTTCAAAACACTGGTGATCAGAAAGCTCACGGAACTGGTGGATTTTGGACGAAATTTAGATGAAAGAATGCGATTACCATAAAAAGATGCAGGAAGACACGCGGAGGAGAGCCAATAGTGAAAGGAAGGAATATGAGTCCTCAAACAATACAGTGGACCAGAAGGAAGATAGAATCAACCAAGCAGGAAAGCATGATGAAATAAGAATTCAAAAAATTGAGGAAAAGATTGAGCATCCAAGACACCTTTAAACGTTCCAATATCCGAATTATAGGGGTACCAGAATCGGAAGGGGAAAAGCAACAGATTGAACATGTATTTGAACAAATAATAAAGGAGAACTTCCCCAATCTGGCAAAGGGAACAGTCTTCCAAGAAATCCAAGAAGCTCAGAGAGCCCCAAAGAAGTTGGACCCAGAAGAAACACACCAAGGCACATCATAATTACATTAGCCAAGGTAAAAACGAAGGAGAGAATCCTAGAAGCAGCAAGACGTAGGGGACAGTAACCTACAAAGGAGTTCCCATCAGACTGTCAGCTGATTTCTCCAAAGAGACCTTATAGGCAAGAAGGGGCTGGAAAGAAATATTCCAAGTCATGAAAGACAAGGACCTACATCCCAGATTGCTCTATCCAGCAAAGCTTTCATTTAGAATGGAAGGGCAGATAAAGTGCTTCTCAGATAAGGTCAAGTTAAAGGAGTTCATCATCACCGAGCCCTTATTTTATGAAATGCTAAAGGGACTTATCTAAGAAAAGAAATAAAAGAAAGACATGTATAGTAAAAGGACAGCAAACTCACAAATATTAATGAACACATCTATACTAATTCTTATCAACACCTTAAGTTCAGTTGTTTAACATCACAACAGAAGCATCATAGACTTCTAAGTGCCTTTGTTATATATTCAGTAAAAAGGACTGACTTTTAAAGTTCCTTCTAAATCTAAGATTGTAAGAGATATATAACAATTTAAGTTTTTACTTTTTTTCTTATGAAAACAGTTTCAAGAAAAAACTAAATTTGCCATTTTTAATACCTTAACCTCAAACTTCGTATTTCTAAATAGCTTTATTTTCTGGTATTCAAGCTTTTAGATTAGAATTTACATACACAATCTTTACTAATAAACCATCCTTAAAATTAAAAAACACACACACCTTTTTTTCCCATCTGAAACACAGAAAACTAATTTTAAGCTATTATATCATATGCTCTTATAACTTTTTAAAAATGCCATTAATACTTACAGCTTGATTAGGTAGATTGTCAGTCTTAAGTTCTCTGTGATTGGAATACTGAATAAAAATAGGCTGGCTTCGAAGATGAGGAGTAACAGGAGTGTAATAATTCACCATAGTAATAGCAGCTTCCTCAGAAGCCATTTCTAAGAAAGCCTGCAATAAACACAAGAAGGTAAAGTGAAAGCTTGTGTTTTTGAAATATGGCTAAGAACTTTCTGGTCATTCTAGCTTGCTCTAAACTCATTCATTCTCAATCTAAATAATACAGACCCCAAGGGGATGAAAATTTTTTTGCCTCAATGTGTATCACTGATATTAATTGGGAATATTTGAAAAGTTGAGTTCAGTAAAAGATTTGGGATTAAGAAACTGCCAGTTGATTAAATGATTTTGTGTGGTTTTTGGTTTTTCTCTTTATGTTTCTCCTAAATCTAGAAATAATTAAAAAGACAAAAACAAATATGTACATTACCATTGTAAATGGATGCTTTCAGAAGCTGGGATTTAACAATTCTTTCCTAAAAATTCTCTAACAATGATGAGGCATAATGATTTGTTCTTCTTTACCTTTTTATAAAACAGCTGTTTATGAATACAATTAAATAGAGCATTCAGGCACAGAGGCTCTACTGTTCAAATTAGGAAAATAGAACTTCCTATATTAAGTCAATATTGATCAGTCATTCAAGTGACAATTTTTGAATATCTGTAATTATTATATTAGTATTAGATATTTACAGAGTAACACAGGATGATCTAAGAGGGAAAACTCACCTTGGTATTTATAACTTATTTTATATATGGCTTCTTCAGTCTCTCAAGATTCCTGTAACTTCTATTACAGGAACAAGATACCTACAGAGCTTTACGGTGGCAGGTTTTGCCACCTATCTTAATGGTTAATTAGGAAGATAAAATATAGACATACACTAACCACTATGAACCCTCAGAACCACCTTAAGAACATCAGAAATTTAAAATACAGGAAGAATACTGGATCCAAATCAATGCAAATTTCTAGTTAGAAAATTGAGTTATTTTTTTACTACAACAGAGCATTTAATTGGCAAGCCTATAGTAACCAATTCAAATTACATACAAAACATTTATAATTTATTTATAAAATATGTATTTTAACAACAAAATTTACTGAACACAGCAAATGGTAAAAGTATCTATAAATTGAACTTTCTTTGTTTATAGTTACCTTACTTGGGAAGAGTTTCTATTTGGCAAATATTCCAGGCAAAGAAGTATTAACTTCACAAATGTCAAATATGATGCTTAACTGAATTAATCAAATGTCACAAATGAATTGATTAAATAAACTAATAAAAGTATTCTATTAAGTAGTAATGTGAGCCACACAACAGTGGATCAAATACCGTTAATTAATTGACCCACAATGAACAAACAAAATTCCTCTATCTTCAAGAAATAAAATACTTTGAGCCATTTATACCATCTACAAGATGGTATAAATCCACTATCCAATTATTTCAGTAATATACTTTTTCTAACATTTCTAAGAAAGGAGGATAAAAATGATCAGGGTAAAAATAGCTATGGCAACATTTCCTATCTTGTTTTTAATTGTCTCTTCAAAAAAAGTTGTAAACTGTACTTTAATAATATTCACTATGTGGGCAGAGGGTATCTTTTCTGCAAACTTTACTACATGTTAAGAATTAACTCAATGTTTAATATCGGTCACACATTGTACACCATATTTGGAATAGTACATAATTCTTGTCATAGGAAGTTTTTTCCTGAAAGTATATATAATCTAAAAATTCACACATTAAAATAATTTTTCCACATGGCATCCAGTAAAGATTTTATTTGTTTTTCTAAAGTATCCATTCAGAAGGATCAATTTTCATTATCTGGGTAGAAAGAAAATCAAGTCAGTACCCACAAAAAGGCTGGTGAAAATTTCCTTCATGCTCTCAACACCCTACCTGCAAGTACCAAGGGAAAGATTACACCTAAAAGTAGTTCTAGTGACTCACATCAGAATATCTTGCTTAAGTATACTATTAACAAGATATTTTTCAAACAGAATTTATGATCAAAGGACAAGCAATCGAGATAAGTCAATTAGCACTACTGATAAATATAAGTCCAGAAAGAACAGTAGAGACAAAGGAACATATGACATTGCCTGCTGCCTCTCACAGACATTTACAATGATGTGTAGGATATACTACGGAAACACGATAACATACATGATACTCGGCTGTTAGACACCTTCACATCATTAAACATGGTCATGTCGGCTCTTTCCAAACTATGCAAACCTACTATTCTTAACAGAGACAACTGTGTTAAAATAAAAATCTTAGTACATGTACTATCTTCAAGAGAGATAAAATAAGTGTGTAGACACAACAAGAGCTGAATACTAACACGTTATTTAACTTCTACAGATTAATAACCTCATCTGAATTAAAGAGATATTAGTTTGTAGTTTACTAAAGATATGGGCCTGAATCAGAAATCATCATCCAGTCTCTAGCAAGTCTAATACTAATCAATTTATTTATAAATATATTTAAAATGTGCTTCTTAAATTTTATTTATAAAAAGTGTAAGAAACACAGGGACTTATCACAATGTACTACACAGTGTCTAGTTCCTAGATTTATTGTCCTCTTCTTTGCAGCAAAGCTCAGTGTAAACGATTTTCAGGACAACTGAAAACTAGAACTAAAAAATTCATCTCACTGGGAGGTCTGAGCTGGAACAAGAAAGCATGCAATTATTCAAACAAATATGGCAAGTATTATGTTTTTGTCATGATCAAAGCAAAAGCAGGTTTCCTTATTCATCTTAAGAAAAACCTATTAACTTCTGAAATAAAGAACCTCTTATAGTCTCTTTCAAATTATTAAAGAAGCTACATATTAATTCTGCAACTAAAATATACTAAAAATTTGTATGTAGATGCTGGAAAACTTGTATGTTCTGTAATTTGCCTAATGAGGTATAATTTATATTTTCTCTCCCTGTCAGAGAATTCTGATAATCATAGGATATTTTCATAAACCATTTTGCAATTAAAAATATAAAATGGTTTTTATTAAGGAGGAAAAAGACCAGTCAATAAATAAGAGATAATCCTTTTCTTGTGTTAATATCGTTGTTTGTTGCTTCCTGTCATACAAAAAACTTTATAATTTAAAAACTACTTCAAACAGAAGGAAGTTGAGAAAATACAGAAAAGTTCAAGAAAATAAAAATCATCTTTAACACTAACACTCAGAGATAGCACTATGGGCCAATCTTTACACATTACATACCTGGCTTTTTCCTTTCAACATCAAAAGATTAGTCACTTTGCCAAATGGTAGACCTAATGATATGACTTCTGCTTCGGTGACATCACTTGGAATTTTGCGAAGATGGAGAACACGAGAAGGCGAAGAGGGAGGTCTGTCTCCTTTAAATTTCTTGTTGTCATTCCCATTAGCTAAAAAAATAAGATTTTAAAAAAATTACTGAAATTAATTTTGGTTGACGTACTACATTAACCACATTGTCACATTTGCTCCTCGAAGAAGAGTGCTCTCTGTGGAAAGCTCTGCGAAATCCATTACATGAATAAAACAAGACACAAAAGGAAAAGATAATTGACTATTTATATGATAAAAGATAAATGACTACTTAACAGCAGTATTATATAAAATAATAACATAATATGTTACAGCAGTAAAATATCTTGGGGGTTATGGTATTATATGAAATGTAACCTGTATGACAGTAACACAAAGGATATGAGGAGGAAGATAAAAAAGTTCTTACATTATACCTAGGTCTGATATTTTTTGAAGGTAGACTCGTAAATTTAAGATGCATAGTGTTGATTTAACTTAAGAGCAGTCACTTAAAGTAAGCCCTGTCCTTAACCTATTCTGTTGTTGATGTCACAAAATTACATCTTTATATACTGCACCTGGAAATACAAACTACAAACTAATAATTCATTTAAATTCATTCATCTCTTAAATAATGTGAAGTTACAAATCAAGTCACTTGAAAGCCTTTACATTAATAATTTTCAAAAAGTATTAGTCTCTTAAATTGTGCAGAAAAAAGTGGCGTTATAAACCATTATTAGAATACTAGCTTTTATAATTGCCCAAGTATTTTATTTTCATTAAGATCTATAATTTCTGTATGGTTTTTACTTACTGTCTAGTGTCCTTTCTTTTCATCCTAAAGAATTCCTTTGAGCATTTCCTGTAGGGCAGGTCTACTAATGATAACAATCTTCTTCAGCTTTTATCTTGGAATGTCTTAATTTCTCTACTATTATTTTTCTTTTATAAATCAGTGACTTGACTTTAAGAGTCTAATTAATGTTACTCATAATTTCTCTAATTTCTTTTTAAAAAATCCACTTATTTAAACTAAAAAGAAGCATCAAAAACAAAAATAGCTTTGAATGACACTTATGCCAAATATAGGATTCTCTGACAGGTTGACTGTTTTATTCTTTTAGAACTTTGAATACACTGGCCAACTGACTGCCCGATGGCCTCTGAACTTCTTGATTAGAAATCTGTCCTTATTCTTACTAAGGATTACTTGTCTGTGACAAGCAGATCTTCTCTTGCTTTCAAGATTCCTTGTCTTTTAAATGTTTGCTTATAGCATGTTTCAGTGTGGGTCTCATTGAGTTCATCTTACTTGGGGTTCACTAAGCTTCTTGGATATTTATGAGTTTATTCATGTTTTTCATCAAATTTGGGGATGTGGTAACTCTGGATATCAGATTCTTCCTCTTCCCCAAGGACTTGCAGGATGCTGTTATTTTTATTTATTGTCTTTGAATAATTGTAGGCTACCTGGTTTCTCCTGAGCATTTTTCTGGGTATGCATGACCACTTTCTGATTTTCCCTATGGATGCAGTTGTTTTTTAATGTTCTAGTCTTTAATGTCTGGCTCCCAAAAGAGAATTAAAAAAATGAAGTAGGGGAAAAAAAGAGCACTGGCTCTTTTGTATTTCCTGGTAGTCACTTGGTAGGGAGGGTGACATGGCTTGCAACAATAGGGGGAGATGCAGAGGCTGCCTGCCTCTTCGTTGGCAACTATCTGGTCAGATGAAGCAGTTACCTATCAGAGAACTTTAAGGACAAAGTCCTTTTTGCCCACCCCTGCTACCACAAGCTGTTTATAAGCTGCTCCTGGAATAGAGGCACAGCTGCCTGCCATGTGCCTGGGGGTGGGGGAGGGTAGCTGCTACTGTGCTAAGAGCTTAAAATTAACCATAATTTACCTTCCAAGTCTATCCTTGGAACTTGCAAGCCTTCAAAAGACTGAAGAGTTCCAAATTAGTTACAGATTCTGGCAATGCAACTGTTGTCTACACAGGAAGTCACATTCCTGGTGCTTCTTATCCTGCCATCTTTCCAGAATCCTTCCTCAATTATCTTTTAAATTAACAAGAAAAACTATGAGAAAGGAAAGTCATGTATGCACATAATTACCACTTTGTGTAGACCCAAGTTTCCACCTGGTATCATTTTCCTCAAGAGTGAAGAACTTCCTTTACCATTTCATGAAATGCAAGTATGTTACTAACAAATGCTCTCACCTCTTGTGTGCCCCAAGGAAAGTTTTTTCAAATGGATAAAGAATTCCAGGTTGATCGTATTTTATTTTCAACACTTTAATGATGCTCCACTGTCTTCTGGCATGTACTTTTGGGCAAGAAATTTCTCGTTAGTCTTCCTATGAAAACTCCAGCTACTTTTAAGATTTGTTCTACATTCCTGGTTTTCAGTAATTTGATTATGATGAGCCTTGGTATGGTTTTTGATGTGTTTATCCTGCTTGTGGTTCTTTGAACTTTTTGGATATATGGATTTATAGTTTCTACCATATTTGGAATATTTTTAGTCATTATTTCTTCAGCTATATTTCTGCTTCCGCACCCCCTCCTTTTTCTCTGGGATTTCACTTATATGTATGTGTAGACCACTTGATATTGTTCTACAGGTTACTAAAACTCTCTCATTTCTTTTTCAGTCTTCAGACATTATTTTTATCTTTAGAATATCTATTTGATTTTGTTTCATTTTTCTCCTTGTTAGGACAACATTTTACTTTAAACCCTTGAACACACTTTTAATATCTTTCAAAGGCCAAACAAATCTGCTAATTCAACCTTCTCTGTCATTTTCTAGGTCTGTTTCTGCTGATTGATTTTTCTCTGGATTATGGTTTACAATTTAGTGGTTCTTTATATATTTGGCAATCTTTTAAAAAAGATTGTATTTAGCCTTGGCTGGCATAGCTCAGTGGATTGAGCACGGGCTGCAAACCAAAGCGTCACAGGTTTGATTCCTAGTCAGGGCACATGCCTGGGTTGCAGGCCATGGCCCCCAGCAACAGTACGTTGACGTTTCTCTCTCTCTCTCTTTCTCCCTCCCTCCCCTCTCTAAAAATAAATAAATAAATAAATCTTTAAAAAAAAAAAAAAAAAGAAGAAGATTGTATTTATTAAACTGTAGAGAAAATGAAAGGCGGGAGAAAGGGAGAGAAACATCGAACAGTTGCCTCTTGCACATCCCCAACTAGGAACCTGGCCTGTAATCTAGGCACGTGCCCTGATGGGGAATTGAACTAGTCACCTTTTGGTTTGCGGGATAATGTGCAACCCACTGAGCTACACCAGTAAGGGCAATATTTGGCAATTTTGATTGCTAAACATTGTAAGCAATAGAATCTGTTTTATTCCTTTAAAGTGCCAAAGTTGAACTTCCAGTCAAAATGGCAATGTGGGTAAACACAGCTCGCCACCCCGCACAACCAAATCAAAAATAGAACTAAACTATAGAACAACCAGCATTCAGAACCATCAGAAATTGAGCTGAATGGAAGTCCTACAACTTTAGAATTAAAGAAGAAACCACATTGAGACTGGTAAGAGGAGCAGAGATAAAGAAAAGGCTTGTCTCACACCCACGTGTGGCAGATAAAAATTGGGAGGATATCTCAGGAGGAAGGCATCCCAGACCCATATTAGTCCCCCAGCCCAGGCTTCCAGTGCCAGGAAGATAATTCTCCATAACTTCCGGCTGTAAATACCAGCAGAGACTGAGACTGTGAAAGACAGAAACTGCTGGAATCTCAGGCAGTTCATCTTAAAGGAGCCACACACAGACTTACTCCCTCTGAGCTCCAGTGCCAGGGCATCAGATTAAAAGGCATCAGACATACAGAGAGGAACTAAATTATCTGGCATCAGGGTGAGAGCCAAGGGGCAGCTTTCTCCCAGACAGAAGTGCTGACAGAGGCTATTTTTCCTTTTCTAAGCCCTCCCCGCAACAAAGCAACAGAGCCAGCAGGTGGGTACCATATCTGAGACTTCATCAACCTGGGTCACACTGTTTGCCTCACCCTGGTGATTCCCTGAAACCCTGCCTCACCCAACTTTTGGACCCGCCCAGCCTATTTCCAGTGGCTTTTCTATATGAATGGCTTGTATGGCACAGGCTTCAGATTTTCCTAAATTCTCTCAAACAAGTTGCATCTGGCATCAGCGAGCCCCATACCTCTGGCTAAGTTATCCCAAGCCAGGACTAGCAGCAGCTGGTCTTAGTTCACAGCTCTTGTGGGCATCTCCAAGCACAGCACAAGTAGTTGCTATCTGCAGATAACTTTGTAGCTAATGGTGTGCGACCCAGGACAGAACACAGTTAGTGGCTGACCTTGGATGTGACAACAGCAACAAGGCTCAACTACAAGAGGAGGGTGCTCACATCACATCACATCACATCACCCTACCAGCTTGGGTAATAGAGGCTGTGCCACTGCACCCTACAGAACACCTTAAGTCACTCTCTCAAGCCTGGGAAGTGTAGTAGTTCTACCCAATACACAGAAACAAAGACAGGGAGGCTGCCAAAATGAGGAGACAAAGAAACATGGCCCAAATGAAAGAACAGAACAAAACTCCAGAAAAGAAGCTAAACAAAATGGAGAAAGGCAATCTTTTGTTGTTATATATAAACAGAGGCACTTCAACCTATGTTTGTAAGATGAGCAAAATAAGGGCAGCAGCAGGTCTTCCAACCTCAGTAGTAGGAGCTCCAGTAACAGCAGCAGTGACTGTGAGGGATGGTGGCCGCTGTAGCAGGACCTGCAACAGCCCAGAGGTTTCTCCTGAGCTTCTCAGATGCTCTGGTCAACGAGGACCCCCAGGCAGCATTAGAGGAGCTGACTAAGACTTTAGAAGAGAAACCAGATGATGCACAAAATTACTGTCAAAGAGCTTACTGTCATATCCTTCTTGGGAATTATTGTGATGCTGTTCCTGATGCAAAGAAATCTCTTGAACTTAATCCAAATAATCCTACTGCTGTGCTGAGAAAAGGGATGTGAATACCATAAAAAGACTATGCTGCTGCTCTAGAAACCTTTATAGAGGACAGAAATTAGTGTGGATGCTGATTTTATTATCTGGATTAAAAAGGTGCCAAGAAGCTCAGAATGAGTCACAATCCAATGTGTCTGTATCCCAGAGGGCTGATCAGTCTAAAATCAAGTATGGCTGGTATCAAACTGAATCTCAAGTAATTGTAATACTTATTATCAAGAATGTTCAGAAGAATGATGTAAATGTGGAATTTTCAGAAAAAAAATTGTCTGCTTTGGTGAAACTTCCTTCTGGGGAGGATTACAATTTGAAACTGAGGCTTTTTCATCCTATAATACGAGAACAGAGCACATGTAAAGTACTTTCACAAAGACTGAAATTAAAATGAAAAAAGCCAGGGGCTGTGAGATGGCAAAAGCTAGAGGGGCAAGGAGATGTGCCTAAGCCAAAACAGTTCCTCACAGATGCAAAGAACCTGTATCTATCATCATCTCATTATACAAGAAATTGGGATAAACTGATTGAAGACATTAAAGAAGAAGAAAAGAATGAGAAGTTGGAGAGAGATGCAGCTTTACACAAACTATTTCAGCAGATCTATTCAGATGGTTCTAATGAAGTGAAGCTTGCCATGAGGCAATCATTTATGGAGTCTGGTGGTACAGTTTTGAGTACCAACTGGTCTGATGCAGGTAAAAGGAAAGATGAAATCAATCCTAATGAAATGGAATGGAAAAAGTACTAAATAAATTAATTTTTTAAAAATGAGCAAAATAAGAACAATGTATTAAAAAATGGAAAGAAAACATTTCAGATTTTGAAAAAAAATGGAAACTCACCATACACACCTGCAGAAGGAGTAGAACTGTTCATGGTAAAAGGTCCGTTAATGATGCCAGAAGAAAGAAGCTCATCAGGTCCCCGCTGCAAAACAAGAGCAATATTCTGTTAATAAAGCAAGTCTCAAATAATGATCCATATTTACTACTAAAAATATAAAAGTCAGCATTACTTCATCTGTGTATTATCAAGGCATTTATGGGGATGTCTTCAAGAATCACAGAAGTTAAAGGTTGGAAGTGAACTTTATAGTACAGGAAAATTACTGCACATTTATACAACTGTCAGTTATTAGAAAACAGAACTGTCATCACATAATTGGGGCATAATCCTGTACCTTTTTTGATTAAGCCCAATCCTCTAACTTGTTACATTTGAACTACCAGAAACCAGATTGAATAGGTACATCCTGACACTGTTTTTGTAGTATATTTTTAAGTACACTTAGTATATTAAATATGTTAAGTTTCTATAATATATTTGATGCAATTTTTTTATCCTCTCCCAAGGACATTTTTTTCATTGCTTTATTTTTCTAAGAGAGAGAGAGAGAGAGGAAGGGAGGGAGGGGGAGAGAGAGAGATACATGATGTGAGATGGAAACATCAACTGGTTGCCTCCTGTACACACCCTGGCCAGAGACTGAACCTGCAACCTAGGTACATGCCCTGACTGGGATTCAACCCACAATCTTTTAGTCCATGGACAACATTCCAGCCAAGTCACACTGGCTAGGACTGCACGAAAATATTTTGTGTAGCACTCCCTAAGAATTCTAATTTTTTTTAGTAACTTTTTTAGGTTGAACACAAAGATGTAATTTATTTCTATATTGTCCAAATCCTTTGTATTCAGTGATTTTTCATATTAATCTTAAAAATAATCTTTAATGTATACTATTTCTTAAACCACTACTATTTAAGTAATTTATTCTTCAGGTTAAGAGTTTTGACCAATTCCAAAGCTGAACTCAGGTCAATGCCAAATGACAAGTCAGACAAGCTTTTCATTGTAACCCTAAGACCAATTTACCAAGATTTAAGTTTATGTTTAAAGAAGGACAATAAATACCATGTACAAGTTAAAACGTTAAAATGTTACCATTTGTTTAGCTTGATCAATTTTTTAAAAAGATTTATTTATTTATTTATTTTTAGAGAGAGAGAGAGGGAGGAAGAAGGAGAGGGACAGAAACATCCATGTGCAAGAGATACACGGATTGGTTGCCTCTCACATGCTCCCATGTGGGGACCTTGCCTCTAACCCAGGTATGTGCCCTGACCGGGAATCAAATCAGCAACCTTTAGGTTTGCAGGTTGGTGCTCAATCCACTGAGCCACACCAGCCAGCCACGGCAGCTTGATTGATTTTTAAGAAATATTTTTTATTCCAGAAGTAGCTTTTTGAGGGAGTGTGTGGGTTAGTGTGGTCTTTTGTCAGCTTCCACCATGGCATACCATGGCCAGAGCCAAAACGTACAGAAGGTGACAGTGCAGCCCATCAACCTTATCTTCAGATACTTGCAAAATAGGTCTCGGATTCAGGTGTGGCTTTATGAGCAAGTGAATATTCAGATAGAGGGCTGTATCATTGGTTTTCATGAATACATGAACCTTGTATTAGATGATGTAGAAGAGATTCATTCTAAAACAAAGTCAAGAAAACAACTAGGTCGGATCATGCTGAAAAGAGATAATGTTATGCTCCTCCAAAGTGTCTCCAATTAGAAATGACTAATGAAGAGAAAAATTGTTGAGAAGCAATAATTTGTATTTTGTAGGTGTTCTTTGCTGCAGGTAGTCCTTGGACATTTATTCATATTGTTTTGACTACCCTTTTGTTATTACCAGATGAAAATAAATGCTGTGATTGTTTTTATTAAAAAAATAGTTTTATCTCCTAGGTATAAAACTTAACTATCCTACAAATATTAAAGTAGCAATAGTGCTATAACAGATATTGTTTAGGTGTAAGTACCACTTCTAAAGGGAACAACTTCAGTCTTAGCTGAAGAAAGACAAACTACCAATGTGTTTGCCTAATAGAAATACAATTATTTAAACAATTTCTGTATTAGATATCTAGAAATGATTTTCTTTGGTTCTTCACTAGAAGTCATTGAGATAGCTTGGGACAAGAGGAAGAAATAAAGTAAGATTATAAGATAAAGTAAAATTGAAAATCTTAAATTCCAGAAAGGTGGGAATAACAGCCTCATTAAAGGATAGGTCTTCCTCATAATATCTGAAATACAGGTATTGGTAGCCAAAGACAGACTTTGTTCACTGACTACCTGCAGATGTAGAAGAGTGAATTTTTGCAGTCTTAAACGTAGTACAAATTTAAACATGACCAACATGTTTTTACGTATGAGGAGTTTGTAAAACGTGTTACTAATACATGTATCTTCTACATATATGTGAGTTTAGTATCAATGTTTCTATATGTAAATTGAGTTAATTTGATCTTAGAAAACACTTAAGAGATCACTAGCTCTTTTCTAGACTTGAAGGAATGTTAAAATATTAACTAAACATTAATTCTAGGTGGGTTACAGATTGAAATGTATAAGGCAAAACAATAAAGACTCTAGAAGGTAGTAAAAAGTGTATCTTCATAATCTTGGAGTAGGAAAAAAACATTTCTAAACAAGAAACAAAAACACAATTATAAAGGAAAATATCAATAAACTAGGCAACACAGAAATTCAGAATTTCATTTACAATCCATACAAATATTGAATCATTACATTGTACACCTGAAACTAATGTATGTCAAATATATCTCAATTTTTAAAGTACTTATTTAACAAAAAAATCACTAGATTAAAAAGGCAAGTCAAAGAGTAGGAGTAAATATTGAAATATCTACAATATATATCACCAATAGAAGTTTTATATCCAGAACTTACTAAGAAGGACAAAGGAGGGGAAAAAAACACCCTACAAGGAACCAAGAAAGAGTCAAGAATAACAGAAAATGACACAAGAATTGAACAAGCACCTTACAAATAAAGTGGTAGACTTTATTACTGTTCAGAGTATTTGTGCTCTCTGCTTCTTCTATGAAAGAACTACTCTTCGCCAACCATGGCCATGTGACTTATAATGCTTCCTGGGAGAAGAAGATACCTTCCTAGTCTACTGACATTGAGCATGGTTTTATGATTTCCTTTGACCTATGGAATACGAATGGACATGACCTACACTAAATCCATGTAGACTCTTCAGAAGATATTATGGTTTCTGCTAGTTTTTCCTCTTCCCCTCTTGAAACAAAAATACATCCCAAATAGGAGCTGCTCTTTCAGACTGATTCCCAGAATAAGAACATGTATAGCTATGCAAGGGCTACGAACATTTTAAGTAAATAAATGGTTTTTTCCCTCAATCATAGCAAAACAATTAATACTATAAACATATATGAAGAGACACCTAACCTCTTTGGTCATCAGGGAAATGGAAGTTAAAACCATAATGAAATATTACTGTGTTAAAAAGACTGAAATATCAAGTGTTGATAAGAATATAAAGTGACAGAACTCCTACATATTGCTAGAGGAAGTGTAAATTGGGACAACTTTGGAAAAATGACCCAATATAGTAAATCTGACTACAGGAATAACTTAGGATCCCTATGTATTCTACTCCTATGGATCCACTCAAGAGATTGCCTGCTTATGTGCACCTAAACATATGAGAATGTTCTCAGCATCATTATTTACTAACCAAACCAAATGTCATCAACTGTAAAACAGGTGAACAATTTACTATAAACACATTCAATGACTTGTAGCAATGAGAATGAACTGCTCCACACAATAACATAAATTGTTCTCACAAACATGAAAAGTCAGTCACAAAACAATGCATGCTCTATTATTGCATTTATATAGAGTTCAAAAATATAATCAAAGCTAAATTATACATCTAAGCTATACATCTAGATGCAAAAGATGGCAGTTGGACCCCTTCCTAACACCATACACAAAAAATTAACTCAAAAAGGGTATATATTGTATATACCTAAATGTAAAACTATAAAACTCTTAGAAGGAAACACAGAAGTAAAACTCCATGACTTTGGATTAAAATATGATTTCTTAACACCAAAGCATAAGTGACAAAAGAAAAAAAGATAACTAGATGAATTATATTTCATCAAGATTAAAATCTATTGTACTTCAAAGGACACCATCAAGAAAACGAAAAGACAAGCCAGAGAATTAGAGAAAACACTGGCTTATCATGAATCTGATGAGGGACTGGTATCCAGAACACATAAACTCTTATAACTCAGTAATAAAAAAACAAATAACCCAATTTTTTAAAAAGCAAAGATTTGAACAGTCATTTCTCCAAAGAAGATATACAAAATGGCCAAAAAAACACATGAAAAAATGTTCAACATCATTAGTCATTAAGAGTATGCAATTAAAACCATAAAAAGATCACTTCAAATTACAATTAAAGCCAGGATATCACCATATCACCGCATACCTATCACAACAATTAAAATGACAATATCAAATGCACGCAAGGATGTGAAAGAAACTGGATCTCCAGTGCACTGCTAATAGGAATGTAAAATAGCACTGTGGAAACAGTTTAGTGGTTTCTTAAAAAGTAAACATACATTATGCTGTACATCTGAAACTAATATAAAATAATATTAAATGTAAACTGTAATTTAAAAATTTTTTGAAAAACCCCTAAACATACATAGCAATCTCAAAATACCATCTGCTCAAAACAAAAATTCACATGTTCTATGATGGCATTTATACAACATTCTCAAAATAACAAAATTATAGAGATGGAAAACAGACCAATGGTTGCCAAGAGGCAAAGACAGTTGTGGAAGAATGGGAATATGATTATAAAAGGGTACCATAAAGGAGATCTTTGTGCTGATGAATTAGTTTTGTATCTTGACTGTGGTGACAGTTATATGAATCTACACATGCAATAAAATGAAACAGATTTATACAAAGGCATTGTATCAATGTCAGTGTGCTTGTTTTAATAGTGTACTATAATTAAGATGTAACAATTGGGGGAAAACGGTGAGTAGCACACAGGACCTCTCTATAGCATCTTTGCAACTTGCTGTGAAACTCATCTTCTCAAAATAAGTGAAAAAAAAAAAAAGAAAAAAACCATGACAAGAGACAGATCACTCTGAGCCAGAGGATTCCCGCCGACTTAAGAGATTTCTTGCTAAATCTCTTTAGCAAGAGATCTAGCTAACCCCCCCCCCCCCCCCCCCCCCCCCCCCCCCCCCCCCCCGGCTCAACCCTCAAGAGCAGATAAGACTGGTTCAGGTGTCAAATACCAAAGCTCATTCTCAGAGCTCATCCCTATCTCACACTATTATCTCTCACTATCCTTCTAAACAAGGATGGTCCAGAAGGCATCCATCCCTTCAAAGACAAGCATGTTCAGAAACAACCTCATGCGTTCCTTATGCATCTATATGTAAGGAAAAGAAGGGAAAGAATCAAAAGGCAGACAACATACATAGACACACACAAAAATCACACAACTCTAAATTATGAGCAAACAGTTCCTAAAATTTAAACAAATTTTTTGAAGAAAACGTAATAGGCTCTCCTAAATAAAACACAAAGGGATACAACCGCTTGGGAGGGAAGCAAATGAGAATTCTACTAAAGTAGTTAAAAGACAAACTGGGAGAAACCATAAAGCAGTGTCAGGAAGTCAGACATTTCAAAGAGATGGATGAGAAGGGTAAGAGAGCCAAAAGTGCAAAAAACACCTCTCTACCATTCGAAGGTGGTATCTGCTATAAGGAACCAACTCTTACTCTATAATTTCAGTTCAAAAAGCTGGAAAGAACAAATTTTCAAAAAAGCACTTTAATGGAGGCACATGACACTATCTAAAAGGTTTCTAGCCCTGACCGGTATGGTTCAGTTGGTTGGGTGCTCCCTTGCAAAGTGAAGGGGTGCTGGTTAGATTTCGAGTCACGGCATACCCCTTGGATTGTGGATTTCAGTCCCTAGTAGGGGCACACGTGAGGGGCAACTGCTTGATGTTTCTTTCTCACATGGCTTCTCTCCCTCCTTTTCTCCCTCTCTAAAAATAAGTAAATAAAATCTTAAATAAAATAATAAAATTAATTAAAAATAAAGTAAAATAAAATACTTTTAGAGACCATGTCAAGTTGTTAATACAAGCCCAGGCAAGGCTGGCCAGTTAAGAATCCAACAAGTTGATTTAGTTTTCTTGATGCACACATAACGTTTGTTTTAATTTAAGGAGAAAAGTTAGTAACTCATGGTTCTTTTTATTTCTACCTCATTCAATAAACTTCGTATCTAGTTTCCTAACAAATAAAAATCCAACCAATCATTAACATGAAATCATTTCTTGTTGCTTACTAAATCAAGTCTAAATGTACTGCGATGCCAATGAAAAGCTCTTTCTAATCTGGACTGCCTACTCACAATAACACTCTTCTCTGGTAATTTTCCCCAAATACATATTTATTCCCACCTTTTTAATTCTGCATTCCTGTCTCAAAAAAAACCCCTTCACTACATACCCAATCCTATTGGTGACAGATAAATAATACCACAACCTTGACAATCTTTCTTTCCTAAAAGTGAAGAGGTTGAATTTAATTTTGATTGTCTTTCAAAATTAAAATGTGTACAGTTCTAGGATTTTAGTACCTTTCACATAACAGATTCTTCAAATGTATAACTATCGATATGATACATTTGGTCAAATATGTATACCAAGTTTTTTTCTCAGTTACTTGGTGGTCTATTATTGTGCCTTATACTTGATTGTATTTACCCATTCCCTATAGCACATATGAGGTACATGGCTCTCTGCCTTAGCTATGCATTATAGTCACTTATCTAGTTTAAAATACTATATACCAGATCCTACCCCACATATTCTAACTAGTAGGTATAGGCTGAGGCCTGGACACCTTTATATTTCCACAGTTCTAATGTATAGCCAATTGAGAACTTCTTTAAATAGTACAGATGTTATCATGAACACAATAACAAAGTGGTTTAAAATATAATGTTCTAGAATAGACCAGATATACGCTTAAACAGGCTCTACAAACTTAACCTTTGTATGATACTACATATTCTTTAACCTCTCTAAGGCTCAGTCTGCTTATCTGTAAAATCAGAATCATAATGGTACCCATCCTCACGGGTTGTTCTGAGGATTAATATTTCTAATACATAGTTCTCATTAAACACTGACCAATAAATACTAATGATTAACTACTTAGTCCTTTTCAAAAGCTACATATGCCAATAGTTACATGTATGCAATGTAATTAGTATTGGACAGCAATTTCATGTCCAACAAAGGTGAAAGATATCATTCTTTCAATAAAGGAAAATTTCTAAAGTTTTAAAAAGAAATACCATCTCCCAATTCTAACAAAAAGAAAACTTCCTTTTCTCAGATGAATTAATGAGACTTCATTTTGAGATAAAACATTCTTAAAAATTTAAAACAATAATCTCATATTTTATGTAAAAAACTCTTACAATATGTATCCATTTCTAATAACTAGAGTTGGAACACTTTTTGTATATGATTGTACTAGAGATTATAAATAAAGTCCCATTTATAATTAACCTTTGAGAATGAGAAATAATAAAGCATGTATCTGCCTGGGCATTAGGATATTTCCTGCAGAACAATAATGAGATTTGTTTACAGGAAAAAGAAAATTTTCACTGTAACCATGCTTTTTGTAAGGATCTTTTTATTTATTTTTAAAAAGATTTTATTTATTTATTTTTAGAGAAGGGAAGGGAGGGAGAAAGAGGAGGAGATAAACATCAATGTGTGGTTGTCTTTCACGCACACCCTACCAGGGACCTGGCTTGCAACCCCGGCACACACCCTAGATCAGGAATCAAACCAGTGACCATTTGGGTTGCAGGCGAGCACTCAGTCCACTGAGCCACACCAACAAGGGCTGGAAGGATCTTTTTATATTTACTCATCCAATTATCTCAGAATAAATCTGTTGATGTTAAATAGACCATCTTTCATTTTGATAATTCACTTTCATCTTAATATGCACTTTATGTTATAATATATCTCTATGCTCCATTCTGTAACCCTTTTAACTGATAAGTTTTTGGCACGTTAAAGCGTTTTCATCATAGGACTTTCAGCCAAGATGGAGGCACAGGTAGATATACTTTGCCTCCTCACACGACCAAAAGGACAACAACTAATTAAAAACAAAAAACAACCAGAACTGACAGAAAATTGAACTGTATGGAATTATGACAACCAAGGAGTTAAAGAAGTATTCATCCAGACCAGTAGGAGGGGCAGAGAAGAGCAGCCAGGATGGAGAGGACATGGGGCAAGGTGGCTAGAGAACTGAAGCAGGCAAGGCGGCAGCGGCTGGTGGACCAGTCAGTCCTACATTTGTGTGTGGACAAACTGGGAGGAACAACTGGGGAAAGAGACAGACGCTGCAACCCAGGGTCCCAGCATAGGGAAATAAAGCCTCAAAACCTCTAACTAAAAAAACCTATGGGGGTTATGGCAGTGGGAGAAACTCCCAGCCTCACAGAAGAGTTCGTTGTAGAGACCCACAGGGGTCCTGGAATGTATACAAACCCACCCACCTGGAATAAGCACCAGAAGGGTCCAATTTGCTTGTGGGTAGCGGGGGAAGTGACTGAAAGCCTGCCAAAAGCTGAGTAAGCGGCAGTGTTCCCTCTTGGACCCCTCCCCCACATACAGCACTACAATGCAGGCAAGTGGGTTGCTCCACCCTGGTAAATATGTGAGGCTCTGCAATGTAATAGGAGCACAGAGACAAAAAATATATAGCCCAAATGAAAGAACAGATCAAAGCAATGAAAAAAAAAATAGCACCAAGCAATGAAGAGTTAGCCAACCTATCAAATGCACACTGTTCAAAACACTGGTAATGAGGATGCTCACAAGAATGGTTGAGTATGGTCGCAAAATAGAGGAAAAAATGAAGGCTATAAAAATGAAATAAAGGAAAATATACAGGAATCAACAGTGAAGAGAAGGAAACTGGGACTTGACTCAACGATCTGGAGCAGAAGGAAGAAATAACCCGTCAACCAGAACAGAACGAAGAAATAAGAATTCGAAAAATGAAGAGAGGCTTAGGAACATCCAGGACAACTTTTAAATGTTCCAATATCCAAAACATAGGGGTGCCAGAAGGAGAAGAGGAAGATCAAGAAATTGAAAACTGACTTCCGGCAAGATGGAGGCATAGGCGGATGCACCGGTACCTCCACGCACAATCAAGATTAGAACAACAACAATTTAGAGGCAGAATAACACCCAGAACTGACAGAGAATTTATCTGAATGGAAGTCAGACAGCCAAGAAGTTGAAGTAGACTTGTTCACCCAGACAGGTAGGCAGGGCGGAGCCAGGCGGGCGCGGGTCGGCAGCGGCGCGCGGTGATCGGGGAGAACTCGGCGTGAACTGGGCACGAACTGGGCTCGAACTCCGCGTGTAAGCCATCCGGAGCGGGCAAGATCGCAGCAGTGTGAGTGCGCAAGCGGCCGCTGGCGGACCCAGTGACGCAGCGATTGTGGACCAGGGCAGAGCGTGCAATCCAGGATCCCAGAGAAGGGACTGTGTTCCCGGGAGAATGGAACCACCGCCATTGTTCCCTCCCGCCCCTGCACTCGTCCCCACGTACAACGTCACAATCTAGCGACTGGGGTGCCCAGCCCTGGTAAACACCTAAGGCTCCGCCCCTCACTGTAATGAGAGCGACGAGACCGGAAAAAACAGGAAAAAAAAAAAAGGAAAGACAGGGAAAAATATATTTCCAACAGAAGAATAGATCAGTCCCCCAAGACTCGTCCTTTTGAGCGACCAAGAAATAGCCAATCTATCAGATGCACAGTTCAAAACACTGGTGATAAGAAAGCTCACAGAATCGATTGATTTTGGGTGCAATTTAGATGAAAGGACGCAGGTTACCATAAAAGAGATGCAGGAAGATACACGGAGGAGAGCCAATAATGAAGGGAAGGAAACTGGGTCTCAAAACAAATACAGTGAACCAGAAGGAAGACAGAAACAACCAAGCAGGAAAGCATGAAGAAATAAGAATTCAAAAAATGAGGAGAAGCTTAGGAACCTTAAGGACATCTTTAAACGTTCCAACATCCGAATTATAGGGGTACCAGAAGGGGAAGGGGAAACACAACAGATTGAGCACGTATTTGAACAAATAATAAAGGAGAACTTTCCCAATCTGGCAAAGGAAATAGTCTTCCAAGAAATCCAAGAAGCTCAGAGAGCCCCAAATAAGTTGGACCCAAGAAGAAACACACCAAGGCACATCATAATTACATTAGCCAAGGTAAAAATGAAGGAGAGAATCCTAGAAGCAGCAAGAGATAAGGGGACAGTCACCTACAATGGAGTTCCCATCAGACTGTCAGCTGATTTCTCAAAAGACACCTTACAGGCAAGAAGGGGCTGGAAAGAAATATTCCAAGTCATGAAAGACAAGGACCTACATCCCAGACTGCTCTATCCAGCAAAGCTTTCATTTAGAATGGAAGGGCAGATAAAGTACTTCCCAGATAAGGTCAAGTTAAAGGAGTCCACCATCACTAAGTCCTTCTTTATATGAAATGTTATAAGGGGACTTATCTAAGAAAAAGATGATAAAAAATATGAACAGTAAGAAGACCACAAACTCACAATTATTAACAACTGAATCTAAAAAAAAAAAAAATAAAACAAAAACAAACTAAGCAAACAACTAGAACAGGAATAGATTCACGGAATTGGAGATCACATGGAGGATCATCAGTGGGGAGGGAGAGGGGAGAGAATGGGGGAAACGGTACAAGAAATAAGAAGCATAATTGGTAGGCACAAAATAGACAGGGGGAGATTAAGAATAGTATAGGAAATGGAGAAACCAAAGAACTTGTATGTACAATCCATGGACATGAACTAAAGTGGGAGAATGATGGAGGGAAGGCATGCAGGGTAGAGAGGAATAAAGGGGAGAAAAAAATGAGACAACTGTAATACCATAATCAATAAAATATATTTTAAAAAGTTTTCATCATAATTACTTTTAATGAATTCTTAAAAATCCATAATGGCATACTAATTATTCCCCTATTATTAAATATTGGTATTATTTGCAGTTTGTTGCTATAAATTATGCTGTATTAACTCTTTTAAAATATTGAATTTTCTATATTTTTCATTCTATCCATAGAATATTCAAAAGTGAAATAATTGTTCCTTTTTGAGTGGAAGATAAAACTGCAAGAAATTGCAAATTCCTACTTAATGTAGAGTAACTTCAAGTTACTACTATACTACACGGGATCATGAAGAAGCATTTTTATTTCCACAGAGGTCTTTCAAATACCATTAGTATTAGCACATGGCCATCTCATTTTAATATTACTCAAGATTTTGGATCAGTTCATAAAGAGAGGCCTTTTGCCTTCTCCTGGGAAGTAATCTCTAAGGCCCTGGAAGGCCATGCCTGAGAAGTGTCTTTTTTAAATCTGGGGGCTTTGTATCACAGTCTGAGGGTAAGGGTTTGCCACACCAAAAAAAAGACCAACAATGTGATTTGGGAAGGGGGAGGGGGTTTGGGGCCTATCTGGAGAGGCTGGAGACTGAAGACTGAGATCAGCTTCAAAAACAATTATGCCTATATAAAAGAGCCACCTCAATAAAAAATGCAAAAAATCACCAAAGTACAGATGCATGCCCCTGTTTAACAATACTTCATGAGTACTGTCACATACTAATGCCAAGAAAGTAATCCTGACTTCATGGGGAGAGGACAAAGGAAGCTCTGTGTTTGGTACTTACCCATACTCTGCCCTATGTGTTTTTTCCCTGGGCTAATTTAAATCTATTATCCTCCCCCTGTAATAACTAGTAACTATAAGTATAACAGCATTCAGTGAGTTCTACAAATCCTTCTAGCAAATTATGGTGCCTGAAGGTATTTTTGGAAACCTTCCAGAAAATACAATTAGTGTCAGAAGTGAGGGTAGACTTTTGCAGACTGTGTTCCCTAATTTTGCAGATGGCCCAACTCTTCTCATGATTAAACGTTACATCAATAAAATATAATAAAACTATTCATTTAACAGATTTTTTAACTTTATTCTTCACCTTTAAATTACCATTTCAACTTCTAACTATAAAAAAAATTTAATCTAAAAAGTGGCAAAATATTCAAGCACAGAAAAAGAAAATTTAACTTAAATTTATATAGCATCTGAAATAAATTGATGCAAAAATTTAACTGTCACATTTAACATATCCACATAAAATATAAACTATCATAATAAAGAAATGGTGAACAATGCTAAGTCTTTGAAATAAAAAACTCCATTTATTTATATATATAAATATATATATATAAGCTCCATTTATATTTATATATAAAACTCCTCTACTAGGTCTTTCAATAGTAACAGGAAGAGCTTTTTTTAAAAAAAAGAATACACCAAAATATGCATAAGTAAAGCAAACCCTACAGTAGTGTATAAAATGTTGGTGTGACTATTTTTACTGCCATACTACATAAGAAAATAAAACATTGGAGCCTGAAAGTTCACATCTAGAAATTCTATTTTATATTAGAGATGGGGTTTACCATTCATCATATAGGATAAATAGTACATCTCTTAAATAATATGATACTTAAAAAACCTGTAACTTATTGACCCTAATCATTTCGGGATACGATAAAAGACAAAAAGAGCAAAAGCAGCTTACATTTAAAAATACAGTCATAAAAATACTCTGATAATCATCATTTTCTGCCCTAGATTTTCCCCTCAAGAATTTTCAAATTACAGAAAATAAAGGCTGTTAAAAATATTATAAAGCTCAAGTACCAAGAGTCATATTACTTTGTAAAACTTTGTAAAAGCTGAGAAAAACACAATTAGTTCTGTTATTACTTTAAAGTCAGTTCTCTTCTTTTAAAAAATGACTTCTTTTCTAGACATAAATTCTCCTGAAAACAGAATACTACCTGTAATTATTCAGTAACAAACAAAAACTATCTTTGAAAAGTATACTTAATATTTATAAACAAAGTCTGAAAAGTAATTTTCCATTATCATAAAGGAAGAGCAATGCAGACCCAGGTAA
Organism: Phyllostomus discolor; assembly: GCF_004126475.2. NCBI lineage: Eukaryota > Metazoa > Chordata > Mammalia > Chiroptera > Phyllostomidae > Phyllostomus > Phyllostomus discolor. The sequence continues at coordinate 196,698,386 of NC_040905.2, forward strand.
AATTCAGTATCTCTAATAAGTCTGACTGCTATAAGAAATTATGGCTTAAGACATGGAAGATAAGCAGAAGGAAGACGTTTAAAAAATAAACTAAAAGTTTGTTTGGATGAGTGAGTATAGATGATGATCAAGAGAAGGAGATTATTAAAAAGGGAGAGAAAAAAAAGACTGCATCACAGGTAAACGATTTACCATTATAGTAAAAGACTTTAACAAGCCAAATAATAGAGACATCATGGGGTGGGGGTGGGGGGCGGGTGATGCATGAACAACACTGGATCAACAGTCTCCTTAGGAACACACAGTAAATTTACACAAGTACAGCAGTTGTTCTGTGTACTTGTCAGCTCTCTGGCTAAGTCAACACACCAATCCGCTTCACTACCTCAAGTATCAATTATTGAAGCTCTCTCCTGCTGAAGAATAATTAAATACACCAGACCAACAAAGCAAAGGAATACTGTAATTAAGCAGTACAAATAAGGTGTTGCATTATCAAATTTGATGGGAAGTGGTTTATTAACATTAAAGTGAGATGATTAATATGATATCAGACAATCCACAAAACTGAGAAATAGACACTAAAATAACATATAAGGAAGATTCTGAAAATAAACCATTAACTCATGGTTAAACTTCAAATCATACCTAAAACTGACATGAAATTCAAGGATAAGATCATTTGTTTTAATCTATCAAGATACAATAACCATGAAAAAAGAGATTTTAAAAAGTCCCAATGTTCCACAATCCTAGAACTATCTTTTATTAAATAAAGAAACTTAAATACTGAAATTAATATCCACTTACTACCTTGAAATCAAGGTAGTCAGTCCCTCTATAGTTCTAGCAGACTATCTAGTGACCCATTGTGAGCACATAATCGGAACAGAAAACTCATGCTCATCCTGTTGTTATTATGTTTTTTTATAAATAAAAACAAAAGTAACTGGTATGTAGAATCTCGCCATATTACACACCTTTGTTGATTACAGTCTATTCACCTTTACATCCTCCTCCACAGAACCTACTATAAGGTTTTCCATGCAATCTATGTTCAAATGGTTTTTTGCTTATAAAAATGAGTAACTAAAGCTAAGGGAATAAACTGCATGAGGTTTTCAGATTGTGAGGCAGTATGAGATAATTTCAAGTTTGTCTGTTTTTTAACATTTAGTCTTTTGTTAATTTTAACCATTTCAACGCCTATTACTCTAAACACATCCAAAACCCAAAGGCACTAGCTATTTATTGGTAACTACCCTAAAAAAAGACTTGGAGATCGTGTCTCCAACAAACACTGTGGGACCATCAACATTTCATCTACTAAAGGGTATGATTATTCCAAACTGTATTTACTTCCTAAAGAACAGTTACTTACTCCCCCTTGCTCACCCCGCAAACAAAAAGTTACCAAATTGTAACATTTTCCTTCCCAAGGCTACCACCATTGAATTTATTTTTAGGAAGTGAGAATAAAAAGGGTGATAGTTAAAGATGGGACAAGTTCTTCAAATGTACAAATGTGGCAATGTATAAAATCCTCTATGACACAATTTCAATAAAATGATTTTGATTGCTTTTGTTTTATGTGGGCACCTTAGCAATAAGACACTAATAGTTTTTTTAAATTTATTAATTTTAGACATAGAGGAAGAGGGAGAGAAAGGCAGAGAGGGAAAAGGGGAGGGAGAGACAGAGAAAGAGAGAGAAACATTGTTTTGTTGTTCCACTTATTTATGCATTTCATGGGTTGTTTCTTACATGTGCCCTCACCAGGGATTAAACTGCAATGTTGGCATATTGGGATGATACTGTAACCAACCAAGCTAGCTGGCCAGAGCCATTACCACATTTTTTAATGACTAGTAATTATTCCTTTAAAAGCCTCTAATTAATGAAATACAATTTCACCACAATGCCATTCACCTGAGTATTTATTTAGCTCCTATTATATAGGCATAACCCACACATACTAAATTCTGTATGTATGAAGGTATGTCCAGAAAGTATCCAGCCATGCAATTAACATGAATAGAGACATTTATCGAAAAAGATACCAGAAACACTGAACACAGGACAATGACACCTCAGTCCCCTTCAAAGTAAGCACCCTCACACAGTTCTCCCAATTGCCATTAGCTGTCCCACAGTGTTTCCTGAATCTCACTGACAGTCTGAAATCTCTTCTCTTTCAAAGATGATTTTAGTTTTAGGAAAAGCCAGAAGTCACAGGGCACAAAATCTGGTCTGTAGAGGGGCTGAGTCACCTGGGTGATTTGATGTTTCACAAAAAAACTGCATAAGATGTGATGCATGAGCAGGCGCACTGCTGTGATGAAGTTACCAATCACTAACGTCAGCCTTTTGAATCATCGGAATAGTTTCTGTGGACGAATGTTCAAGCTTAATGCAAAATGTGATGCAGATTTGTTGCTCTACTCACTCAGTCATTTTGAATGCATGGGCCACACAGTACACATGCTCACTCAACAGCATCTACCACTTCCACTGACTAGTACAGTCAAGTCGTCATTGTTCACACATGCACATTCTAGTCCATTCTCCTTGGCTTCCAGGTTACATTGATGTCACACAAACTGTTCTCATCATATTAACCTTGATTGGACTTTTTCGAGACAGACCTCACATAACTGTCATAGCAATAATATTCATTCACTCAACAAATCCAACAAATATTTACTGAGCACCAAACTGAGAGGTCTTCATCCAGTGGGGAAAATCCCAGGGAACAGATGAAAAATCCCTGCCCTTATTTTATGGAGTCTACAATCTTACAAAAGAAAAAAGTAATAAAGAAAATTATGTAATATGCTTTAAAGTCATAAGTGCTTTTTAAAAAGTGGGATAAGGAACAGCCTGGGATAAAGAGAATTACATTTTTAAGTAGATAGTCACAGAAAGATGTAAGACAAAGCAGCATATAAGCAGTCTTAAAGACAGCAGAAAGAGGGAAGAATGTTGTAGGCAGAGGAAACTGAGATAGAATGCCCTGCATGTTCTAGAAAACAGTGAGGGAGTAACCGTGATGGAAAGAAGTGAGCAAAGGAAGAACAGATGAGGAGTGGCACAGGTGGGCACAGGTAACCAGGTTCTTGGTGATGGGGACAAAGAATTGAACCGAACACCCACAGTTTATAGCAGAGAACATGGGAGCAGGCCAACTCCAAGCAGCGACCTCATGGGCTGTAGGGACTCTATTCTTATAGGGCGGATCCTTCCTGGCTAGTTTTGGCAGGCTTTTACTGAGAATGTACAAGTAGTTATATTACTTTAAAGCTACTGCACATGTGGTCTCCCATAATTTTCCCTGATTGGCCACCAGGGAAGGGGGCCTCCACAATGTTACCTAGTTGACTCCCCCTTCTCCTGGGGTCCCCCTGTATTAGGTTCCCCTTTCCCATCACCAGAGAATTATAGCTCTCCATGTTAAAGATTGCTGAAAAGGAAAGGCATTATTTATTCAAGTTACAGAGACTTAAGAGTAATGACTTAATGTCTTCATCAAAATCCTAAAGTCCCTTAAAACCTCACAAACACACACAGTCCTTCCTTCCCCACTTTGCCCAGTCTGGGGTACCATATCTCAGAAAAAGAAATAGGAGTCCCCGGCTCAGGCAGCCCCCAATTCTTCCCAGTAATCCGTGCTCAGCTGGTAGGCCTCCCTCAGTTCCTGGCACCATCAGCTGTGTCGCAGGGATCTATAGCTCTTATTCCAAAACCCCATGGCACTTTCTCATGGCCCACCAACAAGAATCCTTTCTCCCCTTTCCTTCCTGCACCATCTCTCCTGCATTCTTCCCAACTGCTAAGAGAGAAATCTGCGTCACTGCTACATCTTGCTTTCCAGCTTCCAAAGCTGCATGGCAAAGGGAGACCCAAAGCTGTGGGATTCTCCCCTGCCGAAGCCACATGGCAGTTCTCTGTTAAAGCTGTGTGCTGATTCTCTGCTAAAGCCACATGGTGATTCTCTGCCAAAGCTGCGTGGTGGTTCTCAGCTAAAGCTGTGTGGTTCTTCCTCACATGGCTGTGGGGGTCCCCACTCTGGCCAAAGCCACGTGGTTATCTCTTCAAGGACTGCTGCATCTGGGTTTAAATCCCCAAGCCAATCTTTCTCTGTAGCCCCATTTCTGACTCATCCCACAATTGGCTACACTTGCCAGCACTCCCATATCCTTTCAGGTTTACTGGGCTGCCATGAGTGTGGGCAGGTGTGGCCCCATGGCATGGAGCCAATCATCTCCAAGCTCTCACGCAGGCGCTGTAACCAGGGGGAGTTGCCTCCCAGTTATGTCTTGGGTAGAAGTCACTTCTATCCACCTGGCTCAAAGCATGGCCACAGCTATTCAACATATCTATGAAACCAGTTAAAGGTTATAGATATGTTAAATGACCATGCCAGAGGTTAGCTGCAAAGCTGTTGCTATGCAAAACAACTGAATGGCCCTGCTTCATGTATCCCATCCCCCAGCTCAGACTTGTGAGGGTGAGGACATCCCACTTTTTAATATTTCCTGGACACCCTGAGTTCTAGACCTCATTACAAATCCTTCTTTTGGGGCCCCTGGCTGCACCCTCTTACAGGAGGACGTGTTATAGCAGGTGGTGCCTTGAAGGCCATTCTAAAAAAAAATGTTACTGGGCGAAATGAGGCACAGAGTGTTTAATATAGGAATGACATGATCTGATTTACTTTCTAAATGATCACTCTGGCTGTTGTGTTGAGAATATATCTTCCCAAGGAGGGAAGCATGGATTCTAGTAAGGAAACTATGATGATAATCCAGATGAGGGGCCAAGGGAGTGGCAGTTACTATAGAGTGTTGGGAACCACCCTGTCTGGTTTCAGAAGCTGTAACCCCACTATGGCTAAGGCTGAGTGAGAGACCCTGGGACCCTAACCCACTAAAGAGACAAAGCTTATCCCCCTGACAGGAGCACTGCCTCTGTCCACTTCACTACACCCTGCCTGGCCCCCCAGTGCATGACTGGTTAGCCAATGACAGTAAGATTCCTCAAGGGAGGGATGACCTAAGACAGGCATGGTCACAAGGGGGCCCTCAGGGAAGGACTTGGGGGGTCTATGGAGAAAGGGGGTGATGGACCCTCACCCCTTGGCTTTGACAGAGACTGAGTCCTCATTCTGTCTGCAAGAAGTCTCCTAATCTCTTGGTTGCCTTACTTCCCCTGTTCGACCTAAGCCTGCAACAATGTTAGAGGTGGGTGCAGCCCTGTGCTGGAAAGGACGTGTTCCCGGGTGTGATCAGGCCTAAGAAAGAATGCATAAAATCCTTGAAACCTGCTTTGCTAATGCCCTCAATTTAAATGATAAGGATCCAAGCATGAAATGAGTTTGTTTCCCTAAAGTTTCACAACCCTTTAGCTATCTGATCCTGACTCAAAATAGGCCCCCTGAGTTCTTTGAATGTTCTCTATTTGATCATTGCTGCCTGACAATGACTGATGAGCTTTCCATATATGCCTTGTATTCCTATGCAAATTAAAGCCAATTAAAGCCTTTCTGGGCAAGGGTCAGCACGTTCTCCTCTGAGAGAGTGGCCATGCCATCCCTTCTCCTCCACAGGACTCGGCAGTCCCTGTGAATCTGCCTCATCTCAGCCATGACACGGCAAGACACTGTGAATGAGAGTCTGCATCAATAGAGCAGTTGGATTTTGAACATACTTAGATTTGCTAATGAATTAGATATTGGTGGGAGAAACAAAAAAAAGAAGCCAAAGATGTCACAGTTGTTCCAAATAGACTTTAGTGTAAAATATTCTTGTCCTATAGTCAGTCCACAGACATTTTAAAGTTTATATACATGTTATCTAATTCTCAAAACTTACAAAATAGGTATTATCCCTCAAAGAATGAAACATCAGAGACTATTTGACATAGGTCAGAAAGGGTAAATGGTTTATTTCTCACCCCACATAGCTGTTTTTTTCTCAGTCTAATAAACAAATCTCCCCTTGGTATGTCATGCCAACCCTCTGATCCATTTATGCCACCACCATCTAGGCATTATTTTATATTAGAACTGGACATAAAGATATATGTATGGAATAACCTTTTACAAAAACAAAATAAAATGCAAGGATAGCTAATGCTTACTGATTGCTTAATATGTGCCAGGTACTATTATTCTATGCACTTTATCATACATATTTCATATAAACTAGGAAGCCTTCATTTGTTAAGACCCGTAACAATCTAGAAAGAAGAAGTGCTGCCAGTTAATTATCATATAGCATCAACTTTAAGAAACACCCTGATATCAAAAATGTTAATATAAAAAAATGTGCACATTAGAATCAATGAAATACCAAAACTTCACAAAATTCTACACATTGACTACTATTATGTAACAAACGTTGGTTCAAAATACTATATCCCACATCCCATTCATTTAAAAAAAACAGTTTTATCACTTTATGCATTTTAAGTTTTCAGACTTCTCCAATCGGTGTGCTGCACGAATTTTAAAAACCTGCGACACCTGACTATTTAGTCAGGGGCACTGACCTCTTTTCCCTTAGACTGTCAAATAAAAAATGACAAGAGCCAACACAACAATAGCCATCCAGTGTGAATGAATCAAAATTACACTTTTTGGGGGGTCATATCAGCAAGAAAAGTAACATGCTATTTTTCGAACTATAAGATGCAACCCCCCCCCCCCAAATTTGGGAGGAATAATGGTAGTTAATGCTGCTGTTGAGTTCTCTTTACATTTTACATTGGTGAAATATTATGTTATTTATGTTATTAAATATTTTGCCATATATTTTTTGCTTCAAAAAACTTTTTTCCTATTTTCCTCCTCTAAAACCTAGGTGTGTCTTATGGTTCGAAAAATACAGGTAATTTTTGGTGTGCTGCAGAATTTTAGTAATTAGTTTATGAGTGCCGTGAGATGAAAAAGGTTAAAAATTGCCGTCCTAAGACAAGCGGAAATTGTTCTCTCTTCCACTATGGCTGCCAGAAAAAAAAAAAATCTTATCATAAAACTGCTTACAAGTGCTATTTCTAACAAAGGAGTCTTGGGATCACCTGAGTTCTGAAAACATAGCTATGCCTGGTAAAAAGTAATAATGGTCTGTGTTTTGGTTAGTTGTTATGTTTAATAATTTACTGCACTAGTAGTACTACTTACACTGACAACTATTTTCTGAAATATACACTTAAGTTTTTTTTGAGCCACTCATTGAAACTTCCTTCTTCTCACATTCATAAATAAAAGTTAACAATTTTTAAGATTTCTCATAACACAGAGTCAGAAAACTTAATGTCATTTTACAATTGAGGAAATGAAGGTATAAATGAGTTAAGTAACTTACATAAACCAAACAACAAAGAGTTGGGGTCATGATTCAAACCCATGTTGACCAATTTCAGGGTCCATGCTTTTAATAACTATAATAACTACAAAATATTAAACCATCACTGTTCTCACAGTAAGAAATTAGTCAAAGAAGTTACTGTAAATCCATGCAATGAAATACCAGGTAGTTATTAAAATGATGAAACATCATACTTACCAACCTGGATATAAATTCACAGAACACTGCTCACTTGAGAACCATATAACCAGGTAAAATAGTTATAACATGTATTTTCCACTTTTGTAAAAATAATAATAATAAAGATGCACATATAAGCATATGAAGGTCTAAAAGCAAATTCACCTAAATGTTAATATATCTGGCTTTTACTTTCTCTTTTATATTTGTCATGTTTAAATATGAACTAATCAGAAAGAAACAGACTTTTATTGAAATAAATATTTGAAATAAATTTCAAAAAAATTTATTGAAATTTATTGAAAAATATTGAACCATTTTAAAAAGAGTTTGCCAATATTTCTCTCCTTCATAGCTGGGTCTTTCAATCAAATACATTTTATAATGATTTTTGATCAATTCTACTACTGACCATTACTAAACATATTATCACCCCAAAATGTTAGCAAAATGTTTCAATCTAAAATTTATTTTGCATCATTTAGTGATCTAGCACCCCTGAATTTTATAACAGCTACAGTGTTTGAACTTAGGCTAGTTTTCATGTTCCTTTAGTTCAAGAAAGAGCATTAAGGAATCAGAATGAACAGTTAATGAGCCCAACAGATGAGATTTCAATGCATCACAAAAACAGAGTTGTATTCTAACCTCCTTTTCATCTTAGTGAAACCACAAATATTCTTTACTGTTTTAGCACACCTGAAGCTATGCTTCCATCTCTAATTCTATAAAAATAGTGTAATATTTGTCCTAGAACAAACCAACTTCCAAAAATAATTGAACTTATCAAGCAAATACTGTCTAGAATATTAATTTTCCTAAAGCCAACAGGAAAACCTGGGTATAAAAAAATAAGAGCATGGGCTTTGGAAACAAACCTATGTTTGAACCCAGCCCTTGTCACTTATCACCTATTTGACCTAGAGATTTAGTTTATAGTAACATCATAGGTTTAATATCCTGAAAAACTGGTCTAATATTAAAATAAATACGCAAAATTTTCTTTTGAGAGGATTTCTTGTATATTGATACCTAGCATGATAGGGATAAAATGCTTTTTTAAAAACTCTGGAGCAGGAGCAGTACTAGAAAACAGAATGTTGATGTTCTGTCTACTAATTCTATCAATAATTAAGAAAGATATTGAAACCTATGACTAGTTATTCTTTTGGCTATTTCTTCTTTCATCCAAAACTGTTATACAACTTGTTAGAAAAATGCCTTATTTTCTTAAGCAGGAGTCCTTTTGAATGACAAATATTAAAATCTCAAGACCACTAACTTAAGTCTAAAAAGCTGATTCTCTTCAACTACTGCTGATCCTCTGCTGTTGATGCTATTGCTCCAACATGTCATCACTAGCAGGAGAGCTGCTGAATGAAGCTCCTGTCTGCAACAGTGACTGAGCAGAAACCAGTTAATCTGCCAGTATTTCCTCTGCACATAAAGACGGAAACTCTCCTCTGGAGTAAGTCTCAGCTACTGTGGCTCCTAACCTCCCAAAGCTCTCAAATTTTATATACAACTCATTCATTCTCTCCACCTGCTTCACATGCACAGACACATTCCCTACCGCCCAAATCACAACAAACATTTTAGTGTCAGTGTCTAGAATTAGCCTAAAGACCACCGCCAGGTTCAATAATTCTCTAAGCACTCAGAGGACTTAGCATATAAGTTGTGTTCTAAGACTTACAGTGTAAGGATACAATGCAAAATCAGGAGAGAAACATATATGGAGAAACATTCAGTGGACACCAGGTGCAACCTTTCAAGAGTTCTCACTCAGTAAAGCCACATGGGACACAATTCCTCTAGCAATGAATTGTGATAACACACATGGAAATGCTGTCTACCAGAGAAGGTCACTAGAGACTCACTGTCCAGGGTTTTTATTGGGGGCTGGTTACATAGACACCCTCTGCCAAGCATGTAGCAAAATTCCAGACTCCCAAAAAGAAAGTAAAAACCACATCATTTACACAAACAGTCTAGACACAATGAGCCACTCTTATCATTTAAGGATAGGTCATATCAATGCGGGGAACTGTATTCCAAACAAGAGCCAACCTTGTAAAGCTGTAAACAGCCTTTCTAAGGACAGTCTCCCTGCTATATTAACTATTTTTTGCACTTGCCAAGCCCAAATGGCTAAGCAAGTTTATATTTTCCTTGCAGCTCTCTGGAACCCAGACACACTTCTTTAGTTAAGGCTCTATTTCTACAGCTACTGTAGTTGCTGCTCCAGCAGCATTAGCAATGGATTTGAAAGAGTTAAAAAAAAACTGGAGGTTCTGTGCTGCCTCATTAAGGTCAGAGACAGGACAGTGTTATAGGGTTAAATGGCATAGCTTATGAAGTCACACCTCCTGTATTTAAATCCTGGCTCCACTGCTTACTATGTGATGAATAAGTTACATCTTTGTACCTCAGTTTCCACACCTGAAATGGGGAAAAGACAAACATCTTCCTCATAGTGCTGTGAGGATCCCATGCAAAGTATATATAAAGTACACATAAAGGGCTTAACAGGTATTATTCATTAAAAGGAACTTTCCCTCCTATTTAGTGTTCTATCTCATGTGAACTGGCAATTAGAATAATCAGGGTCTTAAGCCCATGGTCATGATACTACATTAGTGACAGCTAAAGTACCATATTATATCATCAATTCACAGTGGGAAAAATGGACTTTATAATTAACTGGTATTTGAATAACTGGATAGTCATTTGGGAAAACATAAAGTTGATTCCATTCCTCACACCACACACCAGGATAAACCCCAAATGAACCAAAATCTAAACATGAAAAACAACCATATAACTACTATGAAAGCAGGGGTGAATTCCTTTATAACTCCAAATGGGACAGCCTATGACTCAAAATCCAGAGCTATACTACGACTACTACTACTACTACTACTACTAAACTCAATTATCTAAAAATCAAAAGCCTCAGCATGGCAGAAAGTTTCATAAGCATGTCAAATGACACACTGGGGAAAATATCTGCAATTCATTATAAACAAACAATTTACCTTCCTAATTTATAAAAAGGTTTTCTATAAGCTGAAAGGGGAACAGCCCATAGAAAAATAAAGAACAAAAACCAACATCCCAAAGAAAAAGGATTAAAAATATCCCTTAAAGATATAAAAATATGCCCTGACCAGGTGGCTCAGTTGGCTGGAATGTCATTCAGTGCACCAAAAGGTTGCGGGTTCAATTCCCAGTCAGGCCACATACTTGGGTTGCAAGTTCAAGGTCCAGATGGTGTGTGTGGGGGGGCCTGCCAAATGATGTTTTTGTCTCACATTGATGTTTCTGTCTCTCTCTTTCTTCCCCTCTTCCTAAGATCAGTGGGCATGTCTTCAAGTGAAGGTTAAAAAAAAAGATATAAAAATATGCTCTATATCACCCATAAAAGAAATGCAACTAAAATGAGGTACTGGCAAAATCCAAAAGTTCAACGGTACAGTCTTGGCAAGAACTATGCTTTACAAAATAGCACTACCCGTTTGCCTAGAGATATCTTTAACCTTTGATGTAGCAATCCCATGCATGGACTCACAAACACACTTGCATATACATAAAATGACCTATGTCCAATATTATCCATAAGAAACTGTTTATTAGAGCACAATACTAGGAATAACATGAGTCCATCAAGAGGACTTAATAAATAACTTCTATATCCACAAAATATTTTGCAGCTGTTAAAAAACTGGAATGGGGGAATTTTGAGGAAAATTCTCTATGTTTTGGTGAAAACATCAAAGTGTAGACCAGTATATATAAATATGCTGCCTTTTATATTAAAAAAGGATGAAAAAGTATGTATATGTCTTTATTTGTATAAAAAGTTACACAAGGGTAAAGAAAAAACGAATAAAATTGCTAGCTTTTGGGGACAACACTGGGAATGAGAGTTCTCTAATATACACATTGTTGAATTTATCTTTTTGTCAAATTACTTCTGTTCTTTTAATTTTATTTATTATATTTTTATCAAATATACATACTATAAAAATTTAAATATTACAAAGAAGTTTATTTGATAAAAAGCAAATCTCTCCACTTATATCCCAATCTCTAAACAATCTAAGTTATTCTAATGGTTGTCCCCATAACCCAAATATGCTTACACTGCTACTTTTGAGTTACCAACTTTAAAAATAAACTGACTGACCTCTAATGTGAAAACTTTGGAATTTATCTCTTTTACTTCCTCTCTCTTCTGTCCTCTTAATGTTTGAAAGATATGCTTTTAATTCTTATATGAGTATCTTTGAACTTTAAATACTATACTTATAACGTATTGATTATTTTGTCCATTTTACATTACTTCTTGATTCTCCATTTTGAAAGACAAGGCTATTAGTGCTAGCAATCTGCTCTCTCCTGTCCCTCTCTCTGCCAGTTTCACTTTTATTTACTTATGGTTATTACATTGTGCCCTGCAACAACAGCATTCTGGGCTTTGTTCATTGTGTCCTGTTCAAAGGTTGACTTAAAAGCTGGAAATTAATAAACAATATTTACATTTTTATCTCTATGTAAAGAAATGTAACCCTGGCATAGTTCACTTTTTATTCTGTGGTCTCATGTTACAAATTTAGGACCACTTGAAAAAGACTGTTCCTAGAATCAAGAACAAATGAGCCCTGGTCAATTAGCTCAGTTGATTCGAGTATCATCCTGATAACACCAAGGTTGAGGGTTCCATTCCCAGTCAGGGCACATGTAAGAATCAACCAATTAGGGCCCTGGCTGGCGTAGCTCAGTGGATTGAGTGCGGGCTGCGAACCAAAGTGTCACAGGTTCGATTCCCAGTCTGGGTACATGCCTGGGTTGCAGGCCATGACGCCTAGCAACCGCACATTGATGTTTCTCTCTCTCTCTCTCTCTTTCTCTCCCTCCCTTCCCTCTCTAAAAAAAAAATAAATAAATAAAATCTTTTTTTTAAAAAAAAGAATCAACCGACGAATGCATAAATAAGTGGAACAACAAAAATCGATAAATCGATGTTTCTCTCTTGCTCACTTTCTAAAAATCGATAAAAATCAAATGAATTCTTGATTATACTTTATAATTTCTAAACATCAGGCCACATTCTAATTTGGTTCATAGTTAGACCATGACTTTTTTTTTTGGCTTTCCAAGAAATTTTATCTTTTATTTTCTCACATACTTTCCTTTATATTATCACCAAAATTTTCCCCAAATCTGACACCATTCTATCTAGTCCATATTTTTCTTCCTAAGACCTTCTCCCTAAAACTCTTTCCTCTTGTATCAATCTAGAAGGCTATTCAGGCTTTCTGAACAGCTGTTAACTTGAGTCTTCTTTACACTTTTCTTTTGGGTTGGCTCAACTTTTTCTTGAACTTCTGTCTTCCCTGTCCTTAGTTTACTAACATTTTGCCAGAGTACATCCTTAAATAACTACCTAAATGGTGGTAAACAAAAGGCGTATTTGAAAATTCTCTTTTCAAGACCTGTGCGTATTTGAAAATTCTATCTTTTAATAGCATAATCAATAAAATATATATATAAAAAGAAAATTCTATCTTTAATGTACCTTCGTAATCATTTAACTTAGTAAAGAACTGTGGGATGAAAATTATTTTCCCTAATTATAAAAACACCCAGCACATAGTATGACTGGTAACATGCCAGTATGACATTTATTTCTTTGAAGGTGACTTGTTTTTTCCCTCCCTCAGAAGCCACTGGAATCATCTCTTCACTCTAAAATTTCACAATTGTCCTGTGTACTCATTGTACTAGGTAATAAATAGGTGGGTCTAAAGCCTGAAACTAGCATGAGTTGTTTGACCCACTGTCCTTTGTACTTGCTGTACCTAAGTAATAAATAGGTGGATCTGAAGTCTGAACCTAGTATGAATTATTAACTCCCATCTCCAAAATCAACCATGGAGAAACTGTAGAAGCTAGAGGGACATGTGGATTTCAGGAATCAAAATGAGAAAAACCCTGGGAAAGTTGAAGGCTAACTTGAATCAGTGTGAAGGGTGATGAAGATGAGTAGCTACAGGCTGTGGTTGAGGACCCAAAAGCCTCAGCGAGGAGGCAAGTTGGAAGAAAGTTTTTCATATTCTGTTCTTGCCTAAAAAAATCCTCAGAGATACAAAACATCATTTGATTAGCCACATGTAAATATATGTTACAAACTTTTTAGAAAAAGTACTAAAATTAATTGAAAAACAAAGCTAAAAGATGGTGAAAAAGCTATAAAAAACAAAAGTGACTGGATGCTTGGCGTTTATATTGTGAAAACACAACTTGAGGTCTGTAGAAAATGAGAATGTCTATTATAATCCACAACTAAAATTCTAGATCACCACATTTAATAAGATAAAGAAAAATGTAAGAAAAAATATAAGAAATAAAGATAAAATGTAAAGATAAAAAAGATAAAATGTAAGAAAAAAGATAAATCAACAGTTGACTTGAAATGTTAATAAATCCCTCTAAGAAGCCAGTAGACCAAAAACACAAAATATGATCAGAAAAAACAATTATAATTAATAATGAGCTAATAAATGCAGAACCAGACATCTAGCTAAAAATACACACTTACAAACACACTGTATCATGTTGGCAAAAACTGATGTGTAAAGGAACAATCAGTTGAGTATTTCAGCCTTTGTAAGCCACACAGTCTCTCTCACAACTATGCACAATATGAAAACAAATGAGCATAGCTGTGTTCCAACAAAACTTTACAGACACTAAGATCTGAATGTTACAAAACATTAATCTTTTGATCTTTTTCAACCGTTCAGAAGAATAAAAACTATTTTAGTTTTCGGGACATATAAAAACAGATGAAACTAAGTTCTATTTAGGCCTTGGGCCATAGTCTGCCAACTCCTGTATCAGTTCAACAAAGTTGTCTCAATATTATCCACAGGAATATATTAAATACACTATGTTCCCTACAATAAAATTAGAAACAACAACAAGAGTAGCTGATGTTTGGAAAGGAAATTTTTTAAATATGTTTACTGATTTTTACAAAGAGGAAGGAAGGAAGGGCAGGAAGAGACAGAGAGAAACATCAATGTGAGAGAAATAGCAGTGGGCCACCTCCCATTCATGTCTCAACCAGGATCAAACCCACAACCCTGGTATGTGCTCTTACAAGGAATAAAACCCCAAACTTCTGATGTGTGGACAACATTCCAACCAACTAAGCCACACCAGCCAGGGCGGAAAACTAAATTTTTAAAGCCACTGAATAATCCCTGAATTAAAAAGGATTTTTTTAATCATAAGAAAAATGTAAAAATACTTGAATAAAATTAAAATGAAAATACAAATACAAAACTTGTGGGATCCAGCTTTAGTACTTCAAGATAATTGTAAATACCTTTATCAGGAAACAGGAAATCTGAAAATAAGCGAGTTAATTATATAATTCAATAGAGTTAGAAATAGAGACATAGAGAGAATCAAAATAAACATGAAGAAAAAATTAGAAAAATGAATGAAACTGAGAACTAAAAAATTAATTAAAGAAGATTAATAAGTACCAAAAGATGGTTATTTTATAACTTCAGTAACCTAGACCTGTGGCGTAGCTGGTCAAGGGAGAAGTAAACAATTCAGAATAAAAAAAAAGATAACTAAAGACTACAGACATTAAAAATTAACACTAAGCATTATAAACTGCAGAAAAATAAGCATATGAAATTAATAATGAATATATCCCTTTAAACAATGTAAAATCCCAAAATTAATGTGAGGAAACAGGAAACTTGATTTAACCATGAGAAATTACAGTAGTGACATAGACAAAGTCCTCCCATCAGTCATTTCCAACCCCGGCCCAGGTGGCTTTACAGGTGAAATCAACCAAACTTTCAAGAAAAAAAGTTCCATAAAATAGCAAAAACAAGTTAATCAGTTCCTTTTTAAGAGTCAGTGTAATCCTGATTACAAAAATAAAATTAGAAAATCACCACTTTGCAACTATCATTACAGTAACTAATTCAGACAAGCAAAAACTAAAATTAGGAAGCAAAAGTTTAAGAATTAAAATATTATTAACCTGGTCTCAAAGTATCACTCCACAAAATACTTACTAGTTACAAAGGGAAAAACATAAATTTACAGTAGGAAATCTGGCAAAGATAATCTTTACCCAGTGACGAATGTTAGCATTACAAGTAATAGGACACATCAACACCCTTTGCCTTCTGGTACAACACAAGGAAAAGAACATAGTATTAACATTTACTCACCACTTTGAGTTAGGTAGTTGTACTAGTTATGCACAAATGCATAAGAAAGTATCCCAAAATTTAGCAGCTAAAAAAACAAGTATTTTTTTAACTCGATTTCTTTGAGCCAGGAACCTGGGCATGGCTTAGCTGGGTCCTCTGGCTGAGAGTGTCTCACAGGCTGGAATCCTCTCAAGGCTAAAAGAGGAAATGGAGGATTCATTCCCAAGCTCACTCAAGTGGTTACTGGCAGTGTTTGGTTTACATATGGGCCTCTCCATAAGGTAGCTCAATGGCAGCTCACATTTATCAGAGTGAGCAAAGAGAAAGCAAGAGAAGCCATTCTTTTGAAACCCAATCCCTCAGGTCCGTTTAAACCCATATTTTGCTGTTTATTGTCTCTCTGGTTCATCTGTTCTTTCACATATCTTAAACATAGATTAAAAGAAAAAGAATGGTTAAAAAATACAGTACCACATAGGTGGCTCAGTTGGAGCGTTGCCCCATTCACTGAAAGGCTGCAAGGTCAATTCCTGGTTAGGAAACATACTTAGGTTGCAGGTTCAATACCTGGTCAGGGTGTATATGGGAGGCAACTAATTGATGTTTATATCTTACATATCAATATTTCTCTCTCTCTCTCTCAAAATCAATGCCCAAATCCTTGGATGAGGATATACCACATAAACACTTATAAGAAAACTGGAATTAGGCTTCCAGTCAAGATGGAGGCACAGGTAAACATGCCTCACTTCTGTGCACAACTATAGCAAAAAACACAATTCAACTACAAAATAAATATCACCCAGAATTGTCAGAAAATCGAGCTGTGTATAAGTCAAACAATCAAGGATTTAAAGAAGCTACAGTCATCCAGACGGGTAGGAAGGCAAAGAGATGGAGACATGCAAACAGGCACAGGAGAGGCAGAGTGCACAGAGAGGCTTGGAGATGGGAACGGGTGGTCCCACATCCACATGTGGTGGTTAGAAACTGTGGGGGATACCTTGGGAGCCAAGGATCCTAGCCCCAGACCAGACCACCCAGCCCAGGGTTCCAGTACTAGAAAGGTAAGTCTCCATAACTTCTGGCTTTACATACAAGTGGGGGTTAGGGCACGGTAAGAAACTGTGAGATTCTCAAGAGATCCCTCCTAAATGGCCCAAAATGGACTTAGGACTCAGGCTGACCCACCCCTCTAAACTTCAGCACCAGGGCAACAGCTGGAAGGGCATCAGTGTCATATGGGGAGAAAGTGAAGTGACTGGCATCAAGGTAAGTTTTGGCAGCAGCTTCCTCCTAGGCAAAACTCCAGAGGCCAGGCAATGCCACTGCCCCTCTTTAGGCCTTCCCCTACATAGAGCAACAGAGAGGTGACACTGGTTGCTCCACCCTGGCGATCACCTGAGGTTCCGCCCTATTCAACTTAACAAATGTGCTTTTCTACAATAGGCTATACCACTAAACCAGGGAGTCAAAGCAGCTCTACCTAATACACAGAAACAAACACAGGGAGGTTGCCAAATTGAGAAGACAAAGAAATACAGCGCAGATGAAAAAACAGAACAAAACTCCAAAAAAGAACTAAATGAAATGGAGATAAGCAAACTTTCAGATGCACAGTTCAAAACACTGGTTATCAGGATGCTCCAGGAACTCATTGGCTATTTCAAAAGTATAAAAAAGACCTAGGCAGAAATGAAGGTTTCACTAAGTGAAATAAAGCAAAATCTACAGGGAACCAACAGTGGAGGGGATGAAGCCGGGAATCACATCAACAATTTGGAACACAAGGGAGGAAATATCATTCAATGAGCACAGCAGGAAGAAACAAGAATTAAAAAAAAAAAAACAAAAAAAACAAAAAAAACAGCCCCGAGGCTAGGCTTAGGAACCTCTGGGACAACTGTAAATGTACCAACATCTGAATCATAGAGTGCCAGAAGGGAGAAAAGAAAGAGCAAGAAACTGAAAACTTATTTGAAAAAATAATGAAAACTTCCCTAATTTGGCTAAGGAAAGAAGACATGTTAAGTCCAGGGAGCACAGAAAGTCCTGAACAAGATGGATCCAAAGAGGGCCACACCAAGATACAACATAATTAAAATGCCAAAGGTTAAAGATAAAGAGAATCTTAAAAGCAGCAAGAGAAAAAGCAGAGCGTTACCTCCAAAGGAGTTCCCATAAAAATGTTGGCTGATTTCTTAAAGAAGCTTTGCAGGCTGTAAGGGACTGGCAAGAAGTATTCAAAGTCATGAAAAGCAAGGACCTACAGAGTAACCTAGGTTACTCTGATGCTATCATTTAGACTAGAAGAGCAGATAAAGTGCTTCCCAGATAAGGTAAAACTAAAGGAGTTCATCATCACCAAACCATTATTAAATGAAATGTTTAAAGGGAACTATATAAGAAAAAGAAGATCAGGACTATAAACATTAAAATGGCAACATATTCACAACTATCAATGACTGAATCTAAAAAACAAACTAAGCAAACAAGCAGAGCAGGAACAGAAACACAGAAATGGAGATCACGTGGAGGGTGGCCATGTGGAGGATTATCATGTGGAGAGTTACCAGCTGAGGGGGAAGAGGGGGAAAAGGTGCAGAGATTAAGAAGTACAAACTGGTAGGCATAATATAGACAGGGGAATGTTAAGAACAGTATAGGAAATGGAGTAGCCAAGAACTTAGATACATGACCGAAGGACATGAACTATGGTGTATGGGGGAGTGATTGCTGAAGGGAATGGGCGTATTGTGTGGAGGGAGACACAGGGAAAAATCAGAACAGTAATTGCATAATCAATAAAATATATTAAAAAAGAAAACTGGAATTACGATACTAAAATCAGACAAAGTGGCCTTCTGGACAGGAACTATACTACTAGAGATAAAGATGTATATTACAAATGAAAAAAGAAGTCATCTCATCAAAAAAAATATAACGTTCATAAAAGTAAATGTACCTAACAACTGAGCTTCAAAATATGTAAAACAAAACCCAACAGAACTACAATAAATAACAAATCCACAATTATGGATGGAAATGCCAATAATCCTGTCTTCTTTCAGAAATAGAATAGTAAGAAAATTGTTAAGAGTACAGAAGACATGAATTTTCTGAATTTTCATGAATTATCTTATTGACATTTATAAAGCACTAGACCTCAAAAGGTAAACTATACATTTTCAAATGTACACAGAACATTCTTAAAGACAGACCATATGCTTGACATTAAAACTAATCTTATGAAATGTAAAAGTAATGAATGATACAAAGTACATTCTCTGAGCAAAGTGGTATTTAAGAAAAAAAAACAGTAACAGAAAGACATTTGGAAATTAAATCTTATATTTATTTATATTAAATATTCCAAAATGTTTAGAAATTATACCACATACTTATAAATAATAATGGTTCAAAAGAGAACTCACAGGAATAGAAAATATTTTGAACTAAGTAAAGTAAAAATGCAGTATATCAAAATTTGTGGGATGTAGTAGAAAAAATTAAAAATCTGAATAGCACAATATCTATTTTTTAAAACTGAATTCATAATTAAAACTTTCCCATAAAGGAAATGTACCCACAAATAGCTACAATAATGAATTCTTGCAAACATTTAAGGAAGAAATAATACTAATTTGGGGGAGGGAGAAGAAATTGTTTATTTTAAAATTACCTTCCCAACAAACCATGAAACACTTGGAAAATAATACTAATTTTATACAAACTTTTTAAAAAGGAGGAGGAAATCCTTTCCAACTCGTGTTAGTTTTGGTCATCTGAGAGTTTCTGTCTTTCAAGGAATTCGTACATCTCATTTAAGTTACTTATTATTTCCCTCCTTCTACTTTCTTGGGGTTACTCTACTCTGAATAAAAGGAATAGGAAAAAAAACTTCAGGAATGCTGCTAAAGCTGTGCTTGGAGGTAAATTTATAGCATTAAATAATTACATTAAAAATATCTCAAGACATAATACTAAGAATAGTGAAAATTTGTAATAATTTTCATGCTCTGCTAGATAGTAATCTGCAACTATCTAGTAGAGCTAAACATGTGCATTACCATTACACCCCAGTAACTTCTTTTCTGGTGTGGCAGGAAGTCTTCTAACATGGTCTCCGATGGTCTCCACTATCTAGTATTCATACTCAGGTGTAACTCTCCCTTTAAGTGACTTACTTCTAAAAACAGAATAGAGCAAAAGTGATGAGATACCTTTTGATACTGAGATTAGGTATCAAACGACTGACTTCTGCCTAACTCTTACTTTGTCTTTCTTGTTTTAATTACTTGGGAGTAGCAAGTTGCTGAAGCAAGATGCCCTACGGAGAGACCCACGTGGCAAGGAATTGCGGGCAGCTTGCGCTAACAACCAGTGAAGAAGTGAGGCCCTCATCTCAACAACCCAGGAGAATCTAACTCCTGTCAACAACCATTTTGAGTGAGCTTAGAAGCAGATTTCATCTCCAAAAGATGACTGCAACATCTATCAACACCTTGATAGCAGCCTTGGGAGAGCCCGTGTCAGAGGACCCAACTATGCCACACCTAGATTCCTGACCCACAGAAACTGTGAGATAAATCTAAATAATAATAAACATTGTTTTAGGCTGCTACAACAAAACAACAAATAAACAACCAACTCAAGAAAAACAAATGAAACTCAAAATAAATATAAGGAAAGAAATAACAGAGAAGGAAAGAAATAGTAAATAATAAAACTAATGAAGTAGAAGAGTCAGCCAATACAGAAAGTAAAACCAAAAACTGGCTTTTGAAAATGATCAGTAATATTAAAAGCCTCTAGTTAGACCAATCAGAGGCAGGGGAAAAACATGAATTACCAGTATCAAGACTGAAAATACAGCTCTGGCTGGTGTGGCTGGCTGGTGTAGACTGAGCACCAGCCTGTGAACCAAAGGATTGCCGGTTCAATTCCCAGTCAGGGCACATGCCTGGGTTGGGGGCCAGGTACCTGCTGAGAGTCAACAGATGGATGTATCTCTCACACATTGATGTTCCTTTTCCTCTCTTTCTCCCTCCCTTCCTCTCTCTCTAAAAGGAAATAAATACAACCTTTAAAAAAAAAGACTAAAAGTACAGAAATCATTACCGATCCAAGGGAAATTAAAATGACAAGGAAATACTATGAACAACTTTATGCCCATAACAATTTGGCTGAAATATACAAATTTCTTGAAAGATACAAATTCAACATCCATTCATGTTACCAAAAAATAGCAAATGAGATATCGAAAGGAAATTTTCTGAACCTGAAAAAAAGGCATTCTATGGCCCTAAACTGACTGAAAATGTTTTCTGGTCTTCAAGAAAATTTCAATCTGAAAAAATGATTTTAATTCTCTCCCATAGGGTACATATGCAATAGACTGAACACTATCAAGATTAGAAGGTTTGGATTCCATTATGTGAGTTTGCCACCTAACTGTGTGGCAATTTGGTGTTCATTCATCAGGTATTTTGAAGAAATTATTATGTCAAACATTGGAAACAAAATATCAAAAACCCTGCCCTTATAAAACATTCTAGTGAATCACTTAATCTCTAAAAACAATTCAGTTTTCTTTCTCTAAAATAATAGTTTTCACATTTAAGGGTATTTTCATATTGAAAATGAAATTACTTTTCTGAACCCAGGAAAGCAACTTATGGAACATAACCTGAAATCCACTCTTGGCAACAGCTAAAACTACTTGTTGTGTCATATTCAGACATTAAATAGACGAAAATAAGTAACTGATATTTTTGAAGGACTTATTTAAATTCACTAATTTTGGTTTATATAATCTGAATAAAATATGAACCTTACTGGTCTATTACATGGGATCCAAGTAACAGAACTTCTTACAAGAAATCTCTCCATATAATGAGTAATTTTATAGACATTTGCAGTATTTAAGACTATAAAAACAAGATTGCCTAGTGAATCAACTAATCAACTTATCTTCTCTTCAAAGTGGAATCTGATCTTTGTTTTTAAAGTGCCTGCTGCAAAACAGGTGGTCAGAAATCCAAATCATATATTTAAATCCAGTTCCTGTTCCTGTGCCTAACATTCAAGTTTTTCTTTTATTTATCATCAAAATACACTTTTTCCCACAAGAAAACAGGCATGACAATCCTGCAGGCATAATTCCTCAACTCCAAAATGGTAAATTTTTTAAATGTCTCAGGTATTCATTTTCCCCAGATAAACTCTAGAATTACATTTCTGATAAGGCCAAAACATTTACTTTAAGATCCCTTCCTGTAGTTCCTGATCTCCAAGTATCATACCCAAATGAGAAAATGACTTAAGTAACCTGACAATTCCACTGCTGGGATTATACCCTAAGAACCTATGCACCTCAATGTTCACAGCAGCATAATTCACAATAGCCAAGTGCTGGGAGCAACCTAAGTGCTCATCAGTAATGAATGGATAAAAAAACTATGGTATATTTACACGATGGAATACTACGCAGCAGAAAGGAGCTCCTACCCTTTGGGACAGCATGGATGGATCTGGAAAGCATTATGCTAAGTGAAATGAGCCAGGTGGTGAAAAACAAATACCATATGATCTCACCCATAAGTGAAACCGAATCAAGAAAACCAACAAGCAAGCAAAACATAACCAGAGACTGTGAAGTTAAGAACAAACTGGCAGCAACTAGAGATGAGGTGGGAAAGGATAATGGAGGGAAAAGGGGGGAGGGGTTTTCAGAAACATGTATAAAAGACACATGGACAAAACCAAAGGGGGTTAGGATAGAGAGTGGGAGGTGAGGATGGCTGGGGTGGAGGGCAGTGGTGGGGAAAATGGAGACAACATTGCTTTATTGAACAACAATAAAAATAAATAAATAAAAGAGTATGACTTAAGTATACCAGGAAAAAAAAGGGGGGGGGGGGGGGAATCCCACCAAAGATGCTCCTCCATTTATTTTCTAGTCTTAAAATATGTTCAAAGCTTGCCAAAGCAAGCTAACTCCACCAACTTCAAAAGACAGTATGAGCAGTAGTTCCCAGTTATGTAGTCTTGGACATACTATTGTAAATCAATCTCAAATGCCTTATGCTGTACTTATGCTTATTTTTTAAGGTATTTGAAGAACATGAGCGCAGCCATCAGGCCCAATTAAGTGCGAATGTGGACATGTAGAAACAAAAAGAAATGATAGATAAAAAGGTGTAACAACTTTACATAAAATACATATAAGAAAAACATGAATTATTTCTTTCTATTTTCTACAGTGATCTGAACTAAATGGCTTCTAGAACTAAATTCTCAACTCAGCTATACCAAACACCAAACTGCTAAAGGGGAACCTAAAACATCCATTTATATTTTAAAAGCCTCACACTGATGAGCACTGTTTATTTCATTTATACCTGAGAATCTAATAATTCTTAGAATCTAATAATTTATACCTTAGAATCTAATAAATGGGAAGACTTTGATAAAACTACGACAAACTTATTAAAAGAATCATTACTATGAAATAATTATTGAACTCTCCCTGTTGTTCACCTTTTAAACAGAAACTTCATTACTGGCAGCTAGGTATAGTGGGAAAAAAAAAAAAAAGTCAGGCTCTAGAACCAGGAGGATAGGAATTTGACCTCTGGTGTACCACACCTTACATACAAACTTTCTGAATCTGTTTTTTTATAATCTTTAAAATGGGAATATTAATACCTACCTTGAAGAACTGTTATAATAATTAGTGAAAATATATGTACAGCAGCTGGCACATAGGAGGAATTGAAGAAACTTCAGCTGCTGTTATAATTTTATTATAGGCACACACAAGAGAAAATATAAAAAGGGACATGATAGCAAAATAAATAACAATCTAGATTACATTTAACTGCTAAAACTAAACAAACATACACAATGATCGTTCAAATAAAACTCTGAGCTAAACTTTTTCTTCACATTTTAGATACACAAGATAATATTGTAGTTCTATTTAATAAATATGTAAAATCCAAAATTAGCTACAGGAATACTTATTTTGGAGCTAAATAAAAGTAAAATACTATTATAACACAGTAAAACATGTAAGTTTATGAACAGGTGAGATGATTTCACCATTGGAAAAAAATGCCAAAACTAAGATTAAAAATGCTTATGAAAGGATAGTAAAAGATTCCTACCTTTAAACCGACAGCTATATCTGTAACAACACTGTATGGAAAAAGTAAAAAGAGAAAATGGAAAACAAAGTTAGAGAACAAGTTTTTAAAAGACAGATAAGATTAAAGAAAAAAGAAAAAGCATTATAACAACAAATAATAAAAATAAGAATGTGATGAGTTGTGAAATGTTAATACAAAGAGAAGTGACAGGACAGTCTAGCAACAGCAGAGTGTAAAAGCAAAGCTTCAATAGAAATGTAAGAAACAATAAATCAAATCCTCTTTTAGTATTTAGAAAAGTATTTAAAAAGTATAGTTGTTTCAATAAATTGAGAATGTTTACCCATTTACCTCTTTTTAGTAAGTCCAAATCAAAATTTAAAATCACCCAAGTTCATTCCCTTAAATCATTGGTATAAAATGATCATGTTTAAAATTTTAAATGAATCAAAACCAGGGAGTGGATTTACAGAAGTAGAAGGCGTTTTTGCAAATTTGAACCTACCACCCAAAAGAGCTCACCAAATACAGCTAAGATAGTCTCTCAAAACACGTCAAATTTCACACATGAAAATTTTCAAAGATATGCTTTAGAAAAAAATTATACCACATCAAAATTGTGTTGGGGGAATCACTTCATAGAGTATATAATTGTCTAACCACTATGCTGTACACCTGAAACACACAAAATTTTAAAAATATTAATAGTAAATTTAATTTTAAATTAAACTTATAATTAAGTAAAAGTTAACTACGAAAAAACTGTTTAAATGTAAATTATCTCAGGAGGAAATGAACACACACTCGACAGTTGGGATATGAGAAGGAACCAGAAAGATATGTTGACTAGAAAGTTTGTTGTTTTTTAACTACTCAATATAATGAAAAAGGACCTTTTTCAGACTGTGGGAAAATGTAGAAATTTAATTAGCCTCCTAAAAACCAAAATTCACTGTGTTCAAAACCACATTCCTTAATACCAAGGTGTAAAGACCCCTACAAAGTTCTGCCAAACAAAAACCCATCTCTTCTACCTCCAAATAAACTGTCTTCAATGAGGTTTGTCTCCATGCTCCCAAAAGAAAGCTATAACTAATTCTACCTATTGTTAAAAACCAATCACAATATCATCAATACTTAATAAGTATAAACATTTATGACTTGCACTGTTTATCATGCAAATGTAATAGTTTTAAGCGATAACCATGTAGACTTATTTTTTTCTTACAGACTTTTAAAACTTGAATTCATTTGATAAAATTTAAATGTAATAAATGAGGACTGTGCATAAAAAATAAGACTGTAATACACTGTGGTATTTGTTATGTTACAAAGAGTAAATCATGTACCTACTTGAACTCTCAAATGAACTTACCTTCCAGTATCTTATTGTCCCACATACTTAAATCATTAAAGTCATTCTGAGTTCTAAAATCACATATAGAGTGAGAAGAGTTAACTTCTTAAAACATTGTCCAAAACAGTAAGTTTGCACTTCATGTTAACCAAGAGTTAAACATACAAGATGCATAACCCAAGAGTCCTCTATATAATCACTATAAGTTTTCTAATACAAAAAGCTAACCTGCTTCCATATCTCAAGTCAAACCATCTTACAATTTACTACACATAATGATACTAATTTCACAGCCTTCCCAGCTACATACAGAGTCCAGCAGAAGGCCTGCTTGAGTGTGGTTGGCAGGGTAATAATACAGGTGTAATAATTTAGTCTTAAATTGAACCTTTTACCTAAAATGTCACATGGTGTGCTAGAGTGTGATATTGTTATGTTACAGAATTACATGGTTAGGATTTTGGAATTAAAAAAGGGGTATTATTTGTGCAAGACCTTGTATGTGGCACAATCACACAAATTTAAATAGCAACATTTTGCACACATAAAGTGTAACTGAATAAGATGATGTGAAATGAGTTTTCAACAAAGCTTTTAGAGAAGTTTCAATTAAATAAAAAATACTTTAAAGAATATCCATCCATAAATGAAACATAAAACTGAACTGTGTCTAATGTTTGTAGCAGTGTGCAATATGCATTCAAATGAGTTAATTCAATAAATCATACAAACTTAATATTATGAAACTAGGATAAATGAAATCTAATAAAGGCGAAATGTTTTTTAAGATTCCATAGTCTTTACACAGTATGACAATAATCACCAACTATATGGCAACACGTACCCGGCTTTTACTGTTCAAGCAAGTTCTACATATTCTACAACCGAAAGATTTGGCACAAACCTTGTCATCAAAAATCAAGTGAAAGTCCAAACAAAACCTCGAATGCCTAATGGGAATAAGTAAGTGGACTTGCAGGTTCTAAGAGATCTGGAGGGGTTTTTTAAACTCTCAATATACATATACCACGACCTTCGATTGAATCCCCAAGATCAAAATTTGCCCCCCGCCCGAAGATCCTAATCCAGTTGTTTCCTCAAACATTAAAATACCTGTCGGGTTCCACCCCACACCACTGGATCCCCAAGGGAAATATTTATATCGATAGTTCTAAATCTTTTTATTTTGATTACAGACCTCATTATCTCTTGGAGCGTTTGAAGGCTCCCCGAAAATGGCATGTACACAGTATTTCATATACATGACAGGGAACTCACGAAGTTGGGGGCGGGGGGCGTCCGTGATCATCAAGTCCAGACGCCCGGTACACAGAAATCGTTAACACAGTTCATATCACGAGTCCGCGGACCTCTGCCGGTTTCCCGGCTTGCCGAGACCCCGCGTGGAGCCCTGGCTTCAGGACCAGGTCGCCGCCCAGACGTGCACCGACGCGTGCACTTGCTGTCCGCCACTCCGCGGCCACTCGCCTCTCGCCTCCCCGTCTGGGGAAGCTCCAGCGCTCGCCCCACCTCACCGGTAAACAGCAACACCCTAGCAGAAGGACGCCCGCCCCGAACGCCGCCTCCGCCTCCCCCAGCGCCGCGCACCATTTTCTAAGAGGAAGTGTCGGGAGACCGGGCAGGGCTCCCCGACCCTCAGCGCGGAGACCGGCCCGCGGCCCCCGGCGGCCACGCCGGGCTTTCCTCCACTTCCCGGTGTGACGGTGTGAGGGGCGGATATTACGGGGGCGCCCCGAGGGGGCAGGCGAGGCTGCGGCGGCCCGCCCCTCCGCAATTGGAGCTCCCTAGGAGGCGCCCGGAAGCCCCTCCGTCGGGCTTTGCCGGGCCGCTCCTCCAGCCGCCGGTGCCGCGCCCAGCTCCCCGGCCTCGTCAAGTCCAGACGAAAGCCGAAAGGAAGGGGGGCAAACGCCGCTCAGCGCGGGGACCGTGCCGCCGAGCACTTACCCATCCATGGCCCAGACGGAGGAGCGCACAGTGCGGGGACTGACTGGCTCACCACGAGCGGAGGGAGAGAGTGGCAGCAGCAGCACGGCGGCTCCAGGGAACAGCAAGCGGTGTCTCTCCACGGCCCTGGCGGGTTGGAGGTGGAAGGAGAGTGGGAAACAGGGGCGGAAACCAGGGACGCTCCCGCCACCGCCGCGCCCCCGCCTTCCCCCACCCCGCAAGCGCGTCCCCGCCTCGCCTCACCCCGCCCCTTAGCGTCACCGCCCTCCCTTGACCCCGCCCCTGGCCGGCCTCTGGCCTGGCTTCAGAGCGCCCTCTTCCGGGCGGTCTTCTGAAGACCCCGCCTCCTGCTCCACAGCCGGCGAGCGCGTGCGCTCCGACCCCGTCTCCCTCCCGCGTTCACGGGAGCGCGCGCCTTGTGCTTCCCGCTTCGCTGCCCCGCCCACCCTCCCTCCCACGGGATCCTCTGGCCTTTGAGCTTCTCAGACCAGGGCCGCCTTGCCTAGATAACTTTCTACCGGCGGGGGAACTGTCGGAACCCGACTCTGGAGAGTAGGTAAGAATGTCCCACGAGAACCTCCGGACCGTGGCGTAATTTCCCGGGGTGGGCGAGGCTGTCGGTGCCTCAGCCCCAAGCACGAAGGCCGGGCTTCGACTGTCGTCTTGGGAGCCCAGGGCGCTGCAGTTCGCGGAAGCCCGAGCTCGGGACCCCCAGCCGGGGAGAACTCCAGCCAGTGCAGGACCTCCAGTTGCCCGCTAGCGGTGGACTCTGGGACCCGTGCCGGCCTGATAGGTGTGGTTGGTAGTAAAATGAATGAGATTAAAAAGCTGTTCCGAATTTGAGAACACTGGATTTCTTTTTTGGTACAGTTTTAGTCTCTGGGGGCTTTTCGACTCGACAGTCTGGGATTGAATTTATAGGAGACGTTCATTACACCATATGGAATGGCCACTTTAATGCCAGCATTGTATAAAAGTTTTTCACTTTTCTCCATGTAAAAAAGCAAACATCAGAAGCCTCTGAGAGTGAGTTCCGTTTTCAGATAAAAATTTAGACACGAATACGGTGATTTGCCCATAATTTCACAGCCACTAGAGCCCTTTCCTCTAGTTTGAGCAAAATTATAGACACATATAATTTTATGTAAAAAACAAGCGAGTTGCCAATATATACATATATTGCAAGTTGATGATATTGGCACCTCTTTTTCCTCTTACATTCTATCTAGTTCTGAAATTGGATGAATTTTCAGTTCACAGATCACCAAAACGTGAGGCATTAAACGCTGTTCTCTCTGCCTCATTTGAAAAGCAAGTAGAGTTCTGGCTGGTGTGGCTCAGTGGATTGAGTGCCAGCCTGCAAACTGAAAGGTAGCTTGGTTGATTCCCAGTCTGGACACATGCCTGGGTTGCAAGGCCAGGTTCCCCTGTCCCATCGTTGTTTCTCTCCCTCTCTTTCTCTCTCCCTTCCCTTCTTTCAAAAAATAAAATTTATTTATTTTAATAAATTTTGAAAAGCAAGTAAAGAGAATCTCAGATAACAAGATATATCTGTCCTTAATAAAATGCTTCTTTAAAGTAAGGGGGTGCTACTAAAATGATTCAAACCAGCCACCCATCATTCAGTCAATATTTACTGTTTACTATGTGCCAAGCACTGCAGGGGTACCCAAGAAAATCAGGTTCCAGCCTTCGTGGTTGAATGGATTCCATGTTCACCCATGTGACCTGGCTTGGCATGAAAGCTTTACGTTCTGACACTACTGGCTTCTTGATGGTGAAGAAGGTAACACATTCTGTATTTGCTAATTGCTCTATGCTTTTGAAATGTAAGACAGTTACAATAATTTAGTTTATAAATTGTCTAACATTTTGCCTTCCTTCTGTTTTTATTCTGATTTGCCTAAGTAATTCCTCCGAAACACCTTCATCAGATAAAGACAACACCCCCCACCACAAACTATTACTATGTTTGGACAAAATACAAACTTTGAACATTTGCCTTAAGGCATTCCAGTATGCAGTGGTAGTTAATATTTAACCAGCATTACCCTATTCATGTGTACAGCTAGGAGTTCTCAAGATATAAAAGTAATACCAAAATGCCAATATAGGTTAGAAACAAGACCAGTTTTTAGGTAAATCTAGGATGTAGACATTTTGATATCATTTTATCCCATGACAAATATAAAATCGTAATTATTAACCTGTGTTCCCTAAAATAGAAACATCTGAAATTATACCGAGTGAGACAAGCTAAACTCAAAAGGTTCCATACTGTTTGATTCCATTTATATAACATTCTCAAAATAACAAAATTAAAGAGTTGGACAGCAGGTAAGTGGTTGCCAGGTGTGGGAGGGTATGGAGAGACAAGGGGATGGGCATGACTGCAAGGGGGATGTTTGTGGTAATAAAAGAGTTCTGTATCTTGATTATGGGATATAAGGTATAATTATGTTTATACATACCTACACATGATAAAATTGCATAGAACTTCAGATACACACAAGTGCATATAAAACTGGCAAAACCTCAGTAAGACCTGTGGATTGTACCAATGTCAATTTCCTGTTTTGTTATAGTTATTAAGATTTTAGCATTTGAGGAAACTGGGTGAAGAGTGCACAGAACCTTGTACTACTTTTTAAACTTCCTGTGAATCTATAAGTATTACAAAATAAAATAAGAAGAAGAAATCTTGCAGAGTGTTTCCTTAATACTTGTTTGTTTAACAGATAAGCAATAACAAACTTCAAAGGTTTAAGGAAAATGTGTGGGACTATAACTCATATTTTTCACACTGTATCACCTTGGTAAATCAAATGAGGCTATTAAAACAGCTGACACACACTAAGTCTGACAGACTTTGTCCAGCCTGTTGAATTATGCATCTTTCTTCAAAGTCCTTCCCAAACTCTTTGAGGAGAAGGTTTAATAGCATCTCCTACATGCTCACTGATTTCACCACTATGAGTCATATCCATTTTCCTCATCCTGTGAGTGGCCCTAATGTAATCATGTGAAGCTCCTGCCTTGTCCAGTGCCTGGCTCAGAGAACTCCAATGTTTGCACTAAAGGTGCCGCCTCCTGTTGCTGTCCTATAGTAGGAGTTGATGGCCCGTGCCAATTTTCTGAAGCACTTTTCTGAAGAGGGGAGAATTCCTTTCCTATCTTTTTGTCCTGTATCACCTAGGTTCTAGTTTCTCAGTTTTTAATGTGGCAGCCCTTTCCATTTTTATTCGCAGAAAATCCTTTAAGATTTAGGTGTGAGTCTGCATGGCTAGGCCAGGGAACAGTCAGAGCAGAATCACTTTATCAGTCCCCATTACAACTTAGCTTTCATTCTTTTTTTAATGGAGGCTTTGTAAAAAAAAATGTATTGATTTGAGAGAGACAGAAACATCTATTTGTTGTTTCACTCATTTATGCATTCATTGGTTGCTTCTTGTATGTGCCTTGACTGGAGATCGAACCCACAACCTTGGTGTATAGGGACAACGCCTTAACCAACTGAGCTACCTGGCCAGGGCAGCTCCTATCTTTAAAACTGGTACATCCCACTCTCTTCTCTGAGGGTGGGTTCTTACCTAGGTGTTTCCTTGATCCCACTTAGAAGTAGTCTGTTGGAAATAGAATTCATCACACTTCAGATATGCTTGAATATACTTGATCTTGCTTCATTTTAAGCTGAGACTCCCCCACCACTCCCACAAAGAGAGAATCCTATTAACTAACGTTATTTATCAAAGAACTAGAAAAAGGGCACAATTTGAGTTAAGTAGAGTAACACCTCTGCCTCAGCATTAAAGTGAAAAGGATTGTATGGTGGCTAAGAGTGTACTCTAGAACCAGATTTGCTAGTTAGAATCAAAAACTGAATGTGCAGCATTACATTGCCCTGGCCCAGCTTCTGGTAGAGGGGAACTTCCCAACCATTGCTATCTACTATGAGTTGCCAGAGGGGGAGAGGTGCTCTTGGTATCAGCAGTTTAAAGATTTTCAACGGTGAAATCTTGTGGCTATCAACCTGTTTGGCTGAGGCAAGGACATCAAGTTGTTGAATATTGCCTTTAACAATAACATGCGCAAGTATTCTGACACCTACCTGCATTGTGTGGCCAGAGCAGGCCATTGTGGCACCAAGGGCTTGACCATCATATTTGTGTCAGGTGAGAATGATGCTAAGGTCCGTCCTTGGTGATATGGAAGATCACTTTGAGGTCAATATAAGTGAGTTGCTTAATAAAATAAATGTCTGCATTGTACAGACATGGTAGAGGACTCACCTGCCCATTCTGAACGTGCCATTCTCTGTCCCTCTTCTGGAGATGACACTGGCATGGAGTGAAGGAGACGCTACTATCACCTACCCCTGACGATCCCCATCCCACAGCTTCCGTTTTGCATCACCACCCCTCCTTCTAAAACCCCACTTCCTGATTTGTCAGAATTTTTTTAACAAAACAAAAAATAAAAAATGTTAATAGACCAGTACTAGCTAAAAATGAACTAGGACAAGTTACTTAACCTCTCTGTGCTGCAGCTTCCTGAACTATAAAGGACAGGGAAGGAGTAATAGTACTTTTCTAATAGTTTCGTGGGAAAGTTTAAATGAATTGATACATAAAAAGTACACATGGTAAGTGATTAATATGTTTATACTTATTATTATTTTGTATTACTATTATGAGCTTACAAAGCAGCAGAATCCCTTGAGAATATGATTTGAGAATCGTGTATTTAGAGTGGACCATGGATCAGCACCAACTGATAATGTAAACTGCTAGTCCTTAACAAGAAAAAATCAGTCCTTTGATGCAGACACTGGCCTGCAGTGTCCATGTCATTATGGATGAAATGAGACATTCACACTGACTACCGAGTCCAGTGGAGGAAAAGGGACAGCATGGCTTTTCTCTCAAGGGGAGCAAAAGCCTTGGCCCTTGCCATGTGACTGGCCTTTATTGGGTTTCTCCGCATATAACATGATGGCCCTCATTTACTATGCACAGGTTCACTTTAGGTGGTTACCTTTTACAGAAGACGAAGGAGCCAATGCCGCTAATCACGTCACAAAAGAGGGATATTTGCAAATGAAAAAGCAAAATGGTTGAACTGGTTACACTCATCCTTGGAAGGTTTAGCATGGATTTTAGGAAGTTACTTTGCAGTAAATGTCCTCAATTCAGGGTGAGGGAGTTTTTTAGCAAGAGCAAGATTCAAAGTGGTCTAGGCACATTGCAGGCCTGATTCCCCACAGAAGAACCTATCCGTGGGCGTGGGTCCTGTGCATCTCCAAGTGGGAGCTGGGCCCACACCATGCACAACGGTCTCCTACAGTCCTTAACAAGAATGGATCAATCAAGATGATGGCATAAGTATACATGGCTTGCCTCCATACACCACCACATCAGAGTTACAACTAAAATATAGAACAACCATCACTCACAACCATCAGCAATCAAGCTGAGTGGAAGTCTGACAACTACAGAATTAAAGAAACCAGACTGGTAGGAGGGGCAGAGAAGTGAAATGGGCTGGCCCCACATCCATGTGCGAATAAAAATTCAGGAGGGATATCTCAGGAATGAGGAGTCCCAGTCCCGTACCAGGGCCCCCAGCCCAGGGTTCCAGTGCCAGGAAGATAAGTCTCCATAACTTCTGGCTGTAAAAACCAGCAGGGATTGAGTCAGTGGAAGAAACTTCTGGAGTCCTAAGCAGTTCTCTTAAAGAACCCACACATGGACTTACTCAGATTAACTCCCTCTGAGCTCCAGCACCAGGGTGGCAGCTTGAAAGATACCAGTGGTGTACACGGAGAAACTGAAGTGTCTGGCATCAAGGTGAGAGCTGGGGGACAGCTTTCTCCCAGAAAGAAAGGTGGGCAGAGACCAATGCCCCTTCTCTGAACCCTTCCCCAACAAAGTCACAGAGCTGGCAGGTGGGTGCCATATCTGAGACTCCATCAACCTGGCTAACACTGTTTGTCCTGCCCTGTAGTTCCCCTGAGACTCACACCCATCTAACTTATAGGGCCCACTCAAGGTGTTAACAGTGACTTTTTGATATGAATGGTTGGTCTTGTCTCATGCTTCACAGCTTCCTAAATCCTCTCAGCAACTGTCATCCTCAGTGAGCCCCCAGCCTCCATACCTCTTGCTAAGTAGCCCCAGGCCTGGCACTAGCAGCAGCCAGCCTAGATTCACAGCTTGGCTTCACCTGTGAATCTCCAAGTCCAGCACAAGTAGCAGCCATCTCAGATTGCTTTATAGCTCCATAAGGGTGGACAGCTATGGACCACACTGGAGCACCACCACCCTACCCCTGCCCAGCTGATCCTCCACAGTGGGCAGAGATTGGTGGCCAGTGGTCACAGCTAGTCCTTGCAGCTGACTGGCCTGGGCAAATCCCTGATATTGACCTGCTAACAGCAATCAAGTATTAAATACAAGAGGAGGATATACTCAGCCCACACGAAGAGCACGACCCAAATATCCAGCTTGGGTGATAGGGGAGGTTATGCAACTGGGCTCCATAGGACACCTGCTATATTAGGCCACACTACCAAGACATGGAGTCAAAGCAGCTCTGTCTTATAGATAGAAACAAACACAGGGAGGCTGCCAAAATGAGCAGATAAGGAAACATGGTGCAAATGAAAGAATACAACAAAACCCCAGAAAAAGAACTAAACAAAATGGAGATAAGCAATCTATCACTTTTTATTTCAATTATTTTTAAAAGAAATTTTGTATCAGTATTATAAATGGAAAACCAATGTCATGTGCCATAAGAGCTGTCACTAAATACAATGTAAACAGTATTAAATTGTAGCTAGATACTATTATCTATCGAAGGCCCTGGGCCGGAGACCTGTCTCTCCTTTTGATAAAAAGGGAGACTACCAAGTATGGGTGTAAAAGGCATACTTGCACCAAAAGGAAACTTTGCTTCTATTTCCAGTGTTAAGAAAGAGACACCAGGCCCAAAATGGAGTCACTTGTGCTAAGCTCCACATCAGCAGCCTAAGATTTAATAATCCTAATCTAACTGCTGTTTCAACTACTCCCAGGAATTTAACCTTTAACCAGTCAACCTGGAATTACCTAGCCAGCACTAGTGAAGTAATTGCCAGATAAAACCTTGCCATTCCCCTTAGGGTGATCTAGCCAGAAACAGTACATCCTTTACTACTGATTTCCTTTTTCTGTCCCTTTTCCTCCTTTAAAAATTTTCCTTTCTCTACAGTTCAGCGGAGCTCTTTTCTACTTTGTAAAGTTTATATCAGAATTATGGCAACTTCCTCTGATAAATTAGAAGGTCTAGTTTTAGTTCTAGTAATAATTATCTTTAAATTTTAAATAACATACTTAAATCATCAACTTCAGAAACAAAAATGTACAAGGGTTAGCAAAAGTAGGTTTACTGATGACAATAAAGAACTCTGTGCCATCCCTGGCGGGTGTGGCTCAGTGGATTGAGTGCTGGCCTGTGAACCAAAGGGTCACCAGTTTGATTCCCAGTCGGGGCACATGCCAGGCTTGCAGGCCAGTTTCCCAGTTGGGGGCACACAAGCAATGTTTTTCTATCTACAAATAAATAAAATCTTAAAAAAAAAAAAAACCCTCTGTGCTCAAGCCAAAGTGTGCTTGAGTATAACAAGTAGACTAGAAAAATAATGAAGGCTGGCAGTTTGAGCACTTACAAGATTGTGCCATCTTGACATTGTTTTCAGTTAATAAAGCTACTGTAGACTTCAGGCCAAGATGGAGGCATAGGTAGACACACTGTGCCTCCTCACACAACCAAAAGAACGACAACAACAAGTTTAAAAACAAAAAACCAGAACTGACAGAAAATTGAACTGTATGGAAGTTGATAACCAAGGAGTTAAAGAAGGAACATTCATCCAGACTGATAGGAGGGGTGGAGTGGGGCAGCCGGGTGGAGAGGACTGCAAAGTGGCAGCTGGAGGACCAGGTGAGTCAGTGGCTGGCAGACCAGATGGTCCCACATTCGTGTGCAGATAGACCGGGAGGAACGACTGGGGCAACCCAGGGTTCCAGTGTGGGGAGATAAAGCCTCAAAGCCTCTGACTGAAAAATACTGTGGGGGTTGAGGCTGCAGCGAGAGAAACTCCCAGACTCACAGGAGAGTTCGTTGGAGAGACCCACAGGATCCTAGAATGTACACAGACACGCCCACCTAGGAATCAGCACCAGAAGGGCCCAATTTGCTTGTGGGTAGCAGGGGAAGTGACTGAAAACTGGTAGAGAACTGAGCAGGCAGCGGTGTTCCCTCTCGGACCCCTCCCCCACATACAGCACTACCTTGCAGGCAAGTGGGTTGCTCCGCCCTGGTGAATATGTAAGGCTCTGCAGTTTACAATGTAATAGGAGCACAGAGACAAAAAAAAAATATGGCCCAAATGAAAGAACAGTTCAAAGCTCCAGAAAAAAAATACAATTAAGTGACAGATATCCAAACTATCAGATGCACAGTTCAAAACACTAGTAATCAGCATGCTCACAGAGATGGTTGAATATGGTCACAAAATAGAGGAAAAAATAAAGGCTATGAAAAATGAAATAAAGGAAAATATACAGGGAACCAACAGTGAAAAGAAGGAAACTGGGACTCAATGATTTGGAGCAGAAGGAAGAAATAAACAGTCAACCAGAATGGAATGAAGAAACAAGAATTCAAAAATATGAGGAGAGGCTTAGAAACCTCCAGGACAACTTTAAACGTTCCAACATCCGAGTCAGGGGTACCAGAAGGAGAAGAGGAAGAGCAAGAAATTGAAAACTTATTTGAAAAAATAATGAAGGAGAACTCCCCCAATCTGGCAAGGGAAACAGACTCCCAGGAAGTCCAGGAAGGCCAGAGAGTCCCAAAGAAGTTGGACCCAAGGAAGCACACACTAAGGCACAGCATAGCTACATTAGCCAAGATGAAAGATAAGGAGAGAATCTTAGAAGCAGCAAGAGAAAAGGAGACAGTTACCTACAAAGGAGTTCCCATAAGGCTATCAGCTGATTTCTCTAAAGAAATCTTACAGGTAAGAAGGGGCTGGGAAGAAGTATTCAAAGTCATGAAAGGCAAGGACCTACATCCAAGATGACTCTATTCAGCAAAGCTATCATTTAGAATGGAAGGGCAGATAAAGTGCTTCCCAGATAAGGTCAAGTTAAAGGAGTTTATCATCATCAAGCCCTTATTATATGAAATGTAAAAGGGATTTATCTAAGAAAAAGGAGATAAAAAATATGAACAGCAAAATGACAACAAACTCATAGCTTTTAACAACTGAACCTAAAAGCAAAAACTAAGCAAACAACTAGAACAGGAACAGAATCACAGAAATGGAGATTACATGAAGGGTTTTCAGCAGGGAACGGGGAAGTGGCAGGGGGGAAGGTAGAGGGAGTAAGTGACATAATTGGTAGGTAGAAAAATAGGGGGAGGTTAAGAATAGTATAGGAAATGGTATAGGAAGCCAAACAACTTATATGTACAACCATGGACTTGAACTAAAGGGGGGAATGTGAGTGTGAGGGGGTGTGCAGGGCGAAGGGGGATAAAGGGAAGAAAATGGGATAACTGTAATTGCATAATTAATAAAATATATTTTTAAAAAGCTATTGTAATAATCACAACCATACAAACACCTATAAACCTACTTTTGCCCACCCCTGTATTTATTGACTACACTCTGAGAAACAAAAAATTAGCCCTCACACTGTGTCTCATGATTCTCCTCTTTCTTTATAGTCCATTTTGTCCATTTCACCTTATGTACATTTTCTGTCAAGAACTACAACCATCACATTAAATTCCATAAACATTCTTAGTTGTTTAGACGTAAGTATCTGTTCGAGTGGATGAGTGCTCATTGACCCTGTCATATTATTTTTATAAAGTCACCGTTAAGTTGCTCTGCTCAGTTTACATTGGTCAGCAGTTCTACCTCGCAGTTCACTGTTAACCCTTCCACTGCCCCTCATTTGCAAGGTTCTGTTATGGGTCAGGAAGCTGAATCCTAGAAAGTCAAATGTGTGTCACATTGTCTCTCCCTCAATTCCACATTCTTACCATCTTGGAGGGAGCCCAAGGGTGGTTTTCTTAATCTTTCCATGGTTCACTCAGATCCATACTCCTTATTTCTTCGAGTTTCAGGATCGAGTTTTCATTAGGACCACCTCATTTACTTTCTAAATGGTACTGAGTTATTATTTAGAGGAATAGATATCAAATCTCACCACTTTCTCCAATTTGGGTACAAATTGGGAGGTATTCTTCATAATCTGTGGTAGGATTACCCTAGTTTCATTAAACTTGAAATTTCTAATCTGGTTTTGTTCATTTGTCCCTGGAAGTTATGTTACAATTAATGACTGTCATTAAAACTATTTCCAGTCTTTTCAAGCAGCAATGGATACAGTCCTTTCATCAGCTTTTAACATGATTCTCCTTTAAATTATTTATCCCTAACCAGTTAACTGATGTAATTCACCTCAGTCTTTTTAAAGAGGGGGCGGTGGAGGAACAGCTGTGAGTAGGGTAGCAGAGGAAAATATGCAACTCCCCTTTTTTCCTTTTACACTTAACCTGTTACCTATAACTCTTCCTCCCTGAGCTGAAGTTAGCCTACCATACAAAGAGTAGATTTTGCTTTTCCTGCCTTGGTATTCCATTTGTGTATAGATATATAAAGTTGATACGTATTATGGATGCCTGTAATATTGTAAATGTTCTTTTATGGGACAAAATATCCCTTAGATATCTGAGATCATATCACGAATGGGAAATAAAAATTTTATTTTACAATTAGAACACTCTAGCCACTAATTCAAACTTACTCTCTAAATTTTTTTTAAAGATTTTATTTATCTATTTTAGAGAGGGAAGGGAGGGAGAGAGAGAGAGACAGAGAGAAACATCAATGTGAAGTTGCTGGGGGCCGTGGCCTGCAACCCAGGCACGTGCCCTGACTGGGAATTGAACCTGTGACACTTTGGTTCGCAGCCTGCACTCAATCCACTGAGCTACACCAGCCAGGGCTAAATTTTTTTTTTCTTTTAATCATTGTTCAAGTACAGTTTTCTTCCTTTTACTCCCAAATTTTTTGACAATTATTTAACAAGGAGCTGAACAGATTGGTTAGAGTATATTTATTTTCTTTTCCCTTATTTGTCCTTTGTTGAAATAATAGCCTTGTGTAAAAAGCAGATCGTAGCCTACAGGTTCAGTGGGAAGGTTCCTGGAATGCCAGACAACTGGACAGAGCTGTTATCCCACCCCAGTAAGGTTCTAGAAAACGTTTAATTGCAAATGAGCCAACAGAACAGGCAAATAGTCAGGCTTGAACAGGCAAATGAGCCAAAGGTCAGTTGCAGAAAAACAAAACTGAAGGACAATCTGAAACATTTCTCTATGAGAAAATGTTATTTAGGTAACTAAAAAAGCAAATCTCCTCCCCAACCCTACTCCTATCCACGGAAGTAGAGAATTACTGTGTCAGAGGATACTAAGTTTTCATATAGTCTCTCTTCAATTGGAGCAGTGGGAGTATAAGACCTTAATAAAAAATTCAATTTAGTATAGGATAGTAGGAGGATGACACCTTCAAGAGTTTAATTTGGCATCGAGTAAAGATATGGGGGGTAATTCCAAAGCTTGATCGTTGTGTAGCAAAGTAGGGGCCATTAAGAGACAGATGACTCAATTATGGGCCTGATTCTTAAGCTACTTTGTCCATAAAAAAAAACCACAAAACTTTTTTTAATGCCTGGTAGAAACAGTTTGAAAGCTAGAAGATAAAAAAGAACTGTTACTGCCTTGCAAAATATTAATGCTACCTTTATAGTGAGCAGGGATGAAACTATGTTGATTGTAGAAAAGTCAAGTGTTTCTCAGCATGGAGAGTACTGGTACTCAAAGTAGAGTACTGTTGTCTCAGGATTCATGCCTCACTGTGAGAGATGTGGGTGTATTTGAGATAGTAGTTTCTATTAAGTGAGGTCACCAGCAAGAATTAGGTGGAAATATCTTGAAGGGAACTGGACTTGGAACCCACACCCACCCTGGACTCTCTTGCTAAAGTCATAGCCTTAAATAGAATGAATAATTCAGACTTGGAAAATGTTTGGCTTGGGAAAGGAGGATGGACCCTAGTATAAGACCAATCCCTTTGGGCAGGGCATGGGATTTCCTGAAAGGGGGTAGAGATATTAAAGCCCATTTTAAAGAAGGAAATTTGAACAAAATTCATGCTGTCAGGGAGAAAAGCAGATATGAAGCCAGAGCAAAGCTAGGGATTTGGGTGTGTTCAAGAAAGAACCCCCTGCATTGGTTATATTCTTTTGATACTTTTGCCTGGAGACAGAGAGATTATCATTAAAAGTTAGGCCCAGATGCACATAACAGAAAACTAAAAATAACATGTCTTAAATCATGTAAAATTTTATTTCTCATGCAAAGGCATTCTAGTAGTGGTTTCACAGGTGTTATGATACTACATGTTCATCAAAGATCCCACCTCCTTTTTGTCCCATTACGTGAGCATGTGGCTCTCATTCTTAAGGTCACAAACTGGTTGGAAGCTCTTTAAAGACGCTTCCCCCAGAAGTCTAAGATTGTCTACATATGTCTCAAGAGCCATAATTTGGTCACGTGGCCACTCCTAGTCACAAGAAAGGCTGAGAGAGGTAGTGTTTTTACTGGGCATAGTGCCACTTCTAATAATAGAAAATGTTGGTAAGAAGTGAAGGATGTGTGGTGGGTAGGCCAATACAGTTTCTGACATAGCAGCTGCCATATAAAGTTAATTTTTACATGTATACAGCAGTGATTCTCAACCTTTTCCACCTCACAGCACACATAAATTAGTTATTAAAATTCTGTGGCACACCGAAAATATATTTTTACCAATCTGACAAAAAATAGGTTGTATTTTGATTCATTCACACTGGACAGCTATTGTTGTGTTGGCTGTTGTTGTTTTTAGTTTGGCAGCCTAAGGGAAAAGAGGTCAGTGCCCAACTAGTCAGGGATTGCATGTTTTTAAAATTCTTGTGGAGCACTAGTTGAAAATTGCTGATGTATAGTAATTCCCTTTCATAAGCCTCAACTCGTTGGCAATGAATTGTGTGGAAATGGTAGGGTAAATAAACCAACAGAACAAAAAAGTGAAATATGACATGATCCGCACACCCATTCCACAACTTGCCCTCACGCAAAGGATCAGCTGTCCACCGAGGGTAATGTTTCCCGGAATTCTAGGAGATGGCCAGCTGTGAAGTGAGGAAAATGCACAGTGTACCTTAAGGCTGCAGGAGTACTAGAAAACTAGCAGAAGGGTTCTGCCCCCAACCCCATTTCCTTCGTGTATGTTAATAGGAGCACGTTTACCTTTGAAGGCACTATAGGAAAGGGGAAAGCTAGTTCCCCTTCTGGTTGCAAAATAGATACAGCTGTTCCAAGCATCATATCCAGAAATAACATCTAGAAGAAAAGAGGCAATTGTGTGGTCTCTTAAAAGTAGGAAAACTTTTCCCAGCATTTGTCAGCACTGCATAACACGCTCAATTCTGAACAAGACATTGACAAGGGGAATAAGACTGCAATGAACAAGATCAGTGATTCTCAGTCTTGGCTGTGTGTTAGAACTACCTGAGTCTACTTCCTGTGTGTATCCCATACCAATTCAGTTAGAATTACTAGGAGTAAGATCCAGGCATTAGACTTTTTAAAAGAGCCCTAAGTGATTCCAATTTGCAAACAAGTCTGGGAACTACTGATCAACGCCTTCTTGTGCCCCAACCAATAGCATTTACAATACCTGGAAACTTGGAAATACAAATTCTTCAACTCCCTGGTCGAAGACCTAGTTAATCAGAAACTCAGAAGGTCTGGCCCATTAATCCGTGCTTTGCAAAGCTCTTCAGATGATTCTGGTACACATGAAAGTTTGAGAACCATTGACCTAAAGTAATAGGATTTTGACCTGGGCTGCAGTTATGGTTACCTTTTCTGAAGCATTGATGAACAAAATTAGCAAGGAACCAGGAGTTGAAGAACATAAGCAGACAATCAATAGTTTTAGCTATAAGTGTTCTCATTCACTTAAAACAAAGCTTTTTAGTTTGAATTTATTTCAAGTTTATAAAGAGTTGTAATAATTAAAGAACTAGTATGTCATTACCACAAATCACCTTTTAGCACCCTCTCACTCTCCCTGTACACACACACACAAACACACACACACACACACTTTTGAGAGTTGGTGCATATTCATTTCCTTTTACTTCTTAATACTTTACACAAAGAACCCAGACATTCTTTTTATATAACCACATTAGTTATCAAATTCAGGAAATTTATCATTGACACAACACTTTAATCTGTAGTACATAGTCCAATTTGTCAAATGTGTTAATAGAGCAATTTTTTTCCTTTACAGGATCTTGTCCAGTATCATGTGTTGCATTTAGTTGTAATGTCTTCTTAGTCATTTTGAATCTATTACAGATCCTTGATCTTTTTTTTTTTAATGATATTGACATTTTGGACTTCTCATTCACCTCTGTGATGGTGTAAACAACCAGGCTATTTTGCCCTCCAGGAGACACTTAGTAATTTCTGGAGATATTTTTGGTTGTTAAAACTGGAAGGGCTGGAGATGGATGATGGTGTTGGTTATACAACAATAGGAATGTACTTAATGCTACTGAAATATATACTTACACATAGTTAAAATGGTAAATATTATGTATATTTTACCGCAATGAACAAAGAAAACTGGGAGAGGGGCATGTAGGGGATACAGGCCAGGAATGCTGCTAAATACACTACAATATACATGATTTTTGTAACACAGAATTATCCAGATTTACACAGATTATCCAGAATATTCACAGATTTTTGTAACACAGAATTATCCAACCCAAAAGGTCAATAATGGCAACGTTGAGAAATCCTGGTGTAAATTACTAGCACAACCTTTAACTAAAGGTTATTAAATTTGTGTAAATGTGTATTGAGCAAACCAGGAATATATTCTAGGGAAATGTAGTATGATTAGTAAACAATGATGTATGCACAAAAACTTTTATTGCAGTACTGTTTACCATAAAGGCAATTTTAAAATAACTTAAATGTCCACCAAAAATAACAATGGTTAAAATAATATTGAGTATATCATATAAAGGAAAACTATGCACCTACCTTTAAAACATTAAGATAAACTTTTTGGTGTAAACTTGGGAAGATGTCTATGATACAT
This sequence comes from Phyllostomus discolor, assembly GCF_004126475.2. Lineage (NCBI taxonomy): Eukaryota > Metazoa > Chordata > Mammalia > Chiroptera > Phyllostomidae > Phyllostomus > Phyllostomus discolor. The sequence goes on from NC_040905.2 coordinate 196,740,949, forward strand.
TAAGTAAAACAAAAACAGTTTCAAAAATAATATAGTATATATCTCCCCAGTGCTTTAAAAATGATCAGAATCTATATAAAAATTTCAAACTCTTGAAGAATATATGCCAAACTGTTTTCAATGATTACCTCTGAAGGATAGTATTAGAGACAAACTTCCACTTTCTCTAGATTGTTGGAATCATGTATTATTAGAAAGATACTGACATTAAAATACAGCAATGAGTTCAATATCCAGTAATTAGTTATTAATTAAGTAATGAGTGGTGATATTCAACAAAAGGCAAAGCTGGGAGTCCTATGGGGAGGAATTGGTACATCATGAGAAACAATTGCCATACCCTCAAAACCCCAAGGATTTTCCCATTTAACCTTCTGAACTAGAGTGGGCTGTCTTGTGCATAAAGGAAATGGAAAGTTTTGAGATCCCTGACTCATTCAAAGCCATTGAAAGCCTCTGCTCTTAGTCACATTGTATTGTTGGCCTCTGACCATTAATTGGTAATTTTATATTTGGAGAAGCTTAGGGTATCTTAAAAGGCAAGTTGAAAAATTACAATGGCACATTACAATACACTAAAGCAATGTTTTCCAAAGGGTAAGTTAAGATCCATTAATGAGTCATCAAGATAATTTACTAGGTTATGACCAACTTACAAACAATAAGTCAGATAAAATCAAATAAAATAGAATAGAAAACTGAGTGTACTGGGTCTAGATAAAAATTTATTTCCTTATGTGGGTTGTGATAAAAAAACATGAATGTTACTGCATTATACACTTAAAAAGTATATTCTTATATAGAGGGCCAGGGTTAGGAGAGTCATTTTTTTTGATAATTTAAAGTTGTTTTCAATGTCATATCTTTTGATATTTCAATTTAAGTTGGCATTTTCAATCTCTCATGCATCTGAAAATTACTTTTTAATATTGGAGAACTAAACTTAATAGACTTTAGAAGTCACAAAACAAGTGACAAGTTTGACTTTTATAATTAATATAAAATGAATTGAGTATCACGTCCTATTTTAAAAATACAGTTTTAAGAATTTGAAGTTATACCTTCTCTTATTTCCCCTTTATGGGAGTCCTACTGAGATCTCATGCTGTTTTTGCCTTAATCCAAACTAAGTTATAATATAGCACATTGTTAATAAATTAACATTTTGTGGTATTATATTTTGAATTTAAAAAAACAGTGCCATCTGGTGGTTATTATGAGCATTTTCATGTCATGGGTATACTTCTAAGAATATAATTGCACATAGCTATCCAGTAGCTGGGAGCAGATGTTTAACTTTTTGAGGAACTGCAAAACTGTTTCCCAAAGTGGCTGTGCCATTTTCCATTCCCACCAGCAGTATAACAAGGTTCCAATTTTTCCACATCATGGCCAACATTTTCCATCTTTTCTATTATAACCATACTATGGGTGTTAAAGTGGAGTCTCATTTTGGTTTTGATTTGCATGTCCCTAATAACTAATGCTGTTGGGCATCTTTAAGTTGTTGCTTGCCTTTTGTATAACTTCTTTGGAGAAATGTCTATTCAGATCCTTGCCTATTTTTCAATTGGGTGGTTCATCTTTTGTTGCTGAGTTAAGAGTTCTTTATACATTCTGGGTACTAGACCTTATCAGACAGTTGATTTGCAAATATTTTCTCCACTCTGTAAGTTGTCCTTTCACTCTTTTGAGTGGAGAGTTTCTTCATTGAACAGCCACTATCAACACTTTCTAAAACACTTAATATTAACAACAGTCTCAAGTGCACATTAGCTACTTCTCATTCCTCCCCTTGTAGTCAGAGACCTTGTCCTTTTTGTCCTGCTGTATCTCCACGGAGCAGTACATACAAGTAATTTCCTCCTGAGTACCTAAGCACCATATCATGGAGAGCAAATTCATATGTCTATAGGAGAATGGCAAGTGATACGAGTAAATAGAACTATTTGGGGCTTGTAAATAAGTGGGATACATACCCCTGGAGAGTTTCTTTAGTCCTCATAACCTCCTCATAATCAATCCTTTCTACCGCTTCACGGTACAAAACAATTTCTTCAAGTCTACCTAAAAATATGCCAGTCTTTAGAGTAGCTGAGTTATGTCCAAGGTATACTACCAAAAGCAACACTGGATCCCAGAATTAACCTTATTCCAGCACAGAGTTTGGGGTTTGCCTCACTATCAGCTAAGAGAAGAAAAACCAGAGTTAACTGACTTATTTGGCGTGACCATCGCAAAGAGCTCTGATCCAGAAGCTGCTCCTCACTAGTACTATTTCCAGACCTGCGAGGTCGAGTCGGCTTTCGTCCAGATTCAGTGCGAGAGTCGAAATGCGACGCTGGCTGGCTTCCGGCCAAAAGTGAGGCTCTGCGACGAAAAGTATTCCTAAAGGAGCCTCCAAGGTAAGCCGCCAGCCCAGGTTTGGGCGTGGAGGGAAGGTCGACTGAAAAGCCGCATCTCAGCCCACAAGGTCTCTAAATCACGACTCAAACAGCAACCCTGCTGGCAACGGAAACGCAGTGCTGCGTCGAGGAACCCTTTACAGGCCGGGAAAAGGCAAACGTAACGGCGGACGCGCCCCACAATCTAGACACGCGCGGGATACCGATTGTCAATGCAGAGCCCACGAGAGGGGCGGGGCAGAGTTGTCTTTTACCGCGCTTGCGCAGAGGATAGGTTTCCAGGGCCAGGAAGGCGGGGGGGGGGGCCCCCCGCTGCGTGCGCATGCGTACTCAGCAACCTCCGACTGCTTTCTGAGCGGATTCGCCTCAAACCTCGGGGCGGGGCCTCGGGGGCGTTGTCTGGGGCGCAACTAAAAGCGGAGGGAAGAACCGCCTCTCACTATCTGCCTGCTGCTGCCTTATCGCCACCGACCTTCATCTACCAAAATCATGTTACCCAATACAGGGTAAGGACTTGGGGTCGCCACAGGGAAAGACCGGGTCGGGTAGTGTAAGTCAGCATGGATGATCGGAGGGGCCTGGAGGCGGTGGGAGGGTTAATGAATCTCCTCCACGCTGGACGCTGTGTTCCTAGAACTGCGTTAACGCGGGAGAAGTAATCCAAAGTTGTGTACGGCAGGGTGGCAGCCGTATAAAAACCTCTTAGACAGGTAAAGGGTCCAGAGTGGGTTACCCCGCCGTGCGTAGGGCCGGCCCCATCTTGGATTGTACTGTAGCTGCCTGTCTGAGTGGAGGCACGCAAGTTCTAGGTGAAAGGTCGCTGGAATATTTGTGCACCTCATGAGTGTTCTCTTGTTCTGAGCACTCATTCTGGAATGATGAAATAATGGCGTGTTTAAAAAGTGATTTTCAAATTAGTAACAAACAAAACTAACAGAATATAGGCATTTTTGTATGGGGAACTTTTTTTCACTTTAAAAAGATTTTTTGTTGTGGTGAAATACACAACAAAATTTGACATCTTACCATTTTTAAGTGTAGTATAATTCAGTAGTGTTAAGTATATACACATTGTTATGCAGCCAATCTTTAGAACTTTTTCAACTGAAAATTCTGGCTATGCCTCTTAAACATCCCTTTTCCTCTTCCCCTCAGCGCCTGGCAACCACTGTTCTACTTTGTTTCTGTGAAGTATGGGTGTATTGAGCTGAGTGGAATGTCCAATATGCAATTTGCTTGAAACATACAAACCCATGGCCAACAGACTTAAACAGCTCAACTTTTGAGTGTCACTTAAGTGATTTTCGTCATCCTTAACTTCCAGTCCTTCTGTTGCTCTCTGGTATTTTTTCCAAAGATATGTTCATTTGTAAATATATTTGTATATTACCCTGAATACACAGCACATTTTTAAAAATTTTTATTACATTTATTGGAGTGGCATTGGTTAATAAGATTATGTAAATTTCAAGTGTACTATTCTATAGTCATCCTCTGTGTATTGGCATTGCACACACTTTTAATGGTAGCAAACTCTCTTCTGAGCCTTATTGTTTTTACCTAGTATGACTTAGGATACACATGTTAAGTACATGTAGCCTTTCTTCCCTTTTAATGGTTACATAGTATTCTGTTGAGTTACCATAATTTATATAATCAGTTCCCTATCATTGGATACCAGATCACTTCTAATTTTTTTGTTACTCCATCTTTGCTGCAATGAGTATCCACATAGTCATCTGTTTGCATATATTTGAATGTATCTATATGATACATTCTTGGAAGTGAGGTTGCTGGATCAAAGAGTATATACCCTTTAAATTTTGATAGCTAATACTAGTAGCCCTCCAAAAAGGTTGCATACCCAGAGCAGTGAATGAGCTTTCCTAATCCAACGTGTTGGCAAACAGTGAAATGTTCCATAATAAAAATGAGGGGGCTGTTACTGGTGTCTAATGGATGGAGTCTGGGGATGCTGGTAAGTACCTTTTAATATCAGTAGTGCAGAGATTGAGAAATTCTGGTTTAAAGACATTTTTGTATCTTTTTTCTTTGCTTGCCTTACACAATAAGGTTTTTGATCTCTGAGAGCTCTAGTTTAAAAAATTTGTTCTGTCATATGTGTCCCAAATATTTTTCTCAGTATTTTTTCCTCTGTCTTGACTTTGAGTACATTATTTGTTATGCAGATACGTGTTTTTTACAAGAGTCAGAGTTATCGGTCTTTTTTAAGTCTTTTGTGTTTTTGTGCAAACCTCTAAGGCCATCTTAAATCAACATTTTTTTTAATGGTAACTATCATCTAGTATTTTTATGTTTGGGGGGGTTTCTTTGGCTCTCAAATTTTTCATTCACTTGAGATGAAATAAAATTTTGCATAGGCTTTTGGCACAGGAAGTGAGTTATGAAGCCCACTTCGTTTTGGCTCAGGTGGCTGGCTGTACAGTTGTCCCAGCACTGCTGACTGACTAGTTACCTTTCCCTTTCTGTTAGAAACTCCACCTCTATCTTATACTGAATTCTTGTATGTATAGGGGTCCGATTCTTGATTTTTTAAAATTTTATTACTTTAATCTCTCTCTACATGCACCAGTACCAAGCAATTTTATTTATTTATTTATTTTAAAAAAGATTTTATTTATTTATTTTTAGAGAGGGAAGGGAGGGAGAAAGAGAGAGAGAGAAACATCAATGTGCGGTTGCTGGGGGCCATGGCCTGCAACCCAGGTATGTGGGCTGACTGGGAATCAAACCTGCAACACTTTGGCTTGCAGCCCGTGCTCAATCCACTGAGCTACGCCAGCCATAAATACTGTGCTTTTATAAAGTGTTTTTAATATCTTGGAAGGCTAGTTCCCACCTCATTCAGATTTTTTTTTTTAATTTTCAGAATCTTCCTGGTAATTTTTGGATGTTTATTTTTCAAAATGAACAGCTTGTATAGTTTTAGAATAGCTTGTATAGTTTTTTAAAAGTGACTTTTCTCTTTAAAAATAGTTTCAAATTTTACCACCATTATGCTGATTTTGAGGTATCAGAGAATTTTGGTAAATTGTGGTGTAGCTTATTTCTACATTAGCAAGTTTTAGCCATTTATGTACTGAGAAATTTTCCTCCCTCCCTCCCTTCCTTCCTTTCCATTTATGCAATGAGGATCCCCTGCCAACCCCTAGGTTCTAATGCCTTAAAGCTGGAGGAGTTCCTTTCTAGTAGGGAGCCAGGGTTCATGTTATGAGGAGAAGCTGCTTTTGCCTTTCTTTCAGCAATGCCTGAGACTCTGAATGAGGAGGAAGATGTCCTTTGTTCTACTGAGAATCAATCTAGCTAGACTGGAGGCAAAGAGAAAGAGCTTTTTAAACAATAGTTGGGACATGATAAACTTTGAATATGGGTAGGTACTGAATGACATAGAGCAATTGTTAATTTTTTAGCTGTAATAATGACATTGCTATGTAAAAGTTGAAGATGCATATTTAGAGGTGAAACCATATGATCTCTGAGATTTGCTTTCTGATAATCACTCCAAATTTTGATAATTGTTGAATTGTTAAACATGGGAGCTTATACTATTTTCTATAGTTTTAAATATATTTGAAAATTCCATAATAAAATTTTAATGATGTCCTTAAATGTCTTTGCACTGATTGTTTATTAGTTGTAAAGGAAAGAATGGTAATTATACAGTGGAGAAATAATAATATGATTGGGTGATCGAAATTAATATCACCGTAAGTACAGATGGACATCCTGTGCTTCTGGGTGTGATACACTGTGGACACTGTATTTCATATTCTGGCTGGGAATCAATAACCTGAATCTGTCATGAGGACATAACAACTGAATCCAAAGTGAGAAGCATTCATTTTTAAAAATGAGTGGCACTACATTCTTCAAAAAGTCAACTGGTATCATAAAGATAAGAGAGGTTGCAATAATGTTCTGGATTAAAGAAGACTGAAGAGATATGACAACTAAATGCATTATCTGGTTCTAAACTGGGTCCTGTACTATAGGGCAAAAATTACTCTAATGGGCATTATTGCATCCATTGACAAAATTGAAATATTGGCAGTATGTTCGATAAAAGTAGGTATTGTATCAATGTTATAGTTACTGAAGTTGATAATTCTATAGTGGTTATGTAAAATAACAGGCCATGACATGACATTCAACTTACATTTAAGTAATTCGAAAAATAAGATATACAGAAAGGAAGGGAGAGAGAAAATGAGCATAAATGCTAAAGCAGGGGGGTAAAATGTTAACAATATATGAATCTGGGTAAAGGATATATATGTTTTCTTTACACTATTCTTATTCTTGCAACTTTTCTTAGAAATTATTTACGTGGGGGAAAATGGGAACAACTGTGATTGCATGACAATAAAAAAAGGGAAAAATATTTACAAATAAAAAGTTAGAAAGAATGATGTACCTGGGAACAAAGCCAGCAAAAGATGTATAATACCCTTCTGTAGAAACTTTTACAATTTATTGAAAGACTAAGGAAGACTTAAACAGAGAATGATACCATGTTCATGGATTGGGGCCCTCATTGTCTAAACATGTGCGTTCTCTCTAAATTAAGTTATAGATTCAACACAATTTCTATCAATATTCCAACTGATTTGGCTTATGCAGTTAGCTAAGCTGATTCTAAAATATATGTGGAAAAGTGAAGGTTCGAGTATAGCCTTGTTCTTCTTGAAGAAGAACAAATGGAAAGTATTTGCCTTATTAATTGCTGTGGGGGGGGGGGCTCTGCCCACAGGCCCCCCCCCCCCAATCCTCCACGGATGAGAATAAGTCTACCAACACATAATCTGCATGGGGAGGAAAGGTGGCTGATCTCTCAAAGGAGAAGGGCCTTGAGCCTGTTCTTCAGTGGGCTTTTATTGGGTTCAGTTTGCACAGGAATACAGGTAAAGCTCATTAGTCATTGTCAGGCAGTAAGAATCAACAATAGGTACCATACAAAGAACTAGGAGGGCTTATTCTGAGTCAGGGTCTGTTAGTTAAAGGGCCATAAAACTTTGGGAAGCAAACTCATTTCCTGCTTGGGCCCTTATTTAATTAAGAGCATTCTTAGCAAAGCAGGATTCACAGGATTTTGTGCATTCTTTCTCGGGCCTGATCACCCTGGGGAACCACCTGTTCCTGCCCAGGGCTGCACCGCCCACTGGCATTGTTTCAGGCTTAAGTCAGGCAGGGGAAGTAAGGCAGCCAAGAGATTAGGAAACTTCTTACACACAGAATGAGGACTCAGGCTGTGTCAAAGCCAAGGGGCGAGGGTTCATCACCCCCTTTTTCTGTAGTCCCACAAGTCCTTCCCTAAGGGCCCCATCGTGACTGTGCCTGTCTTAGGTCATCCCTCCCTTGAGGTATCTTACCCATCATTGGCTAACCAGTCATCTCCCCCCCACCACCCCCGGGGCCAAGCAGGGTGAAGTAAAAAGGGGTAGAGGCAGTGCGCCTGCCAGGAAGATAAGCTTTGTCTCCTTAGTGGCTTATGGTCCTAAGGTCCTTCACTCAGCCTTAGCCATAGGGGTGGTTACAGCTTCTGAAACCAGGCAGGGTGGTGCCCAATAAGTTATCAGGACTGAGAAAGCTGTTGTAATTAAAACACTGTAATTTTTATGGGCCAGAGGAACAGAAAAGAAAGCCGACGAACAGATCTATGTATTTTTGGAGATTTAGTCTCCAACAAAGCTTGCATTGAAGAACTGTGAGAAAGATGGGCTTTTCAGACTGGGACAGTTGGTTATTCATATGGGAAAAAAATGTAATTAGATCACCTTAATTTATATATAAAAATTCTAAGCAGATTAAAGACCAACATTTAAAAGATAAACCATAAAACTTTTGAAAGACAGCAGTGGTTTATTGTTATTCGCAGTTTTTTGGGTTGAGTGATTTTTTTTTGCTCTATGTATGTTAAGGTCATTCATATGGCTACATTTAGCTGGGTCCTTGTCTGGGGCCAGAATGTTCTAAAAGGCATCTCACCCTCCAGGTCCTCTCTGTCATGGCCTCTCATTACGTAGTAATCTGTCCCTGTTCTTTGCAGCATGGCATCTGGCTTCCAAGAAAGAGAAGGTGGAAGCTGTCAGTTATCTATAGCCTGGGCTTGGAAATCCCAGAATATTACTTCCATCACATTCTGTTTCTTAAAAAAAGATCATAAGGCTACACCAGACTCAAGGGGAGGGGGAAAATACGCTGCTCTGGTGGAAGGAATGCCAAAGGATCTGTGGCCATGTTAAATCCATAAAAATGTCCTCTAATCCAGCAGTTTCACCAGTAAATACATACGCCCTAGAGACACTCTTGCACAAGTGACGGGAAGAAGTGTACAAGAATATTTGTTGCACCGTGGGGAAGAGTGTAGTAGTTCCTAGGGCAGCCATAACAGAGTACCGTGAAGTACTTTGAGTTGCTTTAAGCAGATATTAATTCTCTCACAGTTTTGAAGGCCAAAAGTCTGAAATCAAGTAGTCACCAGGGCTAGAACTCTCTGAAACTCCGTATAGATGAATATTAGTATATTAGTGACTATTAGTATATTCATACAGTTGTGCAACCATCATGGTAATTAATTTAAAATTTTTTTTATCAATTATCTTACCCCAGAAGAAACTCCACAACCCTTAGCTGTCAGCCCCCGATACCTCCCACCCCCAGCTCTAGGCAGCGACTAATCTTAGCATCTCTATAGATTCATCTATTTTGGACACATCATGTAAGTGGAATCATACAATTGTGGTCCTTTGTGACTGGCTTTTTTCACTTAGCATAATGTTCTCAAGGTTCATCCATGTTGCAGCATGGATTAGTACTTCATTTATTTTTATTGCTGAATATGTTCCACTGTAAGGATATACCACATTTTATATATCCTTCTATCAGTTGATCGACATTTACATTGTTTCCACTCTGGCTATTATGAACAGTGATGGACATCTATTGAACAATTACTTGCTTTTAGATCATTTCTTTTAAGTGGTATGTATTTATTGTGGAAAATTTGAAAAATGCCAAAGAATATGAAAAATATGATAGCCCTTGCTGGTGTGGCTCATTGGTCAGGGGGTTTTCCTGTAAACCAAAAGGTCACAGGTTTGATTCCTGGTCAGGGCACATGCTTAGGCTGTGGGTTTGGTCCCTGGTTGGGGTGTGTATGAGAGACAGCTGATCAGCGTTCCTCTCTCACATTGATGTTTCTCTCCCTCTCTCTCTTCCTCCCTTCTCTCTATCTAAAATTAATAAGCATGTCCTTGAGTGAGTATAAAAAAAATGATAAAATCTGTTCATAAACCTACCACTTAAAAATAAGCTTCATCAATACTTTTTTTGGAAATTAATACACATTTATATAGTTTATTAACTTCTCATTTCTCTTTAAGATTTACTTTTCATTTGAGTAGATTTTGTTTGCCAAATCACTGCAAGGCTGGCCAACAGCAGTTGTAATAAATAATTTATAAATCATGTGCAGTAGGAGTGCAGTAGAGTTATTAGCTAACCAGGTGGGGAAGAAGGAGGGTTTAGAGAAAGTTTCACAGAGGAGGAAACATGTATTGCAAAAACATGCATGTGTTTCGTATGCTGGTAAGTAAATAAAACATCAAGGTTTATAAAAAGGCCATATTTGTTCTGTTGTAGGAAGCTAGCAGGAGCTACAGTTTTTATCACAGGCGCAAGCCGTGGCATTGGCAAAGCTATCGCATTGAAAGCAGCAAAGGATGGAGCAAATATTGTGATTGCCGCAAAGACCAGTAATGCACATCCCAAACTTCCAGGCACTATCTACACTGCTGCTGAAGAAAGTGAGTGAATGTGACAATGCCATTTCATGAAATGTTCTCACCATGATGTCACTACATAGGGAGTTTGCTGGAGAGTTTAATTATAGGTATTTGAAAGCTACCCTAAAAATAATTTTATCTGCTTAAAGTATTTTGTCACCTTAGGCAGTGATTGGGAACTGTTTTTCTCCCCCAGCACTTTTGAGTGCTATGAGAACTACCATTAAAACTTGTGTCCCATGAGGGCAGTGGTTCTTGGATCTGAGCAGAGAATGGGGAGTGGAAATAGAGAAGAATGTGAGAAGTGGATGACGTGAACACTCTGAAAATACTCTCCGTGTTTTTATTTTCTATACCACTTGCAAATCATTATTTTAACACTTTGCTTCACAAATTATTATCAAGTGCTAATATTCAAGGCATTGTGCAAAGCACAGTTCCTGGAGGGAGAGCTCAAAAATTCAATTGAGTTGAGATTGCTGGTTCTGTTATGTTGATAGTATTGTGGCTATGTTAGGGGAATACTTATGAAGTATTGATGAGTGAAGTGGTGTCTGGGGTTTATTTTAAAATACATCAGCATTGGACATAGATAAATCAGACTGGCTACACATTAACAATCATCAAAGATAGGTGATAGATTCATGGTAGTTCATTCAACTGTTCTATATATTTTTTAAAAAATTTTAAATAAAGTTTTTAGAAATTACCTTCCATTTTTTGCTTTGTAATAGAGTTTGTAAATTCTGCTTTGTTTTTAATGGAACTGGCCTACCTAATGTGAAGCTGGATATGGAGTAGTTTGTCCTACTACAGGGCAGAGTCACTGGTAGTTATAAGACACAGTTATTTATGTTGGTTTTCTGAAAACATGATACTTCTTTCTTTTGACTCTTATATCAGAATGAAAGGTTTACTATTTGCATGCTTTAACGCTCTCTTTGTTTATCCATTGTAGTCGAAGCTGCTGGAGGAAAGGCCTTACCATGTATTGTTGATGTGAGAGATGAACAGCAAATCAATAATGCAGTGGAGCAAGCAGTCAAGAAATTTGGAGGTAGTGCCTTAATTCTTATTGACTGTTCATAAGATATAGGTGTAACCATAATTTTAATTAAGTTATTCAGTTTTCCTGAGTCTTTGGAGTATAACCAGAAATGAGTATTGTTCCTATAGAAATGTGGCTTAAAACCCATCTGATGAATATTTTTGATTTGGTAAGAATTATTTTGAATAATATAATAAGTTTACCATCAAGTATAAAGCTAGGACCTTGATAATTACTGACATCTAACCAAAACTAGTTCCACAGATCCCATTCTTTCGCCTCCCTTTAATTAACATAATCTTATGTTACATATGGGGGGGGACTGTGTAGAAGATGCAGGAATTATCGTATGAATGAGTTACCAAAACAAACTTGATTTACTCTGGTGATTTGCCTGGAATTGAAACTCTGGATCTTTTCTCTTTTCCTACTTCTCAGGACCAGAAAGGAGCTCTTTTATTTAGTAAGGGCCTTAGAAGGGAGGGAGACCTGTGTGTTTGGAAGGAGGGCAGGCCTTGGGAAGATGCTAGAGAGGAGGGGCAACTTTAAGGAAGTTAACCTAGGGGCTTGGAGACAAGAAGGAATGAGATCAGAAAAGAATGGAAGCCGCAAAGCCTCCTTGTAGTTCCACATGGAGCTCTAGTGGTTGGCAGTCTTCGTGGAGCCAGTGAAAATCATTTTGGTATTTGTGACATCACTACTTAGTCTTATATTGGTGTATTGGTTAGTCACTTTCTCTAAAAGAAGTATTTGTGAGCCAACTTAGGGTTCAGTTATACAGAGTAAATGTTTTTTTATTTCGTTTTTTGTTACACAGTTTGAATTATATTAATAGGAACTTGATTTTTTGAAAACAGGAATTGATATCTTGGTGAATAATGCCAGTGCTATTAGCTTGACCAACACATTGGAAACACCTATGAAGAAGGTGGATTTGATGATGAATGTCAACACCAGAGGCACCTACCTTACGTAAGTTAGAGAGTTGTTGGGAAGAATGTTGTAATGTTTGCTCTAAGAACTAGTTGTAAACAGGTTTGAACCAGATTAGCAATATAGTTTAAAGTGTAGTCAAGCACAGAACTTGCTTGTCTGCCTTATATGTATCTGTCTTACATGTATATATAGAACAGGTAGTTAGGACCTTAGTCTTTAAAGTCAGACTCCTTTGAGTAGGATTCAAGTCCTGTCCACCAATGCTATCATGACTTGCTGTCTGGTAACTGTAACTAAACCTCTTTATAGATTCTGTTTCCTCATTCGTAAAGTGGGGATGATTAAGTATGGCCTAGGATTGGTCATCAGGGTTAAATGTAAAGTTTGTTGTTCTGAACTTTGCCCTCAGTTGTGTTTTATTGGGTCAGCAAAACTTGGCTCTGACAATGTTAAAAGATTTGTTTTTATGATTATCTACATTAAAAGTTTCATTAGTGCCCTGGCTGGTGTGGCTCAGTGGATTGAGTGCCGGCCTGCAAACCAAAGGATTGCTGGTTTGATTCCCGGTCAGGGCACATGCTTGGGTTGCAGGGCAGGTCCCCAGAAGGGGGCACACGACCATACATTGATGTTTCTCTCCTTCTCTTTCTTCCTCCCTTCCCCTCTCTAAAAATTAATTTTAAAATCTTTTTTAAAAATTTCATTAGTTTCCTGCATGATTAAAAGCAGGAGATTTAGACAAAACTCCAGCTTTCTGGCCTTTCTTGAAAATCTGGCCACACAGAGACAGCATTCCCACATGACAACAGCTGGTATAGCTGAGTAGCAGGATATCAGCTGCCGCATTCAGTGGAGCCTGAGCTCCATTGTGTTCTGGATGCTGAGGACAGGCTAAAAAGTTGCCATTTATTATTATATTTGTACTGTTGTTTTTCTTACATTAAAGAGGAAAGTAAAATATTTCTCATATACACTTCTCTTACCTGAAGTGGGAAAAGGAGATATATTCCAAGAGGGCCATATGTTCAACTGAAATGAGGGAGAGCCTACTTCCTTGTAGGTGGGGCATGTTTCTATAAATTCAGTATTTATGGTATATCTCTGTTGAATGGAAAACATAGTGAATCCAACTGTAGTAAGAACTACAGCAAACATATAGAAAAAATAGTGATGAAAAACATAATGTACTAGAAAAGGGACTACCATTTCAATAGGGTTTGTGTTTATTTTCACATAAAGTAAGCAATGCTGCTGTGTGGTGCAGTTATGTGTTACATGAAGAATTGGTCTGGGCATCATAATCTTTTACAGCTGGTAATTTTGTGGAACAATTTTGATTGAATATAAACACTTACTTAAACAAGTGTTTAAAAATATAAGTCTAGCCAGAGATACTATTGCTCAGTATATTGAAGTAAAGTTTAGAAGGACATGGTTTGTGACAAAGTTAAGTCATATGTGGCAGTTTCTATTATAGATGATGATGCCACAAATAGAAATATTCCACCCACCTAGTTATATTTATTTAATATCAGGAGAATTTTGATATGATTAAAAATTTTAATCATAGGTACCATGGACATGAACATCAGGAAATGGCTTGTTAAATATTGAGAAATATCTTAGGAAGTTTTATGTAGATTTGTGAAAATTAGTAATCATAACTGTAGGCAATGCTGCTGTAATAGTCAGTGTTAACTTTATACTTATTAAAAACTTAACTGTTGTAGAAATGTTGCATAGAGGTTCAGAAATTGTTCATTTTTTTAAAGATTTTATTTATTTTACTTTTAGATGGAGAGGAGGGAGAAAGAAAGGGAGAGAAACATCAGTGTGTGGTTGCCTCTTACGTGCCCCCTACTGGGGACCTGGCCTGAAACCCTGGCGTGTACTCTGACTGGGAATCGAACCAGCGGCCCTTTGGTTCATAGGCCGGCACTCAATCCACTGAGCCACATCAGCTGGGGCTGTTTGTTCATTCTTTTGTTCACTAGATACAAAGATACAAAAAAGTGCCTTGCTAAAAAGTAAAAAATGGGCTGTGTTATGAATTCTAAGTACCAACTACACCTCTGTGGTTTGGAACACAGACAGTTACTCATATTGAATACAAACATGATTGCCTGCTGTATGACAAGATTGTGTAAAACATGTTGTATTGTTGAAGAAATTGACTGTTTGCCACCCAAGAGAAAATTCCTAATTCGGTTCCCAAAGAAAAATTGGTCAAAGATGTGACCTTTTTAGCTGACATGACTTTTAGTAAACACAAATGCATGATTCTCATTATTCATTCCTTGTGAAGTTATGTCTTTGGAAGACCCATTTGGCAAGAGCAATCTGGACCCTTATCTATACTGAGGTCATTTTCCAAAAATGAAAGTGATAGCCTAAACTACGTTTCTACAGTTGTAGACTTGAAGTTTCAGTTTAAAATAAAATAAAACATAACAAAATGTGATTTCCAATGGTAATATAAGGAACTAACCTTCTTCACTTCCCTTTCTCAGTGAATACTATTTGTGTAGTTAAAGAACTACAAATGGAATATATCAGCTGTAGGGCACTTAGTTACCAAAAACTAAACATGAATATGTTGGAAAAACAGAGCTACAAATACCTTGGGATAGATAGTCTAAAATAAAAACCCTTTCTAAAAACAAAGATTCTATTTACTATTGAAAGTTCCTACATTTATGGACAGCTGTTATTTAAATAAAACTAAATACTGCTCCCAAGTACAGGCTTATTGCAATGCCAAATCAAAGAGTTGACATTCAAACCTTTGGACCAAAGAGAAGGTGTCAGTTTGTTGGTCTTACGAAAGGTGTAAGTTATGAAAGAGAAGTTCATAATGAGACATTTCCATTTTAATTTTTGTTTTGTTTTTTATTTGGTGACATTCATTCATGTAAGATAATTATACATTGTTTATCAGGGAGGCTTGAGAAGCATTCTCAGGGAAAAAGTGGGGGTAAGGCCCAAAGAACTGACCTGTTGGGAGGTTTTGGCAAGAATCTGGAACCGTTTTTTGATCCTGTTGCCCAGGGACCTTAGGGCCTGTGACTTGTGTTTTAGTGGTTTAGTGGGGTGGAAGGCAGAGGTGAGGTACAAGGTAGGCCCTTAATTTTTATTTTTAAGTTTTAATTAAATATGTAATCTTCAGTAGTATGTGTATTTGTTATCATGTTAGATGCTTATGGAAATTCAGCGATAAGTTTGTATTTCTGAACAGTTGATTTTTCCTATACCCAGGTCACTTTATTTATTGACTCAAATATGTTATAGGCCTTTGAGCTTACAATAAGTTTTCAGTAAACTTATTTTATTATGCTGAAGGTATTAGTATCTAAGCATGGTACTAAGAGTTTTCAATATAATGTGTAAGACAGAGCATATTAACTGTAGGAAAATGCACCTGATTTAGGATTTTTAATGATGAGAGCCAGCAGGCAAAGTGTGGGTAGAAGGTTTTGTCTAACAGATCAAAGGAGAAGCTCGTGTTTCTAATGTAAATACAATGAGCTCTTTCCTTTGAATGTCAGATATGGTCTTATTGCCTGGAATAGGTTTGGTTTGTTTCCTAGTGATGTTTTGAGATACACTTCACTGTTTTAATGGTTGTCAGCTCCAATATTGTGTGCCCCTGTCCATTTCGCCCTCGTATGAGAGAAGCACTTTTGGAAAGGAGTAATAGATAAAACTATTATATTTTATAATACTATAAAATATATAGTAATATATATTGATTGTATTTGATTTATAAACTTGAACATGCATTGCTGATGGTAACAAGAGTGTTGTACATTTGATAGTAGGAAAACTGACTTGAAAGAAGAATGGATAAGTTTAAAGACTAGAAGTTATTGAATGTACAATAAAACTAAAAGCTATAAGATTATTAAGCTATACTATGTTAAGCTTTAACCTGTTTTAGCTTAATAATGAAAAAATTTTAAATATTGTACCTGAGTCTCCTATAAAATAAATTGTATTATGAATAGTACTATACTATAAACAGTATTTTTTAAAAATAAAACTATATACTGCTCCCAAAGTCATATTGCTTTGAATATTGGTGCAAATTGAATTTGGGAATCTATTGGGAGTTATGTTATTAAACTACAATTTCAGCATAGTAGGAATACTACACCTACTGAGAGGAAATAAGTCAGCCTAAATAATATTGATAATAGCAGCTGTTTATTTCACGTTTAGCATATGTACTGTTTTAAATATCTCATATATATCCCATTTTAAACCCTTGATCAACCCTAAATGGTAGCAGGTATTACCAACACTTACAAATGAGAGAACTGAGAAGTAGAATGCTATGTATTTTTCCCAGGATTACACAAGGAAGCAGCAGAGGGAGGATTTGAACCCAGGTTTATATGACTTCAATACCCATGTTCTTTACCACAGTACAAGTACATGTGCTGTCTGACAAGTACATTAATTGTTCCTGAAAACTCTGTGTGTGTGTGTGTGTGTGTGTGTGTATTGGAGAAAGAGAATTTGGAGAATGTAGTTGAGGCTAATGTAACAAGGATTTAAGGCTAATGTAACAAGGATTTCATTATTATCACTGAGCAGATTATGTTGTCAAGCCATTAAGCAAACTTTCAAGGACAAAAATTAGTTGCTTTACCTATGTTCATTCCAGAAGAGTAAAAACAAAGCTGCAGGAAGAGTAAAAAGTGCCCTATAGATTACTGAACAAATTCAGTTGTTCTTTAGAAGTAGTTTAAAATATAACTTTAAAAAGTGGGGCAGTTGTTAGAAAGCTATTAATTTCACTTGTGTTTTCTTTTGTTTTCAGGTCTAAAGTATGTATTCCCTATTTGAAAAAAAGTAAAATTGGTCATATCCTCAATCTCAGCCCACCACTGAACCTAGATCCACTGTGGTTCAAACAGCACTGTGGTAGGTGGTAGGTGGTAGGTGGAGGGGATGGTATGTTCATTTGTTTGTATTAAATCAGTGTATCTATTATGTAATCATAGTGTACATCTAGCATTCAGCATTACATTTTCTATGCAAAATCAGTAGCATTTTGGAAAGTAGATTCTTAATCTTTTGTCTGTAATTATACAATTGAGGTATAATTTATATTCAATAAAATGCAAAAATCTTAGTGCTTCATTTTGATGAGTTTTGAGAAACTTATACACCTGTAAACCAACATCCAGATCAAGATATGCATTTTCATTACCCCAGAAGGATCCTTCAAATTCCAGTGGGTGTATTTTATTGAATGTAACTTGTCCTTCAATAAAGCTGGTTAAAAACTATCCATGAAATACGTAACCTTTCACAGCAAACTAATGATTTAAGGTGAGTATATGACAAGAGTTAAATAACAAGATTTATATATAAGTGCCTCATTTAAAATAGTTGCATCAGAGACTTAGTCCTTATTTCACATAGCAAAACTGAAAGTTCTATTTTCGTTGATGAGATCAAATGAGTTTGTGACCTTTAACTGTTGTTACTTTACTAGTAGCAGTTTCTTTTTAAATGACCACTTTTATTCTTTAAAAGGTAAAAACACAGCTTAAGAAACAATCATGTATTATTAAGGAAAATGAAAGTTTATTACTATCTCTTTTGATAAAATATTAAGATGGAAATATTTAAAAGTAGCTCATCCTTGTTTAGCTATGTCCATAAAACTGTTTTTTTAAAAAGTACATTAAAAAAATTAAACTTTGGAGAGCCATCAGAAATTGACTAAATGGAAGTCCTTTATGAAAGTAAAGAAGAAAGAACAATGAGACTGGTAGGAGGGACAGAGATGTGGAATGGGCTGGTCCTGTACCCACGTGTGGCAGATAAAAATCAGGAGGACTATCTAAGGAGGGAAGGGTCCAAACCTACATGAGTCCCCCCAGCCCAGGGTTCCAGTGCTAGGAAAATAAGTCTCCATAACTTCTAGCTCTAAAACCCAGCAGGGATTGAGGCTGTGGAAGACAGAAACTGCTAGAACCTCAGCAGCTCCTCTTGAAGAGCCCATGCACAGACTTACTTGAACTTACTCCCTCTGACCTCCAGTGCTAGGGCAGCAGATTGAAAGGCATCAGAAGTACACAGGGTGGAGCTGAATGGTCTGGCATCAGGGCGAGAGCTGGAGGACAGCTTTCTCCCAGACAGAAGTGCTAGCAGAGACCATTTTCTTTTCTGAGCCCTTCCCTCACAGAGCTAGTAGGCAGGTGCCATATCTGAGATTCTATCATCCTAGCTAACACCGTTTGCCCCATGCTGATGATTCCCACCCAATTTTCAGGCCCAACTAAGCGGTTTCCAGTGGCTATTCCATATGAATTGCTTGCATTGGCCTATGCTTCAGATTTTCCTAAATTCTCTCAAACAAACAGCATTTGGCTTCATTGAGCCCCGCACTTCTCACTAAGTTGCTCCAAGCCTGGAACTAGCAGTAACTGGCCTTTGTTCATAGCTTGACCTCTCCTCGGCACCTCCAAGCAGCCATCTGAAGATTGCTTTCTAGCTAATGCTGTGTGACCCTGGACAGAACATACATTCAGTGGCTGACCTTGGATGTGCCAACAGCAATCAAGGCTCAACTGTAAGAGATGGTTGTAGATAGCCCGCACAATGGGCATATCTTGTATACCCATCTTGGGTAATAGAGGCCATGCCACTGGACCCTACTACATTAAGCCACTCTATCTGCTACATTAAGCCACTCTATCAAGCCTGGGAAGTGTAGTAACTCTACCTAATACACAAAAACAAACCCAGGGAGGCTGCCAAAATGAGGAAACAAAGAAACATGGCCCAAATGAAAGAACAGAACAAAACTCCAGAAAAAAAAACTAAACAAAATGGAAATAATCTATCAGATACAGAATTCAAAATCCTGGTTATAAGGATGATCAAGGAACTTAGTCAGGATCTCAATAGCCTAAAAAAGATTCAGTCAGAAACAAAGGATACACTAATTGAAATAAAGAACAATTTACAGGGAAACAACATAGAGTAGATGAAGCTGAGAATCAAATCAATGGTTTGGAACATAAGAAAGCAAAAAACAACCAATCAAAACAAAAAGAAGGAAGCATCCAAAAACACTTCAAGAGGTCCACCATTTGCATCATAGGGGTTCCAGAAGGAGAAGAGAAAGAGCAAAAAATTGGAAATCTATTTGAAAAAATAATGAAAGAAAACTTCCTTAATTTTGTGAAATAAATAGACATGCAAGTCCAGGAAGCAAGGAGAGTCCCAAACAAAATGGATGCTAAGAGGCCTACTCCAAGACACATCATAATTAAAATGTAAAAGTTTAAAGATAAAGAATCTTGAAAAAGCAGCAAGAGAAAAGCAGTTAGTTACATATAGGGGAGTTCCCATAAAACTGTCAGCTGAGTTCTCAAAAGAAACTTCGTGGGCTAGAAAGGATTGGCAAGAAATACTCAAAAGTCATGAAAAGCAGGGACCTACATCCAAGATTGCTTTACCCAGCAAAGATATCATTTAGAATCAAAGGACCGATAAAGAGCTTCTCAGACAAGAAAAAACTAAAGGAGTTCATCATCACCAAACCATTATTATATGAAATGGTAAAGGGGCAATAAATATATACCTGTCAATAATTGAATCTTAAAAACAAAATAAACAAGCAGAACAGAAACAGAATCATAAATATAGAGTACGTTTTGGTGGTTACCAGATGGGAGGGGTATTGGGGATTAAGAAATACAAATTGGTAGTTACAGAATTGTCATGGGGATGTAAAAGTACAGTATAGGGAATAGAGTAGCCAAAGTATATATTCCATATGCAGGACCCATGCATATGGACAATGGTGTGGAGATTGCCTGAGGGAGGGGGGGGGCTGGGTAGAGGGAGACAAAGGAAAACTTGGGACAACTGTAATAGCATAAACAATAAAATATAATTTTTCAAAAATTATGTTTTTTACATATTAAAGAATTCTAGCACTGGCTGGTGTGGCTCAGTGGACTGAGCACTGGCTTACAAACCAAAGGGTCGCCAGTTCCATTCCCATTCAGTGCACATGCCTGGGTTGCTTTCCAGGCCCCCAGTAGCAGGTGCAGTGTGCAGTTTAGGCAACCACACACTGATATTTCTCTCCCTCTCTTCCTCCCTCCCTTCCCCTCTCTAAAAATAAATAAATAAAATCTTCAAAAATTAAAAAAAAATGAATTCTCAAAAAAAGTGTCAGGAAGGAAATAGTAATAGAAAGAATTGATTATTTATATTTGCAAATTAATTTTTAAAAAAATTTATTTCTTAATTAAATATTTTGTGGTTTTTTTCAGCTTATACCATTGCTAAGTATGGTATGTCTATGTGTGTGCTTGGAATGGCAGAAGAATTTAAAGATGAAGTTGCAGTCAATGCATTATGGCCTAAAACAGGTATATACTTTAAAAAAATTTACTTTTGGATTCTCATTTATTGTTCTCTTTTTTAAATTTCTGTAAGAGTTTATTTGAACCAAACTGATGACGTATGCTGGGGAGCAAGATCTCAAATGCTCTCATCATTTATTGTTCTTGACACTTGAGATGCAACTTGGGTGAGCAAGGTAGGGTAGGCATGAGTAGGCTATCAAAGGTAACCTCAGTCTTTGGGAAACGAGCCAAAGTCTTTATTGTATATCTTCTAGCTTTGACTTGGACTATATGACTGACTTATACAGATTGCTGTACTTGAAACATTGAACACTGGAACACTTGGAGAGTTTCAGTGATGCCAATGGGAAGCCAACTATGCATCCTCATCTTGGTACCTTACTAAATTCTGCAGATTCTCATGCTTTTGTTTTCTCCTCATACATCCCAACAAATGCTTCTTTACTTTCTTACAGTGCTTCCTTTGTCTTTTTCATGTGTAAAAAGCTGATTTATGTGTACTTCCACCTGAATTCTGAGTCCACAGAGTGCCTAGACCTCTTTTACCTTGTATGCAGCTTTAGAATTCATGTAGGGCAGGTATTGATGGCCTGGGAAAATGCTGTGTAAAAATGAGGGAGACCTAACAAAATTGACAGAAAGGGAAAGCTTGCCCTTCTCACGGGTTCCTATTCTCCACTTATATATAATAACTAGCTTAAAGGAGGAAAAAAACAATCTCTTCTCTTTACTTTTTTTCCATATATTTAACAGATAATGCTTGTGCAAACCTGAAGTTTTTTCATCTTAAAAATAAATGGCAATCCTATGCCAGGAAAGTGTGTTTAATGATCAAGAGAATACATGATGGGAACCACTTTTTCATTTCACTTTTTAAAAATTTAACAGAACCTTTATTATACTAACACAGAACTTAAACACCTAAGTTAGAGTGGCCTCATTCCAAGGAAACTCCTTAGGGATCAATAATGATGTTTCTGCTCCTGAAACCACTGTGGCACACAGATATCTATTGCATGAATGAATGAAAGAAAGCCTTGGTACCCTTTTGAAAGAATCTTTATATTCTTCATTACATTCCTTGAGACATATAGATGGCAACGGAAATATTGTTCACTGATGCAGACCCCAACCAGTGGTGTCTGTGGTGTTGTGGATACGATGAACAAATTCACACGGACTGCAGAAGTCCTATGGAGAAAAGGGGCAGCATGGCTACTCTTTGAGTGAGAGAGCACTGACCCTTGCCTAGACAGGCTTTTATTGCTTTCTGGGAGCATTACATCAAAGAAGGTTCTCATTCATTATGCTCAGGTTTGCTTTAGGTGATTACTTCTTACAGATAACAAAGAAAAGGATGTGGCAAATGGAAGGGGAAAAGGGGTTGAACTGGTTACACTTGCCCTTGGGAGGTTTAGCATAGACTTTAGGAAGTTACTTCAAAGATATGCATTAAACATTTTCTGCCTCAACTCAGGGTGAGGGAGTTTTAGCAAAAGCAAGCCTCAAAGCAGCCTAGATATATTTCAGGCCTGGTTCCCCAGGGGAAAGCCGATCTGTGGGCCTGGCTCCTGTGTGCTGCCTCACGCCTGTCAGTTATCCCAACCAGGACTGAGCTACATTCGCCATTGCCATGCGGACTGATTCCCTATAGTCCACTTATTTGAGGGTAGAGGAGTTTCTGGAAAGGTGACTGTTGAAAGTCATGTCCTTGCTGTCCTCCCTTTCTAACCAGCCACAAACTGTCCTGAGAGGAGCAGATGTTGGGGTGGCAGGCAGGCAGGATTTGGAAGGAATGAGCAAAGCATTGATTCTATAAGAGAAGCAAATGAGAAGCTTGTGAAGAACTTGGTTCCCTTCTGGTCCAGAGGACAGGATGGGACCAGCACTGGAAAGAGAATAAATACTCAGAAGTTCCTGGAAATAGCTTGACCCATGGAGATCTGAGTACTCAACAGTGTGATTCAATAGGTCAGGTAAGTATTTCCTACCCTTGAGGCTGGGACAGTGAGGGAACCAAGGAGCCTTATTTAGGCCCCCATATGGATTCAGTGACTGGTATATCTGATACGTCACCTACCCATGGGGAAGAGACTGCTGTGCTTGCCACTGCTGGCAGGATTGCCACCATTTAAATTGTCTAGGGGTGAATAGAACAATAAGGAGACAAAAGAGTGCAGTGCAGCTAATGTCCAACACAGAAAGACTGTGCCACAGTCCCAGAAGAGCAGCTTTCAGTGAAATAAAACTGCTAAAGAAAACAGAAAATATCTTGAGTAAATAAATACAGCTACTTAAGAGATTGAATTGTAGCATGAAAAATGATTTGTTGGAACTATACAAAGATGTGTTTTGAATTAAAATAATAATACAGTATTTGAATTGAAGAATGGAATGGTCACTGTTAACACATGTATAAGTAGCTTACAAGTTCAAGTACAAGGGATATCTCAGAGGAAAAACACTCTGAAGAAAAAGAAAAAAGATTTAGGGACCATGACATGCAAATATCAGGAATCCCAGGAGGAGGATAAAGAACAGATAGAGGAGAAACAATAATAGAACTAAAAACAGAAAACAATTCCCTTGAGCTGAAGAAAGACTTTAGCGTGCAGATTAAACTTTTTACCAAGTTTAAGGTTGAATTTATTGGGAAGAAAAGACACCTGGGAGAATCTCAGAATTTTAAGGATAAAAAGGAAATCTTACAGGCTTTCCAGAATAATATGTTACAAAGGAAAAAACAGATTGCATACTCATTGTCTGCAACACCAGAAACTAGAAGTCAGAGGAATAACATCTATAGATTACTGATAAGAAGGGATCCAATCAAGATAATATTTATTAACAAGACGAAGGGAAGATAGGGGTATGTGCAAGGATATCATATTTGACAAAACTCATCTGTAAGTGCTTTAAATCAAACAAATCAATCAGAAAAGAGACTTCTAAACAGAGGGAAATGAGTGGAAATAATTTCTAGGAAGTAACCCTGTAATTTGTATGGTTAGATGTAAATAAATTGTGATAGAATCATTGGGAATATGAAATATAAGTACCAAATAACTTGATATAGGAGACATACTGTAAGAGAAAACTTTAGGATTAGTCTCTCTAACCAAAAGCATTCGTCTGTCTTTTCAAAACTGAGAAGGGGCAGGGAAAAATATGGAAGTAATTGAATTATATAGGGCTCATATGGGCATGGAAAAATGGTGAAAGAAAAGTATGGTTCTTAGCTTTTTCTGACTGACTTATTTCACTTAGCATAAATTCTCAGGGTCTATCTGTGTTGTTGCAAATGGCAGTATTTCATCTTTTCTTATGCCTGAGTAGTAGTCCACTGTGTGTACGTACCACATCCTCTTTATTCAATTCTCTATTGAAGGACACTTTGGTTGTCTCCGTGTCTTGGCCACCATGAATCATGCTGCAATGAACGAAGGGGTGCATATATATTTAAGAATACATATTTGTAATTTTTGGGGTAGATACCCAGGGAAGGGATTGGTTGGTCATATGGTAACTGTTCTTAATTATTTTAGGAACTGTTTTCCATAGTAGCTGTACCAGTCTATTTTGCTACCAGCAGTGAAGGAGAGTTCCCTTTTCTCCACAACCTCTCCGCACTTGTTACCACTTCTCGTGTTGATGATATGAGGTGGTATCTCATGGTAGTTATGATTTGCATCTCCCTAATAGTTAGGTTGAACATCTTTTCATACATTTATTCACCAATTGTATGTCTTCTTGGGAGAGGTGTCTCTTTAGAACCCCTGCCCATTTTTCCTTTTTAAAAAATTTTTAAAAATATATTTTATTAGCCCTGGCTGGCGTAGCTCAGCGGATTGAGTGCAGGCTGCAAACCAGAGTGTCGCAGGTTCGATTCCCAGCCAGGATACATGCCTGGGTTGCTGGCCATAGCCCCCAGCAACCGCACTTGATGTTTCTCTCTCTCTCTCTCTCTCTCTCTCTCTCTCTCTCTCTCCCCACTCCCTTCCCTCACTAAAAATAAATAAAAATAAAATCTTTAAAATATATATATATTTTATTGATTATGCTATTACAGTTTTTCCATATCCCCCCTTTATTCCCTTCTGCCCTGCACACCTCCTCCCACCTACATTCTCCCCACCTTTAGTTCATGTCCATGGGTCCTACATATAAGTTCTTTGGCTTCTACATTTCCTATACTATTCTTATCTCTCCCTGTCTATTTTCTACCTACCATTTATGCTACTTATTCTCTGTACCTTTTCCCCCTCACTCCCCCTCACACTCCCCTGCTGATAACCCTCCATGTGATCTCCATTTCTGTGATTCTGTTCCTGTTCTAGTTGATTCCTTTGCTTTTGTTTTTGTTTTTTTTTAGGTGTGGTCATTAATAGCTGTGAGTTTGCTGTCATTTTACTGTTCATATTTTTCTGTCTTCTTTCTCTTAGATAAATCCCTTTAACATTTTATATAATAAGTGCTTGTGGTGATAAACTCCTTTAACTTGACCTTATCTGAGAAGCACTTTATCTGCCCTTCATTCTAAATGAAAGCTTTGCTGGATGGAGCAATCTTGGATGTAGATTATTGCCTTTCATGACTTGGAATACTTTTTTCCAGCCCCTTCTTGCCTGCAAGGTCTGTTTTGAGAAATCAGCTGATAGCCTTATGGGAACTCCTTTGTAGGTAACTGTCTCCTTTTCTCTTGCTGCTTCTCAGATTCTCTCCTTATCTTTAATCTTGGCTAATGTAATTATGATGTGCCTTGGTGTGTTCCTCCTGGGGTCCAATGTTTTGGGGACTCTCTGGCCTTCCTGGACTTCCTAGAAGTCCATTTCCTTTGCCAAATTGGGGAAATTCTCCATTATTTTTTCAAGTAATTTTTCCATTTCTTGCTCTTCCTCTTCTTCTGGCACCCCTGTGATTTGGATGTTGGAACATTTAAAGATGTCCTGGAGGTTCCTAAGCCTCTCCCCATTTTTTTGAATTCTTGTTTTTTCATTCTTTTCTGGTTGACTGTTCATTTCTGCCTTCTGGTCCACACCATTGATTTGAGTCCCAGTTTCCTTCCTGTCACAGTTGGTTCCCTGTACATTTTCTTTATTTCACTTAGCGTAGCTTTCATTTTTTCATCTAATTTGCGACTGTATTCAACCAATTCTGTGAGCATCCTGATTACCAGTGTTTTGAACTGTGCATCTTATAGGTTGGCTATCTCTTCGTCACTTAGTTGTATTTTTTCTGGAGCTTTGATCTGTTCTTTCATTTGGGCCATTTTTTTGTCTCAGCATGCCTGTTACGTAGTAAGGGTTGGAGCCTTAGGTGTTCACCAGGGCAGGGCAACCCACGTTGCTAGGTTGTGATGCTGTATGTGGGAGAGGGGTCCAAGAGGGAACAGTGCCACTTACTCTGCTCTCTGCTGGTTTTCAGTCACTTCCCCCCACTACCCACAAGCAAATCGGGCCCTTCTGGTGCTGATTCCCAGGTAGGTGGTTTGTGTACATTCTAGGACCCTGTGGGTCTCTCCAACGATGGGAGTTTCTCCCGCTGCTGCCTCAGCTGCCACTGGTGTTTTCAATCAGAGGTTTGAGGCTTTATTTCCCCAAGCTGGAGCCCTGGGTTGCCCTGGAGTCTTGCTCTGCAGTTGTTCCTCGGAGTTTATCTGCATGCAAACATGGGACCACCAGCTCCACTAGCCACTGCCTTGCCGGGTCCGCCAGCTGCCGCCTTGCCAGCCAGCTGCAACCTTGCCTGGCCTGCTCCATTCTGCTGCCTCACTGGGTCCACCAGCCACTGCCTTGCCTCAAGTCCTCTCTGCCCAGCTGCCCGTCTCCACCCCTCCTTCTGGTCTGGATGAATGTTTCTTCTTTAATTCCTTGGTTGTCGGACTTCTATACAGTTCAATTTTCTGTCAGTTCTGGTTATTTTTTGTTTTTAAGTTGTTGTTGTTGCTCTTTTGGTTGTGTGAGAAGGCATAGTGTGTCTATCTACACCTCCATCTTGGCCAGAAGTCCCCCTGCCCATTTTTCAATTGGATCATTTGGTGTTGAGTTTTATGAGTTCTTTATATATTTTGGATATTAAACCTCTGTTGGAGCTGTCGTTTGTAAATATCTCCCATTTGTTTGGTTGCCTCTTTGTTTTGTTGTTGGTTTCTTTTGCTGTGCAGAAGCCTTTTAGTTTAATACAGTTTCATTCATTTACTTTGTCTGTGTTTCCCTCACTTTTGGGGTCAAATTCATAAAATGTTCTCCACAACCAAGGTCTCTAAGTTTAGTACCTGTGTTTTCTTCCATTGGGTTGGCCAAAAAGTCTGTTTTTTTTTTCTATAAAATAAAAAGACACATTTTTCATTTTCACCAAAAACTATTGATTTGGATATTTTTATCCTGTCAGCTATCTCGTGCTATTGGCTTCTAGTGGGTAGAGGCCAGGGGTGCTGCTAAACATCTTCCAATGCATAAGACAGCTCCACAGCAAAGGATTAGTTGGCCAAAATGTCAGTAGTACCAAGAAACTTTGCAAACCACTTTGACACTTTCACTCAGTCACAGCACCTTGTCCATACACTGCACAAATCTTTTTTTGTTTCAGTTACAATTTTACCTTCTTTGAAATAATAAAGCCTAATATACTGAAAATGTTTTGTGTTTTTTCCATCTTCAGTATTAAAATGGCTGCACAAAAATTCATCAATTTTGATGTTTTCTTAAATGCTTGCTGATATGACAGCACTAACAGTACAATCTAAAAATTGTCTTGAATGAAGTTAAAGACAACTAAGCACTACTAGAACCATCATACAGAAAAAAACTAAATGAACTTTTTGGCCAACCCAATATGTAATTTATTGTTTTAGCTCTTATATTTAATTCTTTGATCCACTTTGAAGTAATTTTTGTACATGGAGACAAACTATAATCTAGTTTCATTCTTTTGCATGTGACTTTCCAGTTTTCCTAGCACCATTTACTAAAGAGGCTTTTTTTTTCTCCATTGTGTGTTTCTGGCTCTTTTGCCAAAAATTATTTGCCCATATATATGTGGTTTTATATCTGGACTCTCAATTCTGTTCCATTGATTTGCTTGTGTTTTTCTGCCAATACCATGCTGTTTTGATTATCGTAGCTCTGCAGTATAATTTTAAGGTAGTGTGATACCTCCAGCTTTATTCTTTTTTCTCAGAATTGCTTTGGTTATTGTTTTTTTTTTTTTCTGGTCCCATATAAATCTGATGGGTTTTTTTTTGTTCTATTTTGTTAAAAATGACATTGGGATTTTGATGGGTATTGTGTTAAATCTATATATTGCTTTAGGTAATATGGCCGTTTTAACTATGTGGATTATTCCAATCCATGAACATGGAATATCTTTCCATTTCATTGTATCTTTTTCTTATCTCTTTTTATAAAGCTTTGTAGTTTTTCAGGTCTTTCACATTCTTTGTTAAATTTGTTCATAGGTGGGTTTTTTTTTTTTTGGTTGCAATTGCAAAAGGATTTTTTAAATTTTATTTCTGAAGTTTTATTATTAGTATATTCTTGTATACTAATAGCAGTGGATTTTTGTACGTTAATTTTGTATCCTGCAACTTTATTTGTTTATTGTTTCTAATAGTTTTTTAGTGGAGTCTTTAGGGTTTTCTATGTACAGAATCA
This sequence comes from Phyllostomus discolor, assembly GCF_004126475.2. Lineage (NCBI taxonomy): Eukaryota > Metazoa > Chordata > Mammalia > Chiroptera > Phyllostomidae > Phyllostomus > Phyllostomus discolor. The sequence continues at coordinate 196,769,194 of NC_040905.2, forward strand.
TGTTTTCTGAGAAAAGTGACACCTCTTCCTTTCCAATTTGGTTCCTTTTATTTCTTTTCTTGCCTTATTACTCTGGCTAAGACTTCCAGAACTATGTTAAATAAGAGTGGCGAGAGTGGGCCTCCTTGTCTTGTTCCTGATTTTAGAGGAAGAGCTTTCAGTCTTTCATCATTGAATATGATATTAGTTGAGGGTTTGTCATATAAGGCCTTTATTATATTGAGGTACTTTCCTTCTATTCCTGTTTTATGGAGTGTTTTAATTGTTAATAGATGTTTTATTTTATCAAATGTTTTTCTGCATTTATTGATAAGATCATATGATTTTTATGCTTTTGTTAATGTGGTATATTACATTGATTGATTTGCATGTGTTAAACCATCTTTCTTGCCTTGGAATAAACCCTGCTTGATCGTGATATATAATTTTTTTTGATGTATAGTTGTATTTGATTTGCTAGTATTTTGTTTCAGATCTTTACATCTGTATTCATCATACATATTGGTCTGTAGTTTTCTTTTTGTGTGTTGTCCTTGAAAGTTTTGGTATCAGGGTTATGTTGGCCTCATAAAATGTGTTAGGAAGTACTGCCTCTTCTTCAGTTTTTTCAAGGGGTTTGAGAGTGATAGGTTTTAATTCTTCTTTGAATATTTGGTAGAATTCACTGGCGAAGCCGTCTGGTCCTGGACTTCTACGTTTTGGAAGGATTTTGATGGTAGCTTTGATTTCCTCACTGCTGATTGGTCTATTTAGATTTTCCAATTCTTCACGGTTTACTCTAGGAAGGTTATATATTTCTAAGGACTTATCCATTTCTTCTATCTTATAGAATTTGGTGGCATATAGTCTTTCATTGTATTCTAGTACGATCCTTTGTATCTCTGTGGTGTCTGTGGTAACTTCTCCTTTTTCATTTTTGGTTTTGTTTACATGTGTCTTTTCTCTTTTTTCCTTAGTCTAACCAGGGGGTTATCAATTTTACTAATCTTTTCAAGGAAGCAGCTCTTTGTTGTGTTAATTTTTTGTATAGTCTTCGTGTTCTCCATTTCATTCAGTTCTGCTCTAGTTGTTATTTCTTTTGACTTTGGGTTGCTTTTGTTCTTTTTCTAGTTCTTTAAGATGTAATGTTAGGTTGTTTCTTGGGATTTCTCTTGTTTCTTGAAATAGGCCTGCAATGATATAAACTTCCCCCTTATTACTGCTTTCACTGCATCCAGAGGTTTTGATATGTTGTATTTTCATTTTCATATCTCTCTATAGATCTTCTGATCTCACCTTTTATTTCTTCATTGACACAATCATTTTTTAGTAGTACGTTGTTTAATCTCCACAGTATGCATGGGGTTCTTTACTTCCTTTTTGCAGTTGATTTCTAATTTCAAGGCCTTGTGGTCAGAGATTATGCTTGGTATAATTTCAGCCTTCTTGAATTTTTTAAGGCTAGTTTTGTGACCCCACATATGGTCTACCCTTGAGAATGTTCCATATGCACTAGACAAGAGTGTATAATTGATGTTCTGGGATGAAAGGTTCTATACATGTCAGTTATGTCCATTCGGTATAATGTACCATTTAAGGCTGATACTTCTTTATTGATTTTCTGTTTGGGTAATTTATCTGGAGCTCTCAGTGTAGTATTAAGGTCCCCAACCTTAATTGTGTTTTGGTCTGTTTCTTCCTTTAGCTCTATGAGTAATTGCTTTATATATTTTGGTGCTCCCTGAATGGGTGCATATAGATTAAGAGGTGTTATGTCTTCTTGATGGAGTGCCCATTTTATCATTATAAAATATCCATCTTTGTTTCTTGTTACATTTGTTATTTTTAAATCTATTTTGTCATATAAGTATGGCTACACCTGCTTTTCTGTGTGTGTTATTTACTTGGAGAATTATTTTCCACCCTTTCACAGATGTGTCTCTGGAAAGCAGTGTATGGTTGGGTTTTATTTTTTTATTTAATCTCCTGCTCTGTGCCTCTCTATTGGTAGATTCAGTGCATTTACATTTAGGGTAAGTACTGATGTATGAGGGTTTCCTATAGTCATTTTGTTCTTTGTTTTCTGGTAGCTCTGTGCCTACATTGGTTCTTTTCCTCTGTGTTTCTGCCTCTTGAGTTTGTTTGGTGGTATTCCATGTTTCTTCCTTCTGTTTCCTCTTTTGTATCTTATGTGTCTCAGCCTGTTTGTTCAGTCCCCAGTTAGGGTGCATATGAGAGGCAACCAATTGTTGTTTCCCTCTCACACTGATGTTTCTTTTTCTCTCTCCCTTTCCCTCTTTCTAAAAACAAATAAAATCTTAAAAAAAATAAAAAATAAACTTGTTAAAAATTAGCAGTTATAATTAATCTGTAAGGCTCTTATTACCTATTATTTAGATCCTGAATTATGGAAAATTTCAAACGTATATACAGATGTACACAAGTGGAGAGCACAGCACTACCTCATGTATTATTCAGCTTCAACACTTTTAACACATGGCCAGTCTGGATTCGCCAGCCCACGTGCCTCCATCCCCTTCATCCATCCCCACCTGTGCCCCACTAGATTACTTTAAAGCCAGTCTAAGTTACACTGCCATTTAACCTATATATACTTTAGTATGCATCTTTAAAATATAAGGCCTCTTTTTAAAAAAGAAACCCATAAAATCATTATCATAGCTAAAATTCATGAACTATATAGTACTTTAATATCATCAAATATCATATCAGTGCTCTAGTTTCCTCAGGTGTTTCAAATGTTTTCCTTGCAGTGAGTCTGTTCAAATCAGGGTCTAAACAAGTTCCACACATTTTATTTATGTGCTATGTCTCTTAAATGTTTTTTAATCTTTAGCAGTTACCCTCTTTTTCTTTATTTCTTTGCCACTTATTTCTTGAAAAACCAGGTCATTTAATCTTACAGAATTTCTAACATTCTGGTTTTCTTTTTTCTTTTTTTTTTCTTTATCGATTTTAGGGAGAGCAGGAGAAAGAAAGAGAGAGAGAAACAGCAATTTGTTGTTCTACCCATTCATGCATTCATTTGTTGCTTCTAGTGTGTGCCCTGTTTGGGAACTGAACCCACAACCTTGTCATATCAGGGTCATGCTCCAACCAAGTGAGCTATCCAGCCAGGGCATGATTTTTCTTGATTCTTTCCACTGGTTCATTTAACATATTCCTGTATTCACTAGGGGCCTTTACATTGTTTATTCCCATTCTTTTTCCTTCTGGCATTATTTTATATATTTTCATCACTCTGTAAATACCTACTAGACAGTTACCATGTGGCAGACACTGTGCAGGTTCCTGGGGATACTTCTTTGGCATTTTCACATAGTAGATGACTAGGTTGGTAGGAGTTGCCCATTAAAAGTACATTTAATCCAGTATTTTTATGAAGTACTGTAGCTTTGTGGGTACTATTGAACTGAAGTGCCACATATGGCAATGTGAAATGTATCCAGAATTCTAGCTTAGGAACAGATGAGGGATTTCTTTTCATCTGCGCTTCCCATCTGCTGTGTGTTGGGTGAAGGGATTTCCTCAGCTCCAGGCAGTAGTGAGAGGTCTAATGGGCCGGTATTGAAGCCGAGGAAATAAGGGGCTGCTGGGCTGCGGGTAGGACAATGTGGAGCACTGGGGCATGTTGCCGATGCGACTCTTAGGAAATTTAACTGTTGCAGCCAGCTCTCTAGTCTCCATCTTTCTTTTCTTCTAAGGACTCCAGGAGTCAATTGTTAAAATTGATTCCTTTCTTCTGTAATTTGACCAAGGTTCCTTTATTTCCTGGTCCAGTCTGGGATCAGAACCATTTTTTATTGCTTCTTTGTTTCTCTTATGTTTCTGTATCAGACACAATTCTTTTAAGATTTTCTGGAGAGGATTATTCTTTGCAATGGGGTAAAAGGTAAGAGTGAAAAAGAGTTTCTACAATATTTTTCAAACCATATGCTAAGACTCATTGGTGAGTCATGAAATTGATTTAGTGAGCCATGAAATCAATTTAGTGGCTTATGGAATTAATTGATTTAGTAGGCAGCAAATGGCTATACAATTTTTTGTTGTTTTATTTCTAATGGAATAAAATAGAAAATATTAGAGTATTACACATAGTAAGAGTCAGTATTGTTTCATATGTAAATATTATACATAAATGAAATTGTTAGTATATATATTATGTATTCTTAGTCATGTTGGTAAACAATGTTACTTAGTGTAAATCACCGTCAAAGACTTTAAAAGCTCATACTTTACTGTGACCTTTTTCAACTTCCTTTCCTTCTCAACCTCCTGCTCCCACGTCAAACATTGCTGTTACTAAAGTTAATAGATAGTGAAAGTCAGGCAGGCAGAAAGGAAGGACTCTGAGACAACCAAAGTCCTAACATAATATTCTTGTACCTCTGTTATGTTGCTTGTTACTGTCTTTTCATTCATCTGGCAAACATTTTTATATTCCAGGCATAGTTCTCTCTACTATTCATTCATTACATATTTAACAGACAATTTATCATCTACTGTGTACAAGGCATTAGGGGGTATTAAGGTGGATGTGATGCAGTCCTTACCCTCAAAAGGCTTACCATTTAGTGTGGGAGATGAAAAACTGTTTGCGTTGTACTTTACCCTTCCCTCCCTGCATCTACTTCCTGAATCTTTAGGTTTTTGGGATCCTGGGGTAACCAAATTGAAAGAAGCCTGGTCTACTCTAAAGATTTTAGATTTTATTCATACAACAAATATTTATTGGGCACCTGTTCTAGTTGCTTCAGATACATCATAGAACAAAACAGACAAGATTCTCTGTCCTTAAGGAACTTCCAGTCTAATTAGGAAAGACACAATAGATAATTAACATCATGAAAAATAAAATATACAGTAATGCTAAAAAGTAGACAAGGTAAGGGGGATTTGGAGGTAGGGAGAGTAGGTTGCAATTTGAGAAGGTGACATTTGAGCATGAACTTGAAGGAGGTGATTAGCCTTGGGAATGTGTTAGCCATGAGTTATCTGAGGGAAAAACAGTGAAGGCAGAGGAAATAGCCAGGGTAAAAGTCCTATGAAGTGAGCATGCATCATGGCATCATGGGAGAGCAGGGAGCAGGCCAGTGTGGCTGGAGTGAGAGAAGGGAGTAGGAGATGAAGAGATGATGCCAGTGAGGACATGGCGCCAGATGTTATAGGTCCTTGCAAAGACTTGAGTTTTTACTCTGAGTGAAATGAGGAACTTTTGCAGGGTTTTGAGCCCAGGAGGGACCTGATCAAGCATAAATTTGGGAAAGCATCTCTGGCTACTCTGTCTTAGGGGGCAAAGGGAGAAACAGGGAGACCAGTTCAGAGGCTGTTGCAGTAACCTAGACACTGATGGGTGGCAGATGTGACTGGGTGATAGCAGTAAAGGTGGGGAGAGTGGTCAGATTCTAATTTATTTTGATGCTAGAATTGACAATATCTGCTGGCAGATTAGTTGTGGGACGTAGGAAAGAAAGAAGAGTCGAGGACAACTCTCAAGATTTTTGGCTTTGGTAACTGGAACAATGGAGTTGGCATCAGCTGAGCTGGGGAAAGCTTCAGGTAGAACAGGTTGGAGAGCAAGGTTTGGAGTTCAGTTGGGGCATCGTGTTTGAGTATCCATGTGGAGGTGGTCCCCAGGCAGCTGAGTTTGCAATTATGGCAGTCAGGAGAGAGGTCCAGAGGGTACTGGAATTTGTGGGTTATCAGCATATAAATCGTATATAAAGCCACAAGTCTAGGTGGTATTATCTAGGGAGAAAACAGAGGAAGGGAGAGGACCACTAACCAGTAAGAAGTTGGGAAGAAGAGAGAGACCCAACATAGGAGAGCAGGGTAGAAAGAAACTGGAGTATGATATCCTGAGCCAATTGAAGAAAGTGTTTCAAGGGAGAATGATCAACTGTGTCAAATATTGCTGATAGTTTTTATAAGATGGGGCCTGATGTTGGATTTAGTATAGTAGTATGCACGTATTCTTCATATCACTTACAGTATTTGTAAGTAAATTATTAATTTTTTAACTAGAGTGTAACGTCTTGTGAGAATGAAAGCTTGAAAGTAAAGACAATGTGTGTTTATTTTATTATGGTCATTATAGCTACTCAATAAATATTTGATGAATGAATAAATGCATGTCTTCTGCCTAGCTTCAAAATAGACATTCTGAACAAAGCTTACATAAGAAAGGAGGAGGACATTACATGAGAGGGAATGTGGAGGACAGTATCAGGATGGACAGAAGTCATCTCACTGCCAAGATCTTTACTTTAGCTTTGAGATGTTCATTTTAGAAGTTTTACTAGACATCTTGGAACCGTTGGTATTATTTGGGTTCTAGATTTATTGGCACAGTAAATTCAATCTACAGTCATATTCCTTGTGATACATGGCGTAATTCATTATGCCATGTGCTTGTACTTGATACTTTTGAAACATAACAGGAGTGTTGTGTCTCAAGCTGTAGGTCAGGAAAGGAGATTTCCTAACAGAGGCAAACAATTGAAATGAGACCTTAAGGGGATGTTGGAATTAGAAGAACTGGGCAAGATGTTCCTGGCAGAGGGAACAACATTCCAGGCAGAGGGAAGGAACAAGAAAGGCTATAGTATGGGAAGATGTTTGGTGGAACTACAAGGAGTTTGACCTGGTGTCTGCGTGATAGGGTGTAGGCTCTCTATATTCCACAGAACTTGAGCAACTGCAAGTAGTTCGGATTGACTGGAATATTGGGTGGGTTTGAAGCGGTGAGGGAAGATGGATGAGCTAAGTCCCAGGTTTTGATTGCCAGGTTTAGGAGTTTGAATTTTAGCCTACATTCAGTAGAGAACTACTTTAGAATTTTGAAGCAGGAGAGCAATAGTAAGTATAGGGAACACAGGAGCAGTGAAGTGATCGGATTGTTGATGAAGTTTAAGAAGTGTAGTCTGGAATCTGAATATAGGATGGCTTGTAAGACTGTGGAGAGAGGAGGCAGGAAAGTTAGCTAAGATAATGGCATTATTTATGACCAAGGCAATGAAAATGGATTTGAGAGGGTGTCTAGCCCTCTAGCTGTTTGTTCAAACAGCTAGAATCTCTATTCAAACAGTTTGAATCTCTATTCAAACAAGTAAGATTCCTCTTCCGAGACTGTGTACAGTGGCTTTCTGTCTCTGCCTACTGGAACCTGAAGTAATCTCTCAACATTACTGCCCTTTAAGGAAAAGGAGATTTATTGCACTTAATGGGATGGATACAGTGTAACATATATTATCATCAATCAAAGCAGGTTCCAGTCTGTTTGTCCTCTCTGGCTCTGAATGCCTTCTCTACACCAGCTACATTACCCCTCTGGGCCTAGACTTTTGACCCCACTGAATTTAGCTGATCACACTGATCGCAGATCAGTGTGCAGGCTTCTAGTAATTTCACAACAATGAGGCTCTCAGGCCCCCAGCTAGGTTACCTTCAAAAATATAATTTTTTTCTTTTTATAAAATCCATTTCATAGTTCCTGCTGAAATGGAGGGTAGGGCAGAGAGGAGGGATGAGAGCTGCTATTCAAAATGCCGGCGGCCTCTTACCTCTTGGCTGGTCAGAACAAGTGTATAGAGGAGGGAGGTCAACTTTGGGGTAGATGTCCTGTGGGTTGGGGTGAGGAGTCTGGGAATAAATGACAGCTACTGATCTCAGTCCTGGCAGCAGAGAGGAAGATAACAATACCCTCTCAGAACAGTTTCAGTCCTCTGTCATGTGGACCACATTGCAAATTGATGTGAGAGCTCAGCTAACCAGGGAGGCCAAGGTGACAAGGTGACAGAAACTTCTCTGTTGCTAAAAACCAAAACTAGCATACTTGTTTTTCAAAGGACCTAGTTTCTGTTTTCTCATGGCAGTTTATACCATATTTCATTGATTCTGAGATGCCCATGCTTTACACTTTCACATCTTTGATATCAGGATTCCCTTAGAATTGACGATATATCATAGTTTAAGGGTTTTTTTTCTTAGTGGTACACTTTATAATGAGTGCTACCTTTGGTTTACTCAGTGAGTGAACAGAAGAATATATGTGTGCTTGGCAGGGGCTGGCAGGTGTTAAAGAGGTGAGATAAGCGCTCTCCCCAGAGAAGAAGGACTCAAAGGCAATGCTGATGTTTTAAACCTGATATGCAACGCGTATGTTTATGTGAAAGGAAGTCTCCCATTGATTTTAAGACTCATGTTACTGTTTTGAGCAAGCTGTAATCAGGAGACTTAATCTGAAGCTACTAGATACTTTCCCAGTTATTCCTTAATAAGACTCAAGTTTTAGGGTCACCTTCAGGATTCTTACGATCTGAGCTACATCAGCTTTCACTACAGATCATGTATGTTCTTTTCCAAAAGTCATCAGTGAATTTCATGTTATGATGGATCCAGTTGTTAACCTCTACTTATTGAGTTCGTGTGGTGTGTTTGTCGTTGTTTTAGGCACTGGGCCTACAGTGATGAAAAAGAAAAAGCCTCTATATTGATATTGTAGAAGAGAGGAAAGAGAGGCAATAAACTTAAGAAAGGAGCTCCATAGTTTAGAAACAGGAAACTGAGACTGAAAGATGCTAACGTGGTTTTCCAAAAAATCATGGCATGGTTGACATAAAAATCTCAGTCATCTGACTTACAGGTCATTGTGCTTTCTATTATATCTTACTGGCTTTCTTGACTCTGAAGAATGCTATGCAAATTCTTAAGTATTCTAAATCAGAAAAGTCTAATTGAATTTTGCTGTGAGCCTCATGAAGGAGTTCTGTGTAAGGCACCATTGTGTAGAGCAAGGAAAATGTGTCTTCTACCCTGTTATGTCAACAGAACATTGAGCAAGTGCTTTAAGCTTTGATCTTGTTTTCACTACCTGAGAAACAAAGGGACTAGCCATCTTGCTTGTTACTTCCATAGTCCCGTTACTTGATTTGGAGTTATGGATGTGTGTGTTTTCTTTACAGCCATACACACTGCCGCTATGGATATGCTAGGAGGATCCGGTATTGAAAGCCAATGTAGAAAAGTTGACATCATTGCAGATGCTGCATATTCCATTTTCAAAAAGCCTAAAACTTTTACTGGCAACTTTATTATTGATGAAAATATCTTAAAAGAAGAAGGAATAAAAAATTTTGATGCCTATGCAATTAAACCAGGTAATGCTTATTGTTTTTAAAAATAATGATGTGTTTTTTCACATTTTTTGCAAGGAGCACAAATCTCTTTTGTGTGTATGTTTATGTGATTATAAAATAATATGCTCTTTTGAAAGCTGTCCTCCCAGTAAGGGGGAAAACCCCATCCCAGCACCCCTTAGAGAAGAAAGGAAAACAGAGGTGAGCTGGGGGCTTTTAAAGTGGTAAACAGATGCAGAAGGTCCCATCACCTCTCAGGCATTTCCAAATCTTGAAACCAGAAATGAAGATTAGTTTTTAAAATCACAGACTAAAGATTTTACTCAAGGACATGGTAACAGAAGACACAGCAGTGGGTTTTTCACAAAAGCTTCTTAAGATGATGGGCATTTTCTAAATGTTTGTTTCCTAGAGTAGCTTACAGGTAGATGGCGAAGGTGAGTGAGCAGGGCCAGTCTGATGTACAAGGGCATGATGTGAGAAGTTCTCAGTAGTTCCCCTTATTCAAAAATCATTCTTTCTCTCTGAAATTACAGATGATGATGGTGATGATAATGCATTTTACTATATGTATAAGGTAATATATACCAAATAATGGACATGTAGTCTTTATTTGGGCTAATGTATGTTTGAAATATTATTTATTAGGTTAACCATTTATATTTGTATCATCCCTGTCTCTGAGTTTGAACTGAATTGAATTAAATAGCTCCTTACAGTTTTACAAAGCATTTTTATATACACTGTCTAGTTAACCTCACAGCAGTCCTGTGAGGGAAGCAATATTGTGTCATGATTAAGAACATGGGGTCTGGGAGGAGATAACTCAGGTTCAGATTCCAGTTCCGCTGCACTTTACGTGTGTTAGCCAGTTTCTCTGAGCTTCCCTTTCCTTACTGGTAAAACTACGGAAACGTTACCTTCCATTTAGGATTTTTGTCAAAACTAAATGCAGCAATGTGTATAATGTGCTTGGCACAGTGCCTGGCGTATGCTATAATCACAGTATTCAGTAGTTACTATTTCAAGTAGACAAACATGTTCGAAGAGATTGAGCCTCAGTCTAAAGGTAGTCAGCTAGTCAGAGGGAGAACCTGGACCAGACCCAGGTCTTTTGGGTCCTGGGTCCAGTGTAATTATCACTTTAGGTACTAAACACATAGCATCTTTATGCATAAGATTTTAAATTTGATTTAAATTAAAAACCCTATCAAGTGTTGAGAACTTAGTATGATTAGGTACTATGATAAGTGTTAGGCTATAACGAACTCAATGCACCCCTGTCTTTCAGTTTTTTTTTAATCTTCTGAGAGGGGGGAACAGACAGAGACAGAAATGGGGAACAAGTCCTTCTTAATGAGGAATCCCCTTCTCTTTGGGGGTCAGGTAGGAAATGAGTCCTAAGCACCTTGGAGGGATGTAAGACATAAGAGTTGCATGGACAGATAAGAGCGCAAAGGCCCTTGGAATTGTCAGTTTAACAATTCTCCTGGGGGTCTTTCCATCACACCAGAATGATTATTTAAATAAAAACAGATATAATGTTTATTAAATAAGTGTTAAAATCTTAATATATTGAAGTTGTTACAATAACCTGATTATTTTGGGGGTCATTTTTTTCAGGCCATCCTTTGTTACCAGATTTCTTCTTAGATGAATTCCCAGATACAATTACCCAGAAAACGAAATCCCATGGTAAGATATAGACCATATTTTATGTAGGAAAATAAAGATACTTAAGTGTTTTTTCCAAAATATAGAATTAAACATTTGTGTCTTCTGCTTTTAAATAATTTTGTGATTTAAACTAGACAAGGAATGTGAAGTCTTGGTTCTAGCAAAGAAGATTGTCTTTTTTTCTACCAGTAAAAAGTTCATAATATAGTCTTTTGATTTAATTTTTAAAAGTCTGAAAAAAAAGCTCAACCCTTTTTAAGGTTTTATTTTTTTCCATGGCACTATCTTTAGGTACTTTAGGTATTTTGTATTGTTGTGTTATTTTATTTTGAGGAAAAATGTGTCATATCAAAGTATACCTAATACCATTCAGAGTTTGTGCTGTGTGACTACTTTATGGGAGAAATTAACTTCAAAGGAGGTTTTGATTTTACTTTTTTTTGTTTTTATAACTCAAAAACCGTAGCACCTTTGAGTTGGTCCAGAGTTTACGTGGTAATCTTTGTGTTCTGGCCTTATGCCACCAGCTTACTGAAAGATGTCAGATGAAGCACTCTCCTCTTTTAAAAGACTATTTTTAGAGAGGGGAAGGGAGGAAGAAAGAGAGGGAGAGAAACATCAGTGTGTGGTCACTTTTCAGTGTCCCCTACTGGGGATCTGGCCTGCAACCCAGGCATGTACCCTGACTAGGAATTGAACCAGCAACCCTTTGGTTCACAGGCCAACACTCAATCCACTGAGCCAAACCAGCCAGGCAGATGAAGCACTCTTTAACGAATACCCATGAGAAGAGTTTCTCTCATGGTTTATTAACAAGAATAGTTGTTCTTCTTTTGGGCCCTTAATTTATTTTTAGATAATGGACACTGGATCTCCTAAGTGATCATGAATTCTTTAGATGTTTTCTAGAAAATTTAGGAACAAATTTTGTTTATATATTTAGCAAAATTATAGAACCTTACTGCAATGCATTTTCATGCTGAACCTTTCTGGCTTAATCTTAATCCTTTCTATCTTATCTGTTCTTTCTCCAGATTGTTGGAGGTAGTTTAAAAAGTTACTTAGGAAACTTTTCTTTTGTAATAAAGAAAGGAAAGAAAATATTCAAAATCTTACCACCCAGAGATAGATCTTTTTAAAATTTAATTTTTTTCACTTTAAAAAAGAGATTTTCATTTGGTTGCCACATGGATATATCAGAATACTCAGAAGGCATTTATGGAATGGTAGAAATGAGTTAGCTTATCAAAGTCTAATAGAGACTGGCCCTCTAATAGAAGCAAGTCCAAAATCTGGAGTTTTGCCTAGCAGTCAAAGATTGGATCTATTTTTTGGAGGAAGATGTACATGAACTGAGCTTATTTTAAATTCCAAATTTAAATAATAAGAACCACTCATTGATCACATATATTTAATTTGTTTTTCAACATGTTTATTGGGCACCTATTGTGTGCCAAACCCTGTACTACATACTTTGCATGCATTGTCTCGTTAATACATATGTCCCTACAAGACAGGTATGACTCTCATCTTACATCTGAGATCACATAGCTGTCAGGTGGCAGAGCCAGGATTTAATTTCTTCTTTCTTCAGTTCCAAAGCCCACACCCTTAAGCAGTAAACTTAAATTTCTTTCCTAACTCCTGAATACTTCAAGTCCTTTAAATTAGCATATCCTCCCCCAGTATTTCAATTTATTAATTTATATTGAGGAGTTGTCATTGTATGAACTGACTGTGTGGCTGCTATGCTCAGCCTCTTCTCTCCCCTGTGGGCATTATTCCACAGGGAGCAGAGTCATAGCAACAGGTTGTCTTCTGTTGTTCAATGGCCATGACCTTTCTTCCTAGACTCTGACAGCAGATCCTATGTCTGCCTTGGCAATATTTAGTATTTGTCTTTTTTGTTGTTGTTGTTTTAATATTTTTATGTTTATTTAGTGTGAAGTCAGGAGAGGCTATGTCAGGGTTGCTAGCTATGTCCTTTTTCTTTTTTTTTTTTTTAAGAGTAATTGAAATGCTCTAAATGTATCTTTCCCATTAAAGCTTACATAGTTGTAGTCTACTGCCTGTTATCTCCAGCTTGGCTCTGCTGATTACACAGGAGACATCGAATGGTGATACAGTCAATACTTCCTTCTTTCTGACTCTGGCGTCTTCTTACTTGATTTTAGAACTCACAGTGGATGGTTAAGAGTGATTAGTTATCACCCCTAAAGCTCCAATAGTTTGTTTAGGTCCATTTATTATAAACATTGTATAGTTTAGTAGTGGTTTGCTTTTTTTAAGCCTAGTCTGAGAATCAGCCTTTTCTTGGAGAATATAAACAATTTACATTTATAATCATAATTGACATGTTTGATTGTTATTCCATTAGTTCAGTTTATGCATTTAGATACCACTGAATATATTTAAAGTCATTTTGGACAAACAGGTTTCATTGGTAGCAAGTCTATTCTGTCAGTTAGTTCTATGTGTGGCCTTATATTGCCTAAGCCACAGGTGGCAAACACAAGGCTTGTGGGCCGAATCCAGCCCTCCCCCTTGTTTTATCGGGCCCTGCACCTTGTTTCTACCCAGTGGCAGCGCTGAGCTTCTTGCCCCTAGTTAAGGAGTAGCTACATGTATACAGTCCTAAAGTTACATTCAACCCTCTGAAGGCAATTGCAAGGCTGATGTGGCGCCTGGTTAAAATGAGTTTGACACCCCTGGCCTAGGCTTTAAAGCCATCTTCATCGATATTTTACAGGTGCTGCTCCACAAGTGAAAGAAGAAAAGCCGCAGTCAAAATCACGTTCGGGAGCTGTGGAAGAAACATTTAGAGCTGTTAAGAACTCGCTCAGTGATGACATTGTGAAAGCCATTCAAGCAGTCTATAAGTTTGAACTCTCAGGTAAGGATACATGTGGTTATCTGAGTCTTTTATGAAAGTAGGATATTTCCCTTGGAAGAAAATCAGCCTCCAGTTATAATCACCTGGCTGGTTGGCTATATGCAGAACCCTTACCGTAGAATGCAGACATTTCAGAATAACAAATAGCTACTGATTTGGACTTATGGACACATATAAAGCTGCATTACAAATACTTCCAGTGTAACAGTAGTATAATATTGTAATTTATCATCCACCATGGACACTTTACCATTTTTATCTTTGAGATTTTTCCAGTCAGTCTGAATGTAGTCAGCTTTTTAAAATATCTCAATATTCTTAATATAGCATTAACACACCTTAATGACAGTTTTAAGAACTGGCTACCTCATTCCCATTGTAGGAAGACTTTGACATTATCAGTTCTTTTATCCTTTGTCTCCTGTATTTTAATAATCTTCATCTATCTGCACCTTCCTGTTTTTACTTCCTTTTCTGGATCTTTTGTGCTGATATTACCACCTGCCAACACCCTAGTCCTGGCTGAATCAAACTATCTGACTGACCCACAGTTGCACCCAGACTGCTAAATCTTGCTAGAGAAATGGAAAAAAAAAATCACACCACCCAGTGGATCTGTACCAGTAGGAATTCATCACTGCCCCTCTACTGGGGCCTGAGCAGCACTTCAGAATTCTGTTTCTGTGATCTGGTTACTGCCTATTTTCCTCAGTTACTATTTTAAACTTCAGTGTTCCTCAAATCTTCCATCTCTCCCTTCACTACTTCCTACCAGAGTCAATGGATAATCCCATCTCCTCTTTCAGGACGATAATAAAAACCCACAGATAAATTGCTTCTGCTTCCTTTCCTCTGATATTAAATTAACCATTGTAGGCATCATCCTCCCTTCTTCCCCTCCCAACAGAACAGAATTCAACTCTAGATCAGTGTATCTCAAACTTGAATGTTCATACCAATGACCTGGATTCATGCTAAAACGCAGAATCTGATTCAGCAGGCAGGTCCGAGGCGAGGTCCGCATTCTGCATTTCTGACAGGGATGACCGGACTGCAGTCCATGGAGCACACTTTTTTTTTCCCTTTCCTATCAATGATTAATTAATGTTTATTTTTTTAGATTATATTTTATTGATTATACTATTACAATTTTCTCCAATTTTCCCCCTTTATCCTCCCTCTGCCCTGCACCCCCAACCCTCCAGCATTCCCCTACCTCAGTTCATGTCCATGGGTTGTACACATAAGCTCTTTGAATTCTCTGTTTCCTTCACTGTTCTTAACCTCTCCCCATCTATTTTATGCCTACCAATTATGCTTCTTATTCCCTGTACCTTTTCCCCCTATTCTTCCCCTCTCCCTCTGCACTCAAAACCCCCCATGTGATGCCCATTTCTTTGATTCTGTTCCTGTTCTAGTTGTTTGCTCAGTTTTTGTTTTTGTTGTTTTTCTTTTTTTTTTTTTTTAGGCTCGGTTGATAGTTGTGAGTTTGTCATCATTTTACTGTTCATAGTTTTTGATCTTCTTCTATTTCTTAGATAAGTCCCTTTAACATTTCATATAATAAGGACTTGGTGATGATGAACTCCTCTAACTTTACCTCATCTGGGAAGCACTTCATCTGCCCATCCATTCTAAATGATAGCTTTGCTGGACAGAGTCATCTTGGATGTAGGTCTTTGCCTTTCATGACTTCAAATACTTCTTTCCCACCCCTTCTTGCCTGTAAGGTTTCTTTTGAGAAATCAGTTGATAGTCTATGGGGACTCCACGGAGCATGCTTTAGCAAAGTTCTACACTCCATCTCCTCTGGCCTCTTCAGGGACTTTGCACTATTACTTATGCCCTCTCTTTCACCTGTTCATCTTGCAACCTCCTTCCCAAAGGTATTTGAACATGTTCAGTCTACTCTGTATTTTAAACAAACACAGCAAGACACAATAAGCCAAAATTATTTTCACCTACAGTTCACTCTGCTCTGGTATTATTTTTCTCCATTCCACTGAATTTGTTTTCACCAAAGGCCTTGGTGGCTTCTGTGTCACCAGTGGACATTTATTCTGGTCACACCTGTGCAGCATTTGATGCTTCTGACCACTCCTTCCAGAAGTGCTGCCTTTCCTTGGCCTCTTTGACAGGAGCTTTCCCTGCTTTCCTTCTCTGTCTGTAATCGCGCCTTCTCAGTCTCCTGTGTTAGAGGCTTCTCCTTTGTCCTTCAAGGATGTTCTTCAGGTCACTGTCTCAGCACTCTAGACTTTCGCCAGGAAACTCCAACCCCTCACATGACTTCAGTGGCCGTGTGAAGTGGTTACTTATATCTATTTCTAGCCTAATCAGACTTCATTTGACATATTCACTTGACTGTCACAATTGGAAAATGTCCAAAGCAACTCACCATTCCCAGTAGCTGCCTTTGGCACTACCCGTTAAAGCTGCTCTTCTTTAGTAGTCCTCTCTCAGTAAACCATACACCAGTATCTACGGTTCCCCATGCCCAAAACTAGTAAATCATTCTCATGTACCTTCCCCACCTTTTCCTCTTTACATTCAATCAGGTACCTAGTTCTAATGGGTCCCGCTTTGAGATTATTTCTCAAATATGCCTGCTTTTCTCTATCCTCACTGCCGTGATCCTGATCCAGCCATATACCCTCAATTCCGAAATTACCCAACACCAACCTTCCTAACTAGTCTTTTGCGTCCTTTTTAACCCCCTCCAATGTGTTCTTTACACTGCTGTTAGCACGATCTATTTAAAATACAAGTCTACATCATTCTCCTTCCGCAGCATCTCTCTTAGAATGAAGTCAGTGAGTACATGGCCCACCGTACTCATTTGACTGCTTTGGCTCCTGTCTGGTGCCACTGTTTGCACTCTTTCTACCTTCTGGTCCTACTATACTTTTTTCAGTTCTTTACTTAGCTAATTCATACTTAACTTTTAAATCTCAGCTTCAGTTGGCATTTCCTGACTCCAATTCCTCTTATGTAAGAACCATGTTATTGCAGAGGCTTTGGAGCCTAGCCCAGTGCCTGGGACACAATAAGTACTTAATAAGTATTTGCTGAAATTGATAGAGACCTGGGGATTTTAGCCTGGGAAACAGCAGTATGTAAAATTATTCTAATTGTAGCAGTTACATAGTTTAAGAAGAAGAGGCCTTCTTGGGCACTTATTTCTCTATCTTTATCTTCTGTGTAGGTGAAGATGGTGGAACGTGGTTTCTTGATCTTAAAAACAAGAGTGGGAATGCCGGATATGGAGAACCATCTGACAAGGCAGATGTGGTGATGCATATGACTACTGATGATTTTGTAAAAATGTTTTCAGGTGAGTTTTCATTTTCATTAATTCATTAATACACCAACAAACAAGTGTTGGTGATGGTGTGGAGACAACAGAACCCTTATGCACTGTTTGTGGGATCACTTTCCACTATGGAAACCAGTATGGAAGTTCTTTAAAAAATTAAAACAGAATTTTAAGGATGCAACAGAAAGCATGACCCTGCTTTCTGTTGCATCCTTAACCAAGAGGACCTTTTTTATAATTTTATGTTCTGCTCAAATATGTCTAACTGTGCCAAAAAAAATTTTACAGTAATTTTAAAAAATGTTTCTATCTTAAAACACTACTTCAGATGGTAAGTTAATTAGCATATGTATTTATTAGAAGCAACATTAGCCTTATAACATTCTAATATAAGGATTCTTTTATTTAATGAACTGTAAATGTTATTGACTCTTCATTCTCTTTTAATCTTCATAAATTGAAGATCATAGTGTATTCTGTGCCCTGTAGGTCTTTCCAATTCTAATCCAGGACGCTAACGGCCTACCTACTAACCTGTGTATAATGTTACTAAAGGTCTTGTCAGCTTTCCTATTTTTTATAGTGTTAAACATTCACAGTGTAAAAGTTAAAAACTATACAAGAAAAAATAAGTAAAATTGTTCTTTATCTACTGAGAGATGACTATCAGTTGATTTCAGTTTACAGTCATATATATTTTTGTGAATGTATGAATACATGTGCTTATAAGAACAGTGTTAGCCCTGGCTGGTGTGGCTCAGTGGATTGAGCACTGGCCTGCAAACCAAAGGGTCGCTGGTTGGATTCCTAGTCAGGGCACATACCTGGGTTATGGGTCAGGTTCCCAGTAGGGGGAGTGTGAGAGGTAACCACACATTGATTCTCTCTCTTTTTTCCTCCCTACCCCTCTCAAAAAAAGTATATAAATAAAATATTTAACAGAAAGAAATAATCTTGCTTTAAGGAAAAACAAAACAAAACAGTGTTACAGCATTACTACTATTTGATCATCTTTTTTCATTTAGTACATTATAGCATCTTTCAATGTTGATGAATAGTTACCTCTTTAATTATTTTCAATAGTTTTAGTGTTTCAATGACTTTTTTAATAAAGCTTAAACAGTGTTTTCAATATAACAGATGCTCAATAAATGTTTGGTAAAGTTAAATCATACGAATATGTAATTTTTTAATTTAATGACCATTTAAAATAAAAATTTGTTAACTTCTACACAGAAGTAGCAATAATTATGGTGAACATTTGTAAGTGATTACTGAGTAAAGCAATACTCAAAAGAGTGCTGTGAGCTAAAATATTTTCATTTTATAAAAATGGAGACCAAGGTGTTGATGAATTAAACCCAAGGTCACATAGTGAGTAAATGTTCGAGTTAGGACTTAAATCCAAGCCCAAGCTTGTGCTCTTTCAATCATGATGCTCTTCTGCTCTTTAGAGGTACAAAAATCATTTCTTTAATTTACATTTTATTTATGTAGCATAAACATGTACTGATGGGCTTTTCATTTATTTATTTCTATGAATGTACTTTCTGTTTCCTGAATTGACTAGGAGAAATTAGTCAGTTAAATGAATAATTTTAAAAAGTATTTTTGTAAGGTTTACTTTATAGCAATAGTTTAGATTGGGAGTGAGTTTGTTTTGCTTCTTTTTTCCTTTCGTTCTTACTTCATCTACTTTCTTTTGAATGGGCACAATTTAGACTTTATAATCCTAAGCATTCTCCTTTAAGAAACCATAGCCATTTCTATGACCTAATTTACATAATGGATACATTATAAATATAAAAAATTAAAGCAACTAGTGGCCAACTAGTCAAAATCTCTCCTTTTTGCCAGTAGAGGCCACTGTATGGTAAAGCATTATGATAGAAAGAAAATTTGTTAAACAAGATTGCCTGATTAATATATTGACAGAATGTATTCTTTATAGAATACTGTGCTTACGAGATGTTTTTTAAAGTTATTTTTTTTCTGTTTTTATTGTTTATGCTATTACAATTGTTCCCACTTTGTTGTTGTTGTTGTTGTTGCACTTATTTGTGCATTCATTGGTTGATTCTTGTATGTGCCCTGAGCAGGGATCAAACCTGCAACCTTAGCGTATTGGGGATGATACTTTAACCAACTGAGTATCTAGCCAGGGCTGTGTATTAATTTTTGTATCCTGTGAATTAACCAGTGGAGACATTTAGGCCAGATATTTTTATGGAAAAAATTTTTTAATTGCTAATTTAATTTATTGTTATAATGAATGGCTTTTATTTTTTAAGCAGCTTTATTGAGATATAATTCACATACCATACAATTCACTCGTTTAAAGTATACAATTCAATAGTAGTTAGCATATTCACAGATATTTATAACCATCATCACAGTTGCTTTTAGAACATTTTCATAACCTTAAAAAGAAACCCATGCCCATTAGCCATGCCCATTAGCCCCATATCCTCCATCCACCTGCCCCTAGTCCTAAGCAACTTCTAATCTTCTAATACTTCTAATACTTTTGATCTCTATAGATTTCCCTGTTCTGGACTTGCATATGAACAGAACTGTACAATGTGTGACTGGCTTCTTTCAGCATGTTTCTTCTTCATGTTATCAAGTTTCATTCTTTTTTTTACTTTTAAAATTTTATTTATTTTTTTACAGAGAGGATGGGAGGGAGAAAGAGAGGGAGAGAAACATCGATGTGCAAGAGAAACATCGATTAGTTCCCTCTCGCATGCCCCCAGCCAGGATCCTGGCCTACAACCCAGGCATGTGCCCTGACTGTGAATCCAACCAGTGACCTTTCAGTTCACAGGCCAACCCACTGAACCACAGCAGCCAGAGCTCAAATTTCATTATTGATGTAGTACTTCATTCCCTTTTCTAAAAATATGGAGATGAAATCCATGTAACAGCCTGACTGGCGTAGCTCAGTTGATTAAGTGCGGGCTGCGAACCAAAGTGTTGCAGGTTCGATTCCCAGTCAGGCCACATACCTGGGTTGCAGGCCACGGCCCCCAGCAACCACACATTGATGTTTCTCTCTCTCTCTCTCTTTCTTTCTCCCTCCCTTCCCTCTCTAAAAATAAATAAATAAAATCTTAAAAAAAAGAAATTCATGTAACATAGATTAAACCATCTTAAAGTGTACAGTTCAGTGGCATTTAATTTACTGCATTTAGAGTTCCATCAAACAACCACTAATCTTTAGTTTCAGAGCTTTTCCTCACCCCAGAGCACCCCATACCAGTAACACTCCCCATTTCAGCCTCCACCATCCTCTGGCAACAACTAGTATGCTTTCTTTCTCTCTGTGGGTTTGCCAGTTGTGGAAAGTTTATATAAATGGAATCATACAATATGTGATTTTTTTGTGTGGCTCCTTTTACTTAGCATAATGTTTTCAAGGTTAATCCAAGTTGTAGCACATGTCAATATTTCATTTCTTTTTATGATTTAGTGCTATTTCATCATATGGACATACCATAGTTTATTCATTCACCTTGACAGATATTTGGGTTGTTTAGCTGTTATGAATAATGTCACCATAAATGTTTGTATACAAGTTTCTGTGTGGGCGTATGTTTTCCTTTGTCTTGTATTGCTGGGTCATATGGTAGCTCTATGTTTATCTCTTTGAAGAATTATTAAACTTTTCTGTAGCAGTTGTACCACCTTTATTCCTAATAGCAATGTATGAGGGTTTATATTTCTCTATATCCTTACCCTCACTAACACTTGTTATTTTTTAGGCTTTTTTTTTATAGCATTTTCCTAATGACTAATGATGTTATCGTATTTTCATGTGCCTATTGGTCATATGTATATTTCTCCAATATGTATATTTCTCCATATGACCAATAAGCACATGAAAATAAAATCTTTGAAGAAATGTCTATTCAGATTATTTGCCTGTTTTCATCAAGGTTTCTTTTAGTTTTAAGAATTCTTCATATATTTCAGATATAAAGAAGGTATGCAACATGATGATTATATACCTTATTGGGTATATAATTTGAAAAAAAAGAAAAAATATCTCCCATTTTTTGTGGGTTGTCTTTTCACTTTTTTGATGATACATTTTGAAACACAAAAGGTTTTAATTTTGATGAAGACCAATTTACCTGTTTTGTTGTTGTTGTCATTGCTTGTGCCTCTGTTATCAGATCTAAGAATCCTTTGTCAAATCCAAATTTTGATGATTTTACCTTATGTTCTAAGTGTTTAGTTTTTGCTCTTAAAATCAGGCTTCTGACCTACTTTGAGTTAATGTTGTATATCATGTAAGGTAGGAGTCCACCTTCATTTGTTTGCATGTAAATATCCAATTGTCCCAGTACCATTTGTTGAATAAGTTATCCTTTCTCCATTGAATGGTTTTGGAAACCTTATTAAAGAGCAGTTAAAGATGTGTAGCTTTAGTTAAACCCGTAAGTGTATGGGTAAAGTTAAACCTAGAATTACCATGGTGTTACTGGACAGGGACTGGCCTGCAGCAGGTTTGCCTCAGGTCAGCCTGAAGTGTGTGGGTTCTTGACTCTTGTAGGAAAGATTTCAGAACACAAGTCCAGGTGATTTTGAAAGTATGTTTATTAAAGCTGAGGACAGTGAAACGTAGGAAGGACTTAGGGTAGAAGAAGCAATAGGATAGAGAGAGCCTAGGGGGTGCTCTGCCGTGGCTGTCTAGAAATGTTCCAGGAAAGAAACAAGCCACGGTGGGGCTGCTTTTAGCTTCCTCTGGGAAGTGAGAGAAAAGGGGGGCCTCGGAGAGAGGATCAGAGGGTAAGCCTGCGGTGAGCTGCTGCCCACTGCTCCCCTCGCTGCAATTGTCATGGGGACCCTTAAAGTTTAGGAGGAAGTAAAAAGTTCATGCCCGAGAAGGGGCACAATCATGCTCTAGACTAGAGTGAGCTGTCACCTGGTCTTTGTCTTAAGTATTTTTATCTTTCTTCTGCAGGTGAGTATCTTAGGGAAGGGTTTCAGCAGAATACTCATTAGTTTTCCAAGTCTGTTTTTAGTATGCTGATGTATCAAAATGAGCGTATGGGAGGGGGCGATCATTTGGTCAGCTCTACTGTTTTACTTTTATCTTGGGTCTGCCTGGCTTTTAATGGGGTTTTTGTTTTTTGTTCCTCTGACTTCATTTGTCCTTGGGTTTAGCTGACACAGATGGCATTAATTGGGTCTCTGTTCTCTATTGCCCAGATGAGGGAGATTTAAGCAATGTATTATCTGGTTAGGGAGGAGAGGTATAAACTATTTGCTCTCAAGTGTCCTTGGTTAGGGATGATAGGTCTTATGATTCAGTAGCTGGCAGTAAGTTGTTCAGATTGTTTGGCCTTGGCCTTGTTTAATTTTCTTGTCTCAGTTTTCCTATTCCACTTGCCCAGGAATTTTCCCAGCTTCTTACTATCCTGTCACAATAAAACCAGTATTTCCACTCCTAGATATATGCTCAGAAGAATTGAAAATAGATACTCAGATAAATGTATACTCATTTTCATAGCAGCACTGTGCACAGTAGCCAAAAGATGGAAACAACCCACCAACAGATGAATGTATAAACAAGTTATTATATACAAATTATTATTTATTATATAAAATAAAATATTATTTAGCTGTAAACTTTAATAATACAACATGGATAAAACTAGAAAACATGTTAAGTGAAAGAAGCCAGACAGAAAACATCACATATTGTATGAATCCATTTATATAAAGACTAGAACAGGTAAATCCATAGAAAGCTGATTGGTGGTTGCCAGGGCCTGGAAGAAGGGGAAACTGGTGATGCAGAATGGGCACAGGGTTTCCTGGTGGGTCATGAAGTGCTTGGGGACTGGGTAGAGGTGGTAGTCATACAACATTGTGACTATACTTAAATGCTACTCAATTGTTCACTTTAAAATGGTTAATTTTATGTCATGTAAACACCACCTCAATTTTTTTAAGTATATATAATAGGTTTATTAGCTTTTCCCCTTCCATTCCCTAGAGGTAATCTGTCTCCAGGTCTTTTTGTTATTTCTTTCTATTTAACCACATGTTCTCAATGTTTTCATATTTCTCAATGTTATAGTTACAGTACTTATTTTCTATAGACACACTAATCTAAGACTGATAGGTAAGATTTAAGTACTTTATGGTACCTTGCTTCTGCTTCACTTCCCCCTTTCTTAGCCTCCTAATATACCATATTTTGCCTTGTATAATGTGCACCTATGTTTTTGGCCCAAATTTTCAGGGAAAAAATCTGTTTTAATCTTTTAATTCAATTATTTATTTATATTTAGAAACAAAACTGATTATTGTATTCCAGGGTATTATTTTGCATATGGATATTGCTATTGCTTTCTAGAGTTACATTTTTTAAAAAGATTTTATTTATTTGTTTTTAAAGAGAGGGGAAGGGAGGGAGAAAGAGAGGGAGAGAAAGATCAATGTGTGGTTCTCTCTTGCACATTCCCTACTGGGGACCTGGCCCACAACCCAGGCATGTGCCCTGACTGGGAATCAAACTGGCAACCCTTTGGTTCGAAGGCTGGTGCTCAGTCCATTGAGCCACACCAGCTAGGGCTAGAGTTACATTTTAAATACATAAGCATAAAAGAATTTAAAACACTTGGGACTTCTGGTTAAGATCACGGCATAAGCAGACATGGCTCACCTCTTTGTACAACCACAACAAAATTACAACTAAAATTTAAAAAAAAAAAAACATTGCTCAGAACTGACAAAAATCGAGCTGAATGGAAGTCTGATAACTGCAGAATTAAACCACATCTATCCAGACTTGTAGGAGGTGTGCAGACACAGGAAGGGCTGGTCCCACGTCCACATGTGGTGGATACAAATCCCAGAGGGATATCTCAGGAGCCAGGAGTACCAGCCCC
The DNA here is from genome assembly GCF_004126475.2 of Phyllostomus discolor. Classification (NCBI taxonomy): domain Eukaryota; kingdom Metazoa; phylum Chordata; class Mammalia; order Chiroptera; family Phyllostomidae; genus Phyllostomus; species Phyllostomus discolor. The sequence goes on from NC_040905.2 coordinate 196,793,119, forward strand.
ACAGCAGGCTCCCCCACCCAGGGTTCTAGTTGCAGGAAGATACGCCACAACTTCTGGCTGGGAAAAACAGCTGGAATTGATTCAGTGGAAGAAACTACTAGAACCCCAAGCAAGCAGTTCCTGTTAAAGAACACACACATGGACTCACCTATTCAGACTTACTCCCTCTGGGCTCCAGCGCCGGCAGGGGAGGAGTCTTGAGGGACACCAGTGGCATGCATGGGCAGGCTGAGGTGTTTGGCATCAAGGCCAGTAGAGGCCATTCTCTTGTTTCTGGGCCCTCCTCCCACAGAGGCAGCAGACTGGTGCCTTATCTCAGATTCCATCAACCTGGCTAACACTGTTTGACCCTCCTCAGAGATCCCCAGAGACTCCACCCCACCCAATTTATTGGCCCACCCAAGCTGCTTTTCCATATGAATGGCTCATGCTTCATAACTTCCTAAATCCTCTCAAACCAGCAGCAGCTAGCTTCAGTGAGCACCAGGCTCAGAACAAGCAGTGTAGGTTCACAGCTTGGCTTTGCCTGAAAATCTCCATGCCCAGCACAGGTAGCAGCCATCTCAGATTGCTTTAGAACTCAGACAGGCTGGCCCCAGGCAGAACACAGGTGAAGGCTGATCTTGGCCTTCACCACCCAGGAAACCCCAGGGCCAGCACACCCAGGAGACCACATCAGAGTACCACCACCCTGCCCCTGCACAGCTGATCCTCCGTGGAGGGCGGAGATTGGTAGTAAGTGGTTAAAGCCAAACTTTGCAGCTGACTGGCCCGAGTAAATCCCTCCCATTGATCTGCCAACAGCAACCAAGACTCAACTACAAGAGGAGTGGATACTCAATACCCACATGAAGGGTGTACCTTGAGTACCCAGCTTGGGTGACAGGGGAGGCTGTGCCACTGGACCCTACAGGACACCTACTACATCAGGCCACACTACCAAGACAGGGAATGATGGCAGCTCTACCTTATACATAGACACACAGGGAGGCTGCCAAAATGAGGAGAAAAAGAAACATGGCCCAAATGAAAGGAAAGATCAAAACTCCAGAAAAAGAGCTAAATGAAATGGAGAAAGCAATCTTGCAGATGCAGAGTTCAAAACACTGGCTATAAGGATGCTGAAGGAACTTAGTGTGGACCTCAACAGCATAAAAAAAATCTGGTCAGAAATGAAGGATACAGTAACTGAAATAAAGAACAATTTACAGGGAAACAGCAGTAGAGTGGATGAAGCCAAGAATCAGGTCAATGATTGGGAATATAAGGAAGCACAAAACAACCAATCAGCACAACAAGAAGAAAAGAGAATGCAAAAAATTGAGGATAGTGTAAGCAGCTTCTGGGACAACTTTAAGCAATCCAACATTCACTTCATAGGGGTGCCAGAAGGAGAAGAGAAAGAGCAACAAATCGGAAACCTATTTAAAAAAATAATGAAAGAAAACTTTCCTTAGTGAAAGAAATAGATATGCAAATCCAAGAAGCACAGAGCCCCAAACAAGATGGACATAAAGAGACCCAACCCAATGCACATCACAATTAAAATGACAAAGGTTAAAGATAAAGAGATGAGAGAGGGTGGGAGAATGGATGAAAGATGAGAGGATTAAGAAGTACAAATAAGTAGTTACAGAGTAACCAGGGGGTTGTAAAGTGCTGTGTAGGAAAGAGAGGAGCCAAAGAACTTACACACATGACCCATGGACATGAAAACAGTGGGGAGATTGCCTGAGGGAGTGGGGAGTGCTGGGTGGAGGGGAGCAAGGGGAAAAAATCAGGACAACTGTAATAGCATAATCAATAAAATATAATTTAAAAACATTTATATAGATATAGGATTAGTACTACCCATATATAATGTGCATCTATATTTTTCCCTAAAGAATTTGGACAAGAAAAGTGTGTATTATACATGGCAAAATAAGGTAGTTATTTTAGAATTTTTGTTTAAATCAATGCTTGATGTTAAATAATGATGATTCTGGCATAGTTTGCTGCTGAGTCAAATAGTATACAATTATTGTTTCCCCTCAGAACTTTTATTTTTCCTGGATATTAATAGTTGCCCCATTTTCCCCCCATTAATATAGGTATAAAGAAACAGCAAAATCTCCCTGTACTCTCCTCACAACCTCTTCATACAATTTTCTACTCTGCCAAATGTGTCAAATTACCTGTCAGTCTACTTTTTTTTCCTGGATCCCTCTATCTTGTTACAATCAGGTATCTCATTGTACTGGCCTGCTACACAGCTGTGATCCTAGAAATTTCTTTAACTTTCCCCTGCATTGAATCTCCAATTTCTATATCCCATGTCTTCTCTCTTGTTTTACATCCTCATTTTGGCAGCACACATTCTCCAGTACCTTCATGAGAAAGGATACAAAATGGGTAATTTTACTTGTAGTCTACCAGCACATTGATTATTTGGCGGGGTAGAGATTTCTGGGTTGAAATTAACTTTCCCTCAGAAATTTGAATGCATTGCTCCATCTTCTAGATTACAACTGAGAATTTGACACTATTCCTCTTACTCTCTTGTCTCTACCCCTCTCCTTTCTGAAAGCTTCAGAGTCAAAATGATCTTTCTCTGTAGTGTTCTGAAATTTCACAATGATACAAGGTGGTGTGGTCTTTTTTTCTTTCATTTTCCTGGGTATTGGATGGGACTCTTAGGAATGTATCTTATGTTGTTATTATTATTATTATTATTATTATTATTATTATTTTTGGTACTACTCTTGGTTTTCTCAGTTCTCACTTTTAGGAGAAAACATAGATCTCTGATTTAATCATATTATTTTCTAGGAGATTGATTCACTTTATTCTTTCTTTTCTGTTACTTTTTTTTTAATAGTAAAGAAATGCCTTATTTGAAAAGATTATTGGGGTAAGGGCTAGGGAGATGCTTTTGCAATAGTGGGAAACTGTTGCAACAGAGAAACTGACTGAGTGCTGTGACCAGGGATCTGTAAGCATCTCCTTTCTATTGTATTTTAATATTGTCTATCAAATTGTTATTCCCGAGAGCTCATTTTTGTTTTCTCATTCTTTCTTCTTCTCTTACGTTTCCCTTCTTCTTCCACACTCTACCCAATTCCACTCCCCTTCTTTCACTCCCTCTCCCCCTTCCTCTTCTTCATCTCCTTTCCCCACCCCTTTTCATTTTGTCCTCCTTTTCTCCCTCTTTCCTCTGCTTCTCCTTTTCTCCCTTTCTGCTCCAGCATCCTGTTCATGATTCATTGGTGTTACATATTCTCTTACCAATGAGGACATGACTTAATGGAATTTATTTATTTGTTATTCATATACTTTGTTTCAGTTTTCTTCTCTGCTGCATTCTGTTTCCTCCAAGTTGCTTTTATCTGTTTTTTTGTTTGTTTGTTTGTTTGTTTGATTTGGCTTCATTTGATGTCCATTTATCTTTATAACTGAGGCTCAATAGAGCTGATTGGAAGCTGTGTATCGTGAGTACACTGGTGGGCTTGTGGACAGGTGGGTTTCACTGTAGATATAAGAGCAGGGAACCAGTTTTTTGGCTGGAGGACACCCCAGTATTAGTCTTTGTAAGGTTTTGCTGGGGCTGTTCTGTTTCTTCAAATAATAAAGATCTTCTAGTATCTTCCATGTAAATTAAAAATTACCCTTTATTCTTTATGAATTTAGGTATTTTAATTACATTTTATTGATTATGCTATTACAGTTGTCCCATTTTTTCCCATTGCCCCCCCAGCACCCCCCAGTCTCTCACATAATCTCCACACCATTGTTCATGTCCATGGGTCATACGTATAAGTTCTTCAGCTACTTTGTTCCTGACACTGTACCTTACATCCCATGGCTATCTTTAACTACCTGTTTGTACTTCTTAACCCCCTCACCTCTTCACCCAATCTCCTATACCACCCTCCCATCTGGCAACCGTCAAAATGTTCCCCATATCCATGATTCTGTCTCTTTTCTTTTCTTTTCTTTTCTTTTCTTTTCTTTTCTTTTCTTTTCTTTTCTTTTCTTTTCTTTAGGTTTTAGAGAGAAGGGAAGGGAGGGAGAAAGTGAGGGAGAGAAACATCAGTGTGTGGTTGACTCTCACGCACATTGTACTGGGGACCTGGCCTGCAACCCAGGCATGTTGCCTGACTGGGAATTGAACCAGTGACCCTTTGGTTTGCAGGCCAACACTCAGTCCACTGAACCACACCAGCCAGGGCTCTATTCTTCTTATTTGCTTAGTTTGTTTTCATATTCAGTTGTTCATAGATATGTTTATTGCCATTTTATTGTTCATAGTTTTGATCTTCTTTTTCCTAAATAAGTCTTTTTAACATTTCATATAGTAATGGTTTGGTGATGAACTCCTTTACTTTGTTCTTGTCTGGGAAGCTCTTTATCTGACCTTTGATTCTAAATGATTGCTTTTCTAGGTGAAGCAATCTTGGCTGTAGGTCCTTGCTTTTCATGACTTTGAATATTTCTTGCCAATCCCTTCTGGCCTGCAAAGTTTATTTTGAGAAATCAGCTGAGAGTCTTATGGGAACTCCCTTGTAGGTAATTAACTGCTTTTCTCTTGCTGTTTTTAGGGTTCTCTTTATATTTAACCTTTGGCATTTTAATTTTGATGTGTCATGGAGTGGGTCTCTTTGCATCCATCTTGTTTGGGACTCTCTGTGCTTTCTGGACTTGCAAATCTATTTACTTCACCAAATTGGGGAAGTTTTCTTTCATTATTTTTTAAAATAGATTTCCAGGTTTTTGCTCTTTCTTTTCTCCTCCTGGCACCACTATGATGCGAATGTTGGAATGCTTGAAATTGTTCCACAGGCTGCTTACACGGTGGGGGGGGGGGGTTGTTTTTTCTTCTTCTTGTTCTAATTGGTTTTCTTTTGATTCTTTATATTTCAAATCATCTATTTGATTCACAGCTTCATCCACTCTACTCTTGTTTCCCTGTCAATTGTTCTTTATTTCAATTACTGTATTCTTCATTTCTGACCAGATTTTTTTATGCTATTGAGGTCCACACTAAGTTCCTTGAGCATCCTTATAACCAGGATTTTGAACTCAACTTCTGATAGATTGCTTATCTCCATTTTGTGTAGTTCTTTTTCTGTAGCTTTGATCAGTCCTTTCATTTGGGCCATGCTTTTTTTTCTCCTCATTTTGGCAGCTTCCCTGTGTTTGTGTCTATGTATAAGGTAGAGGTGCCGTCACTCCCTGTCTTGTAGTGTGGCCTAATGTAGTAGGTGTCCTGTAGGGTCCAGTGGCATAGCCTCCCCCGTCACCCAAGCTGGGTACTCAAGTTGCACCCTTCATGTGGGCTGAGCATCCACTCCTCTTGTAGTTGAGCTTTGATTGCTGTTGGCAGATCCATGGGAGGGATTTTAGGCCAGTCAGCTCTAAGGACTGGCTATGACCACTGACCACCACGTGTGGATTCTTTAAGAGGAACTGCTTGGGACTCCAGCGGTTTCTTCCACCAATTCAATCTCTAATGGTTTTTGCAGCCAAGAGTTATGGGGACTTATCTTCCTGTCACTGGAACCTGGGCTGGGGGCACCTGATGTGGGGCTAGGACTCCTAGCTCTTGAGATATCCCTCCCAAATTTTTATCTACATGTGGGTGTAGGACCATTCCATTCCACATCTCCCCTCCTAGCAGTCTGGATGGATGTGGTTTCTTTAATTCCATAGTTGTTGGATTTCCATTCAGCTCAATTTCTGGGTGATGGTTGTTCTGTTGTTGAGTTATAATTTTGGTGTGGTTGTGTGAGGGGGCACCTATGGTGCCATCTTGACCTGAAGTCTCTTGAATGGAGGTATTTTAATGTCACATTTCCCTGGACTAATGCATAGCTCAATTTATTCATTATAATACAATAATGGACTGGATCCTTCCTATCTGCAACGAGTCTATAAGGGGTGACCAAAAAAACCCTGGAGTTATCTTCTGGGTGTTGGTCCCTTGTTGTACAGGCTTCCCCTGCTAGATCAGTGTTTAGGAACCCACTGTTATCAGTGTACAGCTGGCATTGTTGTGAGAGGCTGTGTTCAGGTTCAGTGAATTTTTTTTTGAGGACTCTTTCAACACATTTGCCCACTTCATGATGGGTGATTTACAAGTGCACCTGCCCACACTGCACTGCATGTTCAGCAGTTTCTGTAAAAAAGATTTTATTTATTTTTAGAGAGGGGAAGGAAGGAAGAAAGAGAGGGAAAGAAACATCACCTGGTCCACAACCGAGACATGTGCCCTGGCTGGAAATTAAACCAGCAACCCTTTGGTTCACAGACTGGTGCTCAGTCCACTGAGCCATACCAGCCAGGGTGATGTTCAGCAGTTGTTGACCAAAAACAGCATGACTCACATACTCCCTATTCACCTGATCTTTCCCCAAGTGACTTTTTTTTGTTTCCCTGGATGAAAAAGTCTTCAAAGGGAAACTTGGGGGGGGTGCTCCGCTGCAGGGCCCCCCTGGCTGCCACGGATGAGACTAAGTCTACCAAGACATGATCTGCTTGGGGAGGAAAGGTGGCTGATATCTCAAAGGAGAAGGGCCAAGAGTCTTTTCCTCAATGGGTTTTTATTGGGTTCCTTTTGCACTGGAATACACACAAAGCTCATTAATCATTGTCAGGCAGTAAGGATCAAACAATAGATAGCATACAAAGAACACTGAGGGCCTGTTTTAAGTCAGGGTCAGGTAGCTAAAGAGGATAAAACGTTGAGGAACAAACTCACTTCCTGCTCAGACCCTTATCATGTAATTGAGGGCATTCTTAGCAAAGCAGGTTTCACAGGATTTTATGTATTCTTTCTTAGGCCTGATCACTCCAGGGAACCTGCCCTTTCCAGCACAGGAGGACACCCATCACCAGCATTGTTTCAGGCTTACGGCATTGTTTCAGGCTTAAGTCAGGCAGGGGAAGTAAGGCAGTCAAGAGATTAGGAGACTTCTTGCAGACAGAATGAGGACTCAGGCTATGTCAAAGCCGAGAGGCGAGGGTCCATCACCCCTTTTTGCTATAGCCCCCCAAGTCCTTTCCTGGGGCCTCTCCATGATTGTGCCTGTCTTAGGTTGTTCCCCTTGGGGAATCTTACCTGTCACTGGCTAACCAACCGATCAAGCATTGGGGGCCAGGCAGGGTGAAGTAAAAGGAACAGAAGCAGCGCCCCTGCCAGGGAGATAAGCTTTGTCTCCTTAGTGGCTTATGGTCCCAAGGTCACTCACTTAGCCTTAGCCATGGGGGGGTTGTAGCTTCTGAAACCAGGCAGGGTGGTTCCCAATAGGAAGTGTTTTGCTGATGTGGAAGAGATGAAACAAAAATGGCAGAAGCACTAAAAGGTGTTAAAATTAATGAGTTCTAAAACTTGTTTTGAGCAGTGGAAAAAACATCTCAGTGGGTGTGTTGCATCAAATAGAGAGTACTCAAAGGTGACTGAAGTTTAACATGTAAGAATACACAATTTTTAATAAATATATTCCAGTTTTTTTGTGTTCCCCCTCATGTAAATGCTTTGCTACAACTCCTATCCAGAGCAATTTAAAGGTGTTTATTATCTCAGTATATACACAATATATTAACCCACAAATTTTTTTTTGACAAATAGCCTGTGCATGGCCCAGTGAACGTTTCCTAATGCACCAGATACATATTGTGCCCTTTGGAGATGTGACCTGTATATGAATTGGAATAATATAGCTCAGAAAACCATAAATGAGAATCAGACACACCTGGCTTTGAATTGCAGCACGATCATATACAAGTTGTGTGACCTTCAGAAAGTCAAAATTCTCTTTGAGCCTCAGTTTCCTCATTAATTACTTTGTGTGTTAGACTCTGTGCTAACACTGTATGAGAGCTGCAAAAAAAAAAAATGAAGTTTTTGCCTTGGTGGAGCTTCTATTTATTATTTGTTCTAATTAGCTATAATGTTTTAATGGTCACATTGTATGTCCTTGTACTTCTTTGGTTAAAATAATGCTAACAGCCTTGGCTGGTATGGCTCAGTGGTTTGAGCGCAAGTTGCAAACCAAAGGGTCACTGGTTTCATTCCACATCAGGGCACATGCCTGGGTTGCAGGCCAGGTCCCCAGTACTGAGTGAACAAGAGGAAGCCACACATTGTTGTGTCTTTCCCTCGCTTTCTCCCTCCCTTTCACTCTCTCTAAAAATAGATAAAATAAAATATTTAAAAAAATAACGCTAACATACTTTTGTGTCCATACCTATGGTTTTAATGATCATTTAATATTACATGCATTTAGATTTGTTTTGAAAAATCTAAGCTGGAAATGCTAAAAATTTAATGAACTATAATATATTGGAACATTAACTAAAATAGTGTTTGTTTACCTCAATTCATTTGAGGGCCATGTATCCTTGAGAGTATTGTAACAATTATATAAATGTTGCATCTTCAGCTTTTTGTTATAATCTTTTGCTGATTGTTGTTTTTACATTATCTCTCATATTATAAGATATTGTTAACATTTAAGTCTATGAATTGGGATTCCCAAGATACTTATTTAAAAATGCTATAATAGAAATTTCTGTGCTTCACAGATTTATAGAACTCAAGGAGATTCTTTTTGTAATGCATGTTCTTGAAGCGTTATGTCCCTGCGGGTACTAATAGACACTTTCCCGTCTCAATTTCTCATTTTAGGGACACTAAAACCAACAACGGCATTCATGTCAGGAAAATTGAAGATTAAAGGAAACATGGCGCTAGCCATCAAATTGGAGAAGTTAATGAATCAGATGCATGCCAAGCTGTGAAGGAAAAGAAAAAATATGTCGGTCTCTAAGCTCAAAAAGTAAAAGGGCTCAACAGTTAAAATCTAATGTTTGTTTTATTCTCTATTGTGTGATACAGATATGCAATTTTATTCTGGAAAAAGAATGTATGTATTTGTAAGACTTGAAATTATAATTACAGCAGCTAGCTAATCAAACATAAGCTTCATTAAGTAAAATTCAAAGACATTCTGCTTTTTATGTTTTGTGAGTTTTGCCCTCTGAGCGCTATAAACCATTTGCCTTATTCTTCTAGGAAAAGTATTATGAGCAACCAATCAGGGTCACACAGTGAAGTAACATTAGCTCTTTTCAAATCTTCTTCCCATGTAAAATATGGTTAGTTCCAAACTTTTTAATTTGAAGTTGTATACCAGTGAAAATCTTAATGATATTTTGCATTTTTATATACTTTAAATAAGATAGTCTACAATAAGTTTTCCTAGGAATCACATCATAAACTACTTATAAATACTATTTTGTAGACTAATGAAACATAAACAGCTTTTCATTTTGTTAACTAGCTTTCCTGTAAGTTATCTACAGGAAAATATTATTATAACTCAACTAATCTGTATGCTATTTTAAATTATGTAAAAATGTCCTAAAATAAAATAATTTCTCCCCAGAAGTATGTACTTGGTAACAATGCTTTGAAGTGAGAGCATTAGAATAGATGGTTGTTAAAGGCTTAATTGTCTGCTCCCCAATTTTTATATTGACATCCTAATTCTTAGTACCTCAGGAAGTGACTGTATCTGGAGATAAAGCCTTTAAAAGAGGTGATTAAATTAAAAGGAGGCTTTTAGGGTGGTCCTGAAACCAATCTGACTGATGCCTTTATAAGAAGAGGAAATTTGGGCACAAAAGAGAGACCAGGGATGTCCACACTGAGGAAAGACCACGTGAGGACACAAGAAGATGGACATCTGCAAGTCAAGGAGAGAGGCCACAGAGGAAACCAGATCTACTGACACCTTGATCTCAGACTTCTCCAGAACTGAAAGAAATTTTTGTTGGTTTAGCCACCCCATCTGTGGTATTTTGCTCTGGCAGCCCTAGCAGACTCATACAATGGTTTGTTTGTTTGTCTTTTTTTTTAAAAGCGAAACTTAAAAAAAAATCCCTTTCATTTTAATCAATTAAAAATACTTGCTGAGTAAAATACTTTTACTTTCTCATACTTACTCATATTATTGTGCTATTAAGCTAATTGACTAATTCTTACATTTTATATAGAATCATAATGTCAGGGGATTTAATATGTATTTTATACATGAGGAAACAGAGGATCAGAGATGGGAAAGGACTAGCCCAAGGCCAAAATTAGCAAGCCCTAGCCAACAAAAACTTCCCAGTACATTGGCCTTGAATAGAACTTGAAGGCCCCACCTTCTACTCCTTGAAGCCCAGATGGAGTGACTGTGAGTGGTAGCCTTACAACACCCTTGGCATCTCCCAGTCATTTCTCATTACATAAGGATCTTGCTCACAAAGAGATGTTGTCAACTGCCTCCTTTTCTACTGAAGTTGTCTAAAAACTTCTTCCCTTTTCTGTACTCTCCATATGGTCACAAAGCTTTGGGAACATAAAAAGTAGGAAATATTGTGGGGGCAGGAATTCTGGTTTCTGATCACTAAAACACATGAACTTGCTAATGAAAAGTCTTTAGGATATTGAAACTTCACAAGAACCTCGGTTTTCACATTACTAATTGAGGGAGTCGGATGAGGTTATCGGCAGCCCCTTTGCACTCATTACTAGGAAATACTGTGCAATCTGCACTCTTCTGTCAGAAGTGAAGGTAGTCAAATCTACATTCCTAAAGTAATCTACATTTCTTCAATAATTGTCTCTTTTTCACATTACATGGCTGGCTACCTTCTGGGCAGACCTCGTACATGAGAGCATTCATATGTGAGTAACTCAAGGGGATGGTTAGATCTTGAGCTGATATAACATCTTAACAAAAGAGTGATTTTTTTTAGAGAAGTAACACAAAGAAAAAGGACTTTGAGTTTCTAGTATGGCAAATTGTGCAAAGGAAAATACGGGGATTGTATAGTAAGAATATGTTCAGTTTTGTAAGAAACTGCCAAACTGTCTTCCAAAGTGGCCATACCGTTTTGCAGTCCTACCACCAATGAATGAGAGCTCCTGTTGCTGCACATTCTCATCAGCATTTGGTTGTCAGTGTTGTGGTTTTGGCCACACTGAGAGGTGTGTAGTGGTGTCTGTCTCGTCGTTTTAATTGCAACTCCCTAATGACATAGGATGTTGAACATGTTTTCATATGCTTACTGCCTCTCTTATTTGGTAAAGTATCTGTTCAGGTTTTTGGCCCATTTTTAAATCAGGTTGTTCACTTTTTGTGTTGTGTTTTAAGGGTTCTTTGTATATTTTGGAAAACAGTCTTTTGTCAAATACCTGTCTTTTGCAAATATTTTCTCCCAGTCTGTGACTTGTTTTCTCATTCTTTTGACACTGTCTTTCATAGAGCAGAAGGTTTTTGTTGTAATGAAGTCCAGCTTATCAATCATTTCTTTCATGAATCATGCCTTGTATTTTGTCTAAGAAGTCATTGCCATACCCAAGGTCATCCAGCTTTTATCCTATGTTATTTTTCTAGGAGTTTTATAGTTTTTCATTTTACATTTAAATCTGTGATCCATTTTCAGTAAATTAACTTTTGTGAAAGGAGTAAAGGCTTGCTTACATTGATTTTTTTCCCATGTGGCTATCTATTTGTTCCCGTACCATTTGTTGAAAAGACTATCTTTGCTCCTGTTTCAAAGAGTCAGTTGACTATATTTATGCCCATCTCTTTCTGGGCTCTCTCTTCTGTCCCATTGATTTATTGTTTATTCTTTAACCAAGGAACACTACTTGATTACATGGCTGTACATTAAGTCTTGAAGTTGGTCTTCCAACTTTGTTCTTCTCCTTCAATATTGAATTAGTTATTCTGGGTCTTTTGCCTCTTCATATAAACTTCAGAACCATTTTGTTGATATGCTCAAAATAACTTGCTGGGTTGTTTTTTTTTTTAAATCCTCACTCAAGGACATGTTTGATTTTAGAGAGAGGAGAAGAGGGAGAAAGAGACAGACACATGGATTTGAGAGAGAAACATTGATCAGTTGCCTTCCATACATGCCCCTACTAGGGACAGAACCCGCAACCTAGGTAGGTGCCCTGGCCAGAGATTGAACCCACAACCTTTGATGTACGAGATGACACTCTAACCATGTGAACCATCTGGCCAGGGCAACTTGATAGAATTTTGATTGGCATTACATTGAATCTGTATTGTAGTTTCAGACAAATATATGTCTTGATAATATTGTCTATCCATTAACATGAAATATCTTTTCATTTATTAAGTAGTTCTTTGATATATTAGAGTTGTGTAGGTTTCCTTGTATAGATCTTATACATATGTTAGATTTGCACTTAAGCATTTCATTTTGGGAGTGTTAGTGTAAGTGGTAATGTGTTTTAAATTTATATTTTCACTTGTTCACAACTGGTATATAGCAAAGTGACTGACTTTTGTATTTTAACCTTGTATCTTAAACTTTATGATAGTCATTAATTCCAGGATTGTTTTTTGTAATTTGTTTCAGATTTTCTACAAAGACAATTACGTCATCTATGAACGGTTTTATTTTTTCCTTCCCAATCTTAACTTTTATTTCTTTTTCTTGTGTTATGGCATTGGCTAGGACTAACAGTATGATGTTGAAAAGCAGTAGTGAGAGTTGATATCCTTGATCGTGATCTTGGTGGAAAATCTTCAAGGTTCATTTATATTTTAGCGGGTGACCGAATTTCTTAAGGCTGAACAATATTCTATTGTATGTACATGCCACCTTTTCTTTAGCCATTAATGGCCATTTGAGCTACTTCTACCTCTTGGCTATTGTAAATAATGCTGCAGTGAATGTAAGTAGTTAAATGGCTCAAGCTCCTGTTTTAAATTCTTTTGGTTCCAGTTTCTCCACAGGATTACATATTTGAAATATGTAGCAATTAACTGTTTTTGTTTTTTTTTTTTGTACAGACATCATTTTGTTAAAAATGTTTGCACAGATTTTGTATTCAGCCTAGACCAGGAGGAATGTTGGTAGAGCCAGGTATTAAGAATCCTTTTTCCTTTGTCCAGAAGTTAAGTGTCTGTCTGCCTCAGTCCTATTCTTGTCTCTGCTACCTTAAGAGTATAAGTGACTGAGGTTTCCCTGTTACATTTGGGATGAGGTCAAGATGTGAGCCCCATCCACATACAACTAGTCAGATATGCTCTAAGTGTCATTATTATCATAACTATTTTGGAGATGCTCACGTCTGTAAGTAGAAGGTTAAAAGACTGGACACTGCAGCCAGACTGCCTGGGCTGAATCTGGGTTCCTCCTGCTGCAATGTGAACTTGGGCAGATTTCGAAGTTTCTCTATGCCTCAGTTTCCCCATCTATAAAATAGGAATGCTCACACCAACTTCATAGAGTTTTTAGGATTAAATAAATTAATATTGGCTAAGCACTTAGTGTGAATTCCGGGCATACAGCAAATGATCTGAAAGTGTTTGCTAAGTAAAATAAGGGTGGGGGGGTGCCTGGTAGTACGTAGCATGTCCAACCTACTACTGTTGTGACGTATAGGTGGTATTTATCGTATGATTCCTTGATCTTCGTGCGTTTTAGGTGCTTTTAGCGGCCCCGCCCCTTCCGTGGGAAGGATGCGTGTGTTGCAGTTGGATTAGGAAATTCCACCGGGCAGCAGTCAATATGGGGTGTACGTCTGTTGGTTAGAGTGTTCTTGCACAAGCCTGTGTGTAAAGATGACTATTGAGTGCGTAAAAGAGGTGACACACACCTGCCATCCACGGAGCATGGTCTCGTAAAGAGGTCTGCTCCCAGGTTTTAGGTGGAGCTGTAAGGAGCTCCGAGTGGCAGCCGGGACCCCGGGCGTGATGCAAGACGGGGTGCTGCCCACCTCAGAACGAGCCCAGGGATCGTGGGTTGCACACCGTTCCGGGTGCGGAGACCAAGCTCGTGGGCACGTGTGTGTAGTAGGAGGAGGGTCGAGCCACTCGTCCTCGGGGCAGCGACAGTGGCCAGCTCGGTGCGCCGTCGTAGAAGTGTCGTTTACACACTTCCTGTGGGTCTCGCGGACCACAGAGCGTTTCCGGTGCCCGCTGAAGCCCGGGTCCGAGCCCCCGCCCGCTCGCTGGCCCCGCCCCACCCTCGCCCCGCCCCCAGCCCGCCCGCCGCGCTCCGAGCCGGGTGTGAGGAGCCCGGGGCGCACGGGTCGCTGCGCGCCGGTCGGCGGAGCTAGGCTGGCGCCCCCGCATCCTGCACCCCACTCCGCGACGTCGTCCGCTGCCCGCCCAGCGCCTTCCCGCTCTCTCTGCCGTCGCTGCCCGGCTCTCTGGCCGCTCGCTCTCCCTCCCTCCCCTCCCGTCCTGCCCAGTCCTGCCCGGGTTGCCCGGCTCCAGCAGGCCCCCCCACGGCCCGCGTTCCTATGGACAGACGCACAGACACCTGCAGGTGAGTGAGAGCCGGAGTGCAGCACTGGGGGCGAGCGCGCCGACGCGCCTACCGTGGCCTGGGAGTCCCTTTGTGTAGGGGGCGGCCACGCTGGGGTCTAGTCTGCATCCCCCTCAGCGGCCGCGCTGTGACCCGGCTGAACCCTCCTTTTGTCTCCTCTGGGCGGGGGGAGGGTGGGAAGGCCGGGAGTCGGGGCTGAGAGCTGGGCGGCCGGACGTCGGCGGCCACGGGCTTGGGGGCGTGACTGGCGGAGACCCCGCGCAGCCGGCCGCGGGAGCTCCCGGAGCCTGCCCTGCCGCTCTGTCCGCCTGCCGGGGGCCGCCTGCTGCCCAGCATCTCCGGTCGGCGGTGGCAGTGGGCGTGCTGCGCGGGTGCAGCTCGCCTGCCCCTGCTTTTGGGTTTGTTTGAGGGAAAGAGGGCGGGAAGGAAAGAAAAGATCTACCCTCTTAGTTTCCAAGTGTTGAGCTGGTGTGGGGGAGAGGTGGTTCGGGCTTTGCCCGACTCCGTGTGTCTCGCGGGAGGCACGCGGAGGTGCGTTTGGGGCGTGTGTGAAGGAACGTGCAGCGCTTGGGTCTCTTATTTATTGTTTCTAACGGAGGAGGGCTTTCTCCGAAAGACTCTCCCCCGCCCCCCATCTGAGGCTGCGCACAGTGATTTGTGTTTGTTATCAAATACATCCAGAAATGTATTTCCCTGGGTGGAAGGAGGTTGGGCTGGCGAGAGTCAAACCAAAATCAAAGAATGGTTGTGGGATTTCGGGTGACTTTCTTTCCGTTTTTTCTTCCCTTTCCTTTTTTTCTTTCTTTCTTGTTAAGATAGGGACTTAAAGGCGAGATATAAAAGACAAACATGGCTGTGATTTTTACAGTTTTTTATATGTGTATATTTTAAAGTTTTGGGGTAAAGTTTTGTTATTTCCCAGACTCCTTATGATTAACATGATAGAATCTTCTACCTATTTAAACAGTTAACAAGTGAGTCAGGTAGTGACAGCTTCCACGGTGGTTAATTTAGACTGCAGTGAACAATTACCTAGCTTTCCGTTTAGGCTGAAACCTTTCTTTTTTGCTTACTGGGGATAGATCTTTCACAGTGTGATGTCCCGCCCCCATGGTTGTGTTTTCCCTATTTTATTATATGTATTTATGAGTACTCTGTACATAACCCAACGATTGGGTTGCATATTTAGTGGATACAATGTTTTGAGAAGTATCGTGATATTTCTGATTTATATTTTTTTCTGGCTACGTTTCTTATAAACAGTTGCTATGTATTTCAGATACTCATAATAAATGAAGTTGAATAAGCACCCAGAAAATTAATTTTACAGATTCAGATTTTTAATGCAGGTATAGATTTACATCTTTTTATTAGTTTCAATCTGCTGCACACTTCTGGATACTTTTTATTTATTTTTGCCTAAAATCTGTATCGACAAACTTAAATATCACATTTACCAAATATAGTATAAAAAACTGTTTTGGGGGCACTCAGTTACATGTACGGCTGTATGTAGAAAATAGAGGCTTTGTTAAAAAATAAAAACAATATCTAAACTTGAAGGAAAAACATGGTGGAAAAATATTTGTTTAGATTTCATCATGTAGAAATTCATCAGAAAACAGTATACAATTTAAGCAGTTTTAATTAGGCAGACTGAGTTTTGTCCTTTTAAAAAGAAAACAGGTATACCTAAAAGAGCATTTTCTGGAAGAAAAACTTATCCTGGATTCTTGCTTTAGTTGCATTAACTGATCAATATCATTGCATGCCTAATTTTGTAAATGCCTGGAGTGTACATTTTTGTACCCTTAAAACCTTGGAAAGGCAACATCTAGCAATGATCTTGCCAGCCCCTTGGAGTTGATCAAATTTTATTAGTTCCTAATAGAGGAACTATTTTAGCAGGAACGAATAAAATAAGAGATAATCTAGACTACTTCTTCCAGTCTAGGTTAGATAAGTGAGTTTAAACTCTGCACAAAGGCATGGAGCTCTACCAGCTGCTGGTAGGCCCTTGAGCAAGGTTCCTCTTTCTTTTCCATTAAGGATGGATGGCCCAGAGAGGAGGGTGGGTATTGAAATCTGTTCAGGCTCTATCCTGAACGGGGCGTTGGAGTTCTAAGATTCTCCCAGAGTTGCAGCTCTTACACACTTTTCATGAGCGCTTAGAAGTATTAAAAAAGATAAGCGAACAAATCGAGTTGCTTGTTTATGTATTTATTTACAAGGCCGAGAGTCTTAGTGATAAGGGTAACAAAGAGTCACTGTGTAAACTGAACAGTAAGAGAGTGTGGCCTGTGTTGAGAACTGCTTGGCAAAGTTGTAGTTGTGCTTAACAGTTTTCTGGGATTGGCAGTACAACTGGCTGCTTTTTGTTGTTTGGGTTTTTGACTGTGTTGTGTAGATACTACTTTTGGGGGTTTTGTATAATAATATTTTGCTGTAATCAGAGGCATTCCAGAGAATCTTACATGTTTTCAACTGATTTTCCTTTTGGTATGTTGTTGTTTAGGAAGGCATATAAATTATTTTTCACTGTTCATGGTTGACATTTCTTACTGCTACTTTGAAATTTTTAATTTGTATAAAGCTGGATTTTAAATATAGGTGAGCAGTATATGACACCAGATTCTTTTTTTAAACAACATTAAGCTGTCCACAGTCAAATACGATAGGCTTAAAAATCCGTGGGCTTTTCTACCCTTTTCCTGTTTGTTAATTTTCAGTGTGGTACCTTTAAAGGCAACTCAAAAATGTCCCAGTTAACATAAACTGGAACCCTCAAATGACTAGTATTATCATTAGTAATAACCAAATGGAAAGCTGACAAGTAACGATTTTACTTTTTAGAATAGATTTATGACTTTCAAGTCCTTTTTTTGTGTGTAGTTTTTGTTGGCTAGGAGGGAAGCAGGTCTGACTGTGAGAGTGACCTCTTATTCTAGCCTTTATGTCCTGCATTGTTTAAAAATAGTGCAAACCCTTGCTGCTTGCAGAAAATGTAGAATTTACTCTTGGATTAATATTCTGCTACCAGATGTATGAGGCTGGCTCTAAAGTGGCTTTTTCTCTTAAATACTGTCAAAAATAGAGAAGCTGAAGATTGGAGAGAAGCCATTTATTTTGAACAGTTTATTTTCTGACAGTTTGTGTTTGTAAAGAAACCTGTTCATAATATTACGTAAGAGATCTGCATAGTTGCTAGCAGAAGCACCATAGGTTTCTTTTTTTTTTTTTCTTTAAAAAAGTTCCATCTGAGCCTAATTCTTACATGATACTTTTTGACTTTGCTTTTGATTAGTTGATTTATGGGACTTTATTTATTGACATAATGGGAGAATTCTTTTGCTATCCTGAAATTGCACTCTGCCTGTGCTCTGGTCTGTTTCCTAGGTAACAAATGCATTGCATAGATTCCATAATGAGGACTGTGGTTGGCTAGTTACAGTGTACATTCTGTTGTTTGGTAAAGCTTAGTCTCAAATTCAAGTAAAGGTCAAGAATCCAAAAGTACTAAAGATGCACATTTTTGAATGTTACTTTGTTTTCAGTGTCAACAAAGGTTAATATACTTTTCTGGAGAAGGGCACATTGTGTAGCAGTATTCAAGTTTGTTGCAAGTCTTACACTTGAATAGTTGACAAGCTTTTTGACTTTTTCCATATTGGTAATACCAGTGGCTCTGGTGCCAAAGAAGATGTATTTCAGAAACACTTTATCACACTTATAACATAGAAAGCAAAGGGCTTTGGTCTAGGTCATCAGTAATTGTTCCTTTTATACTGAAAGAAAAAATAACGCATATGTTTCAAAAGATAAATTGCGTAACTTTATGTAAAATACTCATATAACTTTAAAAATGTTAAGACTTAAAACATTTAATAAACTTTGTGAAAACATTAAAAGTCTTACCATAAAATCATACATTGTACTCTAGCACTTTTCCTTCTGTCTTCCTGAACTTTGCCTAGCGCCAGGGAGCGGGTCTCAGAATAGCGTTCCCCATCACCTTCCTCTCCTCTTGAAACCTACAGTCTCACCCCAGGTCCAGGGCAAGATGTAGTGTGCAATTGCTAGTAATTATTATGTGTTCATTTAAAAAAAACTTGCAATGAATCAGAATTTCATTATTTACCCATTGCAAATATCTTTTCATGGATTCCTGAAAGTGTTTCTTGTTTGCTAATCATCAAGGATTTTTGCTAGGTGAATATTTTAGTAATTATTTACAAGGAAAGATTTTATTACCTTTTTTCTGTTGAATTCTAGAGAATATCCAAACTTGCCTCCATTACTTTCCCTTGCTTGGATGGATTGTTTTTGGATTATTTACCCTTTTAAAGTTAATTTTAATTTCAGGACCAGGATATATTTTGGTTGGATTTGCTCTTGGTTTTCCTCAAAGGTAGCACTACACTAAACTTTTCTAATTGCAAATATATCCTTTCAGTTTTCCCTGGTAAATATTTACTATTTAAATTTTTTTTAAATCATTGTGTTATTGAAGACATAACCACCACATATCAAATACTACACTTTTCTGTGCTGGCTGGGTAGCACAGTTGGTTAGAGGAGTGGTTCCCAGCCTTTTTGACACCAGGGACTGGTTTTGTGGAAGACAGTTTTTCTACAGATGAGTGGTGAGGGTGGGGGCGGGGTGGCTTTATATAGCCTGCCACCAAATGCAGCATAATTGTCACTTGCCACTCACTGATAGGGTTTTGGTATGAGTCTGCAGACGGTTGATTTAGTATGGTCTCTGTGCAGTCAACCTTCTCAGCTAATGGTAATCTGTATTTGTAGATGCTCCCCAGTGCTAGCATCCCCGCCTCTGCTCTGCCTCAGATCATCAGGCATTGGATTCTCATAAGGGGTGCGAAACCTAGAACCCTTGCATAAAGAATATGTAAATGAACAAGCATTACGTGTTCTAATAAAATTTTATTTACAGAACCAGATAGTGGGCTGGATTTAGTTTACAACTCATAGTTTGCTGAATCTTAAATCTATTATATTCTGATAAAAAAGTGTTGTCAGATTCTGATACCAATATGATTTTTTTAAGTGACTTTATTTTTTTGCCCAGATGTCCAAATCACTTTCATTTTGGAGGGCCGGTAATTTTACTAGAATATGTCTTAAGTGTCGGCTCTTTTCTGATAATTTTCCAGATACACAATGTGTGTTTTATTATGTTGGCTCAAGTATTTTTTCAAAAAACTAATCAGTTATAGATTTTAGTATATATTGTTTCATTGTTACCATTTTCTTTGTGGTCTCCTGTTAACTCGTATGTTGGACCTTCTTTGCTTGTCTTTTATATCTATACCTTTCTTTAAAATCTTTTAAGCTTTTACATTTCCTTTACTTTTGTATTTTTTCCTTTTTATCCTTCAGTCTCTTTAATGTACTTTTCGTAGTATCTCTCTAGTAAGTCAAGTGTCCCTTTTAGTTTTGTCTCCCTTTCTGAACTTTTTTCTTTCCTAGTCTGTTCTGGACACTGTCATTTCTTACAAATGCTTAATTTATCTGTTCTCTTTTTTGGTTTCCCTGTTTCTGATATATGCGTCCTTTCATATCTTCTATAATTTTCTTAATTTCTTTTAGTTTTTTCTTTGTAATCCTTCCCCAGGGATATGTTTATTGATTTGAGAGAGAGAAACATTGATGTGGGGGAAAAAAAAATCAATCAGTTGCCACCTGCATGCACCCTGATCAGGGATCAAAACCACAACCTCAGTAGGTATGTGCCCTGACTGGGGAGGGAACCTGCAGCCTTCTGGTGTACCGGCTGATGTTCCGTCCAACTCCACCACCTGGCCAGGGTGCCTTTGTTTATTCTTAAGTATGAGTTTTTTTGTTATCTTGGAAAACTTTTTTTTCCTATTCATCTGTGTAGGTTCCAAAAAAGGTAAGATATACAGTAATTTGATTATTAACAGCTCTTCTTAATTATCTGCTTTATAATATAATGTGTTAAGCCAATATACAGGGTAGGGCAAAAGTAGGTTTACAGTTGTGAGTACGTGAAACGGAGTTTATTCTTGTACTATTATTTATTAATTATTGTATTATTTTCCATAGAGACAACTGTAAACCTGCTTTTGCCCCACCCTGCATATTTGTTGCAGAGAGTTTACTTCTTTTCTAAATTAATTGGGTTTTTAACATTCTCATGACAATTCTGCTTCAATAAAACACATTTTTTTGTTATTTTGAGAAGACAAAGAGCTCTATATTCATGAACTTCTGTATAACTAACGTTTATCTTGAGAAAACTTTAAGATTTTAATATTCTGGTAGAAAATATTCTCCTTGTGTAGATTACTATAGGTGCCAATTCAGTTACTTTTGGGAATTTGCCAAAGGAATTCTTTTCTGGCATCTGGATGAACCCAAACAATTTGACAGAATTTATCCAGAGTCATATATGTAGGCATACCCAGTACTTCTACTAATTGAAAAGAGAAAAAGATATGTACACAAACACATGCAACAAAAGGGAGATCAGGTTCATGGGCCAAATCGGGCCTGCCGCAGCCCAAATCCAGCCACAGCCATTGGTCACGGCTGCTTTTGTGCTGCGGTGGCAGAGTTTTGTTCTCACAGAAACCTTGCAAAGCAGAAAATAGTTACCGTCTGACCCTTACCAGAAGTTTGACGACTCTCCATTAGAGTATTATATGGAGTCGTGAAAGATTGGCTGTAACCAGTATATCCACGGTAGTGGAATTATTAGATAAATCCTGATATAAGCACTTGATGGAATAGCATGTAACTATTTAAATGATTATAGCCTGGACAGTTGGAGTGCTGTCCAGTAGAGCAAAAGGTTACGGGATTTGATCACCAGTTAGGACACATACTTAATTTGTGTGTCCAATCCCCAGGCAACAGATCAATGTTTCTGTCTTTCTCCCCTCTCCCTCTTTTCCTCTTTCTCCCACCTTTATTCCCTCTCTCTCTTCCCCCCTCTCTAAAAATCAATGTGTTATTTTTCTTGTGGATGTAGACAACAGTGGGGGTGGGGGATAGTGTGGCAGAGGGGATGGGGGAATAGGATAAAAGGTAATGGAAAAAAACACAAAATAAAAAATAAAATCTCAAAAAATAAAAAGTAAAAAAATAAAATTAAAATCAATAAACGTATCGTCCAGTGAAGATTTAAAAATAAATAAATAAAATGATTATAGAGATTATCCAGCAAACAGTTGTTGGGCATTTGATATGCATTAGGTACTTTTCTAGTTCCTGGGAAATAAATAAAGACAAAAACTTCTGTTCCCCTAGAACTTTAATTTTAGTAGAGGAGATAAGTGAATAAACAAGATAAGTATATAAAATAACACATACGGGATAAGTGCTGAAATTAAAAAAAGGGAGGAGGCATATATGAAACATTTCAGGATCAGGGCTTGACAATTTAGACTGACAAAGAGGCCTCACCAAGAAAAGGACTTAAAATCCGTGAAAGTGCTTGACTTACCTGGAGCTGGATGAAGAGCACTTGAGGCAGAGGGGACAGTACAAAGGGCTGAGGGACTTGGTCATCTGCAGGTTTTGGTATCTGCGGTATGTCCTGGAACCAATCCCTTGTGGATACCAAGGGACTGTATATACTTCATAGGGTTGTTTTGAAGATGAAATGAATTCATGTGGGTAGAGACATCGGAGAAATTATTATTGAGGTTAACTATCTAGAAGGGAAGGTTATTTGAACACTAGATATCAGAGAAAGTTGGTTTGAACAAATAACTTGTTCTGTTGAAAGTCTGTCTACTTTGACTTCATAGGTAATACGTAGTAATTTATTAAGCACAGCAGCTCCAAATCATGTGCTGTGTTAGCACATATACCGTATACCTTTTATAGATGGTTATTGACTTTTGGAGAATATTTCAATAGGAGAAACACTGTGACTTTGGTGATCAGCTTTTGTGGGTCATCTGATGAAACGTGGGGAAGGCTGAGTGGTAAAAGGCATTCGGCCAGCTCTGGGAAAGATTGCTTTTGCTTATTGGAGCATGTGGGAACTTTGCTTTGTGGGTATATAGGTCAGGGCGCCGAACAACTCTGTTTAGACAGATACACACAGTGGTGAAACGAGATCAAGGCGAGCGTGGTGAGTGAGGATGTGACCTGGTCCTTTGAACTGTGCCACCAAAATTCTAGTGTTTGAGTGTCTGCTCTTCAGAGAGGCTGAAGATCACTGAACTCACATAATGGATATAGTTAAAAACTTTTTTTTTTAGTTTTTCTAGAAAATGACTTAATTTTTAAAATACATGGGGAAGCTTTTGGTAAAGTCTGAAGTATAGAAAAAATGAAATTTAACTTAGAGAATACTATGGCGCTCTGGAAAATTTTTGTGAAAAATATTAGGAATATTTTTCTTTGTGGTATCTATTTTAGTGAAGGATAATTTTATATACATAGTGTGTCCTGAGTGTATTTTGGGTTTGTGACTATTTGGGGATTACATAAAATTATATTACCTTACAACGGGAAAAATCTGAAATCTTTTTACAGGGATGATTTTGTTTTTTTCAGTACTAAGTCTTCAGAAGTTACACTTGCTCAAGCTGCTGCTTAAAAAAAAACAAAAACAAACATAGGTGGATAAATGCAGTTATAGTCAGCTGTGTTTCTGCCACACTAGCTCTATAAGAAGGTGTCTGCCTTCCTTGCAGAATCATGGATTGTAACTTAGGATGTCTGTAGGCACATTAATTCTGAATAGAACCCAAGGATTGTGCTTGGTAAAGTGTGGCAGTTTTGGTAGTAAGTTGCTAACAGGACTCAGGTTTTTATAAGCTTACTAGTACACTCCTGTTGTAGCAATCATGGTATTTAGTTGAACCTGTAGGTCTGTTGTATTTTTCCTAGTCCATTAAAGTGAATGGAAAGACCTCCGAGAAGGTTTTTTTAAAAATGCAATTCAGTACTTATGATTTAGTTACTAGTTAAGCTAACGATTTTTAGAAGCATTTGAAGGTTGGGGGAAGGAAACCATGCGTTTACAGAGGTATTCATGAAACATGAGGTTGTGACACCGGATTAGCCTGTGTCTCCCAGCTCTCTGCTGATACACCAGACCCTGGTCCGAGGAGTAGCACAACTCAGATTCTCCCTTAACACTCTTGTCACTTATGCACATAATTAGTCCGGAATGCTCAGGAAGGATGTGTGGAATCTCTTTGGGCTTTAAGAAATGACTGATTGAATGTTTTAGTGTGATTTTTTTGAGGAGAAATTTTTGTTCTGTGTGATAAATGTGCAGTATTAGCACTAAGAAAACTAAATTTATATCGCCTAGGACACCAGTCAAATTTTCTATACCTGCAAGATCAAAGTTTGTGTCTTTTGTCTTTGATATTTCTTAATCACTTTGTGGATTTTTGACCCCTGTGAGAATCAGATAAAAATTTTGGATTCTCAGAAATGCCCATTTGTACATACAACATGAAATTTTGTATAAATTTTAAGAAATATGTGGATCACCGATGCATTGTGCTAACAATCTATTTTGTGTAATTACATTTTAGCATATGATTTCCTTCTAAGACTAGAAACCTTATAAATTTGAGAAGGATTTAGGTGAGTAGCTTATGTGCTCCCAAGAAAAACTTACTTTTTGGGTGAGGAGACGATAACATGGTATTTTTCCATCAGAAATTTATTTAAACTGTTGTTTCTGATAAGTGTGCTAGTAGTGTGCATCTGGTTAAGTCATTCTCTGCACTATAGGTTATTAAGAAACAGTATCTTATTACTGGTGCATTTACAATGGCAGACTAGCAAGGAAAAATTAAAAAATTTAAATTTTCATTCTCATTTCTATAGGAATAGAGGGAGAATTCATTATATCAAGCATTACAAATAAGCATGTATTAAAGCGGCCACGTGCGACAATGCCACGTTGTTGGAACACCCCATAAAAGATAATTTGCATGGAAGATGATTATTCAATAGGACTTTAATTTACAAGAAACATTCCGTCATTTAATTGAGCCCTTTTACACACACTGCTTCGCTTCAGTAGATTGCATTTGCTCCTGCATATGTGCAGTGCCATAAGGGTGGTTAAAACCTGATTCAGTCTAGCCGGAAGGTGAGACAGCAGCTGAAAGTCATGTCATAAAAACATACATTATTAAACACTTGAGAATTGTTTTTGAAATCGGTTTTCCGTTGGCTGGTTTGTACCATAAAGCTGATTGTCTAATTTTTTTTTTCTAATAAGATTTGTATAAGATTATTTGGCCCTGCTGGCCATTAGTTAAACTGTATGGTTCAGTTTTAAAATCTCTCACTTTTATAGGCCATTCATCTGTATTGTACTTTTATGAAATGAGCAAACATAGCCTGCATTTGTGGTCATTATTGAAAGAAAACTATTTGGTGATAAAGAAGACACTAAAATAAGCATTTCAACAAAAGCTAACTTGTGATTAAAATGCCTAGAAAAATAATATATGGTAAAACAAGTAATATAGCTATGTCTAATGTCTTCTCTGTATTAGCAGAATAGTGTATAATGTATAGATAAACTTTATCATAGAGAAAGAGTTTTGGATGAGCTTGGGACTGACTCATTGTGGGTGTTCCATTCTTGAGACACTTAAAATAAGCAGTGTTGTCATTAGCCAGGCCCATTCTTCATGAGGAACTCTGAATACTTCAAATGAGGAAAACACTGAAGGCCTGTGTGTTCAGGGTATCTCTTATCACCATGGACCGGGAGGTCCCAGCCAGTGTAGTAAGGCGAGTCCAGAAAAGGGGATACAGATGTTTTAAAGAAAGCCCTATAAATACTACCATTTGCAGGAACCGTGATGGAATAGAAGGAAAGAAAAGAACATTTCTGAGAATCAGAAAGTGGTGAGGTGGGAGGCTGAAACATTTTCCACAGTGCCTACTATGGTTTTGGTGAAAGAAGGCTTTCTACAGAAAGTAAAGGGGCTGAGGGTAAAATTGGGCAATGAAGAAAAATGAGAAGAAAGGCTTTGGAGTGGCAGCTGTGATGAAAAATTATTTGGAATAGCTTCAAGACTTCAACTGGGAGCGAATTGGTAGGAAACACTGGAGTCAGGTGACAGACGTTGGTTCCTACCAGTCAGGGTGACTTCTGGATCCTCAGAGCGTATTAACTGATTGATTACCCGCCTGGGCAGCTGAGAGGTGGTTCAGCCCCTTTCACAAAAATTTGCTCCTGAAATCTGATATTTGACTGCATGAAACCCTGAAGTTGGAGATATTGTAGGATCAATTATAAGTATGGTAAGGGAGAAAGGAACGATGAAACTATTTGAGAGCAAAAGCCTTGCTTAATTTTTTTTTAAAGATTTTATTTTTTTTAGAGAGAGGGAGAGAAAAGAAACATCAGCCCCTGTTGTCCCCTCACGTGCTCCAGCCCAGGACAGACCTGCTGCCCAAACATGTGTTCTGGCTGAGATCCAAACCAGCAACCTTTGCTCTGTGGGATGACGCTCAACCAGCTAGCTACACCCGTCACGGCTGTGTTTTATTTTTGTAGTGGACAGATCCATCAGACAGATTATGTACCCAAAGGCCTCAATGATAATTCATCCTTCCTAGGGTTGTTGTGGAGATCAGCTAAATCAGATGTGACAGTGGGTATGAGCCATTTATCACAGTGCCCCGAATTTAGTAAGCTCTGAGTAGATACGTGCTGTAAAAACAAAATCAAAACTCCTGTGCCATGTGAACCTATTATTCCCAGATATTGAAGCAATCTTGTCTCCCATACATCCATTCAGTTCTCAGCATCCTTAAGCTTTCCCTTTGCATTGGTCCGGGCCCCGTTCCTTCAGCCCTGCCTTTGCATCCTGAAAAACCTCTGCTTGAGCCTGCTGCTGCTGGTTCCCCTTTCTTCAGCAGTCCGATTTCTTACATAAGTGGATAACAGTGCTGTCTGTTCTCTTATCACTAACTCTCTTTAATCCCAGAGAATTTGGCTGCCCTTACCTCTCTTCCACTCCTAGTCTCAACATAGATGATAAACAGACAAACAACTAAGTAAACTATCAGGTTGTAATAATTGCCGAGGAGAAAAGTAATTCAAGGTGGGAGGCTGGGGAGAGCCAAGCACACTTCAGGTTTGTAGGGTAGTTTTGGTAGTTATCAAAGGGAAAGGCCTCTTTGATAAGAGGACACTTGAGCAGATCGTAAAGGAAGTGAAGGAGCGAATCATGCAAATATCTGGGGAGAAGAGCATTCAAGTAGCCAGCGCAAAATTCCTGAAGTGAGGGCAGTGTTGGTAGATTTGAGGAAGAGCAAGGAGGATTTTGCAGATGGGACAGAGTGACCAAGAAGGGGGATGTCAGAGAGGTAAGTGGGTCGATGTGACATTGGGAACAGGTGGAAGTGGTCTTCTCATTGCTTCTGTTTCCTCTCTGAGGGTGAGGATGGAGCAGAAGGAATTGGGGGTTCGAAGAGACATTTGGTTAGGACAGTGGCAAGTGAATAGATTTGAGCAAATTTTGATCCTGGACCAGCGGCATCAATATCATCTGGGGATGTGTTAGAAATGCAAATCCTTGGGCCTCATCCCAGACCTACTGAATCAGAAACTCCGGCAGTGACAGGAAACAATCTGTTTTAACAAGCCCTCTGGATTATTCTAATGTACAAAAAAGTTTGAGAACCACTGGACTAGGGAGGTAAATACAATTACTATGTAGTCCTGAGGACCCACTGGAGTTTAATGGCCTTAAGTTTGATGTGAAAATAGTTTAGGTTATACTGAAGAAAGAAAAGGATGAGGGTATTGAGTATGTACAAGAGATCGTTTTAAGTGACAGACCGTGACGTCTAAGCTGCGTGAAGAACAGAGAGAGGACAGACAGGTCAGTGAGACAGTGGAAACATGACAGGATCAATCGACTCAGGTCCCAGCAGGTCAAAAAATAGGTCAGTGAAAAAAAGTCAGACACGGATCTGATTGATTCCAAATTCCAGGTGTTTTCCCTTCAGCTACATGTCTTCATAATAAGTGTTCCCTGACTTTACAGTTGTATATCAGAGCAAATAATTTTGAGTCAAAAGTTTTGAGTTCAAGTCCTGCCTTTATTGTTGTCTTACTTTGAGTAAGTCACTTAATCCTCTGAACCAGTTCCAGTATCAGTACAGTGGAACTAAAAATACCTAATAGCTTAGCCTTACAGTTGTTCAGAATTTGAAATGAGAGACAAATGTATGAAAATCTTTGTAAAATACGGAGTCCCATTTCCTAGTCTGTGCCCTCCACTCTTTTCCATGGTCTTCCTCTCCTTTATCACCCCATATTTTGTTCACATAGTGTAAAAAACCTTGCCTCATGGCTATGATAAAAGTGTGAATCTTGTAGAAAAGCAACAAAAGAAGTATTCGTGGCTATTGTTGTAATTACTTGGCTTGTGATAACATTTTGTCTTAAAAATACATTAGACTTATGTTTCTGGCCAAGGTGGAGTAACTGGGAGGTGATTAATCATTCCACCTGTATTAGGGTTCTCCAGAGAAACAAAACAAATAGGGTGTGTGTGTATCTACATCTAAAAACACACAGTACACACACACACACACACACATACACACACACACACACAAAACTATATGAAGAGATTTATTATAAGGAATTGGATCACACCATTATGGAGGCTGAGAACTCCTAAGTTCTGCAGCCAGTGAGTTGGAGAGCTAGGTGAGCCAACGGTATAATTCCTGAGTTAGAACGCCTGAGAACCAGGAGAACCAATGGTGTAAATTCTAGTCTGAAAGCCTTTGGCAGGCTCAAGACCCAGGAAGCACCAGTGTTTCAGTTTGAGTTCGAAGGTAGGAAGACTGATGGTTCAGTTCAGCAATCAAGCAGGAGGTTCCTTCTTACTCAGCCTTTTTGTTCTGTTAAGGTCTTCAGTTGATTGGGTGAGGCCACCAGTGTTAGTGAAGTCAATCTGCTTTACTCAGTCTATTGATTCAAATATTAATCTTATATAGAAAACACCCTCACAGACACATTCAGAAAAATGTTGATGAGTGCCTGGGTACCGTGTGGTCCATTCAAGCTGACACATAAAATTAACTGTCATACCACCTGAAACAATTAGTAAACAAGACAGAGTATATCAAATGTGATTTTTAAGACATTGGGTATTAGACAATGAAAGGACAGTGATCTCTGAGAGATGAGAAACAAATAACATGAACCCTGTGATGACTCCTGTTTACCACCTGGAAAGGGTTTCTAGGCTGTGGGTGGTGCAAGGGGGAACCCAGGTAGAGGCTGGCAGACTCCGAGTTGAGAAGATGGGACTGGGAGTCTGAGGAAGCCAAGGTGACTAGAGGTCTTAGGAAGAAGAAAAACTGTTCACAGATGACATGGTCCTAAATATAGAAAATCCCAACAAATACACAAGAAAGCTTCTACGTCTAATAAATGAATTCAGCAAACCTGCAAGGTACAAAGGTCAGTTGTATTTCTACACACAAGCAATGAATAATCTGAAAAGGAAATTTAAGAAAGCAATTCCACTTACAGTAGCACCTAAAAGAATGAAATAACTAGAAACAAACTTAACCAAGGAGGCAAAAAGACTGGTACACTGAGAACTACAAAACAGAGCCGAGAGAAATTAAAGACAACCTAAATAAATATATCCCATGTTCATGGATAGGAAGACTTAATATTGTTAGTACATATGTGAGCTATCCTTATCAAAATTCCAAGAGCCTTTTTTTACAGAAATGAATAAGCTCATCCTTAAATTCATTTGGTATTGCCTGAGGCCCTGAGGAACCACAACAGTTTGGAAAAACAACAAAGTTAAAGAACTCACACTCTCTGATTTCAGAAACTATTACAAAGCTATAGTAATCAGGACAGTGTGGTATTGTCATAAGGAAAGAATTGATGGTGCAGAAATATACTTATATATCTAGGGCTAATCGATTTTTGACAAGGGTACCCTGTTCATTTGATGGGAAAAGAATACTCTCTTCAACAGATGGGGCAACTGTATTTCTGTACACAAAGAAATGAAGTTGGACTCGTGCCTCATACCATATATAGGAAAATTAACTCAAAATGGATCAACAACAACATTTCAGAGTTAAAACCATAAAACTCTATGAGTAAAATGTCGACTGCCAAAGAAAGTAGAAGAAATATCATTCTTTGCTGATTTTAGTTTGTGGTTTCTCTGTTGATTGCTCTATAAAACATGTGCCTTTTACCAGTCGGTGCTATTACCTATATTAACATGAGACTTGACACAGATTAGATGTTTATGATGTCTGAGCTTGGGCTCACAGCTTCCCAAACTGTTCAGGATCCATTTGGAAGTTTCATGATCTAGTTTTTAATTGTTGGTTATCAGCAGGACATCATATTCTTGTATTTAAATGTGATTTCACTATAGCAAAAGCATCGTAGAAGACAAATACAAGTGACATTTAGGTTTTTAGGAATTTTTTGTTTTGAATTATCCTTGCGACTCCTGAACATTTCCTTAGTGCTTATTTGCCTTCCTTAGTGTTTGGTGTATAGGTGCTCAGTGATTATTTGTGGAATGAGTATATCTTATGTAAGGTGTCGTGATCATGAAAATTAAATTCCAAATCTTTCTGTTCTTTCAGGCATTTCTAGCAGATACATATTATTGCTACAAGTGAGGACAGTGGGGAGAAATGCTCACATACTTACTGGAGTTCAAAGACATCTTTGTACTAACTTCTGATAAAACCATAACTACATGGGAATAATTTGATGTCACTGGATTATGTTCACATAGTTGTTGGATTATTAAAGCATTTAATTAGTATTCCAGTAAGTGTTGATATAAATATATCACCTTGTCTCTTGTTCTTAATTATACAGTATTACAGGAAGTGGACCAGTATAATAGGAAGTAGAAAAGACAGAACAGATAAACATACTATATTCATTAATTCAGCCTTTAGCAATGGCTTTGAGAAGAAGTACTACCTTCTTTTGCCAATAAGATAATGCATGTGGTATAGTCTCAAGTAACTAGAGACAGAATGAAATTGATATTTTTCATTAGTTGTGCATTATTTATCATGTCTGATAAAGCAGCAGCATATGCCTGATGCTTTACCTTACATGCCCCTAAATGACAAGTCTTTATTTTTGTCCACACACTTGAATGATCACTGTTGGGCATAGAATTCTGGTTTTAAAGAGCTTTCCCCTAAGAAACTATAGACCACTTTTGTTGTCTTTTAGTATTTCATGTTGCAGATAAGGTATCTCATATTCTGTTTTAGTGCTGTACCCTTAATTCTGTCCCCAACAACAGCCACCCATGTCTTAACCATGTCCTATATGTTTAGTGTATCTGTTGCCTCTAAGTAGCTCTTGGTCTACTTTCCTTTTCACCTGAATCACATTTGATGTCTGTCTAGCCTCTGTTCTTCAGACACCCATCTTAGCACCTGGTAGGTACCTTTGAAGAAGCCAGGATTCCTTCTCCCTTGGTTCCACACCGTGGATATGATTGGCTTGATGTGTGTAGTCATTCACATCACTTGTTTTGACCCTGGACCCTGACCATGTTGGGGACAGTTTCCTTATTTCCATTTACCATATCTACTTTTCTGTGGCTTAATCCTTGGTTACTGCCATAACAGTGATCCCTCTTTCCCAACCCTGAGTCTAAAGGAGGGCAAGATGAGGATACTAATTCAGAAGGACTTGGTTCAGCCTAGAGTGGAACAGCTGCCGAGGGCATCACTACAGGAGCTTATTCTCATTGTGTGGATCTGACATCCAGCATCTGCCTCTTGGTCATAATAGGTAGAATGGAAACTTGAATCCATATGGTCCAAATTGCTTTTAGAGTCTAGCGGATGGTGGGAGCACCTCCGATTTAACAGGTGTGGGTTGCTGGAACTAGCAAGGTGTACAGGGTTATGTGATGACAACTGGGCGATAATGTTTTTTACCCACAACACAGCCCCTACCACTGGAGCCACCATCATCACAGCTACCCCTCAGAAATTGATTTTTTTGTATTCATGACTTCTAATTTGAGAAGTGACAATGAGAATCAGATGCGAAGGGTGGAGGATGAGCCTGGCAGGATGCTGAGACTTTTCAGATTCATGTATAATTGAATATGTTGATTTTAAAGCACCAGTGGGTAGACATGTGGTTTTGGACGCTTTACGTGGGTTAAGTGAAACTTAGGCTATTTTTCAGATGTGTTCTCTGGCCTGGAATTTCCTCACCTTGTTGTATGCTTTTTGAAAGTCCTAGGGAAGGTAGTTGAGAATTTCATAGTGAAGTATATTCTGAAAACAAAAGTGAATCTTTACACAAATCTTTCTCTAAGGTATATGTATAAACACATACTTTAGTGTCATTTTAGCACAGGTTGTTGTATCACTTCTAGTCTAGTCTTGTATGGAGCTGGTCTCTGTATTACCAGGCACTGTTAGATCAGCTACAGGGGGGCCAGGCTGCCAACTGGAGAGGGGTGGGAGCATCAGCGTGCTGTAGACTATGCTCTGAGATACCATAGTAAGTAAATAGGGTCAGTGAGTCTACAAACTAGTGGAGAGGGGCCAGGGAATAAAGCTTGTGTGGATGAGGAGTGTAGTATACTGTAATAAACAATAGCTTCCATGTATTGAGGACAGACTTAGGGGCTGAGTTGAGAGCTGAATATACAGCAGAACTGGGAGGCAGTTAGCTGAACTGGACAGTGGCAGTTTTGCAGAGAGGAGTTTCTTAAGAAGTCTTTTTGCTGGATGTGATGTCAGTCTTGTACACATATTCTCTTACTACAGCCATAAAACTAAGGTGCTGTTACTATTATTTCTCTTTTATAAATGCGAACATTGAATCTCAGAGGTTGTGAACTGTTCAAAGTTATACAGTTAGTAATTACTGGAGCCAAGATTTGAACCATGTCTGTCTGATGCCAAAGCTTGTGTGTGGTGTATTGAACTACTGTGTATAACTGATAAGATCCATGAGGTGATGTGTATCTGTAACTTTATTTGAATTTGCCTTAAAAAAAAAGGCTTCAGGTTTGTTCCACTTTGTCTTAACAGATTGAACAGGAACATTGCCCTGAATGGGAATTTGCGAGTACCTCCGTTAAGATTTGAGGATTAAATGAGAGAGTGTAGGTTCATTCAACATCAACAGTGAATCTGAGTGGACTGCCAGGTGGTGCGCATGAGCCCACACCACACATATGATGCCATTTCGGGCGTGCTGGCTTCTTTCAAAGGCCAGTTGTCATGTTCATAGACTGATGACTGGTGGGATTAGGAGAGTTAGTGTGGCTGGTTTAGCAGCACAGAGAAAAGCTCAGTGTATTATGACCTATGTTGATGAAGTTGTTAGCATTTCTTTCTCTATATAAAGAAAATGCTAAAACAAAGCTTAAGATAGGGCTGTGTGATAAGTGGGCTCTGGTTCAGATGACTTTGTTTTTATTCTTGGCCCTCATGGGTGGTTAGGTGTTGTTCATGTGGGGAGTTGTGTTCCTAGAAGTCACTGCACATTATCACACGTGCCCCACGTGGGGAGTGTACATAAAATGCACCCATTCTAATAGGTTTAAGGCAGGACTCTTGAGTGAGATTTCATAACCGGGGAAGCCCTGAGGTTTGTAGGTGATGACAGAGATTGTGAGCTATTCTTACTTTGGGGCCATTGACCTACGCCTTACTCCCCACTACCCCCAGTCCACGCCACACACATAGGGCTTTTGCTCCTCTTGTTCTGGCAGACTTTTTTTTTTTATTATTCCTTCTAATTTCAATTTTTTTTGGGGGGTGTGATAAGTAGATATAACAAAACTTAACCAATGGAACCATTTTTAAGTATGCAGTTCAGGGGCATTAAGTGCATTCACATTGTTGTGCTGCCGTCACCCCCATTATTCACAGAGGGCTGCTTTGTTGTGTGGTGCTACAAGAAAGTGAGAAGCCTTCCTTCATAAAGATGGAAAGCAGTGTTGTCCTGCAGAACTTTCTGTGGTGATGGAAATGTTCTCTTTTGCCCTGTCCATTACAATAGCCACTAGGCACATTTGGCTGTTGAGCACTTGGAAAGTAATAGTAAGGACCTGAAATTTTAATTACATTTACTTTTAATTATTTTAAGTTTACATAGCCCCAGTAGACAAGGGTTAGTAAGTCTGTAATGATCCTGATGCTGCCCTGGCACCTTAGGGCTGTTGGAGGGTAGGGCTTTGATGCTGTGAAGAGTCAGGGCTGGCCACCGTGGTGGTAAACTGGGAAGGCATTGTCATAGAAATAATAATGATAATTCTAGTTGGTAGTGTTATGTAGCAATATTACTTCTATACTTCTGGTTAGCAGAGTAGGCTAAATGAGATTTTTGTGGGTGGCCTGAGAGCCTAATTACTTTATGTATAAAATTGTTTTTATGATAGCATCCTCATTTGTATTCTAAACCAGTTGACTTACCATCTTTGGACCTCGATCTTTTTAAAGAGGCTTGCCCTGTGTTTTAGACTTTGTCTCCCCAAAATGCCCTGCACGGAGGGTTACAGCACATTGTATTTATATAAGGCTCGATCCACGTTGACTCCTCCACTGGTGTGTCAGATGGTTTTGTCAGTGAAGATAGTTGGCTAGGTATTCTACGTACTGAATAATCACAGAACATTTTACTGCGCTGGCTGTGAACTGACATTTGACACATTTCCTTTTCTCCTTTGCTCAGTTCCAGTCAGATTGCTCATCCTCTCAGGACAGTAAATGCTACACATTCTCTCCTGGAATCCACAGCAGTTGACCTCCCTGTAAGCATACAAATCTTGAGAAAATGAGCCTTTCCTGTGGTTTTCATTTATTCATAATGGTATGTCCCCAGTAATGGTTGAGGTAGGCTGGTTCTGGGGATCACCAGTGGTCTGTTCATTGCCTGAATTATTTGGCTCTTCTTAATGATGCCATTACTCCTGCTTTATTGGTGTTTATTGCTGCAATTATTCATATGTGAAAGTAATTTTGCCCAGTACCTATTATATGAAGGGGAATTTATTACAGATTTCTTTTTTATGTAATTGTCTAGTCCTGATAGGATTCTCCAATTTTACTTTTTTGAGTGAGAGAAGCCACATCATGTCCTTGATCGTTGTTGTTATTTTACAGTCTAATTACATTACATAACCAAAAGACAAAAAAATAGACCCTCAATTTAATGAGTCTGGGTGAGCACAGAGGAGAAGAAATAGGACAAAGGGATTCAGTGGCTGTTATTTGGGACCTTGGGAGTGGGAGAACTTGGAAAGCTCCTGTAAGTTTTTATTCCGTTATACATCCCCATCTGTGAATTCCCCCAGTGCCACCCTAATCATTGATTGTCAAGGCTTCTGGTGTTTGTATAAAACTAAAAATTGTTCTACAAAGTTTGAAGGAAGGAATCCCCTTTGTGTATCTCTGGGAGGTGCTGAACAGGTTGGGGTCACTGCCTCTGTAAGCCTGGGAGGTGTTTGTGATCACCTCATTCAGGCACTAACATGTTTATGTACCAACAACGTTTTATCTCAACTTTTATATTGACAGGATTGTCTAGGTATTAAGGCACTTTCCTTCCTCAGCATCTTTACGCTTAGTGTTCTCTTTGCCTGCAGTTTCTCCCCCAACCCCCTCTGCTTCTCATGACTCTTTGGTATTCCTCAGTTCTCAGCTTAAGAATCACTTTTCAGAAAGGCTTTCCCTGATTGATCATCTTTATTAGGTCTCCCGTATAATTCTCTGTCATAGCATCTTGTTTGATTTTTTTCCCAGTATTTACCACACCTGTGGTTATTTAGCATGTCTTTATTTTATCTAAAGCTTCTCTTCTGATTGACCTTCAGGTTTATATATCTACCTGCCTATTAGACGTTTATACATTTATTTATTCTCGAATATTTATTGAATGCCATGGTGTGCCAGATGCTAAGAGGACAGACAGTCTGGCCTCTGCCCTGCCCTTGTAGGTTTATAGCTTCCACAGCACATAGTGGTAATCAAATACAATTGATCACCACTGTTTGTGGATTACGTATTTGTGAAGCGTGCTACTCACTAAAATAAGTTTGTAACTCCAAAATTAGTACTTGCAGGCATTTGCAGACATGCCACAGTGGCAAAAAATTTGAGTTGATACACACGTGCCCAGCTAAGGTTGAACAAGGCTCTGGCTTCTCGTGTTCGCTCTCATACTCTAAACAGGTGTTCTTTTCATGGTCTATTTTGTACCACCTTTTTTTGCACTTTTTTGGTGATGTTACTGTTTGAAATGCCCCGCTCGTGTAGTACTAAAGTGCCGTCTAGTGTTCTGAGTGCAGGAAGGCTGTGATGTGTCTTATGGAGAAAATATTTGACAGATGAACTTTGTTCAGGCATGAGATACAGTACAGTTGCCTGTGATTCCGGTGATCATCAGTGGTGTCCAGTATGTTGAATTAGGTATCTTTAAACAAAAACACATATGAAACAGTGTGTCAACCAAATGGTGAAAATTTTATGACCAGAGGCTCACAGGAACTTACCTGTATATTTCTTTCCTCTAGGAGTTCTTATTCACTAATGCGGTGTTATAGTGACTTTACAGAACAGAACTCTAAACAGAAGTAACAGAGCAGATAAGAATCAACTGTAAAAGATTGCTAATTTCTCCTTCAGCATTAGGTGATACTTTTCCTTTACCATATACTTTTTGTGGATGGTATTATAGAAGTAAAACCAGCGTCACAAAACCTGTTCATTTATTCATTCCAGAAATGTTTATTCAGTGGCAGGAGGTGCTCTGACTCTGGAATGTAGAATAGTAAACAGAACAAAGCCCCGCTCTCTGGGAACTTGGATGTGTGTATGATCTGTCAGTACTTAGATATCCGTTTCAATCATGTGTAATTCTAGAACAGTTTTAGATTTACAGGAAAGTTCCGAAGATAGTACAGAGAGTTCCCATGTACCCCATATCCGGGTTCCCCTATTATTAACATCGTCTGTTAGTATGGTATATTCATTACAGTTAATGAAGTGATGTTGATACCTTATTATTAAATAAAGTCCACACTTGAATCACATTTCCTTAGCTTTTACCAAATGTCCTTTTTCTGCCCGGGATCCCATCCAGGATACCACAGTACACTTAGTCGTCATGTCCTCTTAGACTTCTGTGGGCTGCGGCAGTTTTTCAGACTTTGTTTTTGACGACCTTGACAGTTTTAAGGAGTACCGATCCTGTAGAATGGAGAATGTCACTCGATTTGGGTTTCTCTGATGTTTTCCTTGTGCTTAGAAGGGGATATGGCTCCCTGGGAGGAAGACCACAGAGACGAAGCACCATTCTCATCCCATGACATCAGTGGTACACGCCATCAACGTGAATTACCACTATTGATGCCTGATCACTTGGCCGAGGGGTACTGTTTGTCAGGTTTTTACACTGCAAAGTACTCCCTCCGCCCCCGAAACTGCGCTTTTTGGGAGGAAGTCACTGTGTACAGCCTGCACCTAGGGGTGGGGAGCTATGCTCCAGATTCTTGAGGAGGCACCATTTATATAAGTTATTTGAAATTTTTCTATGCAGTAGATCAACCTGTTCTCTCATGTATTATTTATTTAGTCAGTGATTTATTTATATCATGTGGACTCATGGATATTTATTTTATACTTTGGTTCACAATCCAGTAGCATTTTATGTATCGTGTTCCTCCCGTTGTTGTACCTCTGGCTGTCGGGGGCTCTCAGAGTCGGCTCCCGCGCTCCTTGAGCATGCGCCCATCCGTTTGTTTTTGGGCATCTCCTTCACCCCCGGTTCTGTGGGGTCCTCAGGCATCTTGGTTTGAAAGTGTAAGTGATTTCCCTTCAATGATTTCATATAGAATTTAAAAAATAATATGTGTATAGATGAACCCAGGCTATGGAGTAGGTAAAAAACAATTTCAGTATTGATTGGTTTTATTTTTGTGATGATTTATACAGCTACTTCTCATAGGTGAAAATGTATAGGGAATATGAAATTTCTCAGAATAAGTGTTGTGTTTATGACCAGTTTTTATACTTCAGTTTGTTCAGATACAAATTCTACTTTGCAGTTCACAGTAGAGAAGTTTTACATTTCTCTGGTTTTCAGGGACATTTATGGCTGCCAGTAGCTGAACAGATATCATTATGCTGGAAGAGTTTCAGTGATTATATGTGCTGAGTGTTAAGATTGCTTAGTCTAAAAAAAGGACTCCACAATATTTGGCTTTTGGTTATAATTACCAGTATATTTGCCAGAAATTAAGTTTAACTTTTAGAAGCCTGGAATTCTTCATGTTTATCTTTAAATATTTCAGAGACTGTTATGAAGCTCACAGTAATTCCATTATATAGTATATGTTCAGCTTATTCTGAGCTAAAGCTGATGGAATAACATATAGCAAGTGATTGTACAACATAGGAAATGCTTATGATAACAGGATGTGAACAGCAATATTTAGATTTATTATTGCTATTTTTTAAAAAGAAAGTAAGTGACCCCAAGTACAAATAAAAAGCTGGAAGGAAAATACCAAAGTGCTAACAGTCAGTGACTGTTAGGTTGTATGACGTGACTTTTTCTGTTATTTTCCAGTTTAAAAAGTTGGCATGGTTTTCTTTTTTTAAAGCGAAAATGAGGGAAATTCTTTTAATTTAGGAAAAAGCATATTCTGCAACGACTGCTATTCACTGTTTGTTTGTTTGTTCCATTCTAGATGCTGAGAGTTAAAAGGCCTTTTAAAAAATTCCATAACTTAGTTTCTCTCTTCCAGTGACCTGGTGAGCCAGTTCTTATTTTTATAGCAACACTTTACAGTTTACAAAAATTTTAATATACCTTATTTTATTCTAAAAAAGTCTGTTATCAAATGGATTTTTACTTCACTTATACACACAAACGGATCAAGGTACAAAGGTTAACACTCAGTGTTGACGGATTGAAACCCTGGCTTGATTAATGCCTGCTCAGTGGGGCAGGCTTGGAGGCCGAGGGCCCCAAAGGCTGCAGGGCGAACCCTGGCCTTTGCCGTGGCTGCCGACAGACCACATTGTGAGGGACAGCCGCAGTTCCTCTCATAGGAGACTGATGGCCTAAATAGATCCCTTGGGGAGCCTCTTCAGATTAAAAACACCTAACTCTGGCTGGTGTGGCTCAGTGGATTGAGTGCCGGCCTATGAACCAAAGGTTCCTGATTGGATTCCCACTCAGAGCATATGCCTGGGTTGGGGGCCAGTTCCCCAGTAGGGGGCATGTAAGAGGCATCCACACATTGATGTTTCTCTCTCTCCCTCCTTCCCCCCTCTCTAAAAATTAATAAATAAAATCTTTAAAAAAACCCACATAGCATTATTTGGCTGTGTTGCTTTTTTTTTTTTAAGCAGTGAGGGGTAGGTATGAATGGAGGCTTGGAATTGGCATAATAGCTTTAGCAGCCTGACATCTCTGCATATCCTCAGGATGGGGCACAGATCGAGGATCATAGTGATAGATTTTATGGATTATATGTTCCAATCTTCACAAGATTTGCAAAGGTACCACAATTAAAGGCAGAAGCATTCAAGTCACTTTTCTTTTTGTTAATCCCTTCTTAAAAAAGTAAAGACCATACTCTTCTTTCTAATTTAACATTTAGAGATACATTCAAAAGGACTTTTTTTTGTTCTTAAGGCAGAGGAAAATTATTTTCTTTTTAATATGACCCTGTCCCTAATGGCCAGTACCCAGCCTCCTGATCTTTCTGTCCCTGGGAAATATATGCAAGAGAATAGGGATGGGAGTGGTCATATCCCTGGTTGCCTCCTGAGGGTTAGTCTGTTTTAACAGAAGGTTCTGATAAGTGGTGGGTTCACCACAGAATTTGGTAGCCCAGCCATGGAATTAGGATAGCAATGCCAGAAACTGAGGCCCCATTCTAGTAGTGTCATTTTATGGTGTCAGTGGGATTGGTTCCTCCAGCCCGTTGGGTGCCACTGTGCATGGTGTAAGCGTGCCCTGTGCCTTGACAAGCTAGTGTAGTTTTCAGTAGAATGTCCGTGAGTTTTTTACAGCTGGATTTATCAGGACACTAAATGGTAATCAAGAGCTGTGCAGAAACTCTCAGGCTCTTTTCTTTATAATGGCCCTCAAAATAGCCCTTACAAATCATTGCAAGAAAACTTGGCTGTCTGTTCACAAAACTGTTTCAAAATTGAGAAAAAGCTGTGTATCACATGTATAATTAAATAAACCGTTAAC
This sequence comes from Phyllostomus discolor, assembly GCF_004126475.2. NCBI lineage: Eukaryota > Metazoa > Chordata > Mammalia > Chiroptera > Phyllostomidae > Phyllostomus > Phyllostomus discolor. The sequence goes on from NC_040905.2 coordinate 196,832,732, forward strand.
ATTTGGTTATATTTGCTTTATCTTTATGCATATGTATATATCTGAAATTATGTATGTGTGCATATACACATCTCCTTACTGGACCATCTGAAACAAGTTGCAGACATGACACATCTGGGGTTTCTTTTTAAGTGCAATTTGTCTAAACAGCCCCTGTATTGCATTGCTGCTACTTCTTTCCCCTTTAGTCACCCTCTCCCCACATCAGCACCCCCTACCTGGGTAACTAAGACAGACAGTCTAGTACGAGTCCTTCCATATTTATTACACGCTCATTAATTACATGCATACATATATTCATATGTGCAGTTTTGTCATTGTTATAAAAAATGGAATCATGTGTACATTTTTCTGCATCTTGCTTTCCTTACTCAGACTTACCGTAGGGAACTCCTTTAAAGTCAGCTGATTTAACTATAATTAATTTCTTCTTTTTAATATCAACTGACAATGTATCTCACATACCATAAGTATACTCGTTAAACTGTACAATACAGTGCTGTTAGCATATTTATAGGTTTGCAACCTGATCACCCACAATCAATTCGAGAACATTTTCATCACCCTAAAAAGAAATCTGGTATTTATTAACATTTACCTCCAATTTCCCCCCAAAGCCACTCCCAGTCATTAGCAACCACTAATCTGCATTCTAGCTCCATAGATTTGTCTATTCTACTCATTTTACATGAATGGAATGTGTGGTCCTGTATCACTTGATTATTTTACTTAGATTTCCATCCATGTTGTAGCTTTTACTATGTTATCTGAGTATTTTATAATGATCAAGTATTAGAAAAAACAAAATACTTAAAATTTATGATAAAATGTTTTATTATAGTAACAATAGTTGATTTATGTGGAGCTTATATGGATGATTATTCTACTAGTCTATTTTATCTATGTTTGATACTAATAAAAAAGTAGGAAAATGACATTAGAATGTTTTCTGTGATCATATTATTGTAATATTTATGTATTAAAATTTTAAAATCACCCACCCAGCGTAGCTCAGTGGATTGAGCGCGGGCTGCAAACCAAAGTGTCACATGTTCGATTCCCAGTCAGGGAACATGCCTGGGTTGCAGGCCATGACCCCCAGCAACCGCACTTTGATGTTTCTCTCTCTCTCTCCCTCCATTCCCTCTCTAAAAATAAATAATTGAAATCTTTAAAAAAATTTTTTTTAAATTACATTTAAAGAAAAAAATGCCTTAAACATTCCAAAATTCTGAAAATATTTCCTAATCTTGTTGGTTTTTAATTCCAATTTTTAAAAAAAATTTTTTTAAAAATTTAAAAATTGTTTTCTAGGTAGACATGCAGATCATGTGGAAATAACGCTGGTTTTATAATTCTTTTCTAATATTTTTGTCTTCCATCTTGCCTGAATCACAAGCCAACAAAATCTGTAACAGCTTTGAATGCTTATGCTTAGTAGGCATCTTTATTTTTAGTGGCAGTCTCTTGTTCCAGTTTTAAGTTCTTATGATTTTTTTATAAATATCGTTTATTGTGTTAAGGATGTTTCCTTCTAATGTTAAAATAGTTAAGTAAAACAGAGCAGTCAAATCACAGAATTAAATAAAGACCAATTCTAAAATGTAGAACAAAAATGAAGGTACTACTTAAATTTAGACCCCAAAAACCCCTGTTACTTCTGTATGTATCCCAAATCGCTGTGTTCGAGTATGGTGAGAAAAACGGAGAGATGCTCCAGAGCCTGTGAGAGCTGAGACCCCAGGACGGCACTGGTGCATGCCCGAGTGAGTTTCACTGGGTAGGTCCTGGCCCTCCTGTGTGCTTGGAGGCAATAGCCCTTCAGAAGAAAGTACGCCAATTCACCCATAAAAGCAAGTGTGTTCTTCTTAAAACAGTTTGAAGGAATGTTCATTTTGTCAAAGGTCAAAATTATCGGATGGATTAGTTGTCTTGTGCATATACTCTTAATTGAATATACACAATGAATATGTGTATATTGTTCTTAATGAATATATTCTTAATGAATCTACTGATATTCATTACATTTTAAATTGAGCTAAGAATTTCCTAATATGACCAAGAGTAAAGGGCATGAATATGAAGATCTGCTGTTGAAAATATGAATATAGTCTTAATGACTATATTGATATTCATTAAATTTTAAACCAGGTTCAAAAATGCCCCAATGTGAAGAACGTAGCTCATGAATATGAATATAAACTTATGAAAATGTTCATGAATATATTGATATTCATTAATTTAAAACTGCATTAAAATGTTTTCCCTGTAGGGCAAAGAAGAATATATTCATGAATATATTCATAAGGAGGATATATTCATGAATATAATCATCATAAAGAATATATTCATATTTATTGAATATATTCATAAGAAAACTTAAACCACTCTACAACTCTTTGCTTTTAAATAGTTCTTAAAATGCTGCTATGAAGCAAATGCTAAAATTTTATTGAAATCTTCAAGGAGTAAAAAAAGTATAACTTTAGTGTATTCAGTGAATTGAGTCAATTTACGAGTTGGCTGCTAGTGAATAATTTTTGGCAAATTAATTTAGAGCCCTCTCTCTCAATATGATATGAACCATTATTTATTGCAGCATCTATTCTGGGAAAACCATGACAAGAAAGAGAGGATATTGAAAACATCTGGGCTATCTGAATACTCAGAGAAGATCAGTTAATGACACTAAGAACATGATAGTACCGGTTAGACATAATGACACTGCACCACACCCAAGAAGCAGAGTACTCAGATACGTGGGACTAGTAAGTCAGTGAATGCAGCCAGACATTGTTACTTCAGGTTCCTGGTCATCTCCCTTGGGTTTATGTTCAAAAGGCTGTATAGCACAGGTGGCGAACACAAGGCCCGTGGGCCGAATCTGGCTCTCCACCTTGTTTTATCCGGCCCGGCACCTTGTTTCTACCCGGTGGCAGCACTGAGCTGTTGCTTAACTGTTAAGGAGTAGTTATATTTATACAGCCCTAAAGTTACATTCCGGCCCTTTGAAGGCAACTGTGAGGCTGATGTGGCCCCTGGTGAAAATGAGTTTGACACTCCTGCTGTACAGTATAGTGAAAGAGTGGTTTCTGAGATTGGACGACTTACATTTGGAAATCAGACTTCATTTACTGACTCTGTACCTTGAGTCTTCTTTAAAAAATTCAGATATAATTTACATACGATAAAATGGACATGTCTTTAAAGTGTGTAGATTGACAAATTCTTACAGCCAACAACTAAAATGTAGAATACTCATCACTCTAGACACTTTCCTTATGCCCCTTCCTAGCCAGTACTTACCCTCTAGAGATTGCTTTGTTGCTTCTTGAAATTCATATACATAAAATATACAGCAAATATTCTGATGTGTCTGGCTGTGTTCACTGAGCGTAATATTTCTGCAGTTTATTCACTATAATTGTGTATCAGAATTTTTTTATTGGTGTACATTGTGTGACTATTCAATAAATTTTTAATCCATTCTCTTGATTTTAGTTCAGTTCCACTTTAGCACTGCTAGGAAATGAGACTGCTATTTATATTTTTGTGCTTTTTGTGGACACATATACTCATTTCTCAAAGTCTTTTTTGATAAAAAGATGATCAATTATAGTGTATTGCATGCCTACTAGGTATTAAGCAGCACATCTGCTCTGCTTTGAGACAAATACACTGATTAAAAGAAGTTTCAGCAATAAAATACAAAATAACTAAATATTAGAATATAACTGAAAAGACTATCATTTAATATTTGTTAACAGATTTTAGTTTAGATATGGTCGAAGAAGCTGGAGGGGGTCAGTTCAGAATAGGCTTTCCAGGCGGGAAAGGGGCCTGGGTCCGTCTCCTTGGTGACGTGTTCCATGCTACGTCAGGTGTTTTCCGTACCCCTTGCCTGGCATTCAGCAACATTGGCAAGCAGGTGCCACCTATTTTAGATTGTAAACGCATCTGAGGTGTACCTGCGAGGCACATCTCTGTCTTTTGTTATAGAATAAGGTGTTTTCAAACTTGGAGCTAATGATACTCTGAAGATTACTATTTTCTTTTTTGAATCAGTAGTATTTTGGGGCTGAGGAGGTTAGCCCACCTATCATCTGCAAAATGATAGAGCTTAACTTAAAATGAAGGGAATCTGGGAATCGCATGGCTGGCTTTGTGAGTGTAGTACCTCATTTTCGTGTTTTGATAGTTCAGAAAGTAATGCTTATGTTTTGGTAGCTCAGAAAGGAATGTTCAGGCTTCAGTTTGCTACCCTAAGATCTTGTAAATAAACATTTACGGTCTGAGTTCACCTTAAGCAGATTGGAGTTTGGTACAGCTTGAACCCTGCTCACCCTAGAGGCTTCCTGCCAGCAACAACCCAAATTTCTCAGCCCATTTATAAAAATAAAATTTTTAAAAATCACAGGCACATCTTTTGGAAAAAATACTATTAAAATTTCTTAGCATTCTGTGGGTACTCAGAAATAACTGTTACCCCTTATGTTCATAGCAGAATCACTTGCAATAGCCAATATTTGAAAGCAGCCCAAGTGTCCATCAGTAGATAGATGAGTAGATAAAAAGCTGTGGTACATTTAGACAGTGCAGTACTACTCGACTTTAAAAAAGAAGGAAATCTTACCCTTTGTAACAGCATGGATGGACCTGGAGAGTATTATGCTAAGTGAAATGAGCCAGTCAGAGAAAGACAAATACCATATGATTTCACTTATATGTGGAATCTAATGAACAAATAAGCTAACAAACAAAATAGAAACAGACTCACAGATAAACAGAATAGACGGGCAGCTGTCAGAAGCGATGGGGTTGGGGCTAGGTGAAAAAAAGTGAAGGGGCTAAGAAGCAAAAAACAATAACTCATAGACACAGACAACAGTATGGTAATCACCAGAGCAAAAAAGGGGGGTGGGGGAGGGGGAAGGGAGAATTAGTGGAGACGGAAGGAGACTTGACTTTGGGTGGCAACCACACAATACAGCGTACAAATGGTGTATTGTAGAATTGTGCACCTGAAGCCTACATAATTTTATTAACCAGTATCACCACGATAAATTTTATAAAGATTTTAAAAAAGAGATAACCATCTATTAATACTTAACATACAAATATGAGTAAACAATTAACAATTAAATGTAAATGCGTGTTGAGTACACCAGATCTTGGGAACCTCTTGGTTATATTGATGTTTCGCATGTGATACTAATTTTTCTGATGTTTGTGCGAAGAATTCTGTAAAATGCTTCACTCCTCTGTTAAGTTTAAATCCACCACTAAACTTTGAATTTAGTACCCATTTCTGATTTATAGTTACTATGCTACAACAAAGATGCCTAATCTTTTTTAGTGCATACATATGTGAAATATCTATCATGGAAATACCTTGTTATAGACGATTGTTGTAATGTTTGTAAGAAGTTCCAGCTGAAATACCAAGTCATTGTAATATAGATTTTCTTACAGTATTTACATTTCCCCAACGATGTTTGTGTTGCTATTTTGTCCATTAACTAGTTAAAGGTGGTAGGTGTGAACCCTTGTCTGTGTCTCTGTTGTCTTAATAAAGATGTTTTCTTCTCTGTGTACCCAATTTTTGTGCACTAAAATCTCCCTTCCCACATTTCTATAGTACAATATTCATTTCTTAGTCCTTCTTTTAATCGTCCGCCTTCTTTACTATAAAGTGGAGGAAGTGTTTAGCGATTTGAAAGGTTTTTAAATTTTTCTATATGACTAGGCTTGAAGTGAATGTTAGTTGGATCTGAGAGAATCCTCAGAGGCCACCATTCAGTCCCTCTATTTTATTGATCAAGAACCTGAAGTTCTAGTTATTTCCTCAGTATAACTCATGCCACAGTTTTATAATAGCTTGTTTAACCATAGTCATTTCTAGATAGACTTTAAATTCAGTGGGAATAGGGATCACATCTATCTTATTTAATGCTTCATCTCTGGCATTGAGTGCAGTGCTTGGAAGAGAATACAGCAGGTTGTATAATGTTTCATACTGATGAAATGTTGTAGGAGCTTCACACTTGCTTACATCAATTAGCCTAAAGTGGACTTGGTTTCATTATATGTCGTTTTGCTTCAACTCCCAGAACCTATTAATGACATTGAGTGAGGACTTATTGTAGATGTTCAGTTATTGGTGTGGAATAAAAAATATCAATCAGTCAATCACAATGGACGAAGGGGCTTACAGCCTACATCTGCTGAATCCCAGTTTAGCATATTTAAGGTCGGACACACACTGCAACACTCTAGAGAGTCAAGGTTTATGGAAATGATTCATTTTCTTAAGTGCATGCCAAACTCTACAACGGATACATTTCCACACACTAGCTTCCTGCCCCCCTGCCACACACACACACATACACACTGGCTTTCAACATACAGAGGCAGATAGATATACAGGATATCAATTGACCAAAGAAACACCAGAGGATATGCAGCCTCATTCTTGCCAGGATAATATGTAAGTTCTTGCTGGTAATATAAACTCATGAATTGCATAGGTGGATGTAACTATGACAGATACCGGTTTCAGTCCCCTGATTTCTCCATCCCAGTAAAGTTCAGGCTCTTCAGCTCGGCCTCTGTAACTCTCCATGCCATCCCATCCTATTTTTCGTAACTCGTATCTGGCTCCTTTCCCTAACCTACTCTGTTTTCAAGCAAATGAGAGTTTTGCTGTTCTCTGTACACCCGGAACTTCCCACCTTCTTGCCTTTTCTTAACACTGTTTTCTCTCTATAAATGCCCACATTATTTCTGTATCTCCTGATTCTATTCATTCAGTCAGTCCACAAGTATTTAAAGCCTCATTATGTGCCAGGTCCTGGGCTAGAAGCTGAGAGTATAATGATTACTAAAATCATAAGCCTTATGTTCGAGGAGTTAACACTTGAGTAGAGATGGACATTGCAGTAGGGTATACCACAGGGTCCCAGGGGAGCAATTGGAGAGGCACCTAACCAAGCCTTTTGGTGGGTGGGAAGGGGAGTAGAGGTTGAAGAGATGTCTCTGTCAGTGGTCCTCAAACCGAGGTGGAATAGAGGAAAGCATTTGATGATACATGGAGATGTTTTCTGTTGTTACAACTTGAGAGAGGAGAGTGGGCTCCTGGCATCTAGTGGGTAGAGGCCAGGGATGCTATAAGATATTCTATGCACAGGACAGCCCCTCACAACAAAGAATTACCCAGCTCACTAGGTAACTAGTGTCTAGGGTTGAGAAGCCTAGCCCTAAATTAACTTGGAAAGATTGAGTAGGAAGGTGTGTAGTTAGGGGGAAAAAGGCAGTATTTGTAAAGATCTGGAGTTAAAATACTGCAGTTTGGGGACCTAGAATGAGTTTAGCTTCTGAATGGGAGGGAATTAGGTTTGAGAGGTACGCCTCAAAGGCAGAGTCCAGATCCAGGACTTAAAAGCCATGTGGAGAAGTTGGGATGTCTTTTCTTGGTCTATTTGGAGCCTTGATGGAGAGTGATATTACTCTGGGCAAAACCTAAAATCCACTCTAATGTAAATCCACTGATAAGTAAACAGTTGATATACTCTGGTGCTTTGTAACTAGTAACAATCTGAGTTTCATCTGTAGACACCCATGGTAGAGTGGTGTCGCTGAGAACAAACATTCTAGCAAGTGTGAACTTTTGGTTACCCACGTACTGAGGATCGTTGGTAAGGCTCTATAAGGGAGATCCTGTTAGCTGAGGATAAATGGCACTGGAAGCACATTTAAAGGGAAGCCACTGAAAAACGTAGGGACAATTTTATAGGAGCTAGTGAGGAGACGTGATGGGGGCTTAGTGTTGGAGTGTCCCAAGACCACTCCCATGCTCGATGATTCGCTAGAATGACTCACAGAACTCAGAAAGCTGTTGTACTCATGGTTACAGTTCATTACAGTGCAAGAATGCAGATTAAAGTCAGCAAAGGGAAAAGACAAGTGGGTGAAGTCCAAGAGAAAGCAGGCATAAGATTCCTGGTGTGCCCTCCCGGTGGAGTCGTTAAGTCCCAGCAGCAATGTACGATAGTATCGCCAACCAGGAAAGGTCACCTCCAAGTTACTCAGCCTGCAACCACCTAGAGGTCAAACCGATAGCCTGTGGCCTTAGTGCTCAGGCATAGAAAAACATTCTTATAGCCAAGGTACTGCGTGAGTTTAGAGGTAATCTCCCAGAAACTTGGTCAAAGGCTAGTCCTCCTTCCTTTGAATGTGCAGGGTTTGAGCAACCCTAGCCTGCTGAATTAACCCTTTACTGCACAGGTCTTTTTTCCCCCTTAAGGTTGTAAGGAAATTACGTATTATTTCTGCTTTACTATGAAGGCTTTTTGTTTTGGTGGTGGTTAATAGACATAACATAAAACTTGGTATTTAATCATTTTAAGTGCACGGCTCAGCAGCATCAAGTACATTTATATTGCACGTGGCTGTGCAACCATCACCACTGTCCATCTCTAGAATTTTTTCATCATCCCAAATTGAAAATTTAATGTACCCATTAAACAGTAACTACCCATTTCATTCTCCCCAAGACCCAAGTTACCACTATTCAATGTTCTGTCTCTTTGCATTTGACTTTTCCGTGTAACTGATGGTAAGTGAAATCACACATTTGTCCTTTTGTGCCTGGCTTACGTAACATAATGTCTTCAAGGTTCACCCATGTTGTGGCATGCGTCACAATCTCATTCCTTTCTAACCCTGATGCTGCACGAACGAGTTTCAACTCCAAAAATAAACCAGGAATTATTCATAGTCTTTTAAAAATCTTGTATGTAGCAGTGTTTATATAATTGAAGGTCATGCTAATTCTTAGAAGAAATAAGAAGTGGCTTAGGTGGTCATTTGGGGGATATAGTTTTCCTGACAAAATTATTTAAGAGCATAATGCCATATATCCATCAATTTGATTTCACGTAGCCAGCTTAGGAAGAGGGTATTATTGCACAAATATTCCTTGGCATTTTCAGTCTTCTGAAGGGCCTCTCTTTGTTCTTGGAAATTTGATTTGTTCTTTTTGAAGTATCTGTTGTATCATCTTTGTGAATTCTCCACATTTGTTAACTAGTCTAACTCTGCCAAACATGAACTTGTTAAAATGGCTTTACACATGATTAAAGTAGTTCTCTAGCATTTTTCAGCAACTTCTTTGGAAATGCTTTTAGTTTCAGTTTACATTCATCCTGCTTTTATGTGCTCAGGTGTTTGCAGCATCCAAAAGTGAGAATGAGTGACAGAAACAGGTTCCCAGAACTAGACCTGGTGTTGGGTGAGAGGGAGTTTGAGTGGAGACTGGTCAGCTTGTTGGGGAATGTGTTTGAGTATGACAGCTTTTTCTTCTCTCCACAACCTCATGACTATAGGGTCATGGTTAATGAGCATCTGCATAATGAAGACTTCTGTACTTTATTTGTGGGAGAAGTGTACATTTGCTCAATAATCTGTTAGAGGATTTAGCTCACTCACTCATTTAGGGGCAGGACCGAGTGAATGTCCCTCACAATATTCCTGGAATGTGCTTCTTTAAGTTGTCATACTTTAAATTTTCAAATAGTTTGGCAGATTGACAAAGGATTAAAGATCTTTGGTTTTAAGCCTTTATAGTTCCCTTGTTTCTAATGCCTGTGTTTTCACCATGTTCAAAGTAATTCAGTCCGTCCTTAGTGTTTATAGATGTAGTGTACATGCAAGTGTAAAGATAGATGCCAGCCCATAGGAGCCAGGCTGCGGTCAGGCAAGGTCATTACAAGAGGTAATCGCTTTCAGTATGAGAGTTTTAAAAATCAGAAATTGATGGATTCCCGCCCCCCCCCCCGCCCCATGTCCTCATAAAACAGTGGTGGTTAATGTTCAAATATCTCACAATACAGAGATGATTACCAAGAAATTATCAACATGGGTGAGTTGGTGATGCTAATTTAGAAATAAGGAAAATTCCCTTCCTTAGTCAATACTCTGGGGGTTGTGGCGCGAGGGCTGCAGTTCTGAAAGCAAGAGGGGGAGGAGCCTGCGTGCCGTGTCTTCGGAGCCGTGCAGCACTTCATCCTTTGCTGATGGGGCGTGGGCTCAGGAGCATCACCTGAGAGGTAGTATAAAGTAGTGGTGAGTAGCCCTGACTCAGGTGGACTATGCAGATTTGAATCCTGACTCTTAATTTACTAGGTTTGTGACATTGGGCATGTTTCTTAAACTGTCTGACTCGGTTTTCTCATCTGTGAAAGAGAGATAACAACAGTACCTCCTCATAAAGGTCAATCAGTACATTAATATATCTGATGTGTTTAGAGTAGAGCCTGGCGTATGGTAAGTGCTAAGTCAGTATGTATTATTATCTTAATTGTTAACTTTAATTCTCAGAGGAGCTTTCGCCGACATTTCTAAATAGGTCAGGTCTCTGCTTTATAAGATCTAATGGCACCACCTATCACAGTAATGATAATAAGTACCATTCACTAGATTTACTTATTTGATTACCGAGTTAATGACACTTTAAAAAAGACTAAGAACCATGTTTGTTTTTGTACTACAATGGTCACAGGGCCTGAGAAGTGTTTAAGAAATATCTATTGAATGACTAAATATCTTTACAATTATAAAATAATTCAGCAATAAGATGTTATTTCACCTCTAATGTTAGCAAAGATTTAAAAAAATACTGTCATACGTAGGCAGAGAGGTGAGGAAATAGACACTCCATCCTACAGTTGGGCGCTGTCGGTAATAGACCCTCCCCTGAAGGCAGTTTGGCCAAGAGAATTAACGAAGTCTCTGCTTTTGATTCTGTGTCTCTAAGCATTTATCAAAATCACATCCAGGTGTACTAAGAGGTTAATATAAAAATATGTTCATTGTAGGACGTATATTAGTGAATAATTGGAATCAAACTAAGCAAAACATCTTCAAGTAAAGTCTTGGTTAAGTATAATATATTCAACAGTAAAAATTTTTAGAGCTATAGTTCTCAAATGATTCTTATATTGGCTGCAAGATAGTCACCAAACATTAGATGAAAACAGATTTCCAAGTTTAACCTTTTGGGAAAGCTAATCAGAAACTCTAGATTTGATCTGAGAGAGTCTCTGTTTTCTAACGAGAACCCTAGATGATTTCAGTGCACAGCCTGATTTGGGAGCCACTGCTCTGGTGGCTCTCAGGTTATGCTTTGACTCTCAGTCACCTGAGCCACAAGTTCTACTTATTTCTTTTTTATTTTTAATAATATTTTATTGATTATGCTATTATGGTTGTCCTGATTTTTCCTTCTTTGCCCCCCTCCACCCAGTGCCCCGCACTCCCTCAGGCAATGCCCCCACCACTGTTCATGTCCCTGAGCCATGCATGTAAGGTCTTTAGGTACTCCATATCCTATACTGTACCTTACATCCCCATGGCTATTCTGTAACTATGCCTGTTTGTACTTCTTAATCCCCTCACCTCTTCACCCATTCTCTCCTTCACCCCTCCCGTCTGGCAACCTTATAGTAACTAGTTTCTTTTGTCTTTAAAGAGGCTCTCTTTATCTTTAACCTTTGGTCTTTTAATAATGATGTGTCTTGGAGTGGGCCTCTTTGCATCCATCATAATGGGTACTTTCTGTACTTCCTGGACTTGGATGTCTATTTCCTTCACCAAATTAGAGGAAGTTTTCTTTCACTGTTTTTTTCAGGTAGATTTCCAGTTTCTTATTCTTGCTCTTCTCCGTCTGGTATCCCTGTGAGGCAAATGTTGGACCTCTTACAGTTATCCCAGAGACTGTTTATACTATCCTCATTTTTTTAAATTCTTTTTTCTTCTTTTGTTCTGTGTGGTTATTTTGTGCTTCCTTATGTTCCCAATCATTGATTTGATTGACTTGGTCCATTCTACTGTTGGTTCCCTGTAAATTATTCTTTATTTCAGTTGGTGTATCCTTCTTTTCTTTTTTATGCTGTGGAGGTCCTCACTAAGTTCCTTCAACATCCTTATAACCAGTGTTTTGAACTCTGCTTGTGATAAATTGCTTATCTCCATTTCATTTCAGTTCTTTTTCTGGAGTTTTGATCTGTTCTTTCATTTGGGTCATGTTTCTTTGTCTCCTCGTTTTGTCAGTCTCCCTGTGTTTGTGTCTATATATTCGGGAGAGCTGCCTGACTCTATGTCTTGGTAGTGTGGCCTGTTGTAGTTGGTGTCCTGTAGGGTCCAGTGGCACAGCCTCCCCTATCACCCAAGCAGGGTACTCAAGGTGTACCCTTCATGTGGGCTGAGTACATCCTCCTCTTGTAGTTGAGCCTTAGTTGCTGTTGGCAGATCATTTGGAGGGATTTACGCAGGCCAGTCAGCTGCAAGGATTGGCTGTGACCACTAATCTCTGCCCTCCGTGGAGAATCAGCTGTGCAGGGGCAGGGTGGTGGTACTCCAATGTGGTCTATAGCCATGCACTGTGTGCGCAGGCCCTGGTGTTTCCCAAGAGGTTCAGGCCAAGATCAGCCCTGACCTGTCTTTTGCCCTGGGCACCCAGCCTGAGCTGTAAAGCAATCTGAGGTAGCTGCTACTTGTGCTGGGCTTGGAGTCCCAGGTGAAGTGGAACTGTGGCTCTAAGGCTCAGTGAAGCAAGCTGTTGCTTGTTTGATAGGATTTAGGAGTCAAGACCAGCCATTCTTATGGAAATGCAGCTTGGGTGGGTCTGTAAATTTGGTAGGATAGAGTCTCTGTGGATCTCCAGGGTGGGTCACACAGTGTTAGCCAGGTTGACGGAATCTCAGATATGGCACCAGCCTAGGGGCTCTGTGGGAGGAGGGCTCAGCAAAGGGACAATGACCACTGGCTCACCCCGATGCCAGGCACTTCAGTCTCTCCCTATATACCACTGGTTCCCTTCAAGCTGCCACCCCAGTGCTAGAGCTCAGAGGGTGAATAGGTGGATCCGTGTGGGGGTTCCCCCAGAGGAACTGCTTAGCACTCCAGAAGCCTCCTCTACCAACTCAGTCCCTGCTGGGTTTTGCAGCCAGAAGTAGTGGGGACTTAACTTCCTGGCACTGCAATTCTGGGCTGGGGGACCTGGTGTGGGTCTGGGACTCCTCGCTCCTGAGATACCCCTCTTGAAACTTTATCCACATGGGTGTGGAGCCAGCCTGTTTAGTGTCCACGCCCCTCCTACCAGTCTGGATGGATGTGAGTTCTTCAGCTCCGTAGTCAGACTTCCATGCAACTCGATTTCTAATGTTCCTGAATGATGATTGTTTTATATTTTAGTTGTGATTTTGAAGTGGTTGTGCAAAGAGGGGAGCTGTGTTTGCCTACATCACCATCTCCTCTACTCATCTCCTAAAGCCAGGTGGAATGCCAACTATATTAAAATATGTAGGGACCCTAGAAAAAAAAGAATGAAGACTTCCGAAGATCCCCCATCCCACCCCCCAGAACAATCTGGAAGAAAGGAAGGGGATGGGATCAGGTTATCCAGAAAGAAAATTGGTGCTGAGCACCCTAACACAAGCCAAGGAAAAGTCTTCTTCCACCCACTAGAAAAATTAATGGATGAGTTTCCCCAAAAAGAACAAGAGTCTCCTAAAAATTGGAGCAGCAAGGCTTGGTTTTGGAGGTGATAGTTACCTACACTAGAGCTCACAGCCAGGCAGCATTTTGAAGGAATATCCTTCAGTGTGACAACATGGATGGAACTAGAGGATATTATCCTCAGTGATGTAAGTCAGACAGAGAAAGACAAATGCCATATGATCTCACTTACATGTGGAATCTTAAAGAACAAGAAAAGAACAAATGAGCAAACACAACAAACCAGACTCAGAAGCAAAGACCAAAAAGATGGGGTGGGGAAAGGAGTGAAAAGGGTGAAAGGGAGTATAGTTGAGAATATTGTGATAAATGTACATGGTGACAGGTGATTACTAGTACGAGGGGGTGATCACACTCTAAGGTATAAAAATGTCAAATCACTATTGTACACATGAACCTAATGTAATTAGTATAATATTGTATAGCACCTATACTTATTTTAAGAAAAGAGTTGATGATCTTATTTATAGTTTTAGTCACCATAGATGTTTCTGGGATCCCATGAGCACAGGCGAGGCAAGTGAGAGGTTAAGGAACAACCAAGACCGAGGCGTTGTACCACACAGAGCGGGTGGTCGTGCTGTTCACCCTCTGACTTCACTTGCTACCCCTTGGGAGCCAGATGAAGTTCAGAATACTCAGTGATGTGTCTTCTTCTTTGAGTAGACCCAGGCAGCCTAAAAGTTGAAGCCACTGTGCTTTCATGGGAGGCCCAGCTCTTGGTCTCTCCTGAAAACCCTCTGCACCCAGGGCAACGTCTGCTGCCTTCAAAGCCAAGTAGCTCCCAGCCGAGTTCCTTAGAGTGGCACTGGGCATAGTTTCGAGCAGTTTACCACCTAGTATACACACATGCACGAATTCACATATTTAATTCACGGGCCTATAGCTTTACTCTCTAATTTTGTTGTTGATTGGATATAATACATCCCTCTCCACTTAGACTTCTTGAATGAGCTAGGCAAAAAATGTAGCAGGCTTTCTGGGTCATTTTTTAGTAATGTATAACTGCAATTAAAGATGATACATACTTGTTGAAGGATTTTTAGCCAGTGAATATTTCCCGTGGATTTTAACCCCTGCCCCTTCTCTTGGCATCTGCTCTAGTCAGGTTGGGTAGGAGGTAGTCAGACCTGGGAGACACACAAGGTTGAGCTGACAGGTGGACAGAACAGGTGGGTAGCATATTTCAAATCAAAGAATTCATGAGAACTCAGTTGAGTTTGTTCACGTGGCAAGTAATGATTCAATATTTGTTCAGTATTAATTGAATGCCTTCTGTGTTATCAGCCTCAGTAGTGCTGGAGGCACAGTACTGGGTAAGGTTTCTGCCCTTCCAAAGTCTATATTTACTGCTCACAGAAGGATTGCAGAGCAAGAAGTTGCCTTGCACACAACCACTTAGCGTCAGAGCAGTGTATTTTTGTCAAGATCCCCAAATCTTAAAAAAAAAAAAAAAACATTTAGAAATCTAATTCTGGGATTTGGGCCTCAGCAATAGGGAAAATGGTAGTGCCATTTACTAAGATATTAATTAGGGAAACATTTGGGAATATGTATCTGCTAATGAGATTCACAGAGGTGGATGAAAGCCTCATCTAGCAAGACAGTACCATGAGAGGACTTCCAGGACCACTGGCAAACTTAGCTTTAAAGGTCAGAAAGAGCCAGTGACAGAAATGGATTAAGTAGCGGTGGGGATGCAAAGTGGGTCAGCACTCAGAAGTCTACAAGTTCAACTTGCAATGTGAAAAAGAAAAAAGATCAAATTACAGTTGATTAAAACGTGTGATAAAGTTCAACATTCCTTGTAATGAAGAAACAACAAAAGTTTTAACAATGTTAAAACTTTTATTGGGAACAAATGTCTAATGTCATGCTTAATTAGTGGAACATTGAAAGCCTTGCCACAGAAGTTAGGAATTAGAGTACAATTTTGAAAAATAGGGATAATGAGGAGGGATCTGCCTTCCTAGATATAAAACCATATTCAGCTGTAGAAATTTTAAGTGATGCATTAATTGTAAGACAGGTAAATAGATCAAGGATTCAGAATGTGTTTTTACAAAGGGGCCATACATAATATTCAATGAAAACCATATCAATTTTTTAATTCCTTTACGTTTCTCAGGAAAATGGTTTCTTTCCTTCCGTGATGTTTTCTAAAATGAATGCTGTGACCCTGAGTTGGAGGGCTTACTTCTATTACCAGTGTCCCTTTTATTTCTAAAGCATTTCACTTCATGAACAAAACTAGGTTACATTCCCAGCACCTGTCACAGACTCATCACCGCATCTGGAGCACTGGTACCACTTTCATTACTCACCACCCTCGTTCAGAATGGAGGGACTATTGATATGATCTATACAGTAGCTTCAGAATCTTACTCCCACGAGCAAATACTTCACAATGATAAGAAACACCCGTCTTCCTTTCCTGAGAACTAGTAAAGATGTAAAATTTAAATTGCATATTATGCAACTGTGTCCATATATGTTATATAATTGTATCCATACTTATTACCATATTTAAAATGATAACGAGTAAAGAAAATACAACTCCGTCTGAATGTTTCATCTTTTTTCTACGAGCTTTAGAAGTGTAGCAGTAATCAGAATCTTTGTGAAGCCTAATCATTTGTGGAAACTGGAGGCCAGAGATGAGTTCTCAGAATTGAACCAGCCCTGCACATTCCTGTGTGTAGAAATGTGGAGGGTATATTGGAGTCAAAGGTGACTCGCAGGATTTGGATTTCAGAAGCTGAGGAGATGGTAATGCATTGATTGAGATATTAATTTGGATCCTGATTGTCAGGATATATCCCTGATAACCAGATCCACAGGGGTGGTTGAGGGACAGCAATCTAGTGAGACAGAACATGAGCAGAGTGCCAGACCACTGACAAAATTCTGCATTAAAGGTCAAAAAGAGGGTGATGAGCCCCAGCCAGGAAAACTGGGAAAAAGCAGAGCAGGGAGGGTGGTATGGTGGAAGCTAAGGAAAGAGAGGCTTTCACGTAAGGCAGAAAGCTCTTTTAGCCGCTGAGAAGCCGGAGGACGAGAACCAAGGAATGTCCATTGAAGTTCCTGACGTGGAGGCTACTAGTGACCTTGACCAGAGCAGTTCCAGTGGAGAGTAGAGTGGCATGCGTGTTTCCACACGATTCTCTTCCGTTGGGAACTGCAGCCTGCCTTTAGTTCACTTACCAACGTGGGACTGTATTTTCAGCATCTAGGGCAGGTTCTGCATCATCAGACTCTGCTACTCTCTTAAGTCTTAGAAAATTCCATCAAGAGAATGAGGCTATGTAAATTTAAAGGCAGCCAAAAATGTTAACACCACTTACTTTGAGATAGGATTTTCTTTTTTTCTGTTTACTGCCCTTCTTTGAGTGGGCTGTAAGGCACAAATCATCATGTGAAATCATGCTCATTGGTGGGGAAACCGCTTTAAAATGTGATCAAATAATTCTGCTGGTAAACACCTATAGAACAATTTGACTGAATGGAATGCCACCACCAAAGAGATGGTGAGCTGCATTTTTTAGGAAAGGGCAGGTGAACTATGGTAGGGTGGTCAGGGCGAGAAGTACTTCAGATCCTTGCATCTGTTATCCCGACCCACTGAGCGGGTGCTGGGATACTACAGAATATGGCTGAGGGTAGGTGTATAATGGGGGGAATTCCAGAACCTTTCTTAGATTCTTTGCTTGTGCTTATCCTTATGCCTAGAAGTCTCTTCTCCCCTTTGGCCCCATCCCTTTTCCTTTTCATCTAACCAACCCTTTCTACTAACCCTTCAGCTCCTAGCTTAAATATCACCTTCTCAGAGAAGATTTCTCTGATCCCCCAGAAGAGAACAGTTCTCCCTGGTTTTATGCTCTCTTAGCACTCAGTACATTGCTTTTGCAAAATTCCTATCAGAATTGCAACAGAATTATTTCGTATATAATTATCGTTTGCCCCTGTCATCCTGCCATGGTGAATTCCACGTAGGCACAGACGTGACTGTCTCGTTCACGGCAGTTTTCCTAGTGCCTAGCAACTCGGTGTCATTCTGTATTTGAATGAAGCGATGCCACTGAAAAGCATGGCCATAGGATGGATTTCTGTTAAAAGAAACTCTGGGACTGAAGTTCTAAGGTGACTACAGAATAGATTGTATAGCTGGTGTAAGGGCCTGTTTGCATGACTCCCAGGGGTGTCTGGGTAATTGGCTACAGCATGAACAAGTTTCCCAGCAAATTGGAAGTAGAGTGGTGGCACTTTAGGGGACTGTGGACACGGATGTGAGCAGAGATACAAAGGCAGCGGGATGCTGAAGTTACGCAATACTAGGGTATGAGGAGATTTTTTAGATGATCCCTAATGCTAGGGTATAAGGAGATTATTTAGATGATTCCTAATATGTTTATATTAATTGCATTTTTATTGTAATCAAGTAAAGACAAATATTTTGACACAGAATTTCACACTTTTGGTCTACAGCCAGCCTGTGCCCCCATCCCAGCAGGATCCTGCCCACTAGTGGCTCTCCCAATCTGCTCTTCCTTCTCTGCTGAAAACGTCTTCCCTACTTCCCAAATTTAGCCCCCATCCCCCTTCTTGGACTCCTGGTTGTGTTGTTTGCTTTCTGGTGCCCAGCAGAGGACTGACGGATTGGCTTCCCTTCTTGCACCTCTGTCCTAGAACGGATCTGAGCCTTGGTTGACTCTGCCTGCCTCTAGCAAGGAAATTGTTGATGGCAGAGGGGAAGTTCTTAGTGCGTCACCTTGGTTAATAAAAAATACACGTATTTTATTATTAAGGAATTGACTGAATTTCTCTCTTTGTGACTTTGGAACTATAATGTATCATGAAGAGGCTCACTTTTTTACCAGTTAACTAACTTATTCTCGCTCTCGCTCTCATCATGCAGGTACTAATAAAGGAAAGTAATAAGAATTTTCTCAGCTCTCACAACCATACTTTTTGCTGTATTTTCCAGTGCCTATCCATATGCAGTGATACTGGCTGGATTCAGTTTTGAAGTGCACTTCTTTTTTATGCTACGCGATGATCATAGTTCAAGGAAATGGAAGTGATTGAGATACGGGAATATCTCGGGTAATAACGGCTTTTTATTTGGATTGTTTCCCTTTAGGAAAGACACTGCTGATCCTGTAACATGGAGGACTGCCTTCATACCTCATCTGAGAATCTGTCCAAATTGGTCAGCTGGGCCCACAGCCATGGGACTATTTGCAGCCTCATCCCTAACCTGAAACACTTGCTTTCGGAAGGTTCCCATGGGAACCTGACCGCAATGTGGGGCTGTAGTGCCGGGCATGCTTATCACTGGCCACTGACAGCTACTTGCAGAGCTGGGTCCCAGGAAAGGGTCTGTTTCCAGGATAACAGAAGTTTTAACTCCGATAGTCCCAGTATAATCGGAGTGCCCTCTGAGACACAAACTAGCCCAGTTGAAAGGTACCCTGGGAGACCCGTGAAAGCGAAGCTAGACTGTAATCGGACCAGAGACTCTTGTGACTTCTCTTATTGCAGTGAGCCCTCTGAACTGGACGAAGCTGTTGAAGAGTATGAAGATGAAAACACCCTGTTTGACATGGTTTGTGAGTCTTCTGTTACAGATGAGGATAGTGACTTTGAACCCCCAACCCAAAGGCCTCAAAGCATTGCTCGAAAAAGGCCTGGAATAGTCCCGTCTTCTCTCCATTCAAGCTCCCAGGCTCAGATGGTTGATGAATGCAGCAGCGATGTCATCATCAAGAAAATCAAACAAGAGATTCCTGAAGATTATTACATTGTGGCAAATGCAGAGTTGACTGGAGGAGTAGACGGACCGGCCCTGTCGTTGACACAGATGGCCAAACCCAAGCCTCAGACTCATGCTGGTCCCTCCTGCGTCGGCTCTGCTAAGCTAATTCCCCATGTAACATCTGCCCTCAGCACAGAGCTAGACCCACATGGTGTTTCTGCATCTCCCTCTGTGATGTCCAGACCAGTGGTCCAGAAGACCGCCAGGGCACCTCTGGCTTCACCAAACAGAGGGCCCTCCGGTGCGCATGGCACCAACCAGCAGGTGGCCATGCAGATGCCTGTGAGCACATCCCATCCTAACAAACAGATCAGCATCCCCTTGTCTGCCCTGCAGCTGCCTGGACAGGATGAGCAAGTTGCTTCGGAAGAGTTCCTGCCCCACCTGCCCAGCCAGGTCTCCTCCTGTGAGGTGGCCCTTTCTCCCTCAGTTAACACAGAGCCAGAAGTGAGCTCCAGTCAGCAGCAGCCCCAGGTGGCCCCAACCATAACCACCGAGGCCATGGCACAGTGCATACCAGGTATGGCACGAGAGGTGACAGTGAGTCCCTCATCCATGTACACCAGAGAATTCTGCGCCGCCCGCACTTCTAAAACCATAGGCTGAGTTTGCTAGACGCCGGGCCTTTATTATTCTCAGGAAGATAGAAATAGTGAAATGGATTACATCCAGGTGATGCTGTAAGGGAAATCTGAATTGAGGCCATCCGTCCAGTTGATATACCTCAAGGCTGGGAGGGCAGCTGTGGGATTGTGCTGTTGATAATGCATGGCTAGATTTAAGGTTCGTATCTGATCTTAAGCCAAATTTTTATAAGTGAAGTTATTTTTAAAAAATTTTTTATGCTGTCCTATTAGTATCAAGATATTTGGTTGCTGTTTAAAGCCAAAATGATGTTGAGTTACGCATATAATGACAAAAAGCCTAATGTTTCTCCATTATTATTAATTTCTCTGAACCAGCTTGGCATTGCTATTTATTTTACTTGGTGTGGCAGTTTAAGACAAGTTTTTTAAAAAAAGTATTTGATCTCTTCTCTCAAAATTTAAAGGAATCAGATAGCTTGTATGTCTGGAATACATGAGTCTAACTGGAATGGATTGGGAGGACAGGGAAATAGTTTTCCGTGATTCTAGTATCTAATGTTCTGTAATTTTAACAGTCAGTCCTTAACTTAATCTGGGTTATTATTATATGAAGGGGGTTTGGATGTCATGCTTTTAGGTTCATGATTCGAATCTCATGAGCCAGAGTTAGAAACATGGACAAAGATAAACAGACATGCAGAGGGAATGGAAAGCAGAAATTTGTGGCACTTTTTGGTTTCATTTAGTCCAGGTCAAGAACGTCAGGATTTTGGGGAAAGCTTCCCAGAGGCCTGAGGCACCTGCACCTTCTCCCTGTAACTTCCTGCATTTGGGGTGCTTTGTAAAGTGCCTTCCCGATGCTGGTGTCAAACCTGAGATCACCAAAGGAAGCCTTTGACTTCTGCTTTTCCTGACACAGTCATGGTATACAATAAAACATACAACTGAAAACACATCTGGATTTGAAATTGTGCTTTTCAGTTTTTCTTTCATTTTAAAATACTAGCTTTCTTGAGATATAATTCACATAACCATAAAATTCACTCTTAAAAAGTATACAAATCAGTGGTTTTTGGTATATTCGCATGCTTGTGCAACCATCACCACTATCTAATTTCAAAAAATTACCCCTTTCCATTACCCCTGAAAGAAACCCCGTACCCGGTAGCAGACGGTTTTTCCTTCCGCCCAGCCCCTGTCAGGCACTAACGAACTTTCTCTGTGGATTTGCCTGCTCTGCACATTTCCTACAAATGGGGTCTCATTATACAGCCTCTTGTGATGGCCTTCTTGCACTTAGCATAATTTTTTTTTACAGATTAATCTATGTTGCAGCATATAGCAGCATTTCTTTCCTTTTTATTGCCAAAATAGTATTTCATTGTATGGGTAATACCATGGGTTTTTTTCTTTCATCTGTTGGTAGACATTTAAGTTGTTCCAGTTTTGGGGTGTTGTAAGTAATGCTGTCAGTAACATTTGTGTATGAGTTTTGTGTGGACATATATTTTTGTTTCGCTTGGGCAGCTCCCCAAGCAGTAGAAATGCTGGGTTGTGTGGTAGCTCTGTGCTTGACTGTCTGAGGAGCTGCCTATACACTGTTTTCTTCAGCAGCGCCACCATTTCACAGTTTCACCAGCCACGCAGAAGGCTCCCGTTCCTCCGCATGCTCACCAGCATTTGTCATTGTCTGTTTTTAAAAGACCAGTCATTCTGTTTGTTGTGTTAAGTAGTATTGTGATTTTGTTCTGCATTGCTCTAATGACTAATGATGTTGAACTTTGTTTCTCGTGGTTATTGACCATTTGTATATCTTCTTTTGAGAAATTCATATCCTTCACCCATTTTCAATTAGATTGTCTTTTCATTGACAACCTGTAAAAGCTCTTTATACATTCAGAATATAAGTCCCTTACTAGATATATGATTTGTAAATATTTTCTCCCATTCCATGAGTTGTCCCTTCTTCCCTGCTTTCTCCTTCCCTCTTTCTCTACCCCCTTTCTTTCTTTTTTTTAAAGTTTTACTTCAGTCATTTAAGAACAATATAGTCTTTGGCTAATCTTCACATCATTAGACACAATATTATCTTCATTAGGTTGAGGAAGTCTTAGCACTAGGATATCTGACTCGATACATACAGGATAGGAGTAGTACCTTTTCCCTTAAATTGCTGTGAATCTGGTTTATTTGTTTCTCTCCCCCAACCACCATCTTTAAAAAAAAATAGATAGGAGACAGCCTGAGTGAGTTTTCTGCCTTCTCACTTAATTTATATTTGAGGGTACAGTTATATTTTGCAAAGTGAGTCAGCAGACCAAAACGGCACAGTGAGACTGTTGTTTGTAGTGCACAGCTTTCCACTGACTTCCCCTGCAAAGCAAGATGCAAGATTTACTTGCATCTGCCTAGGGGATAGTAAGTGAGACATTTAGGCTCTTTGTTAAACCAAATAAGAGTATCTTACTGTGTAATTATTTTGGAAAAGAAATTCAGCCTATTGGAAAAATATTTTAATCTACTTAATGTTGTATGGATGACATTTCCTTAGGTTTTTTTCCTTTTCTCAATGAAAGTACACTTTTAAGACAGCTGTAAAAAGCAAACATGAACAAGGATAGCGTATAACATATACAGTTGTTAAACTATGATTTAGCGTTACTGTTACAGGGAGGATTCGTGTAGCTTGGAATTGAACCTTCAAGAAAAAACAGTATGAAGAACTGGTGGTGGGAGTTTCCTAAGGAATGATTCTGATATTTTGATCGATTGTTCTGTGGGAGAATATTATATTGCTAAGATACTATTAACTTTAGGGAAACGCTATTTGGATTGAGAACATCAATGGGACAGATAAAAATCTGACGCTTTTCTAGTGGGAAACATAGAAACTTAACTTACAATTTACCTTGTTCCACAGAGCCCAAACTACACTTTGTGCTGTAAAAATTTTATTTATTTGTTTTGCATATTTAATTATAGTAAATAGTTGTGCTAGAAAAGTTTTATTTATTTATAGTCTTCATTATAAACATAGGTCTTTTTTTAAATGGAGAACCCAGCATATCCAAATACATGTGAATAAATAGGTACAGATGGCCCTTACACAGTTACTACGTGAAGCATTACTTGGGACTAAGCAAAGAAAGAGAGGTTCTGAAAGAACTAGGGCAAAGCAAAACTAGATACATTTAAAGTGGGTGTTGTATAGGTTGAAGTCTTTATCAGATCATTGTAGAAATACTGCATGTGTTTGAATGGTACATTTATTTATTGATTTATTGTTTTGCTGGACAATATTTTATTATTTTTTCCTTTTTTATTGAGGTGACATTGGTTGATATAATTATAGGCTTCAGGTGTACCATTCTAATATATCATCTGTATATTGTATTGTGTGTTCACCATGCCAAGTGACAGTATTTTATTTTTAGTTAATTTATTTTTATTGTATTTTTTCCATTCCCCTTGTACCTTCCTGTGCCCTGCAAGCACCACACTGTTGTCCACTTCCTTGAGTCCTTTTTTTCTTTTTGCTTGATCCCTCTGCCCCCTAATTGCCTCACTGCCCAGATCGGTCAGCCTGCTCTCTATCAGTGAGTCTGTCTCTATTTCTCTTGTTAGTTCAGTTTGTTCATAGATTCCACATGAATGAAATCATATGGTATTTGTCTTTCTTTGACTGGCTTATTTCACTTATCATAATGTTCTCCGGGTCCATCCATGCTGTTGCAAAGGGTAAAATTTTCTTATTTTTTTGTGGCTGAGTACTATTCCATTGTCTAAATGTCCCATAGTTACTTTGTCCGTTCATCTAGTGATGGACACTTGGACTGCTTCCGTATCTTGGTAATTGTGAATAATGCTGCAATGGACATAGGGGTGCTTACGTTTGTTCAAATTAATGTTTTGAGTTCCTTCAGATAAATTCCCAGAAGCGGGAACAGTAGGTTATAAGGCAGTTCCATTTTAATTGAAGTATCTTCAAAAAATTAAATTTCGTTTTTTGAAGTATCTCCATACTGCTTCCCACAGTGGCTGTACCAATCTGTATTTCCACCAACAGTGCAAAAGGGGTTCGTCCCCTTTCTCCACATTTTCACCAGCATTTGTTGTTTGGTGATTTATTGATGATAGCCATTCTGACTGGTGTGAGATGATATCTCATTGTGGTTTTAATTTGCATTTTTCTGATGATTAGTTACATTGAGCATCTTTTCATATATCTATTTGCCATCTGTATGTCCTCTTTGAAGAAATATTTATTCAGATCCTTTGTGTATTTTTTAATTAGATTGGTTTTTTTTTTGATGTTGAGTTTATAAGATCTTTATACATTTTGGACATTAACTCCTTATCAGATGTATCGGCAAATATACTCTCCCATTCCATAGATTGTCTTTTTATTTTGTTGATGGTTTCCTTTGCTCTGCAAAACCTTTTAGTTTGATGTAGTCCCATTTATTTATTTCCTTTTTTGTTTTCCTTATCTGAGGTATATATCAGAAAAAATATTGCTACGGACAGTATCTGAGATTTTACTGCCTATATTTTCTTCTAGGATTTTTATGTTTTGGGGTCTAACATTTAAGTCTTTAATCCATTTTGAATTTATTCTGTGTGTGGTGCACAAAGGTGGCCTTGTTTCATTTTTCTATATGTATCTGTTTTATTTCCCAATACCACTTATTGAATAAAACTGTGTTTAGCCCATTGTATGTGCTTGCTTCCTCTGTCGAATATTATTGACTATAAAGATGTGGGTTTATTTCTGGGCTTTCTATTCAGTTCCATTGATCTATGTGTCTGTTTTTATGCCATTACCATGTTATTTTGATTACTATGGCCTTGTAGTATAGTTTGATATTAGGTAGCATGAGTCCTCCAATTTTGTTCTTCTTTCTCAGGATCACTGTTGGTTTGCATGCAGGGACCTTTTGTGGTTCCATATAAATTTTTGAAATATTGGGTCCAGTTTTGTGAAACATGTCATTGGTATCTTGATAGGAATATGTTGAATCTGTAGATTGCTTTGGGTAGTATGGACATTTTAATGATGTTAATTCTTCCTATCTATGAACATGGTATGTGCTTCCACTTATTTGTATCTTCTTCAGTTTCTTTCTTCAGTGTCATAATTTTCTGTCTACAGGTCTTTTACATCCTTGATTAGGTTTCTTCCTAGGTATTTTATTCTTTTTGAAGCAATAGTGAATGGGATTGTTTTCTTTCTTAATCTTTCTCTGATAGTTCATTTTTGGCATATAAAAATGCAGCTGATTTCTGGATATAAAATTTTGTATCCTGCTACTTTACTGAATTCATTTATCAGTTCTAACAGTTTCTTGGAGGAATCTTTAGGGTTCTCTACAGTATCATGTCATCTGTAAATAAAGACAGTTTTACTTCTTCCTTTCCAATTTGGATCTTTTGTATTTATTTTTCTTGTCTGAGTGCTATGGCTAGGACTTCTAGTATATATTGAATAAGAGAAGTGAAAGCGAACAACTCTGTCTTGTTCCCAGTCTAAAGGGGAATGCTTGAAGTTTTTGTCTGTTGAGTATGATGCTGGCAGTGAATTTGTCATATGGCCTTTATTACGTTTAGGTATATTTCCTCTATTTCCACTTTGCTGAGAGTTTTTATCATAAATGGGTACTGGGTTTTATCAAATGCTTTTTCTTCATCTATTAATATGATCATGTGGTTTTTCCTTCTTTTTGTGTGTGTGGTATATTACATTTATTGATTTGCAAATGTGCCAATCTTGTGTTCCCAGAATAAATCCCACTTGATCATGGAGTATGATCTTTTTGATGTATTGCTGTATTCAGTTTGCTAACATTGTGTTAAGGATTTTAACATCTATGTTTACCAGGGATATTTAATGGCCTGTAATTTTTTTTTGTAGTGTCTTTATCTGGTTTTGAAATTAGGATAATGCTGACCCCATAAAATGACCTTGGGAGTCTTCTCTCCTCTTGAATTTTTGGAAATAGTTTGAGAAGGAGATGTGTTCATTCTTCTCGAAATGTTTGGTAAAGTTCACATGTGATGCCATCCGGTCCAGGGCTTTTGTCTGCGGGGAGTTTTCTGAGTACTGCTTCAATTTCACTAGGTATAATCTGTCTATTTAGATTCTCTGATTTTCCCTGTTTAGTTTTGGAAGATTATACAAGGTCTGTCTGGAAAATGTCCAGCCATTGTTAATATAACGAGAACGGTTTACACGACATCAGTGGAACCTGGCAGCCAAGGAGCGTGGACTGGAATGCAACGCATAAACAACGATGAATTCACTTTACTCGTGAGGGGGCCCTAGCTGCTGTTGAGTGAGCATGTGTACCATGTGGCTATTATATTCACAACGACTGAGTGAGTAGAGCAATGAATCGGCATCAAATTTTGCTTTAAGTTTGACATTCTTCTGCAGGAACTATTCGAATGATTCAGAAGGCCACAGCTATGGGCAAGTGATGATTGGCAGCTTCATCATGACAACGTGCCCACTCATGCGTCATATCTCCTACAGAGTTTTTTGTTGAAACATCAAATTACCCAGCTGACTCAGGCCCCCTACAACTTCTGTGGCACCCATATGTGGCACCCTGCAACTTCTGGCTTTTCCTAAAATTAAAATCACCTTTGAAAGGGAAGAGATTTCAGACTGTCAGTGAGATTCAGGAAAAGACTACACGGCAGCTGTGGCGACTGGGAGAACTGTCCGAGTTCCTAAGAAACCATTTCGAAGGGGACTGAGGCATCATTGTCCTGTGTACAGTGTTTCTTGTATCTTGTAGCTTCAATAAATGTCTGTTTTTCATATTACATGGCTGGATACCTTCTGGACAGACCTCATTGTGTTTCTGGAAACTTATCCATTTCATCCAAGTTGCCCAATTTGCTGGCATATAGTTGTGCATAATATTTTCTTAGAGTCTTTCATATTTCTTTGGTGTCAGTTGTTACTTCTCTTTCATTTCTGATTTTATTTGGGTCCTCCCTTTTTTGTCTTAATGAGTCTGGTTAAAGGTTTGTCAATCTTGTTTATCTTTTCAGAGAAACAGCTCTTGGATTCATTGATCTTTTACACTGTTTTTTTTAAGACTTTTTTGTTTATTTCTGCTCTGATCTTTATTATTTCCTTCTACTCACTTTGGGCTTTTTTTGTTGTTTGAATAATATTTTTAAATAATTTGACAGGTGACTATTGAATCAGCTGAAACAAAGAGAAATTGTTCAGTTTTGTTTAGTTTTAAAGATGCCATTTAAATTCTATTTCTGTAGTGGAAAAAGGCATCCTTATTTCTGTTCAGAACTAAACTCACAGAGTTACATAATTTTAATCAAGATGTGGATAAACTTATTAATTTTCACATCAGTTCTATCATACTGCTCAACCCAAATCTTAGCAAATTTTGATGAGTAAAAAAGACATACATTATTAGAAGAATACTGACTATTTCCCAGTAGCTTAGATTCTATTAATTTTTGAAGTTTTTAATTTGGGCATTTGTCATAAATTTAAATCTCTATTGCATCATAAGTTGAGAAGCAGTTATCTGGGGAATGCAGCATCCACATTCAGGGGCACGTTGTTATTTCGTCTGGATACCCAGTAACTTGGAGCACTTCCTGTGCGAGAGAACTCCCTTCTTTGTGCACCTGCACTCCCCATTGGAAGGGCCAGAAACTTGCTTTCCAAGTTTGTACTTCAGTGAGGGCAGTCCTGTGAGTCAAATGCACTCACATTGGACTATTCAGAAGGACTTGGAAGAATCCGTTTTGGCAAATACAGTCAGTTTTTAGAGGCAGCAGGAGCAGCCTCCCAGCAGGAGTTCCAGTGTCAGAGGCCCACTCTAGAGTGTTGATTTCTGGGCTGCCCCCACCAGAGCAGATCTGTGGTGTGATCAGGGAATTATCTGTAGACACCTCCAAGCCTGATTCAGTGACGTGCCAGGAAGTTGTGTGGCCTTTATTCAATTCTTTTTCTGCCTAAGCTAGCTAGACTGGGCTTTCATTTAAAAAAAAAAAAGCAATCTGGAGGAACATAGCATCTGAATCTAGGAAAGGTGTTAACCTCTGCTAAGTGTTGCAGGAAAATAAAATAATTTTCTTTTTGCCACTAGGCTTGTATTTTCAGCTAAAATAAATGACATCTCCTTGCTAAGTAACAACTTGTATGATGATGCTTCTTAGTGTGTGCTATCTTGCTCTTCAGACTGTACAAGCACCCCATTGGATGGTAGAGATAGCTGCTTCTCACACTAAACCTTCCCCCCTTTCCCAGTGGGAGTTTCTACTGAAATGTGTCCTTTGTGGGCATTTCCTTGTAACACATTCTCTGAGCCTAGAACGGGAGAAGGAGGTACTTAGTGCCTTTGCTTCCCACCCAGGCCTTTAAGGGCATTCTGGGAAATAAGAGAAATCCCAGTTGGAACTTCTTACCACCATGTTGCCTCTCTAGTAACAGTTAATTTTGAATTATGAGTTTTCCCTTAGGTGTACCTTTTTTTTTTTATGTCAGTTCACATGATACCACTATTTCCCGAAATGGTCTGTGTTATTTCTTTAGCATTTCCTAGATCGGTCCCTTGTGGAAGGACATTATATTACTGAGAGGAATTGAACAGCAGAATCACCAGGAGGTAGCCCACAAGTAAGGCTGTGTTACACACACAAGTAAGGAGGACATTAGGAATCTGGACGTTGACATTTTGTATTGCCTCGTGTAAGTCATTTCTTTCCTTCCTTCTTTTCTTTCCTCTGCCTTCCATTATTTCTCTTTCTCCTTGCCTAATTTCCTTCAGTTGCCATCAGTAGTGGTAGTAATGTGGAAAGTTTGGTAGGGTCCAGTGAAGGGGAACGAGCTTTATTTCATTGGACCTCTAGATGGAAGTTATTGGACTAGATGCTTAACTAACTTAGTTGCACTTGTGTTAATGCTGAGGGAGGCTTTAGTGGGACTACGCAGCACCCTTATCTCCAGTCCCAGTGTCTTGCACATTGTACGCGTGTGGCCATCATGTTGGTAACTAATTGACAGCAGGAACACATCCTAGGGAAAAATTATATACTTGGTCCCAGGAGTTTCCAGGACTTAACTGCTTGGTGTTAGCGACCTCATCTAAAAGCAATAACCTGGTTTCATTCCTCCACTCACCTAATTGGCAGGGAAGAAGTCAGTAAGATAAGGGACTGCATGTCCACGGGAAGAGAGAGCACATGAAAACCTTGATGAAATCATGGATCCCTGATATGTCACTAGACTCTGGGAACCCTTTCCAAGCTGTACTATCAGCACCCCTTTCCACAGCCTCTTGGAGGCTACCTTCCGCCCTCTGCTGGGGATCACAAGGTTTAGTTATTTCTCTCCCCGCAGGTCTCCAACTCTTGACTCTCCTATATGAGTGTCACAAGATCTTCCTCCCCTAAGTGTCGCAATGCCCTTCCCCACCTATGGAGCAAAGTGCAGTTCTCCGAGTGGTGCTGGGGTTTGTGTTAGGTTTGGCTGTGTGTAGGGGAAAGCCTGTGATCATGATGCAGGGAAGGAGCCGGACGTCGTCATCTCCAGCCCCTGGCTTCTGACCTCTCTCTTCCTTCCTACCTGCAATGCAGTTCTTAGAAAATGGCTTTAAAATTAGTAGTTTTTAGCCTTGTTTTCTACCCTGGGGGAGAGGTATGGGGAGGGGATATGTAGTTAAGTACTGTCATTCTTTTGAAAAAGAATTGACTATATTGTCATGTATTAATATTTTCAAGGTATTTATGTTTTTATAAAGATAGTTTTACCAATAGTGAAAGCCCATTATAACTTACATAACATACAGTGTATAACATATACACCTTATTATAAAGCTATAGTGATGAAAGTGGAGTGGGCTGGCACAAAGATAGACGGAACAGTGGGACAGCACAGACAGCCCAGAAACACACGCACACACGTGCAGGAACCTTGTGTGAAAGAGCTGTCACAACACATCGGCGGGAGAGGAGCAGACCAGTCAGCGAGTGGCTTTGGGCATTGGTCACCTGTGTGGGGCCAAATACTATAGTTAGACCTTTCCTTCACATCAGACGTGAGATAAATCTCATTGAAAGATGTGACGGTGGAAGTATAAAACTTAAGACAGATGATAATCTTGCAAAATGGCTTTGGTGTCAGGATGAGGTTTTTAAACATGACACACAAAAAGCACAAACCATAGAGGAAAAAGCTGAAAATGCTGACAGCCTGAAAATAAAAATCTTACCTGGGACAGGGGCTGTCACAGGTTATGTCAGTGTGCATAACCAAAATATTCACATACAGAATATATAAAGAACTGCCACAAATCAGCAGGAAAAAAACGTCAAATAATCCACTAGTGAAATAAGCAAAGGTCATGAAGCACTTCTAATAAGAAACCTATGTGATTATTAAATATATGGAAAATGCCCAGCCTTGCTTGTAATCAGGAGAATGCAAATTAAAACAACAATGAGGTATCAGCAGAAAGGCAAAAGTTATACATTTTAACTGCCCTAAGTGGTGTTGAAAGTATGGGAGAGTAAGGACATGCTGGTGGGAGTATAAATTAGTATAGCCACTTTGGTGAGCAGTGTACAGTATCTGATAAAGTTAAAGATGTGCATATCATATGACCCAGGAATTCAATTTCGAGGCATCTGCCCTAGAAAAACTTTCGTAAATATATGTGAATATATGTCTATATCCATAGATATATATTCCTCAAAAGGACAAATGTACTGGGGCATGCATTGCAACTTTGTGATAACAAGGAAAAAGTCAGTTACCCAGCCCAGCATCTGTCAGTAGCTGTGATACAGTTTTCAGTGGAATATATGCATTTATTCATGTAGATGAATCTTGAAAACAGTTACAGAATAATTTAGAGTTGAATAGAAAAAGAATTGAAATTTAGAACACCATACCTTTTTTAAAAATACAAACATTGCTGTGTACCGGTGCATGTCACACACTCACGCACCACGCAGAATTGATCGTGAAACCTGAAGGGAAGAGAGTTGCCTCAGACACGTGATGGTGGTTCCCTTTGGGGAGGGGGGTGTGGGAATGGGCGCACGGGAAACTCGAACTGTAACTCTAACATTTTCTTTTAAAAACATGTAAACATATTAAAATCAGAAGGCTGTCTTATGTGAGAAGAAATCTGAATGCTGCATTTTAAAGAGGGTTAAACTGGAATAGGTAGAATGACTGATGTATGAAATGTGGATTGACTGGTGTAGTGAAATACATAAGAAATATGCAGCCGGATCACTCATCTCGGCATACATAGTCCTTGATCGTTTGGATGTGACAGAGACTCCGCAAGTAACTAGCACAATTGTTTTGTTTATAGTAAAAAATAAAAAACATAAAAATATGACAAAATATTAGTATTAGTGTTAAATCTGAATGACAGATTTAAGTGTGAAAGAACATGAGTTCGGGTTATACAAGAGGCAGATATAAGCACAGGGCCTAATTTTGGAAATCCAGGCACACGGTTGCCTGGATTCAAATCCCAGCTCTGCTCCTTGTTTTCCAGGCAACTTGGGCAAGTTACTTACCCTCTCTGTGGTGTGGCCTTATCTGTAAAATGAAGAAAACAATGTATCTGGTTTACAGGGTTGACATAGAATTAATGTATAAAAAGCCCTCTGATTTATGGTAAGCATCCTTTAATATTCTACATACTTCCTATATATTTTAAAATGTGAATACTTTTAAAATACAGGTTGTGAGGCTTAAGTAGAATTGATTGCAGAATGATGGGGCCATTGCAACATTGTTATGTTATTACTGAACATAGAGGAATTTTTTGTAAGAAAGTAAAACTTCACTAACATTGTCTTCTAGTATATTTGTGTATGGACAGAGAACTTGAGAACTAGCCATAAATTCCAGTGCTGTGGCTTCCCTCCTTGTGACTATGATGAGATGCTGTCTTGGGGCATTTTATTAAGTTCTTTTGCTGAAATAAATAAAAAACACAAACACAAAATGTCCTCTAATACTCTATCAAGCACTTTTATTTCCAGGGTCAACAACTGCCTGAATTCCATGAGGAAAGAGGTGGTTTCCTTTATTTTACTGTAGGAAATGAGACACAGAATAACTGGATGACTTGCTTGGAGTTACAATGGGAAGAAAGTTGGTCCCCCCTTGTTAACCGAGAGCGATGGAGTGAGTGAGTCACTGCTCTGCGCCCTGGTCCCTCCCTCTGCTTGTCTTGGTGCAGGAACCGCCTCAACCGCTGATGGCTTCCCTTCCCCTTTCATTTTCAGGTCATGCCCATCACTTTCCCAAAGCTTAGGCTGCTAAAGTGTATCCTAAAGAGATCATCCGTTTCCTCTGAGAATCGTTTTTGCAAGGACCCAGAGTTGAACAGAAGGACTCATTGTACCAGGAGCAGGGAGACGTGTCTCGGTTTCTCTTTCTGCTGGGCATCTGGACACATCCCTTACCCTTCAACTTACTAAACATTTTTTTCAGGATCAACCATATGTCAGGGCTAGTGAAAATACAAAGATGAATGTCAAATTTCCTACTCCTGGAATATCCGTCTTTAGAAAAGGAGGCTGGCAAACCAACAACTCCACTTCCAAGTATATAGAAAGAGGTATATAAAATGCGGTGGAACACAGGTGAGGAGCAGTTCACTCAGCCGTATGGGACACGGGGAATGGCATTTCAGGTAAACGGAACAAGATGAGCAAAAGCCTTAGGGCATGGACATAGGCAGACTACTTAGGGAGGCAAGGATTCGAGTGTGGCTTGAGAGTAGGTTTCAAAGGAGCCAGGAGAGGTGCTGCTGGAAAGGCGGCTGGAGCCATTGGGAAAGGCTGTGCAAGTGAGGTCACAGGTGCCCTGTGAGGGGAGCAGAGGGACACAGTTCATCCTCTTAGACGATCAGACTGGTAACAGTGGGAGAGTAGAGACTGAGAGCCAAGAGCCGTTGTGTAGGGCTTTGCAGCCATCCAGGTGGGCGATGGCAGTGAGCCCTCCTCTGAGGCAATCATAAGGGCCCCAGACGGGAGGAGGGAGGTTGAGGTTTTCAGGAGTTAGAAAGTGCCTTGATGACCTCTGCATGTTGGGCCTTTTGGGATCTTTGTTGTCTCCCGATATTCTCGGTCAGAAGGCACAGCACCGTTTTAGGCCACACCGGAAGGTCTTCAGAACACAAGTATCTACAAGGAAGCCATAATCCTCTGTGTGTAGGACGAAACAGTGTTAAGAGTGCTGAAACACGCCATGACCGTTCATTCACCACCCATTCGTTCAGCAGACATCTGTTGGAAGACTTCATACAAGCTGGCTCTCCGAGCACAGCGACAGGCAGGGCAGAAGTGTGGTTCCTGTCCTCATACCGCCCACACTCGAATGGGAGAGACAGCCTGGCACTTGCCCTCCCGAAGCATCTCCAATTAAAGAAAAAATAAACAAACAAAATGGAATCAAGATGCTGTTCAACTGTGAATGACTTTGTAAGACTAAATTGATTGCCTTTAGATAATACATTTCTGAGATGATATATGACTAAAAGTGGTTAAATGAATAATTAAGCCAGTATGATAAATGAAAGTCAGGTCTTTCTTCGCTGGGAATTAAATGTGCAGAGGCTACAGGCAACCCATTCCACATCATAATTTATTTGAAACAGCTTTCTGCTCAGCCAAAAATAACAGGAGCCTAGTTATATTACAATTATAATATTGCTTGTTTTTGCAAACAAGTGACCTATCTTTAAGAATTAAAAATATAATTGTTAGTTTTCTGAATGGCTTTTCCTCCAGTGCTTGCACTTTCTTTCTTGATATCATTTGTTTTAATATTTCACAAGAAAGTCTTCCCAATTAACTGTTTATTTCTTTAAAATAAAGGCATTTTTCTATTATACCAATGAAGTGAAAACCATTATTTATATATTAAGTATATATTATTTATATACATAGAAATTCACCCAAATACAATTGAGACTTCCAAATATAAAAAATGTACCTAAACACAGCAGGCTAACTATTAGCTACAAACCTCAGAAGGTAATTTTCTTTCAATAAAATTTGGATTTGACTAAGACTACTAGGAAGCCAGGAAACGGGTCAGAATTGAAGAGGTATCGGCGTTGATTTTCTAGCCTGGGTATTCATTCCTTGTGATCTGAAAAGATGAAATAATGTGTAGTCAGGGCAGATGAGTCGGTGTCAAAGCACCAAAGCCTCAGCTTCAGTGTCCCATCATCCCTGTGTGTCTTCTCTCCTCACTGGCGAGCTGTCCTGGCCGCGTTGGGTCCCCGCAGGCACAGGCAGAGTGCAGGGGACCCACTGTGTTTCAGGCCCAGCGGTAACTTCTCTCTCGGTCTTGACCTCACTTGTGTAACTCATGACTTGTAGTCCCGAGAGGGAAATTAGACCCAGAAGAAGGCAAAAATGATAAATTATGCTTCTATGACTACAAGATTATTTTAAGCTTTATTTTAGGTGAGAACAGTGATCAGACTTACAATCAAGTAAATCTGATTTAATGATCGATGTGCTTGGTGTATTGACTTCAGTTATGAAGTTATGAATATAAGTCAGTTATGAATATACACACATCAGGCTGATTCTTCTGTGCATTCTTACAACTACAGAGTTGCTTTCTTAGACAAAACAACGATATTTATTGCCCTTTTCATTTTTTTATTTTACCAAGGTAATATGTGTATGTGGCAATGAAATAGTAATTGTTTAACAATAACAGTCTCACCTCAGTCTCATCACCACGTAATCCCAACTCTTCCGAGGAAACTTCTTTGGAGCCTTTCTGTTCAGTTCTTCCACAGTTCTAACCAAATTGTTTATACTTTTGTTTCTTGATTTGTTTTCTTGATTTATCAATTTCAGAAATAGCTACAGAGTCCTTGTGAATGGTGAAGATTTAACTCATTTTTTTTACCCTTCTAATA
Source organism: Phyllostomus discolor (assembly GCF_004126475.2). NCBI lineage: Eukaryota > Metazoa > Chordata > Mammalia > Chiroptera > Phyllostomidae > Phyllostomus > Phyllostomus discolor. The sequence continues at coordinate 196,867,663 of NC_040905.2, forward strand.
TTTGATTGTTATGCTAGTAAAATACCCAAGTAACAAATAGAAAAATTAAAAGTAATGGAATGGGAAATAAATATGCTTTTTTTAACCTCAGGGTTTAGATACTGGTGCTCCTATCCTTCCTTCCACTGGTCTCCCCTCCCCTCCCTTCTCACCATCTTCACAAGGTTGTCAATATTTTCATTCTCTTTTGTGGCCATAACTGTCTTTCCTGCTTTGTCCTTAGATTGACTCCGAATGTTCAGAATCAGAAACACCATTTATATTATTTTTGACAGTGTAAATATTGTTCATAGGTTTTCTTGCCATCCTGATGAATTTCATGACCTCTGGGACACTGAAAACAGAATGTTCCTAACAGTGGTGGGGTAAATGGCATGGTCCATGTGCTAGAGCAATTTCTGGTACAGAGAGTAAGTCCTCAAAGAGTATGTCTGTCCCAGCCAGCATCGTCATTATTACCACTGTATTTCATTGTATCCAAAATGCCACCGATGGTAAGATGTACCATTATTTTATGTTTCACAAAGAAAGAAAACCGCCCAGGAATTTTGAGACAAACTTCAGAGCTGTTAAAATGTGAAGAAGTATACCTTACAATCAATGGAACACGGTACTGTTTAGTTTTTAGTGTTTTGTGTGTGTGTGTTTTTCTAAAATTTTTGGTAGCATTTCTTGACAGAATAGCAGTGTGCCTTTATATATATGTGCCTCCCTACCCCCACTACCATTTTGGTTCTTAAGGCTTTCTGCTTTAAGTTGGACTAACTGATTTCATGCAAACCTGAGGTAATCCATCTCCCAACTCTGAGGCTTCCTCTGGATTATATCCGTTGTTCCCTAGATTTTATTTATTCCTCTATTTTTCCTCATTTTTGCTGGAGCCCATCAAATAATTTCCCAAGAGTGGATATGTGGAAAGAGAATTTTGAGTCTTTAAATTACAGAAAATTCCTTTCCTCTAGTATTATTTTTTAGAAATTTCCTTTAGTATTTGTTCTTTTATAAGGACTGTATGTATTCATAATCTCTCAAATCTCGGAAAATTTTAATTAGAAGTTTTCTAAAAAGTTCTCTTACATCCTTGAATTATCTTTTCCTTTGCTTTCCTGTTCTTTATTCTTATCCTTCTCTTTAAAGTTGCTAGTTTTCTCCTGATGCCTAGTCTAATTGTTCACATTTAAGAATACAAGACAGGAAGCTGGTGTTGTTTTCTTCTGCATCTTTATATGGTTATAATTAACTGCCGCTAAATTATTATTCTATGTGATGGAAAGCAGCCGTCTTATTAAGGAGAAAGTTTTATTTTCCTATTTTGCCTGTACTTATAAATGAATAATAGAAAGCTAATATATATAGAAAAATAATTTTTATTTTATCAGGAACTTTTCAAGAGTATAGTTTGTTATTATCCACTAAAGTTGATATCCTCCTGTTCATTAGGTTACTACTTCTTGGATGGAGTTTAATCAATATTAATAGCCTAACTCAGAAAAGAAGGAGGTAATTTATTAGAGTTTTGTGCATTTCCATTTTTGTGTTATCTGTTTTCCTTTGCTTTATGCGCCAAACATCTTGTTTCAAGGTAATAATTCCTTTGTGTTTTTTACTGTATTATACAGTTTCAGTAAAAGATGCTTCACATGTTGATCATCCTCACCAATTAAGATGTGCACTTGTGTACATCGAATGTAAGTTTAAAGGAAGAAATGGTTTCTAATCAGAAGTTTGTTAGTGACAATAACTTTCTACTGCAGTATAGCACTTCATCTCTTAAATTCATCAGATGCTACCTTGTATATTGTGTTTGAGTTTCTGCTCAGTCATTGAAACCATAGAGTTTTGGCAAACTCATGAAAAGTACTTCTCGGATTCTCAGTTTTGACTGACATGCTGATGAACTATTGACAAGTGGTGACGATTATTTTACTTCCAAACTCCCCTTCAGTGGGCAGGGTCATGTGCTGTTAGCTTTCTTTGATTACTGTATGCGAAATAGCAGTAAAAATAGCCAGTGCGTGTGGAGTGCTTATTATCTTACTTAATGACTGATGGAACTCAGTTCCCACAACTCTGTGAAGTTAGGACTACAATTAACTCCATTTTACAGATGAATAAACTGAAGGTAAAATGGTTGAACCTGTCAGAGATCACACAGGAAGAGCGTGGGAGAGCTGGGGTTCGGGCCTAGGCAGTGTGATCCCCAAGTCCGTGCCCTTAACCACTAGGCTCACTTGCCGTGGTGACACTCTTAACGTGCTTCGGTGTTCTCCCTCCTAGCACTTTTAAAAGTCCTCTTCTGGACCTGAACTTTCAGTTTTCTTTATTTCTCAAAAATCCTTATCGCCAAAACTTACAGTTTTACTCTTCCTTTTCTGTCTGCTTTTATTGTCTAGTTTTCTCCCCAAGGAGGGGACAAAAGTGTTCAGCGGTGGAGGAGACATTTACGAACGTGCCTAAAACAATGCCTGTCATTGTTTTAGGAAGTACCGAATATGTTTCTGTCGAATGTTGAAGCAGCTATGCAAATAGGAAACTTTGTAGAAAGAAAAGATAACTTTCATTTCCTGTTTTCTTTTGGGAAAACTCACTCAGGCTACTTGCTGTGTGGGGAACAGTTTGATGGGGGCAGAAGTGGACACAGGGAGTTCTCAGAGCTAAGAGAGGAGTTTCTGGGTCACCAGTGGTTAATGAATCCAATAGCAAATTCTTCTTCACGTCTTCAAATCTGTAATTTTAGATGATCAAAAGATCATCTTATCCAGGCACCACTGTGTTAATAGTAATGTTGCTCTTGAACACCAGACAAAGCAGATTTGCAAAGAAAGATAAAATAAATCACAAAAGAGAACTGAAGTGTATAGTTAAGATGAAATAGACTAGATTCTTGGTGATTAAAGAGTACTATTTTAAACTAAAATTTAAAGCCAGCTATCCACCAAAATGGCTATCTATGGGTGATGGATTTTTAGGCAGTTTTGCTTTCTTTTTTATACCTTTATTTGGGGAAAACTTTATATTTAATATGTATTTTATGATAAAACAAAATTATTTTTATTAGAGGAAATCTACATGAAATAATCTTTTCCTCTTGTGAATATTTACCCTACAGCCATCTGTTTTTTAAAACTTCAGTCATTTCTAAATTAGAAGAAATTTATGCAAAGCATTTTTAAGGGTGTGTTAACTCACTGAGGTAAAATGTAGACATTGCTGAATTCCTGAGCTGTGAAAGAACTAGTTTTTACTTTGGAAAATGATTTACTATTCAATAAAATTTTGCTTAAGAGTTAGATGTTGAAAACAATGAAAGAACCCTTGTAGGATGATGAAATAATGCCTGTTAAACAGTCCTCTGTGCTGTATACAGAATCCAGCACAAATAACGCCCGCTTTTTATTACAAAATCATAAGTGTGTAATTCTGTAACATAACAATATCACACTCAAGCACACCATATGACATTTTAGGTGAAATGTTCAAATTAAAACCATAAATTATTACACCCATATTATTACCCTGCCAACCACACTCAAGCAGGCCTTCTGCCGGACCCTGCAGTAATGGCGTCACCGTAGAGTTAACTGGAAAAGAGAACCATGTGTGGAAAGCTGTGGCTCCATGACTGAAACTGGAAAATGTAAATATCACATCTATAATGGATCCATGTATCTTAAACAGCTGTTTTAAGCAGAAAAGCAAGAATTTAAAAACAGGGTCCTTTTTAGAAATCGTATGTGATGTTTTGTATTTCAGAGTCTGGTGGCAGCCCCTCACTGTGCATTTTATGTGTTGCACCAGCAGGAGACATTTCAGGCATATCACAGATATCAGAAGGTACTCGTGATTCACTGTCTCTGGCTGTATAATAAAAAAGTGGGGAAGAAATTTCTGTAGTCTCTAATAAGCAGTATATCAATGAGAGCTGTCAGATTTTGTGGAAAATTCCACAGCATGATTTATTGCATTAATTACAGGCATGTGGGTTTCATGCCACTAAGCCTGAAAATGCAGCCACATTCTAAAGTTGATTTAAAATATAGTTTGGCCAAGACAAAAGTGCTGCTTATTGTGATTAATGGAGTACAGTATTTACTCTCGTGTTCTATTCTTTCGCCTTTGGAATGCTTAATTTCTTTTCTGACTTGAAATTAAGTTTGAGATTTGAAAAGCTTCATCTCATTTTTATTCATTCCTGTCATCTGGTCTCCTTTTTGCCTTTTTGTGTCTTCTTAGTTGTCATTGAATGTTGCATCTCCTTTATATGTGAAGCCTGTGTGACTGCTCTCCTTCTAAACAAACGTGGGCTAGCTCAGAGCTGTCCCTGGCTGGCGGAACTGACCGTAAGGCTTGTTAAGCCCCACCTGGGATGCTACGGCCCTTTTTTTGAGGGGGTGGGAGGGAACAATTGAGGAGAAACTCTCATTTCCTTAATTTAACTAAAAAAAAAAAGCAGCATTCTTAGAAGAGAATTGCATGATTTTACCCATTAGTACTGTGCTGAATTTGTACAGTCACATGATGTCTCTTACAGTGACACAATCAGCTTGTCCAATCACAGGATGCGAGGTCAGTGGAATGGAAGGGCCCCTAACAGCTGTTTTAGATTCATCTATTAACTCCAGTTGTTTACACGTCTGTGACAGGATATGCCTAACATTGGTGACCTTTATAAAGCTAGCTTGGAAGAATAGCAATTAGTTGCTAGAAATTAAAGCATCAGTAGAGGAGGAACTCAGTTGAAGTACACTTTGACTTTTGTGGATTCGAACACATTTCTAAGCAGTGATATGTTTAAAGAGTAGAACTAGATGATCTGTGTGCCCAAGGCTGAGATAAGTGTATTGCTTTTCTATTTTATTTAATATTTGTACATCTCATATAAGTACAATTATTATTTTGCATACCTATTTTACAATTGAAGAAACTGAGGCTTAAGTTTAAAAAAAAAACCCATACAAATTCACATAGCTGGTTAAGTGATTCGAAGGCTGGGATTTGAACTGCATTCTTACTGACAAAGATGGAGCCATTAATCATTTGCTACACTACTTACGTCAAAGGCCTTGAAAGGGACCAAGTAAGATGAGATTTGAAAAATTGTTTTTGGCAATTAGGGAAATGGTGTTGAATTTAGTAATTCCAGGAAAGTTACAAAAGAAAAGGTGTGAATCCAAGAGGTCTCAAAGGGAAATAATTCTTTAACTCATTCATTATTTTGTCAAACAATACCAGTTAGTCCAGTATGGATTTTTATAGTACTTTTCACTGAAGCAGAACTCACTTAAACACTTATTATTTATCTATGTATGAAGCAACTGTTCTGCTAGGAGAAAGAATTTTTCAGATCAGAAAAGCTGCTGTTCCTTCAGGATGGCAAGTGCTGTAACTGAGGCCGAGCTTGGGCTGAGGCTTATTTGAAGGAGTCATTTTCTAGGTTTTCCAGAGGAAAGGAGAGATAAGACACTGTTTCTTAAATCATGACCTACTAGACCTCACCTATATTAGAATCATCTGAGAACTTGTTAAAAATACGGACTCCTGCACCCTGCTGGCCATAAATTAATTCCTTGTTGTGAGGATCTGCAAGGTCAGTGCCTCGTCTCTTCACACGCGTAGTATCTTACCCCACCATCCAACACACACAGCTCCTTGACCTGATTCGATTCATAGATGAACAGTAAATATTGCGTGAGGAAGAGATGTGGCTTTTTTGCCTGTGTTTTGGTTCATAATACTTGTATTTTTTGTGCTGTACTTTATTTCAAAAGTTTTTATTAAGGAGAAATTTTTCTAGATATTATAGAGTCACATAACATACAACAAGGAGAACTGAGCAGATGACAATGTTTAAGCGATTTCTGCTTCAGTGAAAAGCACTATCAAGGATCATGCTGGACTAACTGGTACTATTTTAAATTTTCATGCTCCTGAATGTTTATGTAAGACAAGTGTTTTATACCCACTATTGGAAAAGATTAATTGAGCCTGAAAATAATTTACTGGTCAGATAGCAATAAAAGCATACAAGTCTGGCTTCAATTAGTAATGTTAACAATCCTAGAAAATAACCTGTTTTAGAGTTCTAGGAGAATGCATCATGTATGCAAGGACTTGGGTGCTCAAAGGAGAAAAAAGACACTGAGTCCATTGCAGGGGTTAGGAACTATTGCTATTTTAAAAAATGAAACAATGAATGTTGGCAAATATGAATGTTTAACCCCCGACAAATAAATTGAAGTTGGCCTGTTTCCTAAGATGACCAGCTAGGGAGTATTTTTTTTAAATACCAAGATTATTTACTTTGAACCTAAAAAGAGTTATAAGAAAGCGTCTTTCAAATGAATACATGTATGGATGAAGTAAGTACCTAATAGGCAATGCCATAATGTCAGTATAATATCTTTCTAAAGTGGAGATTAGGATTGGGGGGAGGGACCTAACCCTCGATTTTGTGTCTATATTAATTCTAGACTTTTGTTAAAGTATTGTCATGTTTCCTTATCATAAGAGTAAGATAAAGATACAGTCTTGTAGCAATTTGTGTGATGGCTGGTGTGTCCTTATTTCCTAAGGAATTAGCCCTGGGAAAAGCTTCCAGTGGCCTCATAAGTTATTTCCTACCACAGCTGACTCTCCAAAGAGCCTTCACAAAGGATGAGGTGACAGATTCTGATTGTGAGTCCCAAAATTTAATTTTATGCCACTGACTTTCATTTTCATCTTTTCTAAATGCAGTCTTTTCTAAATGGGCTAAAGTGAATTGTGTGATCTCCCTCACAGAGTTATCTCAGTAACTCCTTTTCAGCTTTTGTGTTAATTCAGCCTACACACTTGTAATGAATGCTATATTCTCCAGTGCTTTTCCAGACCCTGGGAATAAAGCAGTGAGGTCCCGGCCTGCACAGTGCTCACGGCCCACTGGGGAGAGACAGATGCTAAGCAAGTTATGAAGTAAATGTGTAGCATGTCAGGTGGTGATATGGAAGAAAATAACACAGACATAGAAAATTGGGGTATTTATTTGTTTTTTCAAAAGCAACTTCTTCAAATGTCTGACATTTGGAGTTTCTTTGCATTTAGAATATTCGGTCTCTTCTCGTTGGTGTATATTTTTATAATTATTATATTCAACCCTGTATACCTGGTCATCCTACTGGTGTAGCTCTCTTTCCCACGCCAATCCTTCTCACACCTCCAAACCAGGACCAGTGTTTTATAGTCCTGACCATAAGCCAGTTCCTTTCCATCTCTTTCCCTTTGCTCATGCAGTTTCTTTCTGGAATGCCCTGCCTTCCTATTCTGATTAACCAAGTGGTACGTACCCATCCTTTAACACCTAACCCAGGTCTCCATTCCCCAGGGAACAGATCTCCAGCACCACTCCAGCTCTGTTCGACTTCTCTCTTCTTCTTTCTGAATTCCTATAGGATCTAGAGCCACAGATTCAATTCCTAATTACACAGCTGTGTTTGGTGTTTTTAATTAGTTTTGTGTGTAATAGTCATCTCTTCTAGCTATGATAGAATCTCTATAACCATCAGGGACTTGCCTTTGACTACACTCCATAGGTCTTCTTGAAATGCTAGGGGCACAGTGGGTACTCACAAATGTGGATTAAATATTAATTCCAACCGTAGCCTTGTAAATATAAATCTACTCACCAGTTTTCTTTATACTTTTACTTTCCAAATGTAAAAAACATTTTTATTTAATAAGCTCATGGATTTAGCATTTACTGATTTATAAGAATTTGAACATCATTGGTTTTCTCTGTCACGTGAAAGGACAAAATACTCCTCTTAAATGCAAATAAATAATAAAGAAGTTAAACATCAAGAAATGTATTACTTCAGTAAAATTCTAAAAGGGATGTCATAACTGAGTTGTTTTTTTGTTAAATTGAGTGCTGTAGCAATAGATGTAAATAGATCCGAATTTAAATCTAACAGAAAATCTCAAAGTAAGTGAGAACACAAGATAGTGCTCTAATTTTGTGTTTTTCCATTCTAGCTCCTAACAAGGGAGGTAATAATTGGATTAGTGGGCCGTGAAGACTGTGTAAATAGGAGAGAAAAGCCCTCTGTGGAAACCTCACTTAGGGTCTGGGTGAGAGTTGTGACCCGATGCCTAGACTCCTTCTGCAGCTCCCCCTCGGGTCAGGTCGCAGATCTCTTGGAAATCAGTCACCTGACCTTTCTGGGTTTTTTTGGTGGGGGGGCTCCATTTGTTGCAGACCCATTTCACCGTACATGTTTCCCCTGCTGTCAGACAGTAGAGCATTCCTGTGAAACCTTCCGTAAGCCGAAATAACGTACAGCGAAGAAGTAATTATCATTGACTTATTGTGTTCCTGTTTCATGATTGAAACACTTAATTCACGTATAGTTTTACGCTCATCATTCCACCTGTACAAGCTCTCTTGGCTTTTCTGATACCTTAGGATCCGGCTAAAGGATGCGCAAAATAAATCAAGTTATAGCACAGGTGCTCACAGACACAGTTCAAAGCTGTGGCAGCTTGATGCTGAGATGCCGAGTGTGGTTCCCAGGAAAGGAGCTTGGCCGGACTACGCAAGCTGTTCCGAGTTGGCTCTGATTCCATAGGAGCTCACTGCACAAGCAACACTGAAGGCTATTTTTACAACAGCGAAAATCCTCTTTGGATTTCTTCCCATTACAGCAGAAACAGATAATATTAATGTAGGTCTTTTCCAAAAGTGAAGTAGCATAATGCAGCTTTTGAAAAGTGGGGTGGGATACCTATCCTAGGTTTTATGGGATGGCTTTCTCTTTTGAAAAGCTTAGAGTAAGTTTGAGTAATAAATATTATGGCTCGTATGGATGTATAGCAAGAAATAAGTGACCATTCGTTCAAAGAACTGAGGTCACTCATACCCTCTACTTTACAGTATACTGACTAATGTTTAATTACACACTTAAACTCTTTTACTCACATATTCTTTCAAAGAACTTTGAAAAACTCATTTTTAAATTGACATCCTAAGATATTTCGATGTTAGTTTCAATCTGTGTTTTTGTAAAAAGGAGGTAGAAAATATTGAATATTATATACAGATGAGGAATTGACCATAACTAGAATCATCATTTCATAATTTGTTATAGTTGTTAGGCATCTTTTTTAAAAAAATTATTTTATTATTGTTCAAGTACAGTTGTCTGCATTTTCCTCCCTCATGCCCCCTCCCCTGATTGCACCCCGCCTTGGTTTTGTCCATGTGTCCTTTACAGTTGTTCCTGCAAACCCTTCCCTCCTTTCCCCCCATTAAGTGGAACCTAATCAACAAAACAAGCAAGCAAAATATAACCAGAGACATTGAAAATAATGGGGGTTAAGCATCTTATAAACAAAAGCAGGCTGTCTCTGAAAGAATTGAATAAAATTTTAACATTTTGGTAGTCCTGGAAAATATTCCAGTTTCAGTTAAAAGAATCAAAACCTCCCTAACCCATAACCCTTTGAAAGTCCTGATTTCAGAACACTGCGATTCAGGCCCAAGTACCTTGTTTCTCATGGCAAATTTCACCTAAATTAGAACATGTATAAGACAGACGATAAGAACCATGATGGATTTAGTAACCAGTTTATAAATTTTGATGGCTTCTTAAAGTCTTTTCAACCCTCCAGTATGTACCAAGGTGGATTTCAGATGCTAACATGCGCAAAATCGGTCTTCACTTCGGACAAAAAAGTTTTAGAAAAGGTTCCATGGGAAAGTTGAGGAACTGGGGTTTTTTTCCCTCAAGTTGTCTGTGAATGTTTATTTCTTAGAAAGTCTTTGTTTGAGGTTTGAAGACTGCTGTGACAGGTATTTGAACAAGTAGCCAAGATAAACAGATGTGCCGGTCCCCTTGGCTTCACATGTACACAGTAAAGGGAGCCAGCTTGGTAAAGGTTGCTTGTAGCCTCTGGCATCATCTTTTTGATGGAGCGAGACACAGTTTTACATGCATCTTTATTGTAATATAAACTATTTCAAGTGGAAGAAAATAGCGTGCCTGAAAGTTAAATCTAATGAAGCATAAAATGTACTTTTGTAAATTGGAATTTTGGAATTATGAACTCAAAAATGTGCTTATAAAATAATTTGCTAGTTTAGTGAATTTTAACTCATTTCATTTTATAAAGTTATGAGGATTTTGGCAATTATATCTTAGGACTGTCATTTTAAAATAACATCATTTTTAAATGTGTACATTAATACAAAAAGTAGTGTGTTTTGTAAATAAAATTCAGTTTATTAGAAAATTTATTTTTACTACTGTGTGCTGTTATTGCAAAGACTTACTTCTACTGAGCATCTTTATAAATTAAAGTTTTCCTAAATGGATAGTTACAGTAAACAGAATATTTTATGTTATACTGTAGAATCAGAAATTACATGTTTACGTTGTGATAGCCTAGTTTTCTATTGTGTAACTTCATTTTTAGGATTTCTCTTTTGAGTTCCATACATTACCATGTCCGATATAATAGTGGTGATTTTGACAAAACGTTTTCATTGTTAATGTAAAATTCCAAATTTAAATTGTATATTACTGAAAGGAAGCCATTTAAATGACCAGTAAACTAAATCATTGTTTAAAAAACTGAGTAAAATGCGGTAGGGTTTTCTTCATTAGACATAAGCACTAGAACTTTGTTTCAATGCGTTCTTTTGAACCTCAGCCTGGCCTCGGAGGTGCCGGCCAAGATGCGGTTTCCTTGGCCTGCCACCCAGCACTCTGGTTTTGACTGAGCGTCCCGTGTGACCCTGAAGCACTCTAGAGCGTGGGAGCCTCTGCTCCACAGCAGCGTCACCTGGTCAGGGATGACCCATAATGCAGAGTATAAGTAATAAACAGTGATCCGGGAGACAGACCCTGGTCCTTTCTTATATCTTGATTATGATAGCTTGATTTAAATTCCGCTGTCCTGTCTTTGTAGCTGTGAAGTTTTATCCTCATTACTTTGCAAAGTACGAAGTATTTTTATCACTTATTACAAACTGCCCTGCAATTATATGCAGAGTATTTGTAAACTCTGTTTATCCTTTACCCAAATCACTGTAGAATTAGTGAATTAACTGCTGTAAATGATCTGTTTAGTAATTTTTAAGTAGAGCTCTCTAGTGATGTGCTAAATAAATTCATATATTTTAGTTTAATTCAATAAAATGGAACCAGCGCAACCTCTGGTTTCACACATGAAGTGATTCAAAATGATTGTGTCTGTTGTAATGGGGTCCTTGCACACTGCCATGGGATACCTAGCACATTTCTGCCTCACACTTTTCCTAAAATGAAAACGACCTTTAATCTCTTTCCACAAACCTCCATGCACTAAACTACGTGCCAACGGCATGAGATGCTCGTTCTGACTGCAGTGGGCCATACTCTTGCCTAGTACATCATTTGTGAATATAATAGTTGCCTATTACAATGCAACAGGTATGTAAATAACATGTATCAGTGATCTCTGTAAAATTGATTCCCTCTTTCCCTTTTCATTATAAGAGGAAACTTTATTTCAGAGTAGAAAGTGCATTGTCTGAACTCATCAACACCCTCTCTATCCCTCCCCTCCCCAATTTGTTGCAGACCAGGATGAAAGAGCAGCTGAGCTCAGCAGGGAGCAGAATGAGAAAACCATCCGGAGCACGCAGACTGCGCTCCGCAATTTCCGGGAGTTCCTCATCTCCAAGTATCCTTCCGAAACAAGAGAGATTTATGTCATCCCTTGTAAAGAGTTGGATGCCTACCTTGCCTCTTTCTTTGTGGATGCCAGGCAGAAGGATGGGTCCGAATATGAACCCAATAGCTTGGCCAATTACCAGTGTGGACTGGAACGGTACCTAAAAGAACACAGGTATGGCTACAGTATCACCAGGGATAAGGAATTCAAGCGTTCTCAAGAGGCCCTGAAACAGAAGCAGATTGAACTCCGCTGCAAAGGAAAAGGAAATAAACCCCACAAGTCCATGAAGCTCACCTTTGCTGATGAGCTCATTCTGCGGAAAAGGGGCTTGCTAAGCCGCTATAACCCTGAGGGTCTGCTCAACCTCGTCTGGCTCAACAACACAAAAGCTTTTGGGCACTGCACAGGCTTCCATGGATCTACCTTGAAGTGGGGTGATATCCGTCTCCGGGTAACAGAGACAGGGTTGGAGTACTTAGAGTGGATGGGTCAAGACACCGGTGACCTGAATGCCAAAACCAAGAGAGGGGGGACAGATTCCCGTGTGTATGCCACCCAGCATGCCCCACAGACGTGCCCCGTACAGGACTATAAGGAGTATGCCCAGCGGCGGCCTCCCGCCATGCGCTACGAGGATGCCCCTTTCTACTTGTCTATCAAGCCAGTCGTGAACTTGGCGGCTCTGCATTGGTACAACTGCCAGGCTCTGGGCAAGAACAAGCTGGCCAAGATGGTGAAGACCATGTGTGAGAAGGGCAACATCCCCGGCAGGAAAACCAACTTCAGCGTGTATCAGAGCTGCAGCACCTTGTCCGAGGCCCAGAGCAACCAGCTGGTGCTTATCTGTAACAATTTGAGCCAGCAGGCGGCCCAGTCAGTGGCGGGGCACTCCAGCAGCGGCAATTTCATCGTCTCTGCCTCCTACGACTCTTCCTCAGATACTGCATGACCAGGTGGCTTGAGCCTGACCCCAGTTTGGTTACTGTGTCCAGAGAAACTGTGATTATACACTGCTTCTCGTGCCCTTTCCCCTGCCCTCAGTGTTAACTTTATAAAAATATAAATCTATAATATATTTTTCTTTTTACAAATAAGCCGACGGAGATAGTTTAGTATTACTAACATAGTATTTATAGGCTTCCAACAAACGTACTTGTGGGTGAGTCAGTGTCATTACTGTTACAGACTTTTTCAAAACCGTAGTGATTCTCAGGCAACACAAACTAGAGAAGGAATTCTGTTTTTTAAAAAACTGTCCAAAAGGAAACTGAGTCGTGCTAGACGCTGTGTCCTCAACTCCCACTTTTTCTTCCCACAGCAATGCTCATTGCTAGTCTACTTAATAAATGCCTTTATTTTTTTAATTTTTAAAATTCTCTATTAATCAGGAGGCGATAACACTAACTTTACTGCTTACACACAATTACATTCAATCAGATCCAAAATATGAAAGTGTTGGCTGTAAGCTCGACTTCCAATTATTTATATACTCTTTTTTTTACTTAATTAGAATTTTAGCTCCTGCACCTCAATTTTTGCAAAGTATGAAAATTTAGGGGCTTAGCTAACATTTTTTTTCTTTGGGGGGAGGGAATAGAGGGAGGGAATAAGGTACTACACATTTTGGAACATAATTTTAAAATAATATGCAAAATCCATTTTTATGGCAAAAAAGACTGTTACATGACTTATTTTTACTATTGTGCTTGAACTTGGATAGAATTTTTTTGTTCCCTAAGAAATCAGTGTAAATGAAATTTGATGATCAGATTTAAAAGAATTTAAAACTACCAAAGCCTTGAAAATGTTCCCAAGCATTGGATTGTATATCAGGCATAAAGAGAAGGTAGAGAATGGGAAAATCTTACTAAACATCTAGAAGCACTAGTTAAGACAACAAAAAAACTCATTCTCTTCAAAGCTCAAATCCCTCTTGAATTATTTATTTATAAGCATTAAACTTCAGTATCTTTTCTCTAGGGGATTACTTGACTCTGTAGTGGAGATCAAAGGAAAATTGACACTCATTTTAGGTAACAGCATTTGTTACCAGAGTTAGCTGAATTCAAAGCATTCTTGCAAATGTGCAAAGTTCCTTCTATAGTAAATGTAAATGCATTTATCTGCATCATCCTACAATAATAATAATTTTGGTAAACAGCTCCTTGTGGTAGTTTTTCCAGGGTCTTTATTTGCAAGTCTTGAAGTCTGTGGTGAATTATTAGTTAACATACTTCAAAAATAAAATAAATTTAGACATTAGGGCCACAATAAAGCTGAGCTAGGTTCTCATCCTGTATAATCATTAATGCATAAAAAATCCAAATCTTAATTGCTTTGTTGGATCTGGGCATTCTGTTGGGGAGTATTTGTTCTTCAAGGAAACCTCATAATTCAGTTAGCTAGGAAGGTAGGTGTTGTATTATGTATTAATTTATTGTACCACCAGGACAAATTTCATTTTGATTTGCTTTACTAAAGCATCACATTAGCTGAACTTTCCCATGGCGAGGCAGCTAGGCAGCCCTTTCCAACACTAAATAATAAGCACATGAAGACCCTTTCCTCTGAGCTGTGTGACCTTTGAGTTGGCTTGGGAGTGGGAAGTCTGTCGCAGCCTTTGTGTGGTGGAATCGACTTCATTTCATGACTTTTCCTCCATAGAGAGGCATCCATAAACAAGAAGAAAGGGTGAAAGATATCTTATTTTTTTGTATTAATAATGATGATAAGCACCATTTTTGATCCAGTATGTGTTCCAGCACTGTGCCAAGTGACTTATATGCTTCAGTTATATAAGAAGTAATTCCTAATTGTATGAAAATTAAGAAATACAGATAAGCATAAACAAGACAAAATATATACACATTAGCTAGCCAAAAATAACCTCTGTTAACATTTTGGTATATATTTCTTCAGGCAGTTCAATATATACCTATGTATTTCTATGTGCATTATCTTTAATCCTTTCAATAACTTTGAAAGGAAGGTAAATTATCTTCGTTTTATGTTGAGATCAAGACAAATCAGTTAGATTATAGCTAAGGAAACGGTACTGTCTGTCATCTGACTCCAGAGTTCTTCTGTTTACCTTTCTTAGTTCCAACTCACAGTTTCCAGTGATTTGAGCCAGATGTGGGGGCAGTGTCTTCCCAGACCTCTGGGGTGCTGAGTTCTCTCTTATGGAGGCGCACTCTGTTCCCTGGTCCTCGCATTCATTTTGAACTGTGGTCCTCTTTCTCCCAGTTCTTTACGAAACATTCCTGTTCTGCTTATTTGGTAACTGGTCTTATAAGTGCATAGGACAGCCTACTGTAAAATAACTTTTTAAAATAAGGATATTTTTACATAGGGTACCTCTCATGTTTAAGAAAAGGCAGAAGCCTTATAAAGTGTTCTTTATAAAAGAACACAAAATGGGATTGTGCGTTTTATTTTTGCATTGATTTTTTTTAAAATTCTTGATATGTTTTAGATAGCAAAGTAAGTTTGTTACAAGGAAGAAGAGCAGTCAGTAAGCAATGAAAAACAGAACTAGGAAATTTTAAATTTCCATTTGTGTTTATTGAGGTATTAAACTTAAAATCTTGTTTTTATTCCCATTGCATTTTTATTTAGAAAAACACAAATGGAGAATGTGAATTATTTTTTATTTATTTTTGCTTTGGTAACCAAATAGGAACATTGCAACAGATTTGGAAAGCTGTTTTTGGAAGAATGCCTTGGTAGACATATAGCCAAATTAGTATCTGTTTGAGTTAAATTATGAAAAATTATCTGCAACTACCTCTAAATTTTGTGATTTTATATAAACAATACTGAGGACATACCACTGCCAGATGCCATTTTTATTATTTGTTATTGCAACTTAAGACAAATTATGTGCATACTGTGACAGTGGTAGACACCAAAGTCATATATGCGCTTCAGCAACAGTGCGACAGTTTAGCAGTATAGTACATGTGCTACCTTTCCAGACGATCCCGTGGTTCATATAGAAACACTAAAACTTTATTTGCCACATTTACACTTGAAGGTCAGTGCAATGTCATGTAAGGCAGTTTCCAGTGCCCCTCACATGACTCTGGAAGTTTTTTGCACTGTCTGTAACAAAAATGTCAAACCCATCTGTTCATTCGGATGACATAGCATAATTCAATCCTCTATATTCATTTAAGTGACTGGCTATTGAAAACCATAGACTGTAACAGGTTTTTTTTTAAGATTTTATTTATTTATTTTTAGAGGGTAAGGGAGGGAGAAAGAGAGGGAGATAAACATCAGTGTGTGGTTGCCTCTCATGCGACCCCCACAGGGGACCTGGCCTGCAACCCAGGCATGTGCCCTGACTGGGAATTGAACCGGTGACCCATTGGTTTGAAAGCTGGTGTTCAATCCACTGAGCCATACCAGCCAAGGCTGTAACAATTTTTAAAAAAGAAAAACATAATGTTTGAAGAGATTAGCGATATTCAGGATGTTAATCCAACAGACCCTATACTTAAGATTCCATTTGTTATCTTGGTTAGTAGGACTGGTTTGAATATGATTCATAAATATACATCAGCTATTTTAAATGTTTGTTATTTGATCATTGTTTTTCCCAATGTCAACTTTTCCCTATGCTAATGCACTCTTCCTTTTGTTAAATCACTTCCTGATCTACAAAGGCATAACATGAAAAGTTTCCAGCATAGATCAGGTCTCTTTGGTTTTTTAGTTAGGTCACTGTTAGCTGAAATCTTCCTTGCGCTCACTTGGCTGTGTCCTGCGACTTAGCTTCCAGTGGCTCAGTGAAATCCAATGACTTCACTGAAAGGACGTGTCCGGCCATAGCAACGAGAGTTGGAGCACCCAGTATCTGGACTCAGTGAGGGTACAAAGATGTAGAAATAGTCTCTGCTCTCAAAGAACTTAAAAAAGATACTGTAATAAAAGTTTCGTTTCGTTTTTTGAGAGCCCAGCAAAAAAACAACAACTCTATGCCGGTGCTGGTTTGCAGTTTCCCAAACTTTGTACTCGTGTTATTTAGCTGTTGGGGATGTTGATTCCCCATAGAATACATAATATTGATTTGAGCATTTTGTGGAGAATCTTCCACAGAGTCTGTTTTGAGATGATCGATGAGGCAGGGCTGTTTTCTACACCATCCATTTGTTCACACAGGTGCACACACGCATAGGGAAATGCAGGTTGTCCTCTCAGACTGTCATTTATTGAGTTCACACAGTGTGCCATAGTGCTAACTGCCCCTATGAGTTGTTTCTCTTAATTCTCACCGCAGTCCCATGAGAGTACACATGGTCATCTCCCATCTCTGAGATGAGGAAGTCCAGAGAAGTCAGATGGGTTGCCCACACTGTCGTTAATACTTAAGAACATCAGGATCTGAAACTAGATCCTTTTCTGTCCTTTGCGGCTGTAGCTTCTTGTTCACAAAGTGGTTTGCTGTGCTTCTGTAGACCCTCCAAGGTAGTAAGTTATCCATGAAATCCCTGGTGTGATAAAATTCTCAATATTCATTCAGCTCTGAATGCGCGCAGTGCCATCACTAGCACTGTGTGCTAGACATTGCTTAGGCTCCGCCACCGTAGCTTTGTGAGATGGGACGCTTGGGAGAGTTTGTTTGCCCTGGTCACTGGGAGAGAGTGAAAATTTGTGTCACTCTTGAAAGAACATTGTATCGTGAAGAGGGGTGTGTACATGCACAAGTGATTTTAGCTTTAGAAGCGATTATTTGTTTTTATCCCAAGTAAACCAGAAACCCAGTTTCAAGAAAGTTCCTTATAATTCAGACGAGGAATGGGGAGGTTGTGGACAGAGAGAGCACCTCTCAGGCCCAGAAGTGACATTGCCCTTCACCAGACAGTGAGGACTGGGGGACAGGCTCCCAGGGAGTTTGGTCTTACCTATGAGTTTGGTGCTAGCAAATGCACACTATTTAGTAAAATGTTTTGTTCACATTTTGTTTTTGTTTTTTAATCAATTGTGATTCTATAACAGAATTTGTGGGGCATACTAGCCTCACAATTCTCAGAGTTAGAGATTAACCCTGAAACCGTTGTCATGTTTTGTCATTTGGCTTTCTCTACTGTTTCATGTATTAGACACCAACACTTCTGATTTTCACCAGCCTTTTTCAGACTGGTTTTCTTTGTCTACAGCAAGGATGTATTTTAGTTTTCATTTATCGGGCCAAAATAAAGCTGTAATACCTAGCATCTATAAATAAGAACTCCCTACCATATAATGAAGTAAATAAATTTCCAGACATAGGAGGAATATCATGGGGCATGTGTGATCATTTATTGCAGTAAAATAAATTTAAAGTGTTCAATTGTGAAAAAGTTGTTATAAGTACTGATGAATTAACAAGTTCTCAGTCACTTTAACATATTTTTAAATAGACACGATACACCTGCATATTCAGCATATGATGTGGTGCAAATAGTTGCAATACTTATTAAGAAACCCCATTGGCAACAACGTCCTCATTCGTCTTTTGTTGTTTTTTTTTTTCTTAATGCATAATATTCAAACATGGCTTCTCCCCACTAAGATCTGGCAGAGATGATATGACTGCATAGCATTCTCTAAGGCAAAGTAATGAAACCAGGATGGTTGTTAAGAGATCCTTGCCATACATAGAGCGTACTGGGGTAAAGAAATACACTCACTACATGTGTCATCCTGTCGGCGTTTGGAGTATTTCTAATGATACAAAAACAGAAAAGAGGGGCGATATTGGTGAACTGCCAACAATTCCAATTTCACTTTTCTGAACAGAGAAAGGTAATCAAAATATCTTGCCGCCTATCCTGTTTGTAAGTTCACTAATTGGGTCTGCCAAAGCTGAGGCTCTGCCAAGACCTGGTGTGGTATTGAAGATTACATTATTTTTTAAAGATAGCATTTTAATACATTTAAATTGAGGTTTTATGTAAACCATGACCTAGTTTTATTAGGCTCAGAGTACTGATTAGATCAGTGTGCTAAGCTAATCAGAAAATGAGTTAGGCCAGAGTATTAGAAACATCTGAACTAATCCGGCCCTCCTCTTACAGGAGGGGGAAATGGCCCCAGAGACACTAGAGGAATGCCCAGGTGCACACGCCTGGTTAGAGTCAGAGCCAAGAGTAGAACTCAGGGGAACCCAGGCATCCGGGCTTCCAGTCTGTAACTCGAGTTTAGGGGAGAAAAACAACCTCAGGTTTTCACTGAGCTAGAAGGGATATCGTCATTTTCAAAATTAGGAAGAATTTTAAGCTTAATCAAGTTTCTGTTAGAGGGACATTCAAGCTGCCAGTTTTCAAATATGCTTTTTTTTTCTGCCATGTGTATTTTCACTTTTCATTGTGTAGTGTTACATCTTGATTTTAGCAACAACTTTGGAAAATTGATGGGATGATCTCCAAATGTAATCGTTTACCTTTTTATTTTAATGAATATCTCTTACCCTACCCCATTTATATTTAATTCTTATTTATGGAAGGGAAGCAAACTACAGTTTTCAGTGATATGAATTCAGTAATTAGTATAATCTATAATGATTATAAACTAAAAAGTAACTTCTCAAAAATTGCAGCATTCATTTGTATATCCAGCTGTGTAGCATCCATATCATTGCTTTAGAATGCGGTTTGCAGTGCCCTGCTTCTCGTCTGTGAAAGGTTTTAAAAACCGTCCTAAAGGTTTGGGACAGATCTTCAGTCAAAATGATCACATTTCTATCAACATAATTAGAATGTTTCTGAAGTGAATTTATTTTAGAGACAGGAAAGGGGAAGAAAATGGGAACTAGGAAAGAGACCTACGCATAGCAGGACGATGTAGAAATACAAAATATTTGTAAATTCTCATACTAGCCTGCTTACTCCTCTAACAGGGAATTCAAGCATAAATACAAAAACATTCTACAAAATTTTATTTTACAATTTATAGTTACTAAATCCTAGTTGAAGGGAAAAGATGAAATTCTAGGTTGTTAAAGTACAACGAAACTTTGCCTTTTGAATGCAGTGTTGAATTTTGCTTAGACTTCTAATGTTCTTTATATCACACTGGAATTAGCATTTTTACCATTTTACATTCATTTCAAAGGTCTTTGCAAATGTTTGGCATAATATATTTATTTGTGGTTGGTAGAATTAGAAAGACATCAGCAATATGTAATCCTGACAGTAATGTGCATACTGTATTAAGTGATTTTTATGCCTGTTTACTTTCTGTAATCCTTCTATTTTATAAATCGAATAGCTTAGTATACTTCCACTAGAAATTAATTTATAATGATTATTTATACTGGATGAAGTAGCAGGTTCATTTTAGTATGAATCCACTCAGATCAACTTTATCAAACTGAACTTTTATATCTACAGTCCATTATATTACAACTTTTTAAATAGCATTTATAACAAAAGAACTTTCGTTTTATAAAATATTTGTTACAAAAAAAACCTTGCCAAAAACCATTACAATTTCTATGCATTGTGTAATATTCAGTGATGTCTTTGTTGAGATTTTGCATGTCATCATAGGGTGCTCTTTCATATGTGTGTTAGTGGTGTTTATGTGGAATTGTTCATCATTGCTGCTATCACTTACTGTAGTTAAACTGAAGAACTGTGCTTACGGGGCTGTGCCAGTCGACATTTTATGTGTGACCTGTGAAAGTATGTACTTAGTGGTTTAATATTTTGAGCCAGTACGTAGTGGCCTCTACAGAAGGAAATGTTGTAGTTGTCAAGTGGTGCCAACTTCAAAATCTTGTTTCGTGTGTATAATTCCAGGTTAGCTCTTCTTTATCCCCAGCTCTTTGAGAGGGAAATGTTTGCAAAAGGAGAAAGCAAGAATTCTGGGCTTTTTTTAGTACTCCTCTCCCCCAGCTTAAATCTTCTTCTTTCCCTGATACTTGAGTACCTTGCAGAGAAAATCCAATAGAATGACAGTATAGCAGCAACATTTCCCTTGATCTGGATATTTTTTGGTTGGACAGTGTGATAACACAGGACTATAAGGTGCATACATAATTTTTGTTGGTTATCATAACTTACTGTTTGAATTGCATTTAATGAGAATATTTAGTTTTTAAGTTTGATTTACAAGTGACCATGGAAACCTCAGTGTTCCCACATACTAACTTTTATATTCAGCATTTGTATGGACTTATTTAATATACTCTGTTGCCTCACATCAGAATTTTTTCACGCCCGTTTGTCTTTAGCTGGTTCCTGGTAGTTCCATTTTGCCCTGGCAGTTTCATACAAGCTCTGAAAGTAAAGAGAAACAATTTCAGTGGATTAATTCTATTATTCTACTTGTTAAAAGTCAACATGGGGAAAATATCATTATACTTTTTTGTACATTTATAGTCTTAAAATGGAAGAGAAACTATCATACAATGTTAAGAAGGCTACTTCCTGAATACCCTTGTTACCCCAGCATGCCCAGATTCCTCCCTCAGTGCGGTGTTTCGTTCTGTCTGTTCAATGGGTTTGTAGCTGTACAGTCCCTTTAATAAAGGGACAATCTCCTGGACTGTACAGGGGCTTTTCGTGTGACTGTCAGACACCTGGCAACAGCCAGTGCCGTGTACGGAAACACTGCTGCTGATACTGCTGATTTAACTCTGAGAGTATAGAAAGTAATTCTTTAAGGCTCCTGCTCCTTCTTTGCTCAAAGGAAAAGAAAGGCAGATTTCAAATGGGAGCCTTCTCTCCAGAATATGCTTTAAACACTTGCCCTTCCAGGGAGGTAGTAAAGCAATGAAAGGAAGTTCAATTATGCATGTTCTGAAGATGTTCTGCCCTCGGTCAGTGGCCTTTAGAGTAACAGTAACGTATTTCTTGATTCCTGCATTGGGGGTTTGCAGGCAAAGCCTTTGTTCTTAGAATTCCTTTTATATTTTGGACACCAAAGATTATGGCAATGTATCCTGATGACTAATAGTCACAATTCCTATTAGTTAGCAGTGGGCATATTTATTTGCATGCTCTCTTAAGTTTTATTTACCCCCTTTATGTCTTCTGTACATTTTATATGTCTGTCCTGAGACCTTTATGCCTATAAATGGGCTACTTTTGAATCAAGTAATACACACATATTTGTTAGGTTTCTAATTTATAGGGTTATGTTTCCACCATGACTTTTAAGCTTTTTCTCACTGCTAACGTTAGACATAGATTTGCCCCATGGTGAGCAATAACTTGTACCTTTTTTGCTGTAATCTGAAAATGTAACTAATACTATGGGCTGAAACCTGGTGAGACAGTGACTGGAAGTGATTTGGATTCAACAGAATCACTATATGACTCATTTATTTGGTGGTTTAGTAGAATGAATGCTGTATTCAACTTAAATAAGGTCTTCCATCTTTCTTACAAATTTTAAGAATGATTTAAAAATTCCTTTAAGTCTACCACTTGGAAGTTCATTGAGAATACAAATTATACCAATTTAGTATAACGTAATACCAGGCATCTGTTTGGAAATATAACCACACAATACCTAGAAAACTTTTGTGAACAATTGAACTATTCTTTGAAGATGCATTCACTTTTTCCCCTGTTTGATATAGATCATTTTTGATATATTTTCTGGTCACTGGGTTTTTAACTGATATTACATGAAAAAAGCACATGTGTGCCTATTCACTCTAATGTTTAAAAATTTTCTTCTTAAGCTGCTACATTTATAATTTGTGAAAGAGGAGAAAGGTGAATTGAAATGGAGAGAAATTTCTGTTAATATGTTAAAATGTGTGACTGTGATACTCTTGGTTAATTAATATTCTGCCAGTTGATATTTGTAATATAATACAGCTTTTTTGTTAATAAGTGTATACTCTCGGTTTCATTTTTATTTTAACGCTCACTGATCTTTTCCTCTAAAATGTTTCCATCTTTACCAGCTCACTGTTTTTGCTTCATATTTGTCTGTGTACTTGTGCTCTAAATAAAATTCTAGTTTTGTGTCCCGGCGGCTTATTCATTGTGTGTGCAGTGTTTGCCTGCAGTGTAATAGTGTGATTTCCTATTGTGTTCAGCGTTTGTTGGTGCAGCCTCAACTTATGGAAATAAGAAATACAATCCAATAAAATCAGCTAATGTCTCTGTAATGAGAGCATGTTTTAATCACAGTATTTTGTCTGTATTTGGGTATGTTAGTCTTCATTTAATAAATGGTTTTCCGCAATGCCGGCTGACTTTTGTAGCTACAACAGTTTAAAAACAACTTAAAACCATGTCGTGAATAACGAAATTGTCCTCTTCACCATGCATCAGCCCCACATGGTCAGTGCATAGTAAGCAGAGCTTTCCATGTCAAGTGCTTCTAATGGAGGAGCGGGCATTGTGGGGAGAGAAGCATCTCTCTATGCGAGTACGTGGAAACAGCCCCCCCCCCCCCGGGGTGGGGAGGACACTTCAGGAGGGCATCTACAGCTGAATAATCACATGCTTCCTGGAGCCTCAGCCCCCAAAATCCTGTTTTGGGGCAAAAGTCTCTACTCAAATTCACTCTCTGGCTTTTTGTCTGTGGAGCTCTTGTCAGCCAACTGTGCAAAGGCATACCAAGCTGAGTCTGCTTCCAGACTTCCTCACTTTCAGGAAACGCCTTTTTGGTCAGGTGGAATTCTTCATGTGCTCTTGGTTGCATTTAGCACATATGACGATGTTCTGTGAGCAGAATAGGAATGGTTATTCAAAAAGATTATAGTAGTTCAGACATCTTTGTTGTGTCACTAAAATTATTTAGTAGAGAAATGCATATTAAAACACCAGAAAACATAATGTTCTCTTTCACAAAAGTGCAAATGTAGTTCTTTTAGATGTATAATCCAGCAAAGTCTACTCAGAAGGCTGAGTATTGCAAATAGCAATAGCTGTACTTTGTATGATAGTATTTTAAATGGTATTAAAATTACGTTACAAATAGTTGTAACGTAATTTTAATGTTTTTGTACTACTTTAAGAAACAAATTACGTAATTAAAATGTGACAGATTTTATTTCCCTGATAGAGGAAGAATATTGGAATTCAGGTTGAGTAATACTTAGCCTGCAAATCACGAAATGTCCTCTTTTTTAAAGTTTTATTTATTTTAAATTTATTTATTTATAATAATCTTTTCTAAGACTTCAAGTGACTAAAACAGCTAATGCATATAACATAACGCAGTGTTGGCTGTACATCAGGCATAGGACCACTGGATCCTACAGTACATGTGTGCTCCCTTGGGTAGATGCTGCCCGTTAGCTTCCGAAGTGGCCGTACAAAGCGACATTCCTACCAGATGAGTGAGGGTTCTGTTGTTTCACATCTTCACCAACACTTGATGTTTATAGATTTTGTTTTTAATTTTAGCCGTTTTGGTGAGTGTATATTAATTTATATTTCCTGAAATGTTAATGATAATTTCTTACTGTACGCATTGCCCATTCAAGTTGGTCCATTTCTAATTGGACTGTCTTCCTTCTAATTGATTTCTCAGATATATTTGCCAACTATCTCCTACTGTTTTGCTTGTCTTTTCACCCCCTTAGGCACACTTTGATAAATGTCTTTTTAATTTTAATGAAATCCAATTTATTGATCTTGTGCTTTGGGGCTAATAAGATTGATGTCCTGTTTGAAAATATGTAGTTACCCCATGGTCCCAAAAATGGTCTCTTGTGTTTTCTTCTAGGAACTTTATCGTTACTACAATTCACATATAGGTCACGATACATTTGGAATTTTGTTGTTTATAGTGTGAGGTAGGCGTTCGGTTGGCTCATATTATGTTAAGGATTTTTTATCTGCTTAGGAGCTGTGTTGGCTTGTAATTTTCTTTTGTTGCATTTTTCTTGTCATATTTTTATAGCAAACTTATGCTGCCCTGTAAAAGACATTAAATTGTGTTCTCTTTTTTTTTTTTCTATTCACTGCCAGAGTTTCATGGTTTGGCATTATTTGTTTCTTAAATTGTAAAAATTTACTTGTAAAATCTATCTTAACTTGAAGGGTTCATGTGTGTGTGTGTGTGTGTGTGTGTGAGAGAGAGAGAGAGAGAGAGAGAGAGAGAGATTTTATAGATTGAATTTCTTTAATGGGTATGGGACTATTTAAATTTTATGTTTCCTATTCAGTTGTGGTAACGTGGCTTTTCTAGATATTTGTCCATTTTACCCAAAATTTCAAATCTATGGGCATCAAGGTCCTAATATTGTTACTGTCTTTCTAATATATCTGTAGGGTCTGCAGTGATAACTCCCTTTTCATTTCTGCTGTAGAAATTGTGCTTTTTCTTTTTTTCTTATGTATTATTAATTGTAATAGTCTTTCAACTCCATCTCTTGGCATTACTATTTTTTTTATTGCAAACTTTCATTGATTTCTGTTCTTACATGTATTGTTTCCTTCATTTTACTTTTTTGGGTATATTTGTCTTTCTCTTTTTTGATGTCCTGATACAGTTGATATTCAACCTTTCTTTTCTAATCTCTGAATTTAATATAATCATTTTTCCTAAAGACACTATCCCATAACTTGGACAAGTTATCATTCAGTTGTGTTATCATTCAGTTTGAAATACTAAGTCCCACTGATTTTTGTTTTCCTTTCACTAAGGGTTTATTTAGAAGTATATGATGACTTAATTGTCTGTTAACAAAATGGAAATCTAGAATTCTCTTCCTTCTTTCTCTTCTTCCCCTTCCTTTTTTTCCCCTGAACTCTTCAGTTTGGAAGCTCCTGGCGGGGAGAGCAGAGCAGGCGTTGGCACTGGAGTGAGTGTGTGTTCACTGAAGGAGCTGGGATGGTCAGGCATGAAGCCTGCAGTGTCAAGAGGGCATGCACACAGGAGAGCTGCCCAGTGAGGGCCGTAGGCAAGTGACTGGGGCAGGAAATATATTTCAGCAAGAGGGCAATCTGGCAAAGTGGTAACAGCTTGAATTGGGAGAGAAAAACATCCCGTGGAGGCGTGGCCAGGCATGTGGCGTGATCGCCTGAGCAGGGTGAGTGGGGCCCCCACACTGCAGCGGGGAACATGGGGAGAAGCCCTGTGTGAGAAGTCAGAGCCTTGCTGAAGTGAGTAGGGCTTCACGCATGGGGGTGGCCTGGTGTGAGGTGTCATCCCAGGAAGGGTGATGAAGGCGTCCACGTAGCAGGGCTTCCGGCATGGGATGTCGGAGTTTGAGTGGCGTGAGAAAGGTGTCTGTGTCTGGAGGGTGGCCCAGTGCCGGGTGCCACGCTGGGAGTGGGTAAAGAGGGCATCTGTGTGTCTGGGAGGGGCACATCACAGCCAGGTGTCAGAGCACAAGCAGGTGAGGGGAAATCCGTGAAAGACCGAGGGGCAGGACGAAACACAATACATGATGCTGAACTGGACCCCTTCCCAGGGCAGTACATTATTGGGGCAACTGGCAGAACTTCCATGGGCATACAGGTTCCATTTTCATTGTACAGTCTCTGTCCTTCTGCCCTCTGATTAGAGTGAAATTATTTAAGGTCACATCATTTAACATAATAATTAAACCTAATCATCCTATCTTGCAGTGTGAGTCTTTCCTGTGCTTATGCTATAATGAAGTGATGGGGACTGAGCTGTGTTGCAAACAAATCCTGTTTTTGTTGTATTTTTAAAAACTATTGAAACTATAGTGTTTGTCTAAATAAAGCAGACTTAGTTTTCCTCACTGCAGGTTAATCTGAGTCCATTTTGGGAGCCAGCATATATTTTTTACAAGTGGCCAGTATTTAAATTGCATTCTTTACTGAGAACTTGATCTCTGTAGTACCTGATTCTTTTGCCGCAGTGTCCAGAGCATAGAGTCAGCGGGACCCAAGTCCAAATCCCGGCACTTGGACTTGGCTGGCTTGTGCACTCGCTAACTGCGTGACTCGAGATTCAGCTCAGTGCCAGGCACAGAGAGTGTACCTCAGTCAGTATTGGGTGCATGATGTATGAAGTTACTGTTTGAGGTTCTGTTTCCTTATTTGTAAAATTGTTACAACAGTAGGGTTACTTAGAGCTTACTTTATATAACTCTTGGTATATAGCACAGGTGGTAAACCCAAGGCCCACAGGCCAGATCTGGCCCAGCACCTTGTTTCTACCCGGGGGCAGTGCTGAGCTCTCACTTCACTGCTAAGGAGTAGTTACATTTACACAGCCCTAAAGTTACATTCGGCCCTTTGAAGGCAGTTGTGAGGCTGATGTGGCCCCCGGTGAAAATGAGTTTGACACCTCTGGTATATAGTAAGCAGATGCTAGTAGATGTTAGTGCTAGATGTAATAGTAGTACATTTTATGCTAGAATCCTTTCATTAATATCAAGCAAGTCCCAGAAGTAACACAAGTTACCTCAGTTTATGAGGGTGGTGAGAGAAATATGTCTACATGACTCGTGCACTTCAGATAGCTTTGCTGGCAACGTTTATTCCTGTCCTGCTGTAACCATTAGTTAAAGCAGATTGTGTGTTCAACAGTTAACAGCAGGCCTAAAGGGTGAAGGCAGAGTCTTCAGGAGCGTACAAACCCATTGAGATCCTCCTAACACAGGTCACAATTCTACGGAATAAAGTAAATGTGGGACACACTGAAAGAAAGAAGAAGGGAGTTGAGCAGGATGGACAAACATGTACAAGTGAGCTTTGAATTGGAACGGGAAAAAAAGGCACTTTTGATTTAATACAAAGACCATGGGGAGATTTCTCTGGCTGAGTGTGGGGAAGGTGGGGTGTGAGCGTCCTGGGTGTAGCCAGGTGCTGGGAGCAGCAGGCGGCTGGTGGTTCGCGTTCCTCGGTGGGAGCAGTGAAAGGTGAGGTGAGTTAGGTAAAGTGAAGCGCATTTGTGGGTCACCTTGGTCATTGAACTACCTTTTCTTCTTTCTACTTCTCTCTTTAGTTCCTTGTTTTGAACATAGAAACATTCTGGAGAAGGTCGGAACCACTAGATACAAAATACGAATTGGCATCATTTTTACTTTCGGTGGTCTACCTTGATTTTTTTTTAGCCAAAGGTCACAGTATGAACAATTTAAGCCTATTTTTAGTAGGTCAGAGTATGAGGAAGGGCCCGCTAATGGTGATGGACTTGACTATGTCTTTGGTAACCAAGAAAATAGATACATTGAGGAAAACGAGTTCTAATATGAAGTAATTTGGCAATTGCATCTTAAAACCTGTTGCCTTTTTCTGAGACATGTGAGTGTCTGGAGTATCCCTTCCCCTGCTTTCCCCTAATATGGCTCTCCCTCGCCCTAGCTTTCTGATTTTAAGCTAGCTGATGAGTTGTGGAGTCAGGTCCAAATGTCTTTCTCTTTATTAATTTTTGAAAAGAACTGAAGAAATATGCTAATACTGTTTAGTTCGCGGCTGCCCAAGATGGCACATTAAGGCATCTGAGGCTGTATATTACAGAGAAATAACAGCTCTTCATGTGCTAAGGGTAAGGAGAAAGGATGTGTAACTTGTCTTCCCATCTATCTTTTTGTCGTTGTTGTTGTTAATAGAAATGCTGTTTTTTTTCCAGTGAAAATTTTAGATAGAACATTCTTTGTTTCCCTGCATCCATTTCCCCGCATTCGTTTCCCCTGCTTTTTGTCATTGGAATGCCTGCATGAGTACATCAGTAAGCATATACGGCAAATGGTTGCGATTAAATGCAGGGTTACTGCATTGATTTCATGCTAGAAATATTGCTTTCTATTTATCCAGATATATGTATACTTGATAGAAATTTCATTTTTTATAAGTGCTATCTCTTAGGAGCCTTCTGTTATTTAACATGAGCTCAAGATGTAATTCTCTAAAGAAAGGAATGGCAAGTTATGTTAATGCCCTTTATTTTTTCTGTTTCTAGCCTATTCCACTAAGCTCAACAAATTTCCTGTATTTAATATTAATGATGACTTGAATGATCTGTGTACCAGTGCAGTAAGCCCAAACACTACCAAAGCCACGCGCTATGCCCTGAATGTGTGGCGATACTGGTGCATGACCAATGGGCTCAAAGATCACACGGACATCACCAAGGTAAGGACCTTTCGGGTTTACTTCTTTCAGCCAATGTCACTGAGTGCCCAAGTGCCCAGCACTGTGCTGAGGATGGTGGAGAGCACAGAACAGTTGCTTTCTGCCAGGAGAAACTTTGAAAGGACATAAAATAGAAAGGAAAAAAATGTCATAGTTCAAAGCAGAATTTAATAAATGCCCTATGACTTTACAGATCAGAAATGCCAAAAAAATATTATCAGTTGGATAAACTAATTTCAGTGTGGTGACACTAGCAAAGGCACTGATATTTAAGCTGTATTTATGGTACAGAGGTAGAATTTCAGTAGAATTGGGTAAAGACACGGGTCTTCTAGGCTGAGTGACACAGACAAGAGTAAGATTTGCAGGGTTAGCCTTGCCCGTAGAAGGGGCTTCATATATGGGAATAAGGGGCTACAAAACTAGATTTGGATAACCCTCCCATGCCAAGCCACAATCTTGTGACTGTTGGGAAGTCATTGAAATTTGTTTTGCTTTTGTTTGCGCAGTGGGGAAGGGACTGTTGTAATGGGGAGGGCGCTCTCACCATGCAGTCTGCAAGGGTCTTAAGGTTCAGGCAAAGGGGAAGCCACTGAAGGTGTCCGAATGGGAAGAAACAGTGAAAGTGATATTTTAGAGGAACTATGTGGAACTGATGAGCAAAAAATCAGTTACTATCCTTGGTCCTCATTTTCCCCACCTGTAAAATGAGCTCTGAGAATATGTTCCACCTTGAAATGTTTGGGGTTTGTGACTGGGAAAATGTTCTTGGACGTGTGGAGACAGAAGACGAAGATGTTGTATTTGGTTTGGATATACTGAGTCTAAATCAGACATGGCAAGTAGGCAGTTGGGAATGTGGGTTTCACACATGGGGGACGTGTTAAATCTACAAGTATAGACTTAAAGGCCAGGCAGATAGAGGTGGTAATTGAAGCCCAAGGGCCGGTGATGGCTCCAAGGTTGGGCGATGTGTTTAGGGCACCCACAAGAGATGAAACAGGAAACCCAGGTTTGTACTTCTGACAGCGTGGCGCACTAGACACAGCAAGGGGCCTCTCCGCTGTACTTGCAGAAAAAGAAGGAGTTCATCTCAGGGCCAAAACAAAGGACAGCTGAAACTGGAGTGGTGAGCAGTCAGCACACCTGAAAGTTGGGGCTCTACCTGAGGGCATATGTTGCCAACGTTGTTAGGGAAGAGAAGAGACAGGCAGGTGAACTGAAGAACCCTTGATTGAGGAGAGGACCCTGAAAGGAGCTTGAGAGGTTCCAGGTGAGCAGCCTACCCTGGCTCCTCACTGTTATGTTGTAATAATCTTTGAAGGGAAACATTCCTTGAAATTCCTTGGGTTTTTGCAAATTAAAAGCAACTAAATGTGCTCATTTTTTAACAAGTCATCGTTCACTCAGGGAAATGCGTGACCGTGAGTGAGAATGACTAGAAACAAACCACAGATTGAGACACCCAGGACTTCACATAGTAAGTTATAGATTAAGGATGTGTGAAATGTTAAGGGTGTATGAAATGAAAAGAATTACAGTGAACTGTTGAACAATGTGGGGGTTAGAGGTGCCAACCCCTGCACAGTGGAAAATCTGCATATAACTTAAGTCAGCCCTCCACATATGTGGGTTCCCAACTGTGGATCAAAAATACTTATAAAAATGTACCAGCACTAGCCTACTAATCAAACTGATCCAGCAGATTTGAAAATAAATTGAAATTTCCACTCCTGGTCATAAGGGAATGAAAAGATGCAGAATTATCCTTCTGCTGTAACAGCTAGAAAACTGGACAACTCTTTGAGACAGGACGGGCAGCACAGGACTTGACCCCTAAGAGAGAGGTAGCAAGGGAGATGAGAGCTGCCGTCTCCCCGGCCATCTGCCTGGAGGCAGTCTCCGAGCTGCAGGGAAGCCAGGGGGACTCACACAGAGCCCGGGAATCTTGCTGAGTTGAGAGGAGACCGAGATCCGGGTTCAAGGAGGGCAAGGACAAGAGGACACTGGAAGAAAAGTCCCAACACTCATTGAAAAAATAAGACAAATGCGGTACTGAACAATGTAAAATCCACAGTTTCTAGTGTGCAATTAAATACTACTCCTTGCCAGAAGTGTGACCCATACTCAGCAGAAAAATCAGTTGTCCTTCACTTCCGGCCAATTTGGAGAGTAAGATTTATCCCCCTTCCTGAAACAATCAAAATACGGACAAATAATATAAAGTGTTTTGCAAGGTACTATATAAGACTCAAGGAAGGGATGTTCTCTCTGAGAGACAGCAAACGAGGTGAGCTGTATGAGCAGCCAGCCCGCTGCCCTAAGAAGAGTTCTGGGGCTCTGGTGCAGGGAGGGGCAATGCCAGCAAGCCCAGCTGGGTTGCTGAGCTGAGCAACAGAGCTGAGAGTCCAGAGAAACCAAGGGGGTTAGCATTGTCATGACAGTATTCGACAGTGGAGAGCTACAAAGAGAACTGAAGACAGTTCCCCTCAAGCATTAAGCTGAGTACTGATCGACAGATGCATGTGGGGAAACCGCCTCAGGCTGGCAAAAATCACCTGAAAGGTTCAGCAGTAGCAGTACCCAGAGCTCACATGGAACTGGAAGTAATACCCGTTCCCATTGGCCAGACTAGAAACACCTCCGGATTCATGGGGTGGAGCACTCAGAAAGGTCGGGCATCAGATGTGGAGAATAACTGGCCCTGGACTGAGCTCTGCTCTAATCCCACACAACAAATCTTACAAGCAAGACCCAGGTGCGTGAGAAGGTGCTAAACATCAGTAATCATCGGGGCAATGCAATTTAAAACCACAATGAGATACCACCTTACATCTGTTAAAATGGCTAGTATCAAAAAGATAAGGAATAACAAGTGTTGGCAAGGATGTGGAGAAAAGGGAACCCTTGTACAATGTGAATTGGTACAGACACTATGGAGAACAGTATGGAGGTTACTCAAACAATTAAAAATAGAACCCCATACAGTCCAGCAATTTTACTTCTGGGCATTTATCCAAAGGAAACAAAACTGCTAAGTTGAAAAGATATATATACCCGCCCCCATGTTCATTGCTGTGTTATTTACAATAGCCAAGACATGGAAGCAGCCTACATGTCCATGAATGGATGAGTGGGTAAAGAAATTGTTATGTATATATGTAATATATGAGGTCTGTCCAGAAGGTATCCAGCCATGTAATATGAAAAATAGAGACATTTATTGAAAAAAGATACAAGAAACATTGTACATGGGACAATGACGCCTCAGTCCCCTATGAGGTGGTACCTCAGGAACTTGGACAGTTCTCCCAATCACCATCAGCTGCCCTGTCATGTTTTCCTGAATCTCATCAATGGTCTGAAATCTCTTGCCTTTCAAAGATGATTTTAGTTTTGGGAAAAGCCAGAAGTTACAGGGTGCCAAATCTGGGCTTTAGTAGGGCTGAGTCACCTGGGTGATTTGACGTTTCACCAAAAAACTCTGTGTGAGACATGGTGCATGAGTGGGCATGTGGTCATGATGAAGCTGCCAATCACCAGTTGCCCATAGCTGCAGACTCCGGAGTCATCCAAGTAGTTTCCATGGACGAATGTTCAAGCTTAATGCAAAATTTGATGCAGATTCATTGCTCTACTCGCTCAATCATTTTGAATGTGATGGCCACACAGTGCACATGCTCACTCAAGGGTGTCTACCACCCCCACTGACTAATACAGTGAAGTCACCATTGTTCACGCATGTGCATTCCAGTCCACTCTCCTTGACTGCCAGGTTACATCCATTTCGCAACCCTTCTCATATTAATAATGGCTGGACTTTTTTCGGACAGACCTCATTTTGTGTGTGTGTGTATGTGTGTGTGTGTGTCTCACAATTATATATATAGTGGAATGTATGTATACAATGAATATTACTTGGCCATAAAAGGGTATGAAATCTTGCCATTTGCAACAACACAGATGGACTTTGAAGACATTATGCTAAGTGAAATAAATCTGAGAAAAACAAATTTCATATGATCTCACCAGTAAGTGAATCTTTAAAAAAAAACTCCTAGTACAGATGACAAATTGGTAGTTGCTGGAGGTGAGGGAGCAGGTAAAATACATGAAGATGGTCAAGAGACCTAAGGATGTAATGTACGGCGTGGTGGCTGCAATTACTAATACTATACTATATATTTCTAACTTGCTAAGATAGTAAATATTAAAAGCTCTCATCAGAAGAAAAATATTTTTAACAATATGTGGTGATGGATGTTAGCTAGACTTATTGTGATGTTTATTTTGCAATGTATACAAATATCAAATCGTTACCTTGTACAACTAAAACTAATATAGAGCATGTCATCTCAAAATTACACATGAATTTTTTAAAGTAGAAAAAGACCCAAATGGATCAAACAGTTTTCAAGTAACTATGTCCCAGGACAAGACTTAAGAATATTTTATACTAATGTAAAAATATCTAGAACCCAAGAAATAAAATTCACAATGTCTGGCAACTAAACATCAGCAGACATGCAAAGAAGCAAGAAAATATATTTCTTAAAGAATGATCCAATCAAAACCAACCGACACTGACATGGAGTTTAGAATTGGCAGGCAGAAACATTGAACAGTTGTTATAAAGAAGATAAACAAATGGCCAGTAAGCACATGAAAAGGTGCGCAACTTTATCAGACATCAGGAAAATGCAAATCAAAACTGCAAAAGATTTCCCCTCATATGCAGCAGGAAGGAAGGATGGGCAAGAATGCAAAAAAGAACAGATAGTAACAAGTGTTGATGAGGATGGAGAGAAATTGGAATCCTCATACGATCCTGGTGGGAAAGTAAAATGATGTAGCTTTTGTGGAAGTGATTTAGCAGTTCCCCAAATGTTAAATACAGGGTTACTCTGTCACCCAGCAATTCCTTTCCTAGGCATATACCCAAAATACGGAAAGTATATATCTGTAAAAAAAGTATACACAATTACTCATTGTAGCATTATTTACAATAGCCAAACTGGAGAATCAACCCAAAGGTCAGATGAATGAATAAACAAATGTGGCATATCCATACAAGGGAACGGCCTTTGGCAATAAAAAGAAATGAAGTACTACATGCTACAACGTGGGAGAACCTTGAAAGCGTTATGCTAAGTGAAATAAGTTAGACACAGAAGGCTGAATGTGTGTGACTCCATTTATGCAAAGCACTTAGAAAAGGCAAGTTCGTGGAGACAGGAAGTAGAATAGAGGGTTACCAGGAGCTGGAGGGAGGAGGAAGTGTGGGGTTTTTGTTTGACAAGCACAGTTTGTGTTTGGAATGATTTAAAAACATAATGGAAATTAATGTGGATGGTTATACAACATTGTGAATGTACTTACTGCCACTGAATTGTATACTTACAAATGGTTAAGATGGTAAATTGTGTGTTTTTTACATATACATATTTTATGACAACAAAAAGATCAATAAAATGTAACTTTCACCTTTATCAATAATTTTAAAATTCAGCTATTCTCACAGACCCCCTTCACCAGTTAGGTCTTCATCCCTGTGAGCCTTAACCTTTTCCAGGCCAGAGGTCAGTGAAGTCACTGTGAAGATACTGTCTGTTGCTGGGAAACTTTACGTTTCTGTGCAGGAAGCCATGAAAAGGGCTTCATTTCTTCAAACCCTCTGTAGCTTAGAAAGCATACACCCCAGGAGATGGAAAGGTTCAGTAGTGTGCACCTTATCAGTACTACTGTGCTCTTAATATGATAGAAATAATTAGTATTTCTTAGTTTCCCCGTGATATCTAGAGAGATAATGGGTGAGGGAGAATATATATTTCAGTCTTCTGTAATCTACTCACATGGGTCCCTCACATATTTTTAATAATGAGGCCAGTATCTTGGAGAATTAGCCAGTATTTAGTTAAAAGGAGGACTTGAGCCCTGGCTGGTGTGGCTCAGTGGATTGAGAGCCGGACTGCGAAGTAAAGGGTCACTGGTTCTATTCCCAGTCAGGGCACATGCCTGGGTTGCAGGCCAGGTCCCCAGGAGGGGGTATGCGATAAGCAACCACACACTGATGATTCTCTCCCTCTCTATCTCCCTCCCTTCCCCTCTCTCTAATAATAAAGAAATAAAGTCTAAAAAAAATCATTTTAAAAATAAAAAGTACCTGGTTGGCGTAGCTCAGTGGATTGAGCTCGGGCTGGGAACCAAAGTGTTGCAGGTTCGATTCCCAGTCAGGGCACATACCTGGGTTGCAGGCCATGGCCCCCAGCAACCACACATTGATGTTTCTCTCTCTCTCTATCTCCCTCCCTTCCCTCTCTAAAAATAAATAAATAAAATCTTTTAAAAAATTAAAAATAAAAATAAATAAAAAAATAAAAGAAGGACTTGAGGCATCAAGGCCCATATTCTCTAACCTCACTTTCTTGGTTTCAATGCAAGCTCTGTTTAGTCTAGGTGTGTCTTTCAAGATAGATAGAGCTGACAGCAGACAAGGTAGCTAACAGCCCTTGTTTACTTAAGGAAGGAAGCAAGGAGTCAAATAGACTTCAAAATATAATCCAACTACGTAGAGTATACACTGTCATTCTCTGTCTGTATTTAACTTAGTAATTTTTCACGCAGGGGTGACCCACTCCTCACTGATCCATCTCCTTCAAGGTTGCCATCGCACTGACTTCTGTATTTCTCTCATCCACTCAGAAAATAGAGCATCCTGAAGTTTAGTATCTGTCTTTCTGAACAAAGTAAAATTGGTGAAATCATTTTCTTGTTAGCGATGGTTACTCTGAGATTCATTTTATTTTCCTATTAAGTTCTGGAAGTTCATAAGCATTTTCTCTACCTCCTTCATCCCTTTAGACAACATGGTCACAAAGGGAATTTTGAGGCGTTCCCCCAACAGTAACTCTTGGTTTTACTTGTCTTCTAACACTTCAAGTTTCAAGGATTGCTGTGTAATTCCAGGAGTTTGAAGTTTGCCTAACAAGTTAGGTTTTTTATTTTTATTTTTTCCCATCTGGAGTCATCAGCCCCATGACTACACTCTCACTTCTCGTTGTTCATTTTTACATCAGGGAAATCACATTTATAATCCATGGTGAATTTTTTAAATATATTTCATTGATTATGCTGTTAACAGTTGTCACATTTTTTCCTCCCCTTTACCCACCTCTGCCCTGCACTCCCCTCCCACCAGCATCCCCCCGCTGTAGTTCATGTCCATGGGTCGTACATATAAGTTCTTTGGCTTCTCCATTTCCTATATTCTTAACTTCCCCCTGTCTGTTTTGTGCCTACCAATTATGCCTCTTATTCCCGGCACCTTTTTGCCCCATTCTTCCTCCTCTGTCTCCTTGCTGATAACCCTCCATGTGTTCTCCATTTCTGTGATTCTGTTCCTGTTCTAGTTGTTTGCTTAGTTGGTTTTGTTTTTTGTGTTTTTTTTATGTCCAGTTGTTAATAGTTATGAGTTTGTTGTCATTTTCCTGTTCATAGTTTTTGATCATCTTCTTTTTCTTAGGTAAGTCCCTTCAACCTTTCATATGATAAGGGCTTAGTGATGATGTGCTCCTTTAACCTGACCTTATCTGGGAAGCCCTTTATCTGCCCTTCCATTCTAAATGACAGCTTTGCTGGATAGAGTCATCTTGGATGTGGGTCCTTGCCTTTCAGGACTTTTGAATTCTTCCTTCCAGTCCCTTCTTGCCTGGAAGATTTCTTTTGCGAAATCAGCTGATAGTCTTACGGGAATTCCTTTGTAGGTAACTGTCTCCTTTTCTCTTGCTGCATTTAAGATTCTCTTCTTAACTTCACTCTTGGGTAATGTAATTATGATGTGTCTTTTTGTGTTTCTCCCTGGATCCAACTTCTTTGAGACTCTTTGAGTTTCTCGGACTTGCACGTCTATTTCCTTTGCCAGATTGGGGAAGTTTCCCTTCCCCATCATTATTTTTTCAAATAAGTGTTCAATTTCTTGCTCTTCCTCTTCTCCTTCTGGCACCCCTATGATTTGGATGTTGGAATGTTTAAAGTTGCCCTGGGGGTTCCTAAGTGTTTCTTCATTTTTTTTGAATTCTTGCTTCTTCATTTTCTTCTGGTTGAATGCTTCTTTCTTCCTTCTGTTCCAAATCTTTGATCAAAGTTTCAGTTTTCTTCCCGTCACTGTTGGTTTCCTATATATTTTTCTTCATTTCGCTTTGCATAGCTTTCACGTTTCCCTCTATTTTGTGACCATACTCAACCATTTCTGTGAGCATCCTGATTACTAGTTTTCTGAACTCTGCATCTGATAGGTTGGCTCTCTCTTCATTGCTTAGTTCTTTTTCTGGAGTTTTGATCTGTTCTTTCATTTGGGCTATATTTCTTTGTCTTGGTGCACCTGTTATGTTGTAATGGGTGGAACCCTAGGTATTTTCCAGGGCAGGGCAACCCACTTGCCTGCATTGTAGTGCTGTATGTGGGGGAGGGGTCAGAGAGGGAACAGTGCCGCTGGGTTGGCTGTCACCCTGCTTTTAGTCACTTCACTTGCTTCCCACAAGTGGATTGTGTTCTATCAGATGCTGATTCCCATGAGGGTGGGCTTGTGTACATTCTAGGATCCTATGGGCCTCTCCAACAGACAGTCCTTTGAGACTGGGAGTTTCTCCCACCTCCACAACCCCCACAAATTTTTACAGCCAGAGCTTTTGAGGCTTTAGTTTCCTGCTCTGGAACCCTGTGTTGTGCGGCCTGTCTCACTCTCCAGTTGTTCCTCCTGGATCATCCACTAGTGAATGTAGGATATCCTGGTATGCCAGCTGCCGCCTCACCTGCCCTGGTCCTCCAGCCACTGCCTTGCCCACCCTGGTCCACCAGTTTACTGCCTTGTTGCAACTTGTTTACTTTGAAACTTGTATTCTTTGTAAACCAGAAAAATGTTCTGCTTCATAAGTCAGCTTAGTTCTCCTGATACCAAGGTTAATTTATTAATTTAACCCATGTTTATCAATCAGTTAATTGGTTCATGATATAGTTCAGGGATTCTGGCATGTGATGAAGACCTAGTCATATATAAGATACAGTTCTTGCCTTCAAGGAACTTTCAGTCCACTTAGAGAGACAGACATATAAGTAGATAAAAGGCTGTGCACTATGGAAAGGCCATAACAAAGCTTAAGTGCAATGGGATCCCAGGTGAGAGAGTAACTTTGCTAAGGGAAGCTATAGAAGCCTTTAACAAGACAGCAGAATTTGAGCTAGATTTGAAATAATGAATTGAGATTTTCCATGTAGAGAAAGTTAGAAGATAGAGAAAGAGCATTTGGTTTCTGTGAATGACACAAAGTTCACTCACAGAAAGAGGCTGGAAATAGAGCACAAAAAGAACAGACGATGAGGCCAGAGAAAAACTGACTCTACCATTTATTTACCACTGCATAACAAGTCACCCCAAAACTTAGTGGCTTAATGCAACATTCATTTTATTTGCTCATGATTCTGTGGGTTGTGCTCAGCTGGGTGGTTC
Source organism: Phyllostomus discolor (assembly GCF_004126475.2). Taxonomy (NCBI): domain Eukaryota; kingdom Metazoa; phylum Chordata; class Mammalia; order Chiroptera; family Phyllostomidae; genus Phyllostomus; species Phyllostomus discolor. Next base: position 196,905,877 of record NC_040905.2, read on the forward strand.
TTCTGCTGGGCTCAGTTGGCATGTGCACGTGGGTGCAGTCATCTGGATATTAGACAAAAGACAGCTTGCCTCTACTTTACATGTTCCCATGGTCTAATGGGGCTTCCTCAGCAGCAACATCACACTAAGAGGATGAAAGCAGAACTTGTAAGGAATTATAAAACAAAAGCAGATGAAAGTAGAATCTCTTGAGGCCTAGGCTTGGAATTCATACATTGTCACATGCTACATTCTATGAGTCAGAGTAAATCACAGCCAACCCAGATTCCAAGGTTGGGAAAATAGATTCTACCTCTTGATGGGAGGAGCAGCAAAGTCAGGTTGCAAAGGGGCATGGGAACAGCAGGGAGTGGGGAGGGATTTGGGGACAGGGACGAGGGGAATTGTTGTGGCTATATTTAGAAATAATCTACCACAGAGTGGAGCCAGATTATGAACACTTGCATGCAAGGTAAATAGTTTGGAATTTGTCCTCAGGGCAACAGGAAGCTAACAGAAGTTACTTTTTTGTTGTTGCTGTTTGGTTTCTAAGCACTAAGGTGATGAATAACATTTTCTACTCAGAACCCCTTATCTAGGAGCCATCTCTCTCCTACAGTCCCCATGGGTATTGCAAAAGCCATCATGTTAGTACAGTGGCCCATCCCTCGGTCAGTTGTTTGGATCAAGAGTGGGCCAATCAGAATTCTTCAGCTGGATTTCTTTTCTGCTGCTGACGAGAGGTGGTCTCTTGCCAATACCCAAAGCCATCACATGTAAACCTTGGGGAGTGCTAGGTGGCTATGTTTTGAGCTGTATAAAGAGAACCGCTCTGCACAGAGATGTGGTGATGAGGGACAGAGTCCTGATGCTGTACTAATTTTGATATCCCTTTTGCCTGAGCTCATTCAAGTTTGATCTGTTTCTTGCAACCAGGTAAATCCCAACTAATACAAAGAGTGGTTAATACCACTCTTTAAGTAGGGAGTACAAGTGGCTACAAAAAAAAAAATCTGAAACCAGCTGACTTAGGATGTCATGGTGAACTTAGTTTTAGTAGTAGATAAGAAAGCCATTGCTTTTTATATTTTTTTATATAACTATCCCGCTCTTCTTGATGGATTTTCAGCTTGGAGTTTCATAGACCAATAATCAGATTATCAGAAAACAGTTATATTTTGCCTTTTTCCTTGCCTGTATACATGTGTATGTAATTTCTCTGTCTTGCTTCACTTGGTTGGCTAGACCCTCCAGTACAGTGTTACATAATAGCAGTGGTATTCAGCATGCTCGCCCTAATCCTGACATTATAAAAAAGATTCCCATGTTGTCATCTTGGGTGTAATTTCTGTAGTTCTTGTCTGTAAAATACTCTTCATCATAGTAAGAGGATTATCCCTTCCAATTTAAATTGAACTTGAATTTTTAAAAATTTGAAATGGAGATCACATTCTTTAAAATACTCTTTTAGTCTTTATCAAATTCATATTATTTCTCCTTAATATGGGAATAAGTCGATTATATTAAAATATTCATTGAGATTAGATCATCCTTGCACTCTGTAGTAATCCCTCCTTGTCTTGGCTTGGTGTGACTTTCCCGCCTCCTGAGTGCAACTGCGTGAGAGGCGGTTCTCGTTGTGCGTGGCAGCACGTTAACTGCCCTGCGCACGTGTCAGAGCCGTGTCCCTGTTACACGCAGGGTTCTCACGTGCACACGTTTTATTTAATATGCTGCTGTGCAAAACAAAAAGCACTGCTATTTTACTTAGGGAAGTTTATATTTATATTCATATACTTTGTTTTTTGGTATAATATCTGTCAGATTTGGGTTCGAAAAAAATGGAGAACGTTTCCTTTTCCTGTGCTGCAAAACGTTTAAATGCGAGAGAGAAGCTAGGTCGACTCCGCAAAGCCATCTCTTCGGGAGTGATCTGCACCTCTGACGGTCCTTTCACCCTCTGCCCCTGTTTGGGGCTGTTCAGAATTTTCTACCTCTTATGGAATCAACTTTGGTCACTTATATTTTCCTAGAAAATTAGTCTACATTTTCAAATTAACATGCATAAAGTATATGATATTCTTCCATGTTCTTGACGCATTTTGTGTACAGTCTTTCTCATCCTAACATTGTTTATGTGTATTTCCATTCCTTTTCTTTCTCTCTCTGTCTGATCTACAAGTTTGTCAACTTTCTAGGTCTTTTCAAAAATGACAAGTCTTTATTTTTATCTATTCTAATTCATATATTTTCGTGTATTAATCCATTCCATTTTTATTGATTCACTCTACTGTTAATTTGGCTTACTTTTTCTAGCTTTTTGAGTTGATTAATGTTTACTTATTTTCAGTAAAGTTTTCTAATACATGGGGTGTTATTGGAATGTTAATGCAGCATCTCATACATTGCAATGTGTAATGTTTTCAGTTTGGTTTATTTTAAACCTGTAATTCAGTTGTTATTTTCTCTTTGACCCAATAGCCATTAGAAGAATAAATGTTACCGGTACAGTTTGTACTTTTAAAGCATTTTTTATTGAAGCTTCCTTTTGTCCTAGAATGTGTGTTCGTTCAGCATGAATGGGCACTGAGCAAGGTCTGGTTTTCTCTTTTAGCTCCCTCTTAAAAACAGAGCTTCCTTCTCCCCCTACCATACCCCGATAAGGAGCCCTCTCAAATGGTCAGTATGGCCATTCAGTTTTTCTTTTATGTTGAACAAACAGTGACATCTAAACTGTATGGTTCATTAAGCCAGTGACATTTCCAGACCTATTCTGGTAAATTCAAGTGAATTCAAGGATTGTTAACCTGCCACAGCACCATGTTTAGGGCCAGCAGTGCCAAATACTATGTGCCGATATCGAGGAAGTTAATGTTGGAATGACTCAGAGTTGGATAAGGCTGGTAGAGGAGTTCTTCAGAGGGGATGGCTGAATTTTATTGAAGGGGAGGAAAGGAAAGGATTTGCTAGAAAAGAGAAGAAACTGCTTTCCAGAGAGGAATAGTGAAAGTTAGGCCAATAATATTAATAATAATAATGATAATAATAAATGTGTATGTATATCTATTTACATGTGTGTATTCATTAACGTTTACAAACCTCTCACATCCATATTTACTTAAGCATTATAGTAATCCTTTGAGGAGGCATTGGTTATTATGGCCCATTTTGTAGCTTGGAACACTGAGGTTTAAAGATATTAAGTGGAGCCAAGTATGGCAACTAGATCCTCCAGCTTGACGTTCCCCATTTTTTCCATTATATCGCGCTAAGGAGTCAACCCTCTAGAGGCCACGAGATGCCTTGCCTACGGGACGGCCCCTGGTGAGGATTAGGAGAAGGAAGGAGGGGGTCTGGCTATGTGGGTGTCCTCACATGTGTAACCCCGGTGTTTGTCTCATTTGAGATCCCTGCAGTGAAGTTGAACGAACTGCTGGAGAACTTTTATGTCACCGTTAAGAAGAGTGATGGCTCGGACTTCCTGGCCACCTCGCTCCACGCCATTCGCCGAGGCCTGGACCGCATCCTGAAGAACGCAGGCGTGGGCTTTTCCATCACCAGCAGCACCTTCAGCTCTTCCACCAAGAAACTCAAGGAGAAGCTGTGGGTGCTGAGTAAGGCAGGGATGTCAGGTGCCCGCTCTCGCAACATCATCTACTTCTCCCTTTCCGACGAGGAGGAGATGTGGCAGGCAGGGTGCCTGGGGGACGACAGCCCCATCACTCTCCTGTCCACCGTGGTCAAGTACAACAGCCAGTACCTGAATATGCGGACACTGCAGGAGCATGCAGATCTGATGTATGGTGACATCGAGCTGCTTAAAGACGCCCAAAACCAGCCCTATTTTGCCCGGACAGACAGCGTCAAGCGGGAGAGCCGGAGTGGTTCCACTAGAATATGTCATGGGGAAATCTACCACGAGCATTCCAGGGGACACAAACAGTGCCCTTACTGCCTCCTCTACAAGTACATGTACATCCACCGGCCCCCCACCCAGATGGAGGCCAAGTCCCCTTTCTACCTTACCGCTCGGAAGGAGGCCATAGACATGGGCAGTGTGTGGTATGAGGAGCAGAGGATGGGGCTTCGGTCTCTCCGGGGAATTGTTCCAAACTTAGCCAAGAAGGTCAAGCTGGAAAACTGTGAGAACTTCACCTTCGTCTCATTTACTCAGGTCTCCAGGAGGCTCAGCTCCCACAGCTGCTGCCAGTGAGCCTTCCTGGGTCCAGGCCACTGCTTTGACACAGCCGGCAGTGACCGTGACTTCATGGCCAGGCCGGTCTCTGTCAGTGTGACCTGCTATTTCTTTGACTTTGGGTTTTTTTTTTAAGCTGAAAGTAGATGAGTCTGAATAATTAGGATGTTTTATCCAAATGTGTGTCACCTTTGTTAAATTATAGAATCTAATACAGTGTGTAATTGCTCCATACACAGGAGCAAGGAAGTTTATTTTATCTAGTGCCTTTTTAGCACAGATTTTCTCAAAAAAAAAAGGAAACTGTTTAATTAGTGATTTTTTAAAAATCCCAGTAGCCTAGTAGCTTTAGAATGTTTAGAAGACTATATACACCTTATTAAAGTACACTCACAATGAAGAACCAGAGAGAGGCGGCAGACACATTAACTGTTTCCGGAAGGAAAATTGCACTCGACACCCCTCTTTATCTTGTGTTGATGGATAACTCGATTCTGCAGAGCAAGCAGCCTTGCGTGGCAGAAGGTGCTGGAGACTCACTCGGTCACGCTCTCATCACTGGGAGAAACTTACCTCTGCGTCGTTAGAGGCGATTTTACGAAAAAAGACCAATGCGCCAAAAGCTGTGTGTGAGAGCAAGGCTTCCAGTAAACTGGGGGTTTGTGCGGTGAGGGAATTTCCAGTAGCGAAAGACAGCGGCTTGGAAAAGCGGTCTGTGCTCAAACGTGACCACCTCCTGAAGCAGAAGTGCCTACGTTGTGTTTCTCAGCACCATGGGAAAGCTCCTTTCATTTGAACATTTTTTTTGGAGTCTTTTAAAAATCTGTTCTGTGTGTCCTACAGTGTGTTTGGTCAGCATATAGCACTGGATCTGTAACACAAACTAAAGGTAGTTTTCAGGCGGACCCAGGGAAACCCAACAAAACAAGCTACAAAGGAAACAAATCGGAAAATGTGTTCATTAAAGCGCATTGAAACATTTTTGTCCAAGTATGACTCAGCCACAGTAGATTTCATCATTGCAGGTTGGCACCAGTGTTTGGGGCACGATGCTGTAGGCAGCTGACCAGGTAAGCAAACCCAGCGTTAAGGACATAGCTGTGAGAATCCAAGCGTGGTGATAGGGTATTCATGCAGTTTGAAACCATCTCACTCAGGTAAAATCCAACCTGACCACTTGTGACTGAGACATCAGCAGAATTTTCCAGAAGCTACCCTGAATGAGAAGTGAGAAATTTCCCTAAAGAGTGCTAGCTAATAATAATAATTTCTAGGGATCCTTCTTTCGCATTTGAAGAAAGACTGCTACAACTTGATACCATTACGTTCCTTGTGTATGCTTTCTAATTCAAAGTTAAAATTCCAATATAAGTTGGCATTGTAGGAGTCCTAAAATCAGTCCTATTACTCTTCAAAATATTATTTTAGGATTTATTTTAATTGTTTTCAAAAATCATTCACTGGTCACTGAATACTTCCTTTTTCAGAGGAGACTCAGCCAATGCTGCCTTAAGGGTTAATGTTGTTCTCTTTGTAGTTGCCACACATTTATAACGTTGTTTACTAGTTGATCTGCCCTGAATGTAGATTAACTTTGGTATGTCTCCATTTGTATGTAAATAACAGGTAATATTTAAAACCCAGTGTTACGACTTCATGGTGCATACTGTTCTATTACGGTTTCCTGTGGTGATTTTAGGGTTTTGATTAAAAGGAGATCCAAAACATTAGGTATAGTTTCTTTTAGTTTGCTAAACGTCCAAAGGATATGTTGTTTGTGGAAAACGGATGGTCATTTTTTTCTCGTCAGTTCTGCACTTAAACAAAAATAGAACCTATATGATTTGTTGGGCAGAGACTGCAGCCTGTTGGCAGTTAAATAAAATCTCCATTTTTATTTAAATAGACTCAAGAAGAAATTGCCACCAGGAATCACTGGGATCTTTTCAGATTTCCAAAGGTTGTATAATCTTTGTGTTGACAGTGGCTTTTCATCAGCTGAGGAACCAACCATCTCTCCTATTTGGTACTTACTACCTTTGGTGCCGTGTAAATCCCCAGAGTTCTGAAGCGAGTGATTATAATAAAACATCAGGGGCTGGAATCTTCAGTGATGGCCGATGAAATGAAAGAATTGTCTCTCAGCATTCTAAATGCCGTTCATGACATGCCTCCTTGGGGAAAAGGAGGAAGAAAATGCATTTATCAAATGCTGTTTTGGGTACTTTGTGATGTGTTTGTGTGGAGGTGTGTGTGTGTGTGTGTGTGTGCGCGCACACACACGCACACACTTTAAATTCCTACGCGGTAACACGTAGTGAACCTGCTAAAACAGCCAAGCCCGTATCCATGGCTGTGCCTGTGCTCAGGATTCGAGGGGCAGGGCAGCTGGCTCCAAGGCAGCTGATCTGCCTTTGCAGATGGCTCTAAACCACACCCACTGGGGGCTCCACAGTTTTCTACTCTTCTCCTGAGCCAGGAAAAAGAAGAATCCCAAGAAAAAAAGTGGGGGAAGTTGAGTGTTTTCTCCACTTGCCTTTAGTTGTTTTTTTGTTTTCGTTTGTTTGTTTTTACTCAAAAGTGGGTATGAATATCAGGAATTCGCCAGTTCCCCGAGGCACAGCTGCCCCTGGCTCCTCGCCAGGAGGGCCTGCGGAGTCACTGGGTGCCCTCTGCACCTTCCGCACCTGCTCTGAAGTGAGCCCTGCTTCCTCGGTACCTCCTCCCTGAGTCCCTCAGTCTCCCCTGGGACGTTTATTCTGCCTGAGAGAACAGGCGTCAGCTGGAAGGGTGTGATTCAGTTAACTATACAGGGTCTAGCGCAGCACTAGGCACACAGTAAGCATGCAATAAATGTGAGCTGTTTTAGTTACAACTCTCAGTAACAGTAATAACTAATATTATTCAACTGATCTGCATTGTACCACTTATTTCTTCCATTTGGAGATTTTCTTCTTTAAACTGTTGAATGCGAAGAGGCAACCAAACCTTATAATCTGGTTATATTTATGCCCATCAATTCTACCTCCAATACAGCCAGGACCTAATACCTCAGATATAAGCAAAAATAAATGAAGAATGGAGAAATGTCAAGAAACTTCATAAGAAAGCTCGTTCATTGTTTAGTGTGTTTGCAAAGGGGAATGTTATGGAAAAACCTGACCAAAGTTGTGACAGAAATGGTGGCAATTTCCATGGATTATATACCTATGCTGTGTTCATCTGCCCTGACTGATAAATGGTGTTTGAAGAAATGCAGGATTCTGTTACTTTGATTTTTATTTTAATTTAGCCTTACTAAAAGCATTAAGCCCTATACTACTCTCTCAACATGTTCCTAGACGGTCATGGGGAGAATCTGGACAAAATAATGTTCACGGAGAAGCTAAAGCCTCTTGTTGTAATAGAAGGATCACTAGCCTGGGACTCCTTGGTTGCCCACTTGGCAAGTTCTGTTCCCACTCTACGGCCAAGGATACAGTGGGCCCAGGCGAGGGGGTCGTCTCCAAAGTGAACAATGTTGCACTTCTGCAGCTGGGGCGGGGCAGAACTAGGGAGCCGAATTCCTAACCCCTCAAGGTCACAGAGTGATTCTTCTAAGTTAGTGCGTCTCGCTGGACTGGAACGCTTTCTCTAGGAATAACAGTTTTCTTGAATTTTCAAGTTTCACAACTTCTAAAATTATCTTGCTATCTTTAGGCAGCAGAAGGTTGGTTATTTTTCTGTTCAGGCTAACACTGACCACATGTTACTGCTTAAATAAAGTAAACAGAAGATTCGCTATGCTTGTCCAACAGGCACCGCTTTGCTGCTTTTATTGGACTCTGGATTGCTGAGCAGTTTTGAGCTAGTCACCAGTTCACTTCAGGCATCAGTAAACGCAAAAACGAAGACCTCCAAGAAGAGTTACCTCATTGTCTCCACATGAGCTGCCACTTGGTCCAAGTTAAGGCCCGTGCATATTTAGAAGCTGTTAACATACCGCCCTACAGAAAAGAATACATTAAAAGATTCAGACTCATATGTATCTTTTAAGTGTTTTTGCTTTGGGGTTAATTTTTCATGCCCAGTATTAAAAGAGAAACGTTCAGCCACTTAGGCAGTGGTATTAGGTAAAAACCTTTGTTGTGTTTTCCATATAAATGAATGGCCTTAGCCTAAACATGAGGGGGGGGGGGCTCGGCGGTGACCGAAGGCCAGGCCCCCTTTCTGAGAGAGGAGAGGTCGTGTGGGATGATAAACAAGCTCATCTCCGGAAATTACATGCCCTGTATCCACGTGTTCTGACCTCACAGGGTTTCCCAGAACTCCTTTCGGGGAGGCTGCCCGTCCTTCTGACAAAGTTTGTCTGTTCCTGTGACGATGCTGGTTCTGAGTACTGCTCGTTCTTACCAGCCAAGAAATCCAGAGAAGTTCCTCGTGTTTAGCGGTTAATCAGATCCATTTTTATGTAAATTAAAGTGCTTTATTATTTACCAAGTGCAGCTCATGTAGAAATTAATAATTTCAGGAAATATTTATCAAAACCAAAAAAGGATCCCTGGATTCTGTGTAGGTGTATGTTGCTTCCATTACTGTTAAGAGCAAGTAGACACACCCCTTTCCCCCACTGAGATGAGAATGGGCTCCTAAATGTTTTATGATCCATATAACTGAATTGTTTACTTTGTAGTTGACTGTAGTTATTGTCACTATTTGTTCAAATAAGTTTCTAGAAGGTTCGGATTTGACTAACACTGTAGCAAGGTGCTTTCTTTCCACTGCTCCATTCTCACTCAGTTCTCACATCAGCTATGCAAGGTAGGTCTGATTACTGACCGACAGGCCAGATTTCCCAAAGTCTCACAGTGCTCATAAACCGGAGAACTGACATCTGGACCCCGCCCCAAATCCAGTGCTCAGACCATCAGACGAAACTGCCATCTTCAGGCCCACAAAAGTCCATTTATCACAGAGACTTTTAAAAAATTAAACATAATGTGTATTTGAGAAGTTTTTCATTTCCGAAGCTATGCTGTCTCACACCTTATGTACACGGTCTGATGATCAGTTGGTCACGTGGCCCAGTTCCGTGGCTCCGGGAAAGCCCGATGGTTTTCTGTGAATGAGTATAACATGTTCTGCTTCCTGAGAACCTTGCCTGTATCCAATAAATAACTTGTTTTGCCCATTGTCTACCTTAAAGGGCGGAACGGTCATGCCAGTTAATTCTAATAAAAGTCAAGCAATTTACAAACTGCGCCTGTTTTGACATTGGTATTACTGCTTAAAACGTAAAGGACTTCTAACCTATGTCACAGTTATATATGCTCAGGTATTTTCATTTTTTAATGTTAGTGTGAGAGGATTTTTATGATCTTTAGGCTTAAGGCACCCTCAGAGCAAAATATAATTAGTTGTTTGGGTTTTTTTTTATCCTTTCCTTTATGGGGACATGCTTATTTTCTGTTTTGAGACTTAAAAAAACAATAGGCTATATAGGTCAAATCTCCTCGTTTTACCAATAAGGAAATTAAAGCCCAAAGGTATTAAAGGGCCCATCCAAGGTCAGTGGGACAGTAAGTGGTAGAATCAGAAAAGTATCTTGGAACTGTCTCCTTTATACCATCACTGGGAAGACTTGGATTTTTAAAAATTAGTTAATGGAACTGCATCTGCCAGAATGACACCTGGCTGTCAGGCCCCCAGTGAGCTCCTGCCTTCGCAGAAAAGCACTCCTGGAGACCCAGTAGGGCCCCGGCCAGCCACTTGGTTAGAGCATCATCTCGGTATCTTAAGGTTGTAGATTTGACCTCCAGTCAGGGCACACACAGGAGGTAACCAGTGAATGCATAAATACGTAGAACAACAAATCCATGTTTCTCTTTCCCTTCTTCTTTCTCCCTTGCTTTTAGAGAGAAAAAAAAAGACTCAGAAAAAAGGCCAAATCTCAATTCTCAAATCTATAGGGAATGGAAAGTTTCTCTATCCTCCCTACCACGCCGCCTCTTCATTCAGCCCAAGACCCCAGCTCCTAGGGCTGGAACAGGGGCAGGAGGCAGAGGCACGGTGCTTTCTGAGATGAACACCCTTTATGGTGAGAGCAGAAACAATCACTAGGTAGAAGATATGTAGATACTGAGGTTTTTCATGTATGATGTTGATTCAGAGAGGCAGGAATCTGGTGAGGAAAAAGATGCCACTGTAATAGAAAAGTGCTAAACTGGAAACTGGACTTGGAAATTTGCATGTGACCTTACCATCAGCCTCTGTGTTGGAAAATGGGATTTATCTGTCAGCTGGACAGATAGCATAACCAGGGGCAAATTCTGGGTCCAAGAAGAAAGGACCGCGTTTAAAAAGATGAGTGGAGAGGAAAAAGCAAAATGTGTATTTTAAAAATGTGACTTAAGGAAAATGAACAGCTTCCCGAACATTTGAGAGTGGAAGTAGTAGTTTTGGAATCCTTTTGTTGTAGTTGAAAGAATGGAAGAATTGATTCTATGCAACAACAGTCAGAATGGGAATGGGTTCAGAGAAAAAGGCAATAGAATAAAATTAAAAAGATAGATGAGAAAGAAGGACTTCAGGGAAGCTAAAAACAATGTCAGATTAAAATCCACGTTGGAAACAGAAAATAATACTTGGTGCTTTAAAAAAATCTCAAATCAGTACTGTGAAGGACAAACAAGATTTTTTCCTTAATGTTCTTTCCAAAGACACAAAAGATGAAAATACTGGGGAGAGATAATGGATTGAGAAGATAGAACATTCGCTGACATTACTGATACTTGGTTTTCCTGGTGGACAGACTATATTAAGAAGAAATAGCAACCAAAAAATAAAAGCTTGCCCGAACAGAATGAAGATCTGTGTATGTAGATTGAAGACTCAGTGCAATCCAGCTCCCCCTCCCCAAAATGAGACCCGTACCTAAGCACCTGGTGGCAATAATTTTAAACTACTGAGGGTGGAGGATGAAAACGTGCCGTCATCCACTCAGAAAGTAGCAACTTGCTTATCAGAAATACAGAGTGCATTCTGGCTTCAGACTGCTACTCTAGCACCAAATGCCAGGGAACAATAGGGAATTTTGGAGGGGAAAGTTGTGACTTTGGAATTTGTTATGCATTTTATATGTTAAGACACAGGAAATGTTTTTAGTTATGACAATCGTTCAGGGCATAAACCATCCATATTCTATTCTTACAAAGATAGATTGCGCTGCATCCTACAAAGTTTAATTTAAGAAAACAATTTTTGCATAATAATTTCATGGGACTCTGGGGCATTAAATATCAGGATCATTACCCACAGAAAGGATATGTATGCTTTAAAATAGATAATATGGCCAGGAAGCCACATCTCTAAGTGCCCAAACCCAAGGGCCCCACGTTCATCTGGGGGTCTGGGAACCTCGGCTGGGGTTCATGGAGGCCAGCCGTGCGCTTCTCCTCTCTCCTGAAACTCAGAGCTGACAACAAGGGCAACATTAGAAAATTGCAGAATACATATATGTGTGGCTCAGAAAGTCTGAGATCAGGCAGATCAGACTTGTTTCAGATACAAATCCAAGAAAAGTTGTAGTTTCAACAGCAGAAAGCTGTCCTGGGGCAGTGAGGTGCTTTCCATAGCTGTACTTGAAGGAAGGGTCATTTTGTTTTGTTTTGAATTTAATTTAATTCTTTTCCATTACCATTGACATTCAATACTATTTTATATTAGTTTCAGGTATACAACGTAGTGGTTAGACATGTATATCATTTACAAAGTGATCCCCTCAAGAAGTCTGTTGCGCTTGAAGATTTGTGGAACCGTGTTTACAGTGAATAAGGGTATAAAAGCAGTAACAACAACAACACAGCAAGTTAATTACTTCTGGAGTCCACAGTGACAGTGCTAGAGCTGGAGCTGGTGGTTCCGTGTCGCTTTTCACGGCCTTGCACTAGGAGGCCTTGAAAACACGGGGATGTCCGCTATCATTGGCCTTAATGCTCAGTTCCTTCCCGTTAGAAAGAAGGTGTTATCTGTGCCCCAAGTAGGCTTGCCAATTGACAGTCTAAATTAAATTTTCAACACCAGCATGTTTGCTTTAAATTTAGCAGTGGAATAATAAATGGGTTGCTTTACATTTGCTGGGTTTGTCATTCGGAAGCACAGCTCACCTCTCCCGGTTGTCACTCTTCCGGACAGGTCTCGAGTGTGACTTCCCCAGGGTCTCCCCTGGCTTGGCTGTGACTGGCAAAAGTCTGTTCACCTTAACTACTTAGATAAGAAACACAAATGCTTGTATTTAAAATTTTAATATGTTCTATGTGGCTGTATGTTCCAAATGATAGCAACAAAACCGTCCTCCTGTTTGCACTGTTCTGGATGTTTTTTGTTGTTGTTGTTTTTATTGTAGAAGAGGGTATCCAAAATTTCTTAACACTGGAAACGTCATTTAAATGATGAAGGAAATGGTCAGTAACTCGAGTGATTTTATTGTACCATTTTCAACTTTCTCTCTCTTCCCCCGGCGATGCCTGTGTGTGCACGTACACACACACACGCGTGTACACACGCACGCGTGACATCTGTGTTCCGTCGGAGTCAGAGTTGGAAGGGCTTCTTTGTTCGTCTAGTCCAGCCTCCTGGTTGATACTTTATAGTGGAGTCTGTTAACAGTTTGCAAGGTTTGGGAGTTGTTGGTTTTTTTTCCCCCAAGTAGTTATTGTTGTTTGGTTTGGTTTGGTTCATGTAAATGCAGCTTGACTGTTTAACCCATATTTTTTAAAATAAAAAAATGTTCATGTATATTTTGTCTGTTTTATTAAAATAACAGTTATTTTAACTTAACCAGCAGTATGTATGGTTTCTGGATGTTTATTTTGGTATCACATTCCTAGAAGTAATGTTTTCCTTTGCATTTTGCAAAACGTCAGCACATCTCGGGGCACCGTTCCGCACCCCGAGTCTGCGCTCCCGAGCCAGTGCCCCGGGTGCGGTGGTTCCCTCCTGTCCAGTCTCTGACTCGGACCGCTCCCCCGGGCAAGCGGAGAGCCCGTCTGGAAACCTCTCGTTGATTGTCCACTGACCATTGTGTACCTGCTTCCAATTAATGTTTTTCTGCTCTTTAAATCTGTTACTTTCAGCTTTTGCAGAGTACATTTAATACGTTTAAAAACTTTTAAAGTAGAAGTTGACTGCTCTATATGTACAACAGCTAGAGCCATTCCCCAAAAAGTTCCAAAAAATACTGTGAGTAGAATGGTGGTGATGGTGAAGATACCTCACTGACAACTACTGACCCTCAGACGGATTGATTCTCCCTCCTCACTGTGCCACTTAGGGCGATACTTTCTACAGTTGTAGACTCCTGAGCCAGTCTGAAGATTTCATGAAAGCTATCGACCATTTTCTCAGGAAAATGCACGAAACACCCTGCATACAAAAACCCAGGTTTCAAAACTGTTATACTAGATTTTTAAGACTTGTCTTTTCAAGATACATACTAAGTAAACTATTTAGGGATTTGCTTCAAAATAATCCAGAGGGGAAGAGTAGGTGGAGATATAGTTGATACACAAATTGGTATAGATAACTGTTAAAGCACATCCGTAGATATGTGAGAATTTGTTATGTCCTTTTGTATATATTTGAAATTTTCTGTAAGGCAGAGTTTTAAAATAAACACCCCCCCCCCCCCAAAAGCTCCTGTACTAAAGATTCCACCGCCCTCCTCACGGCTCTCAGATCACAAGCTGGAAGGAGGGACCTGAGGAGCGATGACAGTACTGACCCTGCCAAACACAGATCTGAGACCCTCCAGATAAAACCCAAAGTAGATGTTCCGGTGAGAAGGCTGGGTTGAGGCAGTAATGGCAGTAACTAGTCAAATTTGAACTATTACTGTTCACATGACTTCATTTGTATGCACCAGATGGAGACACTTTTTGTTCTCTCTTTAATTAAGAAATCTTAGGGATTGATTTTTTAAAATTGTATTTATTTATTTATAGAGAGAGGGGAAGGGAAGGAGAAAGAGAGGAAGAGAAACATCAATGTGAAAGAGAAACATTGGTTGCCTCTTGCACGTGCTCTGACCAGGGACCAAACACACAACCTAGGTGTGTGCCCTGAGCCTCGAACCAGCGACCTTTTGCTTTGCAGGACGCTGCCCAACCAACTGAGCCACAACTATCACGGCTCTTAGGGGTTGACTCATGACAAACAGATTGCTATGCAATCCTTCGTGCTGAAAGTGCTGCGAAGACTGGCAGTCTGAGTCCGGATGTCCACGGGCCTGGGCTAGCACACGGCCTTGTAGGCCACAAGGACAAATATCCCTCCAGGAGCTGCTACGGGAACTGTGTGCTCCCAAAACCTTGAAAGCGGGAGGGGACCTCCAGGCGAGCACCAGCAAGGGGTACATGTAGCGTGGATGCAGCAGTGGCCAGGCGTGTGCCCCCTCTCACTGAGCCGTCAAGACGACATTTCCCAGTGCTGGGAGGGGCTGTCAGTACGTTCTGGCTGGTTTCAGCCTGTTCCATCTCCTTTGTCTCGCCCTCTCCAAGATGAGGACCTGGAGCCCCAGAAGGCACACCCACCTTTCTTCCCAATACGTTTTCCTCTTTTTTCTTTCTTTCAGTTTCCCTGTTTTATTTCTTCCTTTGCTTAGAAGGATTTTCATGATCATTTTTTACTGGCAACACACCAGGGACAGGCATGAAAGACATTAAACAAGATATATTTCAGCAATAAACAAGACTCTTGTATTTCTCATGGGATCCCAAAGAAATAAGGATGAGAAATAAAAATTCCTGCTGGAGTATTTACAATGTACTCAGCTGTTGAAATGTTCAAAATGCAATCAAGGAAGTAATTTAGCACGTTTCTAATACGCTTAACTATGGTAATAATGTTGAAGAATTAGGCCAAATTTAAAGAACCCAGCGAATCTTCGAGGACATTGTTAAAGAATCCAACCCCCACCACAGCAAATGCATTTTGGTAGTTAATAGGTAACACAGTACTTGTGGTTTGTTGTCCCCAGGATAATGGCCCAGATTTGGAAGGATATAATTTGACCTCCCCCTAGGCAGGGAATAGTATGATCCAGATGTTTCCTTTTGTCCTATATCAGAACGTGTGCAGTCGATGGCTACCCCACTATCAGATTCCTCCGCTCCGTTATTTCTCAGTGGCACTCTCTCCAGCCAGGGCACTCCTTCCCAAGGGTCAGCCACTCACAGGCTGCCTCCACAATTTTATGATAGCTAAGCCCACTTTTATTCTGCAAATTAATTCCCTTTTTTCTTAAATGTATTTTTTTTAAAGCAGGGTTTCTTGAAGCAAACCACTTGGTTTCAGATTCTAGCTCTGCCTCTTATGAGTTCTGTGACCACAGGCAACTCACATGACCTCTCGGTCCCTCCATTCCTCCAACTCTAAGTGGGGGTGACAATATCTACCTTGTAGGGTTGTGGTGAGGATTCAGGAAGGATGTTAATGCATATAAAGCACTTAGAACAATGGCTGGTAAATAATAACTCTCAAAAAATAGCTATGGTTATGTATATTACTATATTGATGCTGCATTACTTGCAATAAGTAAATACATGTAACTATTAAAATTGAAAAGGGTTGCCCGTGTGTACCCCAGGAATCAACTCGAGCATCACCAGTGGCACGGTAGCCACACTTTGGGAAGCAGCTTTAACCCTCTCTCCTTTTCACAAGGATCTCCACACCGGCTTCCACGACAATATGAGGTGTCCCTGCCTCCTGGTTTCCCCATTGTGTCTCTAGGTTCTCTTTCCCAGGCTCCTCATCCCCTGACTCCCTCATTTACAGATTCAACTACATATACAGTTTCTCAAGGCAATTTCCTCCACCCCCGTGGCCTAAGCTTAAGCAGATGTGCATTATCTCAACCTCTCTCCACCGGGGTTCCTCATCTGAGCCACATGCTGCATAAAATGACCCAAGTGCCTATTCTCCTCAGTTCTCCTTAGGACATAACTGCCAGTACCACTGTAGGTGCAGAGGGGAGGTGTTAATTATTCCAGACAATGGAGGCCTCCTGGCATTAGGGCTCCCTCTCTAGGGAAAGCACAGTGGAGAAAGGCCCCTCAACCCCATGTCCCCTCCCTGTACTTCTTCCTAAGGAAATGGCACCTATATCCACCTCGTTGCCCAAGCCAGAAATCCGAGTTATTCTAGGGCCTCCTTCCTCCCTTTCCCTGGTCCTCTTTCATCCTCCATAAATGTTTCCATTTTCTGATAATTCTGCCTACCTTAGTATCCTTGAACCTCTTTGCTTCCCATTCTCCTCACTGCCACCCTCTCGGTCAGCCCACACCACTGTGCCCCACCAGAGCTTGAAAGCAACCTGAGTGGTCTCCTTGCCCGCCCGAGTCCACGCCCCCCTGCTGCCTGGGAAAGTCTCACGGAATACAAGTCTTACTCTGTCGTTTCCCCTTCAATGGCTCTCCAAAGCCTTTCTGACACTGCTCCAAACCCTCCACCTGGATTGCCGGCCAGTGCTGTTACACCATTCCCTCCCTCTCTGCCACTGTGCCTGCTTCTCCCCTCCCCCTGCTCTCTCCCTCCCCCCCCCCCCCACCGCCCCTTCCTTCGGTAACAGTCTTGCTCACTCTTCAGTTCTCCTCTGGCATGTGTACATGGGGGCTCCTCTTCTAAGGAGCAGCCGGTCCTCTTGGATTCCGCAGGTTCAGAAGTCAGCAGCGTCGAACAGCCTACAAGCTGATCGCGGTCACCCGGCAGGCCATCTCCAATCCTAAGGAGCCAAGCACGTTCAAAGGGAGCAGCTCGGCACCTGTGAGCGGTCACGGAGTGGCTGCCCTGGGAGAATCAGCTCTGTAAAGGCGGCCTGCGCCTCCCTGGATGCGGGGCTGTGCTCCTGCCCGTGGCTGCTCAGAGCCTGTACATTCACTTTTGGATGCTTTCCTGAGAGAATGGGAATTGATAGCTCAGTGATGACAGGTGAGGGGCTGGCGCCCACACTCCTGTTTTCTTAGCAGAACGAGGGCTGCCAGCCTCACTGCATTTGCTACACAACATTGCAAGGCTTGCATCTCCTGGAGACTCCTGAGGGCAGTGACATCTGTGGTGCTGAGTTCCAAAAGGCTGCCCTGGACAAGCAGCTGAAAGGGGCGCGGCTAAATTCCTTCTCTTCAAAGGGTTTTAACGTGGCGCCCATGGCTGGGTCTCAGGGCATGTAGGAACCCCCTAATTTATATATATTTTTGTGTGTGTGTACATTTCACTTGGGGACAGGGTCTACTACTGATGATCAACATGCCAGTTTTCCTTTTGATGTCAGACTTACTTCGTTTATTCACTAAAGTATCTGAACACTTGCTATGATGTGCCAGGCACTGTCCTAAGCACTGCGGATATATGTCAGTGGAAAAAAAAAAAAACACATAAAACCATACCTACACTTACGGCACGTATATCCTGGTGGGAAAAGACAGACAATAAACAGAAATAACTTAGCAACAAAAGCAACTCAAAAGTTGCTAAGTGCCACAGAGAACAATTAAGGTTGCAGGGGAACGGAGTTGAAATTTTGAACAAGGTGTTCAAAGAAGGCATTATTGAAAAGATGACATTTGAGCCTAGAGGATGTCAAGGAAGCAAGCTACGCGGGTGACAGGAAGGAGTGCATGCTGGTCAGAGAACAGCGCATGCAAAGGCCCTGAGGCCCCAGAAGTATCCTAAGAACTAGCTCTTCGAAGTTGCTTTGGCCTGACGTTCAAGCAGACCGCAGGGGCTAAGAAAGGTCATCACCTTCTGGAAGAGTGGAAGGGCCGAACATCTCAGGTCTAACCATTTTCTCTTTGATGAAACAGCCTGCTTTGGCTGGTCAGGCTGGTTTGCCTGACCGAAGTAGCACACAATAAGGATATCGCTCTGGGCCGGGGACTGATACTCATTATCACTCAAACCTGCTAATAAGCCAACGTGTCTACTCTTGGCTCAAATTCCCACGATCATTTTGGTCACTAACCATTTTCGGTAGATCACAGCCTCTCAATAAAAGATCTTAAAACTCGAAGGGGGAAAGAGGAAGGGTATATTATATCAAGAGGGGAAAACTTCACTTTGCCTGTTTACAGCTAAATTCTTTTTGTTCTAACAAATAGACTCATTTGAAAAATATTTTCTATATTTGCAAACCATTGT
The DNA here is from genome assembly GCF_004126475.2 of Phyllostomus discolor. Lineage (NCBI taxonomy): Eukaryota > Metazoa > Chordata > Mammalia > Chiroptera > Phyllostomidae > Phyllostomus > Phyllostomus discolor. Next base: position 196,924,223 of record NC_040905.2, read on the forward strand.
AAAGAGTTTGGCTCTGGAAACTCATTAGAGAAGAAAATTGGCACAATCTTATTCATATTTAAAAATATATTTGTGGTAAAACATATGACACAAAATTTACCATTTTAACCATTTTTTAAATGGTATGGCTCAGTGGCATGAAGTCTATTCATATTGTTGTGACCATCAGGACAATTTCTAGAACTTTCCATCATCCCATACGGTAACTCTGTACCATTAACTGTAACTGTACAACGATTGCTCACTCCTCCACCCCCAGGCCCCAGGCCCCTGGTAACCACTGCTCTTTCCTCTCTGAACTTGACCACTCTAGGCACCTCATGTAAGCAGGATCCTACAATACTTGTCCTTTTGTGTCTGGCTTATTTCACTTAGCATACTGTGTACAAGGTTCATCTATGCTATAGCGTGTGTCAGAATTTTCTTTCTTTTTAAGGCTGAAAAATATTCCATTGTGTGTATGTAACACATTTTGTTTATCCATTTGCCCACTGGTGATCATTTGGGTTGCTTCCACCTTTGGGTTCTTGTGAATGAAGCTGCTATAACTGTGGGTGTACAAATATCTGCTCCAGCCCCTGCTTTCAGTTCTTTTGGGTATACGCCCAGAAGTGGAATTATTGGTCCAAACGATAATTGTTTTTTGAGGAACTGCTGTGCTGTTTTTCACAGTAGCTGTGCCGTTTTACAATCCCACCAACAGTGCACAAGGGTTCCGATTTTTCCACATCCTCACCAACCCTTTTCCATGTTTTTGATAATAGCCATCCTAACGGGTGCAAAGTGGTCTCCTCATGGTACATGATCTGCATTTCCCTCCGGATTCGTGATCCTGAGCATCATTTCCTTGTGCCTCATGTTTTGAAAGTATCACTCTGGCTAAGGTATCAAGTATTCGCAACCATGAAGGGCAGGGGACGAAATGTGGAAAAAAGAAGACCGGCCAGGCTGTTGCCGTCGTCTAGGTAAATGGTGGCGGCAGCTTGGAACGAAATGATGGCAGTGGAACTGGTCAGAATTCGTGGCATTCTGGATACACGGAGGCCGGAGCCGCTGGACGGAAGGGGAGCGGGAGAGAGGAGCCTAGAATGACTGCCATGTTCACGGCTAAGCAGGCAGCCTTTTACCGAGGTGGCGCGTGCTGCAGGGAGTGTGCTGGGGAGGTGAGACACCGAGGGCCCCATTTTGGACATGTTACCATGCTTTGCCATGTATAATGCGCACCTACGTTTTTGGCCCAGACTTTCAGGAGAAAAATCTTTCATTTTAATTCAATTATTTATATTTCGATACTTGTTTTTTGTATTATAAAGGAATTTTAGCATTTATATTTGAACGTGTTATGGTACAAGAAATTTAATGTAACAACTATGAAACACAAGAACAGATACAAGGTACAAGAATATGTACCGGTAACAAATCAGTACTACCCAAGTATAATGCGCATCCTTATTTTTTCCCTCAAACACTTGGGCAAAAAAAAAGTGTGCATTTATACACGGCAAAATATGGTATATTAGGACGCCTATTAGATTTCAAGGTGGAGATGTCAATGTTGACGACGGATACAGAATTTTGGAGATCAAGGGTATTCCCATTACCTTTTGCTACATAATAAACTACCCCCAAACTTAAGAGGCGTGAAACAGCAATGATGTACTATTTCCCACAATTCTGTGGGACTTCTGCTCAGCTCGGCAGTTGGGCTCTATGTGGCATCCCACTGGGGTCTCACCTGGCCTCACACAGCTTGATGGCTGGGCTGAGAAGGCAGGCGCAAGGTAGCTTCACTCACATGTCTGACACCGGTGTTCCACATACAGCCACCCCGTGTGGTTAGCCTGGGCTTCCTCGCAGCAGGGGCTCATGGGGAGTCAGGTCACGGGGGGTCAGCTCCCAGTCAGGCACACGATCACAAGAGGAAAAAACCAACAGTCTGCGGTGCACTGTGCTGCCCAGCGAGTTTTGGATACGTGGGCCGAGCATGTCTGAGGTAAGCCAGGCTAGGGCGTGGTATCTGGTAGCTTAGCTGTATTAAATGCGTTTTCCCTGAAGAGTTTCCAGTTTAACGGTGGATTTATTGGTACGTAACCCCGCTGTAGGTGAAGGAGCATCTGTATATACATACACATTTCCCTTTACACAACAGGAGAGAGAGACACCCTTTCAGTAGTGTTCTCAGATGTGTGAGGACATACCTTTTCCAGAAATCCGGCAGTCCTCTCCTGGAGTTCCGTTTGGGTTGAGTTTGGGTACAAAGTACAATGCGGAACCAATTCCTGTGCTCTCTGAAATACCACGGGCTGACTGGCTGTGGCAAAAGGGAATAAACCCCCCGATGGGTCCGGAGCACGTAAGGGTGTCCTGCGGCTGGGCAGTCCTCCGCCCCTGAGCACACTGGCCGTACTGGGGAAGGCGGGAGGGGGAAGGAGGAATTCATGCTGAGTGGGTTACTAAGAACATCCACTTCTTACTGAGCTGTTGTGAAGATCAAATGGAAACTGCGAGGATGCACTGCCTTTTCTTTTTTAAAAGTTTCTGGGAGGTGGAGATACAGAAGAAAGCTGGGGAGAGAAGAGTGGTTGATGAGGGAGGGATGTGAAGAAAGAGAAATTTGGAGGAAGAGTACCAGGGTTAAATGAGAGAGACAGCAGGGGAAGGCGGGGCTGGAGTTGACGTGTGCATGTACACAGAACATACCTGCCTGAATTCTCAACAGGAATTAAGAGTAATCATATTCTGCCCTGGCTGGTGGCTGGTGTAGCTCAGAGGATTGAGTGTGGGCCTGTGAACCAAAGGGTCACTAGTTCGATTCTTGTTCAAGGAGCATGCCTGGGTTGTGGGCCAGGTCCCCAGTGGGGGGCACGCTAGAGGCAATCCCACATTAACGTTTCTCCCCATCTCTTTCTCCTTCCCTTTCCCTCTCTGTAAAAATAAATAAATCTTTTTTTAAAAAGAGAGAAAACATCCCCCACCCCCCAAAAAAGTCTTATTCTGATGCCTTATAAGCTCCCCTTCCCCAAGAGCTGATGAGGCCCAAACTGGTTCATCTCTGTACCTGCCTACACTCCAAAATGTTCAATAGCTCCCAGCGGAGGGCCTGGCTGAAGACACCTGCCTCACCCTGGAATTCAGGACTCTTCAGAACGTGAGTCCAGCTTACCTTCGGCTTCATTTCTAATGACTGCCCCATATACATCTATCCAAGTCTACCCCGGCACGTCCAGCCAAATGGGACTTCTGGTCGCTGCACACCGGCCCCTACACCTGCTCTCCTCCCTGCCTGTTGTGCAGGCTTTTCCTTTGAACGTTGCTCTTTCCTGGCCGACATCTTCTCATCATGAAGGCCGATTTCAGATGCTTGTCCCCCTTCACTGGTCCTCGAGGCTCCAGTACTCGTCTTGTCCTCAGTAAGTGGCGCCCAGCATTAGTTGCGTGCCTGTCTAGATGGTCAGACTCTTGAGGACAGTGAAGGTCTCCTCTCCATCCATTCTTTATTTGCCCGTTAAAAAATATTCCCAGCATCTACTGCACACTAGTGCACACAGAAGTGGGTAAGAAAAGCACTCAGTAAATATTGGCTGAGCTTAATGCTGTTGAAACGGGACTTGGGCTAGCTGATGGGATTCGGCAGTGGGGGGGGCCTGCACTAATGAACTGATATCCTCTGCTCTTCTGTCCTGTGTGACTGTGTTCCCAGAGCCTGTCTCAGTGGGCCTTAAACTCATACGAAGGCGGCGTTCCAACCGCCAAAGCGAAGCGAAGCATTGAGACAACTTAATGAGACAGCTTACAGATTGTTCAGGAAAAAAACATCTGCTTTTGAAATTGTGTCACTTCAGTTTTTATTCCAGAATCGTACAAAGCACTATCACCTGTATTATTTACCAGTGGCTTTCAAAACTTTATCACCATGAGACACAGGGAAAAAAAAACCGTTATATCACCATCCAGGTTATAAATACTCATTCCTTCCTTCCTTCCATAAGTAGGTGCTGACCTTCTACTAAAACAGGAATAACCAGAGAGGGAGGAAGAGAGGGAGAGAAGGGAGGGAGAGAAGGAGGGAAACAAAAATCCCTGCCTTCCGAGATCGCACTGGTGGAAGACACAATAAACAGGTAAAACACACATATACACACAGGAACAGATTCATGGAATGAAGCCTCCCATTACCACATGCTGTGTCTCTCCAATGAAGGAGGAGTGTCCTGTTCTTACATTACAGGTGGGATGGAGTGACACAGAAAGAGAGGTTAAGCAAGCGAGTGAGGCAAATTCACCCACAATCCGAGGGAAGCAATAATGAAACTTCCCCTCAGCCCTGAGGGGTAGTTGGCTTCTGACTGAGCCCACTGCTGCCCTTTCCGGCATCCCCTGCGGTCCGCTCCGTGTCTTAGCTCCTACTTCTGTTTGATTAGGAAATCCCCAGCTCTGCCTGGAGCAGCTCTCCCCTCCCTGGCCAGGTGAAGCCATGCTGATACCTCCAGGCCTGTCTGGACAGCCGGCTATGTGCTCCACGGTGCCTCTCCCACACCCCTCACGGCGTTCTGGCTTCCTTGGCCACCACTGCTGCGCCACAGTAGGCCCCTCTCCACTGTGACCTCCTTAAGGAGCAGGTGTCACTCACCGTTTCCCCCCAGAGCACAGTGTTTTACAGAGCAGCTATTCATCAGTACATATGGAACCGAAGTGAAGTTGAAAGTGATTGGGGTGGGAGGGAGCCAGGACTGCAGATTTAGGCAACATCTATTGAAAAGGCGAAGATACTAGAAAAGGTATCACTGGAAAAAAGATCTCTTTCACCTAAATTATAAAAGTCACACATTAGTTAGAGGCTTTGAGAGTATAAAAACCACAATCCCAATTTCCTATCTGCCTAGCATCAAGTAGGTAGATTTAGAACCACGGATTTGGGTCATGTATCACAAAGAACAGAAACTTAGTCAAGTTAATTCAAGAAGATGAGGCCCACCACAAGGAAGCTGCAGGGACCTGGGGCAGGGCGGAGCCAGGGCCCCCGGGCAGCTCCTCAGCGGCGGCCGGAGTGAGGGCACCTTTGCTGTGACGGCGACCATGGCAGTGGGGACAGCTGCCGACTCACCGGATGAAGAAAATCGGTTCAGATCCTCAAGAGGACACCTACATGGCACAGCCAAGCCTAGAGCTGTCTGCTCCTGCCGCAGTTTGGGTGAGACGGGGCTAGGTGGCTGGTACGCATGTCTAGGGAGGGACGGAGAAGAAACTTTCTGAAAAGGGAGATGAGCTTTGAGTAAATATTAACCCTGACTGGAATTTTAAGTTTAAGTTTGATCGTCCACTACAGAAGATGGGGACTCAAGGCCAAGGTGAGGTCAGTTATAAGCAGTTATACAAATAAAATTCTGTGTCTGTGATATAGTATAAAGTATAATTTGAATCCTATTAAAAGTAAAATAAAGGAGATTATTTTACTTTTAAAGTTTCAGGGACCTGCACATTATAAATTTATAAACTTACAGGACCCAACAGAAGTAACACCAGAGTGTGGTTGGCAGGGTAATGATATGGGTGTAATCATTTATGGTTTTAATTTGAACATTGAACATTTCACCTAAAATGTCATATGGTGTGCTTGAGTGTGATATTGTTATGTTAGAGAATTACACGCTTATGATTTTGTAATAAAAGAGTCTGTAGTAAAAAAGGGGGCATTATTTGCGCCAGTCCCTGTATATCATGAAAACTGAATTCTCTAACCCATGGTTTTCAGACTTTATTTTGAATCAAGAGATTCTGGTTCTGTAGGACTAGGGAAGGCGGTAGGGATATTTAAATAAGCACTCCAGATTCTGTTTAAGATGTATCATGTTGAGAAACTGCTTAACCTACCTCCTTCCCCTTAGAGTAATTAAAAAGGGGCTCAACTGCCATGTTTTTTAATTAGAATAAAAATGGACAGGAAAACCACACGGGCACACCATTCATTTGGTAACACAAAATAAGAGCATGCATAAAATTTAAAACCACATTTCACATCATTGTTTTTAATAGCATTTAGTCACCTAATTTATAGTGGCATATTGGTTTATAAACGATGTGTCAGAGTGACTAATACCTTAGTCTTGGATTTTCTTTTAAAGTTGAGAACAAGGAAACTAGTTATGAGTTAAAGAGTATTATTTCAGGATGACGTGTTGACTATAAACTCAAAAGGTACACAGATATCAATTCTATAAACAGCAAATATGAATGTAACTTATTTAAGCCTTTTGGTTCACATGTTTAAAAGCACCCTCATTTCTTTAAGCTAAGTACTATTAATGGTTCTTAAAAATCTATTGTGGACATGATGTACTCAGTCCAAGTAGTTGGGAGCTGGGGGAGTGAGTTTATGTGACCATCTAATTCAGAGTTTGATTTAGCCCTAAAGTCAACCTGCATTACAAATAAGTTACAGTCACGGGTAGCAGAACCAGTCTTCAGATACAGCTTCCAAAGCTCTCATCTTCCTGGTTCCCCCTCTTTTCCGTTCATTTGCACATACCTTTCTTTTAAAGGAGCAAAATATTTACGTTCACCGAAATTCTGAAAGTCACAGCTTGTATAGCACTGAACAATAGTAGCTTTGGCATTTGATGTTACAAAGTCAGTTTCATTACAAATAATTTCTTCATTCTGGGTCCAGGCGAGGTAAAACAGGAAGAATAAGATTCCCAAATGCGGAGTCTTGAGTTATGAAGTATCCAGACGAATGTGCGTGTGCATGCTGGGAAAGAGTTTTAAAAAGAACAGCAATTAAGCTATTAAGACTCATAATTCTTCAACAAAGGCATTAAAAAAACTACTTATCCTTTCTGAGTACTTGAGATCAAATTTATTTTTAAATCAGTTCTTGTGCTAATTTTGTTTAAATACACAGGAGATGGACAATGATGAGGAATTCACATCAACAAGTTGCACCGGGTACCCTGGTGCACCTTCTCCCCAGTGATCCCAGTCAGAAACACAAATTACGTACTTTGACCCTTGGAGTGGGGGAAGCTAGCAAGAACCGTCCCAAAGCACTCTGCTTTTGACCAACAAATCAGGAGCCTGAGAAGGAAGGCAGCATTTGGAAGGAGACGGAGAAAAAGGCAGCTGAATGTTGGACTGTAAATAACAGAACACCACCAGTGACTTCCCCTGTCACTAAAGACAGGGGGACTGTGTTCAGGTTGTCTAAAATGAGATGATCTTTAATCTCTCTTCTAATTCTGAGATCCTAAGGTTTAAAAGCATAGATAACCGTGTCTCTGGGAAGCTTAAATTATCTATGATCAGTGGAATACTAAAACTGTTTATTATCATGAAGAAAATAAGTTTTTTTAACTGATGAATTATCACATTCCTACGGAAAAATTTAGTCTTGAAACATTTCCTGCACAACAGCCACGCAGACCATTAGAGAATCCACACAACAGTGAACCAGCAAGACTGTCAAAGGATATAATGGCATGACAAATTTGAAAATACCTACCTAACTAAACAGACACCCTCACACTGTTAAACCAGCCAGTTCAGCTTTGAAAATCGTTCTGTCCATCCAGACATGCTAAACGCCTAGGCACAAGCACTCCCTTGCCGGGTACAGCACCGAATCAATCAGGGCCGTGTCAACACCATAAAAGATATTTTCATTACCGCTATATTGGTCCTTCGAATCCTCTGGGCACCACTGAACATCAGCAAACCACTGCAATTATGTGTGGAACATTTTTATTGGTATTGCTCCACTGAAATACATGCAGAATGGGAACTGTGCTGGCTTCCAGGGAGACAGGCGTCTCCAGTGAGACGAGAGTGTCAGGCGCCCTCCGCTCACCTGCAAAGCCGCCTTCTGCTGGGCCGCAATGTGCTGCTGCTCCGCGTGGTCCCGGAAGTCCTTGTTCAGGGCGGGTCTCGAAAGTGCGATGCTAAAAAGGGGAGCTTCGTTACTCGGCTGTTGAAGGTACACGCTTCCTTAATTCCGAATCACATTTTTTGTTATCTAATATATAGGGGTAAAAAAAGACCTTCCAGAATACATTTCGCCTTTTCCCACTGTCTACATTAATGTACACGAAGAAAGCCTGAGTTATTTACTGGGGCTTCCAGTGATCTCCTTTTTATTGATGATTTATGCTCCCCCACTTTCAAACAGACCTGAGGTACTCTGGTCTATCGTAAAGCCACATTTATGATGAAACTGAAGGGCTGAATGTCCCAAACAGGAGGTACAGAATGCAGGGCAGAGGAACTTGACGTGTCTGAGGAACTCAAGAGTTCAGTAGGACTGGAGGTCAGGGTTGGGCAGGGGCGGAGTGGGTTGGCAAAATATGAGGCCAGGGAGGAAGGCAGGTGCCAGGATATGAAGTGAGTTAAGAAAGGAGGCTTCTGAGGAACATTACAAGCAGAGGAGTGACAGACCAGAAGCAACACATGACGGATGGGAAAGCCCACAGTGAGGGCAGGCAGGGCCGGTCTCCTCAGCAACTGTGCATCTCTCTCCTTCCGTGCAAATGGAAAACCCACGCTTAGTTCAGTCATCAATGGTGCCAGGCTTCGGGCCGGCCCGGCTCCTCCCTCGGGGGTGAACTTCAGTGTAAGAAATGCCATCCATAATCCTTGCTGGTTTCTGGCTTAGGCAAGAAAAAGGTCCCTGATTCTAAGCAACTAGGTTTGATAGGTAGCCTGCTGCAAGGCTTCTGAGAATAGTTTCCTCACTTTTAAAAAAGGAACGTAGGATAGGGACCTCCCGGCGTTTGCCTCTGTAGGCAGCTCAGTGCGGAGGGGAGGCCTAGGGCATGCAGTCCCATCTCGACCATTAGGGAGCTACTGATCCATGCGGAAGGCAGAAAGGAGAGCCGGGAGGACGTAGCTGGTCCCTGCTGACACGGCCGTGCCACTGCAGCGGGCCGCTCTGCACCACCCTCTCTTCACCCTCCGGCTAAACACGTGTCCCAACCTTTAGGGCGACCCTGTTGGTTCCCTGAGAGACTACAGGGAAGTTCAGTGAGGAAGCAGATGTGGTGACTGAGCACAGAAATGACGGTGCCAGGACCTGGGCAATGAAGAGAAATAGACGGATCCGAGACACGTTTCAATGTGTAAATGTAAGAGAAGGGTTAAGTGCCTGGAGATGAAAAGTGAAAGGGAATGATAAACAAATTCAAGTTCACATTTCTGACTTTGATAACTAGTAGATCCGTACCACTTGCTGAGACAAGAAGCCAAAGAATATTGAGTAACTAGTTAAAGAGAGGGAAGGGAGATGAGTTCAGTTTGGGGAACACAGGGTTTGAAAGGCCTGTAGCCCACCAAAGTGGGTATGTCCAAGAGGCAGCCTGGTGCTGGGGAGAGAGAGGTGGGTTAAAGGGGCGAATGTGTGAAGGTTATCTACACATAACTACCAGGTTGTGAAAGTGGATGCAGCTCTCCAGGGAAAGGTGTAGACTGGGAGACTGGGTCTAGAACAGAACTCTGAGGAACATCAACATTCAAGAGGCGGGCAGCGGAGAAATGTTTGCTAAAGAAAGCAAGGTGGTGGAGTGACAGTGAATGGAAGCCAAGGAAAGAGTACTTTAAGGGGAGAGTGATCGGTGCTGACGGATGACAGTAAGGTCTCTAACAAGAAAACGACTTTGCTCTACCAGTTTTAGCCACTAGGAGGGTGCAAGTGCACTAGGCTCAGGCCTATTCCGGGTGGGGGGAGGGGGGCCCTGGCTGTCAGACTGTAGTGGCCTGAGGAGTGAGTGAGAAAGTAGAGGTGAGGATAAGGTGGTGGGTGGAGGGGACAATGAATCTGAGGGAAGAGAGGTGAGATGACAGAAACTGAATACTGTACAATAAAGATCATTAAGCTACCTCAATTCACCTACTTTGCAGAATGCTTAAAGATGGGACAGTGGAGTAAGTTCAGTAATAAATAAAAATCATACAAGACCCCCCCTTTTTTGAAAGTAGGCTGTAAAATACTCTAATAGGGAAAGTAAAATATTCTAATTAGAATTAAAATGTTTAAAATTTAGTCAAATAAATTGTCTAATTTTTTTCAAATCTAACTAGGAATCGAAACAACGTAAATTCCAATGATAAAGAAACAAACCACTGCCAGCCAACTGCAATTATTCTGTCCAAGGTAGTTTTTGTATGACTGAACATAAAAACCCCATTATTCTTTAATACCTAGCTCCAGGATGATTTGTTGAAGATTGGTTCTGCATTAGTAGTTTTCTTTTCTCTTTGTCCAGTTCGGCCAAGATTGCAACTCTATTTTTGTTCTGAAAACCTAAAGAAGAAAGGAGGGTTGGGAGAGGAGAAAGAGAATAAACATTTCAGAGCTAGTTTATAAACCCAGGCCATCTAGAAACCCAGAGTGCACAATCCTCTTCTCTTAGCACGCCGGTGAACTCACTCGCGGGCAGGGAGATTCTTCAGATGGTTACTGTGTCCTCCTGCCTGTTTCCCGGCAACTTGAACAGCACAACACGTGGATACATGCAAAGTGTAACAATGACAGAGGACTTAAAGCCTCAGATCCAAATAATTTTAACCACCAAGGGATGGGTGACAGCATTTGTTTTTTAACAAAATCTCCGAGGCCCCAAGTGCTGCAGGGACCAACCTGCCCTGCTCAGTCCAGCTCTGGGAGTGGAGGTTTTCTCAGTCCCCAGAGTTAGGCCCCTTCGTGAAGGCCTCTTTCAAGGAGGGGGAAAGCATTAGACATACTCAGATCAAAACGGTATTTATTTCTTTTTCTCAACTGCTTTCATTCCAAATGACACAACCTCTGAAGGAACAAGTCAAAGAATTGCAACTGACTGAAAAGCAATTCTGAGAAAGAAATGGAGCGTAACTGACAGGGTCCGAAAAGGTGTGTGCTTTACCAACACCTAATACCGGGCTTGGCTCTGAGCTCCAAACTTACCGAAGATTTAGAGAAGAAGCTGCAAGGTCTTGGCCTAGAAGCAGTATTCAAAATGTTTTAAAAATCCGAATTAAATGCCAATGTGCAAACACTGAGAGAGTACATACAAAACATATACACTGAGGCCTGCAGCATTTTCAGCTAAGTCCCGTGCCATCCCACTCCGTCCCTCCCAGGGCACGAATCATTCCTCTGTGCAGGGCCCTCATGCTGTGCACGCAGTAAGATGTTTTGAGAGAGAGAGAACACAGTCACACAGCTTTTATTACAGTGTATCGTTATAGCTGTTCTGTTATCAGTTATCATGTTAATGTCTTACCGCACCTAATTTATAAGGTGAACTTTATCATAGGTATTATGTATAGGAAAAACGTGTCATATACCTAGGACTCAGTACTACCTGAGGTTTTAGGCACCCAGGGGGTCTTGGAACGTGTCCCCCACAAATAAGGGGGGGACTACTACTATATTTTATAAACCACAGCGTTAGGCCTTTACTTCAACTAACACCGAAGCAACTGATGAACAATTCCCTTCATTTCATCACGGCAATCTGTCAAAGGGTTTGAAAATCAGGTGCTATACAAATAAAGGCAATAAAAAAATAGTTTCAATGATGAAATAATGTCTTACATATCTAGACCTCTAAGAAGGGGGACCATCACAAACCATAAATATCAACTCATGTTTATACAATTAGGAGTATTATGTAAACATGACAACTAGTGTAAGGAAACTTATTTTCTGTATTAAATTTATTAAATTGCCTATATCTGACCATTTTCTGCCTACAAAACTAACAATTGCATATAATTCACCAACTATTTAAAAATTTAAATCACATGTCCTCCTTGGCTTGGTTAAGAAGGAACAGCCTCCTTAAAAAACCCATGCACATTTAACAATCAGAGCACAAGGTAGCTTGTAGTCACTCCCTGCTGCCGTGAAAATCAGTGTGAAAAGTAGTAACTATAGGCTCTAAATTAATATATGATTTCTAAATTAACACAGTTTCTGACTGCCAATGCTCTTAGTCTGCTAAGGAAGGCTATGTTATTGTCAATCTACTTAGTGCCTAGTGGTTGGCCGGTTATCCCAACCAATAAATGACTATAAATGATCTGATAATATATTAGGTGGGAAATGTAGAATATGGGTATTACTGATTTTATACCATAGAAAGTTCCCTAAAAGAGATGTAATACAAATGAAGGAAAGATTACTACAGAAGGATAGGTATATTCCGGACTATATTATTTAAAGGAACCCAAAAGTGAATTCTTTGTAAAGTGGAAAATGCTTCTCAAGGGAAGCTGGTACTCTCCCCTTTGTATATAGGATGTTGTAAACATTTAAGGCAAACACACCACTCGCTACATTTTCAACTATAGGACAAGACTTTTTCCCTTTTTTCAGAAGAGGCTTATGGATTTTCAGAGGAGAATTATGTAATTACATCATTTTAGAGATTTAGAGATACTATAAATATAAAATAGAAAATTCTTGAAAAGCAAATTAAAAAATCTGAGAATGTCTAAATTATATGATAAGCAAAAAAAAAAAAGTCACCACATTGGAAAGGACCGAAGTGCTGTTTACAGAAATATAGATTCCCTCTAGATTAATTTGTTCACAAGAAAACACTTTAGTCCTGGCCAGTGTGGCTCAGTTAGTTGGAGCGTCATCTGTAAACCAAAGGGTCATGGGTTCGATTCCAGGGCACATATCTTCTAGGTCAGGGCACATATCTAGGATGAGGATTTGGTCCCCAGTTGGTGTGTGTGCAAGAGGCAACCGATCGGTGTTTCTCTCTCACATCTATGTATCTTTCCCTCTCTGTCTCCCTCCTGCCCTTCCCCTCTCTCTAAAATCAATAAGCATGTCCTCAGGTGAGGATAAAAAAAAAAAAGAAAATGTTTCATACTATCCTCCACCAAAAGGAGCTAGGGTTCTCAGAAAGTACTAGTTCCCTGTCTTAGAGCAGGAAAATAATCAAGATAGGCCTGGAATATCTTATCAGAAAGCAAGATTTTTTTGGTAATGGCTCAGGATAGTGCTCGGAGATCAAAGCAGCCAGTTTGAGATTAGCCAGGCTGTCACAAATGGAACACTAAAGAGAATAATTATAGCTAAATGGAACAGATTGAATCTATGATAAACTATAAATTCATAAAATACAAAAAGGAAAGTGAAAGTACATAAAAAAAGACAGTTGTAAAAAAGGGTGAAAATAATAGTTACTATGTTAATAATCAAGTAAACATTTAGGTGTTTTGTTTCCCCTAATAAGTATATGTCCGTTTATAAAGTACAGCTGTGACCTTTTTTGTTTAGGTGCAGGAGGAACTGGTGGATACAGGGAACTGTAGCTAAGCCAAAAAGTTCCAGAAAAGCAAGTTGTGCATCACTGGGACAAAGCCCTGATCCAGACGCAGCACACCTTAGTACAAGCCTGAGGGGTAAATCTGCCCTCCTTCTGGACCACAGGTGGTTCAGGTAAGACTTCTGCTTGGGTCTGGGAGGTTCAAGCAAGACAACCTCCCAGGGGCTCTGCCACCCACTCCCTACACAGCCCCTGAAATCGCAACTAAGAGCATCCAGAGTGGCCCCAGATCTACGTCCCCACCACTTGATCTGCAGGGGTTACAGTTCTTCTACAAGCATTCTGAGATAAGTATAAAATAATCAGAGAAGAATTCATGCGCCTCACTCAGAATTTCACCAGGTTTCTCTGTGTATATGAAATCGGGTTAGACCAACCCAGCTGCCACCACGAGACCACAGGACTTTAATGTCACCAAGAATGAGAGACTCTTAACATAGGAATGGTACTTGGGACAAATTCCAGTTTGACAATCTACCTTTACATACCAAAATTCTCAAAATGTTACTTCAATCAAGTAAGTTTCTATACTACCACAGCTACTAAGAATATGGGACTTCAGTAACTGTCTGCCAAGAGCTTATGAAATTCAGCAGTCCTGATTACTACTGCAGCATGACACAGGACTAGACTGGAAAGAGGGCTTAGTGAACACGATGGGATCCTGTCCTCTGTGCCACAGACACTAATATAATGCATGGACCAAGACTTTTTTCTTAGTCATTGTTCTTTCAGTTATCACTGTAAGATAATGATGGCACCTGACATTCAGTCTCCAAAATAAGTGGTCCCTGTATACATAAACAGTGCAGAGATAATTTGATATAGAGGGTAAAATGCCATACATACAAATAACAATTTACAATTTTCACTGCAGAGTATGGGAGTCTCTAGAACGTGCTACTGGCTCCCTCTGCTGGTGGCTAACTGCAGCAGCTCCAGGACACCAGCGAACTGACAAAAGAGTAGTAACAAAAGCCAAAGTGGCTTTGATTGTTTCACAGTGGGTCTGACTAGGGATCAAAGGCAACACTGAAAATAACTGCATTTTATTGCAACTGCTAAAAAAAAGAGTAACTAGGTAAACTTCATTTGTGTTAGAATGAAGAGATAATTTAAAAATTTATTTTCATTTGGACTGCAGTGTGATTTTTAGCAGCATGATATTTTCTTTTCAAAGTAGACTTCTCTTAGTTTTCCTTTTTGTGTAAATTATTTTTAATCTGAGTCCCTATAACTTGGGGAAAAAGAGGTCAAAGACCATAGGGGAAAGCTGACCTGTGCTCCGAGAGGACAGAGCAGGGAGCCCAGCAATACACAGCAGCTGGAAGCTGACAAGCACGGGCAGATTCAGCTGCTGCCCAGCACACGGGAGGCAAGAAGCTGAGCTGAGCTGAGCTGAGCCCCGCTGACTGCTAGAAGAGAAATCACATTTCAGGGGAAAACAACAACATCCAGAGCCACTATGATGTGTTAGAATACCGAGCATCCAATAATGAATCACCGAGTATGGTAGGAAAAAGGCGATGGTGACCCATACTAAAAAACAAAGTGCAGTCAACAGAAACCAGCTCCAAGATGAATCAGATAATGCAATTAGCAGTGACAAAGAACCTGTATCCAGACTCTAAATAACCTTTAAAATAAACAGCCCAGTTTTTAAAAAACAAGCAAAGATGCGACAAACACTTCACAGCACAAGAGATTTACGGTGGCCAAGGAGGACGTTAAGAAGCTGCTCAACATCTGTCATCAGGGAAATGCAAGTTAATACTATGATGAGATGTCACCTCACACCCCTGAAAACGGCTCCAAAAAGAAGGCAGCCAGTGAGTGCTGTATGTGGAGCAGCCAGAATTCCCCCAGTTTGCTGGAGGGAATGGAAACGGCACAACCACTCTGGAAAACGGACTGCAGTTTTCATAAGGTTTACTATACACTGCGCTGCCCCATCCCTAGAAATTTATCCAAATGGCTACAAAAGAGCTTACAGCAAATATTCAAAGTAGCTTTACTCACACTGGCCCAAATGGAGACAACCCCATAGCCTCCCCACAGGAGAATGAATAAATAAATGAATGGGGGTAAACTCACAGAGCAGAACTCCCCACTAGAAAGAAAGGCACGACTAGCGTACGTGGCCCAACGTGGGTCAGTGGCACAGATAGTAGAGGGAGTGCAAGAGGCTGGACACAGACAAGTGCACACTTTATGGTTCCACGTATATGATGTTTAAGATAAGATGAAACAAAGATTTTTTTAAAAATCAGAAAAGATCAGAACAGAGATGAGTAATAAAACATATGGTGAGTTAAATAGGAATTTGCTTTAAGTTTTCAGGTAGGAAACGACTTACAAAGTAGAACTTAATACTTTATAGAGATTACATTTTACCTTTTAAAGCTTACATTTAAGTAAAAATGTCTTTAGGATGTGTCTAACTTGATTTGTTTTAGAGAGCTAGAGCAACACCAGTGAAACGAGTATGAAAGTTTTCAGAGCAAATGAAGGCACAGGTATGGATTTAGCTTAGTGACATTATAACTGCTTTGAAAGTGTTCTGATTTCAAGTACAAGAGCAAGAGAAAACAGATTTTAGAGGAGGACCTAAGGTTTATGGTGTGAATAATCTTAACATATTAAAATAGAAGATTAATAGCTATTAAAGATTTTATATATCTGATACAATGTCGGACTTGCTTCAAATATGGGGTTTTACTTTGCTGTTTACTTTTTATTCTGGCTACAGTAACTGCCTAATGCCTAATTTTCTATTAAAATACACTTACTGTATGAGGAAAAAGTCCCTACTAATACAGTCAATTCCAGCATGCCATTACCTTGTCCTGATGAGTTTGCTGCCATCTTCCTATTTCCGTTTTAACCGTTCACTGGCAATTGCTCCGCACTTTACAATCACCTGTGAAAATGTGTACATCCATGAAAAAATGCACCATACTTTAATGACAAATTAGAAGTTGTCAGGAACAGCTAGCCTTCCTACTATGAAATATTTGCACTTTCTTTATCTCTTCAGAAACATACTTCAAAAAGAACACAGACTTAAATCGCAAACAGACTCTGCAAGTATTTAATTAGAGCATGAAGGGCAAATATTTATTCTTGCAGATGTTGGTGCAACATTTGGCATTACTGTCTTTAATATAGCATTAGGCTGTTTACCAAGTACTACCACATGTATCAGTTGATAACATCAATACGGTCACAGTGTTAGGAAGAAAAATCATTCATTTATGGTGCCTTTCGATTCACTTAAAAAATGTACCCAGTATATAAAGAACTCATCCGACTCAACACCAGGAAGACAGACAACCCAATTAAAAAATGGGCAAAGGACTTGAACAGACACTTCTCCAAGGAGGACATACAGAGGATCCAGAGACACATGAAAAGATGCTCAGCATCGCTAGCTATCAGAGAGATGCAAATGAAAACCACAATGAGATACCACTTCACACCAGTCAGAATGGCCATCATAAACAAAGCAACAAACAACAAGTGTTGGAGAGGTTGTGGAGAAAAGGGGACCCTAGTGCACTGCTGGTGGGACTGCAGACTGGTGCAGCCACTATGGAAAGCAATTTGGAACTTCCTCAAAAAACTAAAAATGGATCTGCCTTTTGACCCAGCAATTCCACTGCTGGGATTATATCCTAAGAACCCTGAAACACCAATCCAAAAGAACCTATGCACCCCAATGTTCATAGCAGCACAATTTACAATAGCCAAGAGCTGGAAGCAGTCTCGGTGCCCATCAGTAAATGAGTGGATCAAAAAACTGGTACGTTTACACAATAGAACACTATGCAGCAGAAAGAAAGAAGGAGCTCCTACCCTTCCCGACAGCATGGAGGGATCTGGAGAACATTATGCTAAATGAAATGAGGCAGTTGTTGAAAGACAAAGACCATATGATCTCACCTATAGGAGGAATCTAATGAGCAAAATAACTAACAAGCAAAATAGAACCACAGGCATGGAAACGTGGAACAAACTGACAGCGACGGGCGGGGAGGGAAGGGAAGGGGATAATGGTGGGTAGGAGGGGAAAGGACTAGACAAAGAACACGTATGAATGACCCACAGGCATGGGCAACGGCGTGGAGGTTGACTGTGGGAGTGGGGGTTGAGCTGGGCAGAGGAGGGCAAAGGGGGAAAAACTGGGACAACTGTAATAAAATAACAATAAAAGTTTTTTAAAAAATGGAAAAAGAAACGCACCCAGCAAAGATTGTGCACACTGAAAGCTAAAAAGGAAACGAAGGGAGATCCCAAATAAGTAACACCCTTGTCCTGCCCTCTGGGAACATAACAGGTGGGAAAACATAGTCTCATGGAAACAACCCCACTGAAAAAGTTTAACAAACGCGCTCTTTAAAAGGCGTAAACACAACTCTGGAAGCCGAGAGGAGCTGGTTCTCCCGGCGTGGTGAGGGAGGCCTTCAGGGGAGCCGGGGAAAGCCCTGGGACTAGCAAACTGACGTCGGTTTTGAACCAACTGTGGTTAGGCATCTCCTGCAGCTGAAGCTCGGAGCTAGCGAAGCCCGGCTATGAGGGCGCAGCGGGTGAAGGTCAACGTCAGTGAGGGACGCGATGGGGCTGGACCTGCTCCGCTGAAGGGTCACCGCAGGCGGGCGTGGATGGCAGGCGGCGCTGGGGCTGCGGCCGAGAGGAGGGAGCGGTGAGAAACTTTGGGAAGCGAGGAAGGCTGAGAGGCCAATGACCAGTGGCAACAGAGACAACGGCTGCAGGTCAGCGCTGGAGCCACACTCCTGTGTCCCCCGGCGCCGCCAAGCGGCCCTACTTACCGGGTGTACGCGTGCGCGCCCGGGAGTGCCTCACCGTCCGGTCGCGCTCTCCGAGGGGGCGCGACCACTTAAAGACCGGCAAACCTCGCCCAACGTGCGGCTCTACAACCTTCCCGCCCCCGCGGCACTTCCGCCTTCTATGACGTAACCCGAGGCAGCGGAAGTCCCGCCTCCTACCCGAATCAAACAGCCGCTGCCCTCGATGATTTGTATTTTACTGCCGCCTCGGGGCAGAGGCCAGTTTCCTTCCGAAGAGTGACAGCCAAAGAGGCTCATGGGAGATGCAGGCTGCACTTTGAGGGCGGTGCCCGAGTGGGCGGGGCGCAATGACGTATCCTGCTGGCATAGCAAGGTAGGGGCGGGGCGGAGACCAACTGGGTCCCTAGCACCTTCTAGTGGCTCTTTCCCTGAGATCACACAAGCCACCGCCAGGCTGATTGATTCAGCGACGGCGTGGATACTCAGACTGGGACTGAGTCGCAGCTGCTGCCTGAATTCGGAGAGCGCGTCTTCACAGGGTGGGCTTGCTTTTAAACTATAACACCTCCCTCAGGTTGCAGGTCCGCACACACAAATCCCAGGATTATTTTTCTTTTCTATAATTGGCATAATTATACACATAAGAAAAGTGCTAAACATGGAGATCTTTTTAGTACTGTTTAATAATTTGTATTTAAGAAATGGGTGTGCTACATCTCAGAACCCTAAAGTCGCTCCTAGTGGGGTCTCACCTGATACCTGATTCCAGCACACTAGATCCGTACATTTCCATTAAAAGCTAATCTTACATTGATGTATATCGCATGTTCTGTGGTCGTTCATCTGTTATGCATCTTTTCTAGAATATGTTCCGAATAATCGATATTTTCTCAACAGTAGATGTTTAGGATGTGCCGTGTTGTGGTTCGTGGTTCTCTGACTAAAGCAATTACACGACCAGCATTTATTGAATGCCTTCTGTGTGTCACCTAGGTGCTCCCTAGCAGGCTTGTCGTCCCTGATTTGTGTGAGGCCAAGAAATGTTGAGTTACTCTATGTCAAGTAGCCAGCAGAGTTTCAAAGGAGAGAAGGTCATATACTAAGGTCCGGGCTCTTAAATCTCACATGTCACCTCTGCTTAGAAGGAAGGAATTCCTCTGAGACCAGCTCTTGCTGACTAATCTAGATATAAAGTGTAACTCATGAGTGTTTTGGTAGTTGTCCTGGATCCCTTTTCGGTTGAAGGTGTTTTGATTACCAGAGTGACTAGAAAAATGACCGATATGTATATAACTGATAGAGCCTTAGAGAACATTTGGTTTTACATTGCCTGACTAGACAATACAGAAACTAGGGCATTGAGAAAGCTCCAAACTAAGTCCCTAATAGCCATTGTGAGCAAAGTTTATTTAAGGAGAAAGGGGGGGGGGCTAAAAAAGAGTTCCACCCCCAGAACATTTGCCATTTCCTGGCAAGTTCAGCTTCCCAGGGTTGGGAGAACATTATCAGGAGAAAGATAAATTGCTGCTAATCATTTTGCCCTTTAATTGGTAGGAGTTAGCCCTTGACTCAAATCTTCTTCTTGGGAGGTTTTGGAACTTCTGTCTCACAAGAATTTTAACATATTGGTTAATAGTCAATTTATTTGAGTTCAAATCCCAGCTCTGACATTTAATGATTTTGAGCCCTTATTTAACTTTTTGGTGCTTAATTTCTGTCATCTATAAAAGAAGAATAAAAATAAATGAGTTAACATTTTATACCCATTACATGGCTACTACTTTAAAAAAAAAACAAAATAAAATAAGTGTTGGTGAGGACATGGAGAAAATGGAACTTTTGTGCGCTCTTGGTGGGAATGTAAAATGGTATAGGTGCTGTGAAAAACAGTATGGTGGTTACTCCAAAAATTAAAAATAGAATTATACGATCCAGCAATTCCACATCTGGGTATATATGTAACAGTGGAATATTATAACAGGGAATTATAACCCACACCGCCATTCTGTTGACATTGTTGCTGTAAGTGCTGACTCTGACTAATATGTAGCTTGTAGATGAACAGCATGTTTGTATAAGAGTCCTAGGAACTAACTTCAGAAGATACAGACTGTGAACTTCAGGCACCTCAGCTCTGGGAGATTTGCTGACCTTGGCCATGGACCCGGGATGACGTGAAGCAGGGATGGCTAAACCGGGATGATGCACACCGGACCATCACCCCCTCATGGGAATGGACTGTGCTCGTCTGCACGTAGAGCACTTTCAACCCCCGCCCTGGATCTCTTTGTTCTTCTGTTCCCCTCTCCCTTCTTTTAAAAACCTCTACCTCCGCTGAGATGTACAGATGGGCTTTGTGACATGAGTCCCCCATCTTCCAGGTGGCGGGCACCTGAAACTAAACATCAGCACCTGCCTCTCAAGTATTGGCTTTCACAGCAGCAAGCAGCCAGACCTGCATTCAGTTACACATACTCAGATGAACTGAAATCAGGGCCTTGAAGAGATATGTATTCATACACCAATGTTCATAGCAGCACTATTCACAATACCCAAGAAGTGGAAGCAAACCAAGTGTTTGTTGACAGATGAATGGATAAACAAAATATGGTGCATATATATGTGTGTGTGTATATATAATTAAATATTATTCAGCCTTAAAAAAGGACATTCTGATAGATACTATAGCATGCATGAACCTTGAGGACATTACGCTAAGTGACATTAGCTAATCACAAAAAGAGAAATACTGTGTGTGATACAGTGACTTATAAGAAATATGCATTTTTCATTTACATTGGCCTTCACCACAATTCTTGGCTCACAGCTCAGGAAATCCTTGGGATTTCCCCAGGCTTGAGAGTGATAAAGGTGTCTTTTGTTTTGTGAATGAGGTGGCTTTTGGAAAGCACTAAAGGATGAGGAGTGGTGGCCAGCGGAGCCAGCCCAGTGATTATAGGGTGGGAACATTCAGTCCCACCCCTGACCTCCTGGGATGGGAAAGGGTTGGAGATCGAATTCAGTCACCAGCAGCCAATGATTTAATCAGTTTTGCTCACCCAGTGAAACCTCCATAAAGACCCAAGAGGGTGTTGGGAGAGCTTCCAAGTTGGGGAGCCAGAGGCTTCCCTGTGCTACGGTGATGCACCCCATGCTCAATGAGGACAGAAGCTCCTTTGTTCAGATTCCTCGCCCTATGTATCTCTCCATCTGGCTCCTTATTTGTATTCTTTAATATTCTTTGTAGAAAATCAGGAATCTAGTGAATAAGCAGATTTTTCTCCTGAGCCATTCTAGGAAATTAATTGAACCCAAGTAAGGGTCATTGGAACCTCCAATCTGTAGCCACTCAGTCAAATACTGTGGCTCAGGGAGAAGCACAGGTAACCTGGGCTGTGTCTTGCATCTGAAGTGTATGTGTTGGGGGAAGTGTGTGTGTTCCTTAGCATGTGGAATCTGATGCTCTCTCTGAGCAGATAGTGTTAGAATTGAGTTGAATTCTTTGTTACCCTGCTAGCATCTGAGAATTGCTTGTTGGTATGGGGTAACCAACCCCCACATCGGAATTGGGTCCAGGAACTCTATTTACTGTGTGATTACATTCATACGAAGTACTTAGAGTAGTCAAAATAATAGAGACGGAAAGCAGATTGATGGTTGCTAGGGGCTGGGGGCAGGGGAGAATGGAGAATTATTTAATGGGCATAGGCTCTCAGTTTTACAAAAGGAAGAGAGTTCTGGGGATAGATGGTGGCAATGGCATCAACTATGGAAGGTCCGCGTCGTACCAGGTATCTTGGTACTTGGTCAACAGGTCACAGCTCCCACCTATCTACTAGGACAAAGTCCAGGATAAAAGAAGTGCATGTTATAGTCCTGTGGCTCTATTAACTGATAAGGAAACTCAAGGTAGCAGTGTGTGAATTACTTCATCCTGAAGCTGTTATGACTGTTATAGACCTTCAATATCAAAGTAGAGTTGATAATAGTCCCTGTTTTCCAACTGAAGCCACCCTAATCCCCTTTTGCCATTCTGTGATAAAACTATTTATGGGAAATGCGTTAGGCTAGACAGCCTTTGGGTGTAGAAATCAAGGGTGTAGAAATTTGAGACAATTACTGTATCAGCCATCTATTGCTTGTAACAAATTATCCCAAAACTTGTTGATTTAAAATAACAACTATGTATTCTCTTACATTTTCTGAGGGGCTGCAATCTTGGTTGTGTACTTGGTTTAGGATCTTTTGTGAGGTTGCAGTCAAGATGCCCCCTGGGGCTGTATGGCCATTGAAAGCTCAACTCGGAGGAAGGACCTGCTTGCAAAACTCACTCAGGACGGCTAATGGCAAGAGGCTTCAGTTCCTCACCGCACAGGCCTTTCCACAGGGTTGCTCATGACATGGCAACTCACTGCCAGAGCAAGTGACACAAGAATGAAAGAGAGGGGCCAAGCTAGCAGTCGCAGTGTGTTTTATTAACCTGAGTTTGGAAAGGACACATCCATTGCCTCTGCCATATACTGTTGATCACACAGACCAGCCTTCATATAGTGTGGAAGGGGACTACTGAACACAATACCATAGACCGGGGGTCTTATGTACAACAGAATTTTATTCCTTACAGTTTTGGAGGCTAAGAAGTCCATAGTCAAGGTGCCAGGATGATGGGACTCTGGTGGGCCTGTAAGTCGGGCAGGGTGGAGCCTCTAGGAATCACGAGGGAGAGGCACACAGCGTGGGCCAGGCTGATGGAGTCTCAGACACGGCGCCTGCCTGCTGGCGCTGATGGGCTAAGAAAAAGGGAAATGGCCTCTGCCAGCACTTCTGTCGGGGAGAAAGCTGCCTCCCAGCTCTTGCCCTGATGCCAGACACTTTAGTTTCTCCTGTATGCCTCTGGTACCTTTGAAGATAAAGCTAAATTTATCTCTTAATTTGAAGATCAAATTGGCTTTATTCAATGATTCTCGAATCAGGCGGCATCCCATCTAGAGAACAGAAAGGAGCACCAAAGAGCTACACAAAAGGGAAGGCGTTTAAAGGCAGAGGGATGTGGGATACGGAAGTCCTCAAGAAAAAGATGGATTGTTTCTGGCAAGGTCACCTTCCTTTGAGGGACAAAAAGGGTCTATTAGGTGGATCACTTCACTGGTGCTGACCGAGAAATTTCAGACGGACTGGGTAAGATGACACCCCTAGGAGAGGTTGAAACTGCAGATAAGCTGGGCGTTCGGTTTCGGTTCGATGATGCCGGCTTAGCACAAGCGACGCCATTTGGGGGTTGTTGTTTCCAACACATGAGTGAAGATCATTTGCTGTATGACTCTAGACGCTGCTTTAAGGGGTGGTGAACATTGTAAGTGATGATCATGTAGAATAAAATTAAAATGCAAACTAATGTTCTGTGATAATGATTTATCCTATGCATACCCATTTCAATGTCTTAATATGATATACAAAATATGTGATACATTCTTGAGTCTGTTACTTTAATAATTTAACTGGCTATTTCACTTGTGTCCTTACTAGAGGACATGTTTCATCCAAATTGAAATTAGTAAAAAACTGTCTAAGAACTACAATTATGTAAGGGAGTTTGTCCCATTGGACAATACCGTTGCTAAGTTAATTACACAAGGAGGCCACTGGACCAAAGTGGTTCTCACGCCGCCCCAGCCCACATAAGAGAAACAAAGTCTGAGACTGTAAAAACCTCAAAGTTGATGAAACTGAAACCTGAGGACAACCAATCACAGACAACTAGGCTTTAAGCCATAACCAATCAATAATTTCCTTACTTTACTCCTACCTTTTCTCTATAAAGTCTCTCCCCAGCTGCTGTTGGGGGAACTCTCTTAACCACTTTGGTTTGGTGCTGCCCAATTGGAATTGATTTTTTGCTCAAATAAACACATAAAAATTTTAATATGTCCCAGTTTACCTTTTAACACTGTCATTGGAACACAATTTATGTGATACGTCTTATAATCTTATAATAATATAAATATTACCTTGCTGTTAGAAAGGCAAGAAAAAGAAATTTTATACACTGCTCATGTATTGATTTTATTACTCACATCAAATAGCAACAGACCACCTAGACATGAAAAATAACAGAGTAAGGTGTCTTCAATATTTAGCCAACTTTCAGTCATTTCAAAGCCATAGCTTTGCACATATTCATTAGTGTGATTTATAACTGTCAAATATTTGAACATATGGAAAGTAAGCCTGCACATGTACTCTTACCCCAGGCCCCACATATGCTCAGGTGGGCCCAGCTAGGCCTGACTAGGCGTACCTTTACCTGTGTTAAGTCTGCTGCATAAGAAAAGTTAAAGTTGAAAATTTTCTCCTTTTTGACCTGGAGAACATTACACTAAGTGAAGTAAGCCAGTCAGAGAAAGACAAATACCATATGATCTCACTCATATGTGGAATCTAATGAACAAACTGAACGAATAAGCAAAACAAAGACAGATTCATAGATGGAGAACAGATGACAGCTAGTGGGCGGGGGAGTCAGAGGGTGGAGGGATCGAGCAAAAAGGAAAAAGGACTCATGAACCTGGGCAACAGTGTGGCAATTGCTGGGGACAGGAGAGTCTAAGGGGACTAAATAGTAATGGAAAAAAATATATAATAAAGGTTAAAAAAAGAAAATTAGAGTTGAAATGTTTGATAGTTTCTTGATCTTAAATGCACATATGGGAACTGACATCTGTTTCATTAGCAGAGGAAAGAGTGGTCATCCAGATGATTCAGCATATGCTGTGTTATATTTTATATTCAGAATGTACTCAGAATATTAACTTTAAAGATCATCATCAAAATAAAGATTCTGAGAACACACCAGCTCCAGTTAAAAATACACATTATAGCCCTGGCTGGTATGGCTCAGTGGATTGAGCACTGGCCTGTGAACCAAGAGGCCACAGGTTCAATTCCCAGTCAGGGCACGTGCCTGGGTTGCAGGCCAGGTCCCCATTGTGGGGCATGTGAGAGGCAACCACACGTTGACGTTTCTCTCCTTTCTCCCTCCCTTCCCCTTTCTTTTTTTTTTTTTTTTTTTTTAGATTTTATTTATTTTTAGAGAGGGAAGGGGATGGGGGGGGGGGGAGAGAGAGAAAGAGAAACATCAGTGTGCGGTTGCTGGGGGCCATGGCCTGTAACCCAGGCGTGTGCCCTGGCTGGGAATCAAACCTGCGATGCCTGGTTTGCAGCCCGCGCTCAATCCACTGAGCTACGCCAGCCAGGGAGCCTTTCTAAAAGTAAATAAATAAAATCTTTTTAAAAATAGACATCATACATAAAGTTAACAGCAAAAAGACATAATTCTGAAGCATAGAATATTCTAATAAGTAAAATTGGAATTTTTGTCCTAAAATGTAAATACTTCTGTGGTCCACCTCAAATTCCGTGACACAAACTCAACCTTGCTTGTTACCACCACAGGCCTCGCATCTGATCACAGTGCGGTGGGACACAGGGCAGTGTGCCTGCGAGGTGGGAGGGGGGCGGCGTGGCGGTCAGGCGGGGAGGTCTAGGGCTGTGCCCGAGATGTCCACGTGCTGTTATTGAGTAGCAAATACATTTAATTAGAAACAGAAAGTGATGCCTGTTATAAGAGTTTTTTTTTTTAACGCTATGCACTGTCATTTGGGGTGTAAAGGGAATTTCTTAATGTTCTTTTTATAATTGTATCAATTGAGAAGTGGAGAAAGGCCAGCAAGAGCTTGGCTGACACAAATAACAATGCTTAGCCCTTATTGTTTGTGTCAGAAGTAGGAAAAGAAGTAGGGGGTATTATAAATGTTTAACCCAGATGTTTCTTATGTTTCGATTTAAATTTTTTTCTTATTAGAATTTTTAAATTACAAAAGAGGTAAATGCTCACCGTAATGTGTGAAAGTAAACAACAGGAAGTTGTGGAAAGAAAATGTTAATTTGATCTGTCCCTGCCTGACCTGCCGTCCCCTCACCCCAGGTTAAATCCCTTAACGCTCTGGTCCTATCCTAGCAGGCGGGTTCCTATCCTTGTATAAACATACACGGGTACACATTCATTCGTATACAGTGACCCCACGGTACAGACTACTTCATCACTGACGTTTTAATTAACTTCTCATAGACCTCCCAATGCATAAAGCTCTAATTCCCCTTTTATTGCTGCATAATATAGTGTGTATGTACTGTATTTGTTCAACCTTTTCCCTTGTGATGTGTGTATAGGTTGTTTCCACTCTCTTTGCTTCTACAAACAATACCACAACCAACATCTCTGCACATATACCCTTTGGTACCAGTGACTTTATTTTGACAGCACCGCACCTGTGTGCTGACACTTTGAAAGCACCCGGTTCCCTGTGCCCTCACTGGCAGTGATGTGGAGGTCGATTTCATGGGAAGCTGATGAAGCTTATGTTTCAACGACCTTTACTTGAACATGTATTCCTACCCTCCGAATCCCCCAGCCCCACTCCCAAGGCCTGGACAGAAGTCTTAGCAATGTAATCACAAAGGTGATTATTTTTGCAATATTTGAAAAAGTAAGTTTATCTTACCTGCAACCAGTTAAGACAACTGTGCCTTTCCACTCTGAATTGCTGGCTGTTCACACATCTCCTTGGGTTGGGTGGCCTTGGAGGGGTCGCAGGCATTTTTGAAAGTTCAGTTGGAATGTATCTATTTCAGTTTAGCGGGGCGTATGCAGCAGGTTCACTGTGGCTTCTATGCCTAGTGGGGTTATTGCCAGACATCCTCATGTAGAAATAGCTTCCACGTATCCCCAGACACAGGGCCAGAGGTCACGCCATGAAAGGAACTTGTCCTATGACACCTGGCACCAGTTGTATAGGGATCTCGAGGAGAAACCAAGTTTGAAATGTGTGAAGCCAGAAGCTTGTCTGTAGACAGTTCTTCCCGTCATCAGAGTTATTGAACTATAAGCTCATGACTGCATTCTCACTGATCAGTAGCCAAAACCAAAAGTTCTCTCCTGTTAAGACTGTCCTGGATAAAGCAGTACATAAAATTATAAACTCCACAAAAAATGTTTTCTTTTTCTTTTTGGTGGAACTTAACTCAGAATAAGAATTTCTGGATTTATAGGCTAAAAATCTGTAGCATTTGTACGGACAGCAGATAGGTTTCGTGGCAAGCCACATATTTTATGCCTGCCAACATATCAGACTGAATTCGAAGCTGAAAGAAACTTTTCTAAACTATCAATAATAAAAGAAATTCAATCAACCATGCTAGAAGAAAGACTTCATTATCTTTCTATTCTCTCTACAGAAAATAGTATTATAAAACTGTTGTCTAATGAAGAGGTTCTTAAAGGTTATGCTTCCAAAAACTATGAAAAATAGTATCGCATAGGTGTGTCAGGGAGTTGAAAAATTTTGTGATATTTGTGATGTTTATCAGTTTCATAAAAATTATAATTGTGGTGATTTATTTTCTCACTCTAAATAAGTGTTCACCTTTGGACCAACTTTTATATTTAAAATGTTGGGTACTTTTTCTTGAAAATGGCTCCTAAATTGTTTAAATTTGAGGCCTCTTAAAGTGTGAATCCTCACCAAATTTATTGGTCTTTCAAAGTTTGCCAGTAGGATAAACAAAAATTGTCTCTTTCTGCTTTTGTTGACGCTTCACGGATCAAACACTTTTTTCACATATCCAGGGTGCAGCACAAACAAGAGAAATCCCATGCCCCTTGGCTATCATCCTCAGTTCCCCACCCAAATTTGTCCTTTGATATGTGGTATTTTTAATATCAAATTTCCTTAATTCTCCTATGGTCGAGTATCTCTATATTTTCTTCTTCAGCTTCTAGGTTTCCAGTGTCCAGTGTGGTTTAAGGTCTCCCCTCTCTCTCTGAAAGTATTTAAATATTCTGCTAATATTTTATTTTTACATTTACA
This sequence comes from Phyllostomus discolor, assembly GCF_004126475.2. NCBI lineage: Eukaryota > Metazoa > Chordata > Mammalia > Chiroptera > Phyllostomidae > Phyllostomus > Phyllostomus discolor. The sequence goes on from NC_040905.2 coordinate 196,952,267, forward strand.
TCTTCATCTGGAATGTATTCTCAATTATTTTCCTAGCCTTTAATCAAAGGCCCTCCCACTTCTTAACCAGATCTCGAGAAGAAATTGTTACACTTAATGAAGAAGAAGTTCCTCTTTCAGCAGACTTGGGGCAGGGGTGGAGAGGCGTAAACCCTGAGGGCCAGGCCCAAAGGGCAGGCACAAGGGCGAGGAGCGGCCCCAAAGGCAGAGTCCTGCTCAGCCCCGAGTGCGATCGCTGCAGGGCGTGTGGTGCGTGCTCACGTGATGCTTGAGACCTGCCTCGACCGGATAACTTTTCCTTTCAAACAGCATTGAAAATGGGGTCCTAACAGCAATGGTCAGAAGGGAGCCAAGCTGGGCCTAGCACTGTGCTTGCAGAGACTACAGTATGGAAAATGGGGGGAGGGGGAGGAGTAACTTCAGTGAGGAAACCTGGCAGACGCCACCTGGACCACATCAGCAAGGCCACCAGCATGATGACTGATCACGCTGATCGTATGCATGTGCCGTTGATACGATGGGATGAGAATGGCCCTTCGCCTCTGCTGTCTAACCGTGAGAAGAACGCCAGACACACCCAGACTGAGGGGCGTGCAGTGAAATGGCCTGATCAATGCTGTTCAGAACGGTCAAGGCCATCCTAAACGGGAAAAGTCTGAGAGACGGCCACACACCAGAGGAGAAGAGAGGCATGCCTGCAAAACGTGATGAGGTCCCCTGGATGAGATTCTGGGGCAGATGAAGAACGTCAGGGGAAAACTAGTGAAAGCCAATGAAGTATACAGTTTAATTCATGGTAATGTACCAGCGGTGGCTCCTTAGTTGTGAGGAATGTACTGTAATGATCTAGGATGTTAGCAACCGGAGACGCTGGGGGAGGAGTATGTGAGGACTCTGTCCTATCTTCACTGCTTTTCTGTAAATCTAAAAGTAGTCTAAAATAAAAAGATTAAATGAAGAGGGAGGGGAAGATACTTCTGCTGCCCACCTTCTTCCTGGGGGAGCATAATGTAGGCCAAGAAAGCCACCGGCCTTCTGACAGTAAGAGTTGGTGTCTCTACAACCTAGTGCTTAATTTGAACAAATTCTGTGCGTGGGTCAGAAAGGAATCTGGGGAAGGCGTTTCTCCTGTCCAAATCTCCCCCCACCCTCACCAGCTCAGAGAGGCCTTCCAGATCGGCCGGCTCTGGCTGTCCTGGCCACTCCGTGCATCCCAGCCCGGGAAGCACAATGGCACCCCCACTCCCTCCAGCCCTAATATAATGCCCAGATCAGCAGGAGGCTCATTTTCTGGACCTGGTGTTCTGGTTGAACCCTGGCTCTTTTCTTCACCATCAGCAGTTGCTTTGACCAGCCTCCCCTTGCTTTAGTGACCAATTCAGAGCCCTTGCCCTATTTTTTGTTGTTGTTGTTGTTGTTGTTTGTTTGTTTTATCTTGGCTCCTCACTCAACTCTGCACAGTCTCTTGATTTCTGTACCACCTGAAGCTGCAGGTGAGAGATATACTTTCCATCTCTCTCACTGCCCGACCGGCCCAAGGCCCCCTGGGTGTCATGTGGAAGGAGTGGACAGTGTGTAGCTTCTCTTATCCAAGTGATGGGACGCCATCAGCAGCAATATCTGTACTCCAGGAAAAATACAGGAGCTACCAGATGAGAGCAGCTTTTAAAAAATACTGTTCTCCTCTAGTAGTAATTACACTAATATATCAAATTATGATTTGGTACCCTATGTTCCACTTTGTAAAGGGAGCAGTGACATGATCTAGTTTCTGGTGTCCTTTCTGTTTCCTGATCCCCAGGTGGTACTGGCCATGTGCCTATGTAGCAACACCCCAGGGGGTTCTGGGTAGTGCTGGGGCAGATGGATGGACTGAAGTTGGCAGAGCAGACCTGAATGTCGGGGTGAACCTGGAACCCTGCTCCCCTTTCAGCGTTAAATTACTTGTATCATCATCAGTAACCTCCTAAGATCCCACGCAGAAGGGCTGGGTGTGTGGCTTTTCCTCGGAAGAACTCAGGTCTTCCTTGCCCTGACGACAAAAAGCAGATGAATGAGACTGACGACCTCACAAGGGTGCTGACCTGGAGGAGCCGAGAAACACCATCGGCACCAGAAATCTGGAGCTGAACGAACCCTCATTCTAGCGTAGGATGGCCAGGTTTAAGAAGTCTTGTAGGAGACAGGGTTTGATTTTATAGAAAATGACCATTCCAACAGATAAAACTTCTGGAAGTTTCTGTCTCTTGGCCTAGGCTCAAGGGCTGCTAGTCTAGCAAACAGAGAATCAGATTAATGGGAGTGTAGTGAGTGCAGCTTCCTGAATTTCCCATCTTCTCCATGAGTGGGGGTGATGGTGTGCTGCCTGCCATATTGCAGGAGGCCCGGAGTAGGGGCATGGGAAACCAGCCCCCTGCTCAGCCAATCAGAGGCTCTTGAGGTTTCAGCATAATTAATTACCTCATACAGCTGGGGATTGGGGTGGGGTGGGGAAAGCCCTGCCTTTAGCAAGTCCCCTCGCCTGGGTCTATGATCTCCGCACTGAGTCTAGTGTTCTTGCTGTGGCCCCAGCACCCTTTTGCTGCACTGCTCACAGGTTGCACAGGACAAGGCAGGGGTCTGCAGCCTCACTGCCTCTGTGTGATGGGATGAGGCTGTGGGCCTGCACCGTCCATCGCTCAGCACCTGGGTTACAACCTGCAGGCGGGGCTGGGCAGAGCGGGCTTGGCTAGAGCCACACAGTGGCAGTGGCAGAAGCCGGGGCAAGGATCTGGGAAGAGCTGGTGGCCTTCAGAGCCTGAGGGAAGGCAGGAACTCCCTTCCTCTTCTGTCTTAGAGCTTTTCCTGCATCTTCAGAGAGGAGCGTTTCTCAAGGTTTTTTTTCTTTCTTATCATTGTCTCTATTTGGAAAAAGTTGATTAGGTTTAAGTTTTCCCACATGAGAAACATTAAAAAATAAGACATAAGATCTTGTCGGATAGCTTTGGAGGGCCACAAGCCACTATGATATCTAAGACTTTCTTGCTTCTTTCCAAGAATCAGTTTCCTCTTTTGAGAATACATGTGACAGAAGAATGGTTCTGCTGCTGAGAAAACTTGCTGCCCAGAAAGGGAATCTTTTTACGTTCTCTCCTGCCCACTTGCTGTGTTTCTTGTCTTCTCAGTTTCTAAGGATGAGTTCAGCTGCGTGTTCCAGGGATACCGACCAAACTGCCCGAGCCCAGAGGGGTGTTGACTGTTTGCTCAAGAAGTCTGGAGTTAGGTGCAGGGGCTCAGTGATGCCATCGAAACCCAGGTTCTCACGCCCTCAGCGATCCTCAGGGCCTAGGGTGCCTCCACTCTTGGCCACAAGGTGGCAGTAGCAGCTCCAGGCATCCGGGCCTCACAATCTGCCTTTGTAGGGAGATGGAGGGAGGGAGGGAGGGAGGGAGGGAGACAGGACAACAGTGAAAAAGGACAAATGACTAGCAACCAAATAATAGTTGCTATTCAATCTCAATCTCTCTCTCTCTCTCTCCTCTGCCCCCCTCCCCTCACTCCTTTACCTTTTGGCTTTACTTAACTAGCATTCCCCAAACCCACATGGGAATCACTATACATCCCAATGGAAGGACACTCTAGCAATAGCACTAGCTGGTTGGCCCTGAGCAAATTACTTAACCTCTCTGGGCCTCAGCCTCCTCATTTATAAAGTTAGGATCACACACTAGATGCCTTTTTACATACACTTATCTAAAGAGTGCTGATGAGAAGATTCTTGAATCCATCTTTTGATGAATATACACATGCATTTCCGTTGTGGTGTGGGAGCGAAACTGCTGGGTCACATGATATCCGAAAGTTCCTCTTCTAGATAGACGGGAGCACTACCGTGGAGCAGCACACAGCCAGTAAATAGGTTTTTCCATCCGATCCAAAATCCTCTGTTAATGGACTCAGTGCCAGGGCTCCCAGTACTTGCCAGCTCAGTGTCTTCTCCAGCCCCACCTCTGCAGTGGGCAGCCACCACAAAGAATACACACACCCCTACCCACTCTGGAGCTGCCTGTGGAGAGAGACAGGTATCAGGTGGCCCTGGGGATGGAGGTGAATTGCATCTCTATGGCCAGATGAGGCCCTGTCCCTAGGAGCCTGCATGACCAGCCAAAAGAAGTGAGGGGCTCTGGGAAATATTCGTTGTGAGGCACTTCACAGCCAGCGCTACAAAATGAATCTGTCAACAGATAATTGAGGTCATGCGAGCCCTTCCAAACTTTCAGCACCTGGTAGATCCTTAATAAAAGTAACCATAAACGTTTAAGGGTAAAGGACCCTGCAATAGCATTCTGTAAGAGAAAGTGGTGTTTTGAGCACTTTTCAGCAAACAGGAAATTTCTCCAAAGCAAGCACTTAAGATACTATTTACAAAAGGAGGTTTGGAATGTCAGTTTCTGGTTTAGAGAAGTGGGTGGAGCTCTGGGAGGGCGTTTGTCAAAGCATGAGCATCAGGTGGGCGGTTGTTAGAACACAGAGATTCCAGTCCCCACCTCAGAATCAGCATCTCTTAGCTGCGTTTGAACAGATTCCCAGGTGGTTCTTTGGGCACCCGTCTGTGACCTGTGCTGCATTGCCCACTGCAGAGGGTCTCTGTGTTTTGGGGTCCCGGCACTCAGATATGTCAAGAGAAAGGGTCCTACCATTTACCCACGAGCCTCTCTGCTGATTCTGGGGCAAGGTCCAATTTCTTGTTTGCAAAACTCTTCAGGTCCTGGCCTCAAGTGGACCTGCTGGCATTTGCTTTTTCCTGGGACATTGTTGGCTGAGTTAAATTGTCCACACAATTTTGCCTCAGTCGGCGATGGTGCCTTCCCAGTTGCCCCTCTTGTTGGAGACAGCCCTCTGCGGCTTTCTCTGTGTCACTGTGGATGCTCTTTGAAAACCTCCTTTGTCCTCCTCAGCCGGCCACTTCAGAAGGGGCTGGTGTTATTCTGAGGCAGGGTTTGCGATGCCATATAGAATAAAGCCATGATTGTATTCAAAACCGGAGAGTGTGAGCAGCTGACACAAACATGAATGCAGCCTAAGCACATGCTGTACCAGGGGAGACAAAGAGAGAAGCCTCCGTCCGCTGTGACTCTGCTTTGTTTCCGAGGTCTGGGTGCTCATGTGAAGTCCTCACAGACCTGCTAGTGAGGCTTACAGGACTCTCGCGTGTCAAATGTGGAATTCTGGGGCCCAGGGCCCCGTCTCCCACAAGGTGCCAGCCCAAAGGCCTGAGATTCCCTGTGGATGGGGAAGGCCCGGTGCTCTGTTCTTGGATTCTGTGGTCTCTCCCCCAGGCTCCCAAGCGCGTGTATCTAGGGTGTTCTTCCTCAGAGCTCAGCCCAGGAAATCTACACTCCCCTCCACAAATTCCACCAAATGCTAGAAACTTCTGTCCTGATATAAAAACTTCACGTTTCCTCCTTACTACCATGTTGCTTTGAAAACTTTTAGTAAAAGCACACCTACTTTAGTAAAGTGTCACCTACTCCGGGACACTTTAGAGTTATTTCAGTGACAGTTTTCCACCACAAGGACCACTGAAATACAACAGGAAATGGTGAGTATGAATAGGCAGTCCCGGGCTAAAATGGAACGGTGGAAACTTTGTAGCAAACTTTTTTTCCACAGAAGTTCACTTTCTTTAGTTTTGCTGACTACCCACTGGGTCATTGTGGCCACATGCCACTGACCAACCAGGAAACTGGAAAATAAATGAATAAACTGCTTCATATGGCCTTTCAGGAACTCTGGGTATTTTGTTTTGTTTTGTTTTGTTTTGTTTTTGGGTTTTTGGTGGGAGCATGGAAATAGAGTACTCTGACCCAAGCTGAAAAACTTGGAGTGCAGCATGTTTCATTGTGAAAACTGTACAATAATTGTTTCATAAGACTAGTACAGCTGGTCTTCGTCAGGTGAGCGGGGCATAAGACTAGTACACCTGGCTGGTGTGGCTCAGTGGATTGAGCACCAGCCTGCAAACTAAGGGGTGGAGGGTTGGATTTCCTCGCATACCTGGATTGCAGGCCGGGTCCCCAGTGGGGGGCGCTCCAGAGGCAACCACACATTGATGTTTCTCTCCCTTTCTCCCACCCTTACCGTCTTTCTAAAAGTAAATTAAAGAAAAAAACATAGAGAAAACCTGAGAGAGAGGGAGAGGAAGGGGATTGACATTTAGGGGCATCTATTCCACGCCAGCATTTTTCTAGGATTGTTAGAGAATACGCTACTTCATCCTTACAACCACCACCTACAGTGAGTACTTTTACCCGCCCCGTGTGCTCTTTCTTTTTAGGTTAGAAAACAGGTTCATTAACATTAGGCAACTTACTCATGGTCACCCACTTGTGGTGACTGAGGAGGAATGCAAGGGTCGTTGGTTCCCTTTCCACTCTTCCCTGGCTGCGGAAGAGAAAGCTGTGCAGAGTCTTAATAAGATCTCTACTATGTTTAGGGAGCCTGGTTGTTAAAATGCATAATGCCATTCCATGACAAACACCTATGCTGCACACCCATAGAAAACTCATTTCTAGTTATTCTCATGCTATTGATCTTAACGCCAATCAGAAGAATGGCGAATAGGGTCTGTAGGGCTTGTTAAGCAGCTGTTGACTATAGAAGGTAATTTTGCCCAACTCCAGGAGAACCAGACACTGGCATTTCTGTGTGGGAGATGCAGCATTTCACATTGTCCCCTGTGTCCTCTCGGTCCTCATCTCCCCACCAGGCAGACCCATGTGGGGGAGGTAAGAGGTGATTGAGGCCCGATGAATCACACCAGGGAAAGTAAGGAAGATCTCCAATGTTCGCCGAGTCTCTGAGCGATGTTTTGGGTCAGCCTCAGCTCTCTGCATTCTCCTCCTGCTGAAGCATGACTTGTTTCTCGAGGAAAGTGGGCTGTAGACCACAGTGAATCCCACCCTCAGGATTCGTCAGGTGAAACGGGGCAATCCGTTAGAGCTTGGGAACAGACAGGGAAAACCTGCTCCCTCACAATGAGCCACCCCACCTGTTACTTGGTTGGTACCCATCTGTTCTTGCCTGGACTGATAACCTCTACTGACAGGGCCCTAAGAACAAACGTTGCAGAGACAAGTAAAGTGGGGTAAGGAAGTGAACTTCCATCCCCAAAAGAGCTGAAGGAATGCCTTAACTATCTCCACTCCGCCAGCAAATAATGCCGAGAATCCAGCTAGGGCTTCCAGCTAGGCCAAAGGCCCGGAAAGGAAGCCCAAAAACATGAAAAAAGAGCTTAAACCTCACGGTTCTTTCAAAAAGCAGTTCGGTCTAGATGTGAGTTTAAAAGTCACGTATCATTTGTAGCACTCCCTCCCTTCATTTTCTGGCGCTCACTCTCCTGCGGTTTAACCTAACACAGACCCAGCCTCGCTTGCAGAAGCAAGATGGCAAGGGGACCTCAGCGTGCGTTTGAAGACATCTCACGCAGTCTCCTTGACGTGTTGTTCTCTTTTGAACCTAATAATAGCACTTTATGCCATTCTTATGATAGGCCTCCTAATCCCTTCCATTTCGGGTTATGTTAAAGGCCAGACGATCTCAACCCACAGGGGTGTTCCGAAGACCCCAGACCCCAGCGTGGCTGCCGGTGCGCGCCTCAGCAACGCGGGTGGAATGCAACAACAGGGCCCTCCAACGTCTTTTTCCACCTCTGATTTCCGTTAAACATTTGCTCGGCGGACAGCGCGCAGCCTCCGCGGGGCCGGTCTCTCCGCGGCGAGGTTGGACACTCGGAGGACAGCCGCCGCGGGCTCAGGGCGCACTTCCTGCGGGGCGGCGGGCGGGGACAGAGCTGCCCGCCTCCCCGCCCCCCCCCCCCCCCCCGCGCGTTCCCCCTTCTCCCTCCGCCTCCCCGGGCGGCCGAGGCGCCGCGGGGGCGGGGCCGCGCGAGGCCGGGCGGCGTGGCGGTGCTGGCTGGCCGCCCGCGGCCAAGGTGCGAGCGGACCGCGGCGGGCTCCGGCGCGGAGCGGGGGCGCGCGGCGCGGAGCAGCCCAGCGCAGCGCGGCCCGGCGCGGGCAGAGACGAGCCCGCGGGCGGCGGCGGCTCCCGGCCCGGCGGGTGCAGGGCCTCCGACAGAGCCGCGGCGGAGCGGGGCCTCGGCCGGGGCGCTGGGGGAGCCCGCCGCGGCGGGCAGCAGCAGGAAGCGGCGGCGGCGCGTCCCGGGCGGTGCACGCCATGTCGGGCGGGCTCCCCAAGGCCCTGCCGTCCACGGGGCCCCACTCCCTGCGCGACATGCCGCACCCGCTGGCCGGCTCCAGCAGCGAGGAGGCCGTGGGCGGCGACAGCACGCCCAGCCCGGACCTGCTCTTGGCCCGCAGCTTCGCCGACAAGGTGGGGCGCGCTTAGCTGGGGACTAGGAGGTTCGTTTCTCTCCCTGCAGGGATGATGGGTGCCCAGCTCCCTCGGGCGCCCGGCCGCGCCCACCCTGGCGCCCCTTCCCGGGGGCGGGCGCGCCCTCGCCCCCAGAGACTTCGGAAAAGGCGTTTCCTCTCTGTCGCCCCGGTGGGGTCGCAGCCGCAGGGGGAGCGGCCAGAGGGGACCGGCTTGCCCGGCTTTGGGTCTCAGCGCTGGTGACAGCTGGCGGGGAGGGGTCCCGCCTGCCGGCCGGGGCCGGGGGCGCGAGTGCAGCGCGGCGCCTGGGTCCTGGGATGGGGTCCCAAGTTCCTCCTGGGGCATCCCTGAAGGCTGGGCTGCCGAGTAACTTGTAGCTCCTCCAGCTTGCTGGGGCTGCCAAGAAGTGCGAGTTAATGGTTTTCTGAAGCCCGGCTGGGCAGCCTCGCGCTCCCTGCCAGCCGCCTTCCTCCCCGTCGGTCCCGCGGGGAGGGACCTTTGTCTAGGTTTGCCGTGCGCCCCGACTAGTCACCTGACTCCGACCCCAGCCGCGGGGCGGGCGGGAGGAGGCTCGGCTGTGGTTTTCTGTCTGGGGCTTCCTTCACCTCTGACGGCCTCCCACACTGTTTAGGTTTGGCAGCCGCTGGTTTTGTGGTCGATGGAAAGAAACTCGCCCTTTGACCTTCTTTGTGCAGAGCGAGGCTCCTGATTTTTTTTTTTTTCAGAGCAGCACAAGCCTCCTGCTGCTTTGAGAGACGGCAGAGTCCGGGGAGGGGAGGGCGGCCGAGGCCCCGGCCCCCTCCCCCGTCGCCATTTCAGCCGTGCCCGGGACTGGAGCTGTGATTGTATTAGCGCTGCAGTTGACACTTGTCACTAACTGCAGAAATCAGGACTGTACTCAACGCTTGTGATCGGTATTTCCTCCTCCTAGTGAGATATAAATTCCTTCTTGTCCTAATACTAAATGCAATGAGGGGACCTAAGTTTCTTTCCCCCTTAGATGGGAGGGCTTATGGTACAATAAAAATGAGCATACCTGCAGTCAAAATAGCTAGGAGGGGGTCCTCGCTGTACCTTCTTGGGAGGGTTTGTAAAAGCAGAGAGTAGGGAGTGGGGGCTAAAGCATGAGGAGCAAGAAGACTTGAAAAGCTAATAAAACCAGTGGTTTCAGCGGCTTGAGGTGTGTGTGTGGGGGGGCTCTTTGTGATTGTGTTTCTTCATATAAATTATATACTATATGAAGGCTTATGTCTCTTGCAAATACCTTCCCCATATTTGACACTCAATAAGTAACCGTTGAAATATCTGAAAATAATTTGTTGCTCTTTTATGGAATGAGAAATTGTCCTGCATGTATGTTGGTGAGGAACTGAGGTTAAATCATTTGATTTCCATCTGAAGTCTGTGTAGGATAGTGAATGAATGATCTATGCTGTGTAACAAATTACCCCAAAATGTAGCATCTGAAAACAGCACCAGAGGGTCAACAAATCTGGGAGCCCTTTAGCTGGGCCGCGGTGACTCGGGTGTGTCATGAAGTGGCGGTTGAGGAGGGTTGGCGAGGGTTGCCACCATCTGCAGTCTGGACTGAGGTGGGGGCCGGGGTTCCAGGCTCACTCACTTGGCTATTGGCAGATCATAGCCCCTCTCTACCTGGCTCCCTGCCATGGTAACTGGTTTCCTCCAGAGCAAGTGATCCCAGAAAGCGAGAGATTCCCAAGATGTGAGCCACAGTCTTTTGTAATCCACCACCTGGAAGTGGTGGGCCTCTACCGTACTCTCTGGTCACAGAGACGCATGCTGGTGCAGTGTGGGAAGAGGGCACGAGCATATCCACAGGTCCGCCAATAACGTCATTTTGTTACAACATTAAAGAGGTACTGTGGGAGCTTCAGTCTTGTTTATGTAGTCAGCTTATGATTTTATTATGTGGAGCGTCACTTAAAGTCACAGAACGGATCAACAGCATTGTTGGGGATCACCAGGGCCGTTTTGGGGGCTGGCTGCTACAGGTGGCTGTTTTAAATGTTTGCTTAATGAGCCGCCCTTCATAATGATGCACACTTCTGAGTCAGGAGGACACCTGACTCAGGACTATGGCCATTTTACTGATAAGAACTGGGAGGACAAATGCCTTGTACCACCGAGATCTCGTTGATGGGCAGGAAGTGAGGCCCAAGTCTAGTCCCTGCTGCCTGCCTTTACAGAGACACCTCTGTGAGAGAGAGAGAGAGTCTTGAAGACCTCATTGTTAATTATTAATTATTTAATAAGGCTCCTATAGCTGTAAGGAACATCAAAATGACATCACTCCCAAGGGCCTGATTTATAGTAAGCCACTTTTCCTCAGAGGCTAAACAATGTAATTTCTCTCTCTGACTGGGAGTAACATTTTCCTTGCATCTTGGCATGCACCTATGTTTCATAACTGGAGAAGTTTCTGTGGACAGAAGGAAGGCAACGGAGGTGAATCAGCAGCAGTGGAAGGAAGGCTTCCCTTTGCCCTGCTTTTCCTTGCCTCGGCAGCGTGGAGGGCAGGTGGGAACAGTGAGTTCTCTGGTCTGTCTTTAAAGAGAAGCCTGTTCCGTTGCTTTTTCGGATAATAGGGTTTGTGATCCTGGATGCCTGTTTCAGAGTCAGTTCTGGGCTTGGAGAGTGAAGATTTGACAGGCTGCTTACTGAGGGGAGTTGCCTTCTGAGGGCCCAGGTCCGGCAGACACTCCTGAATGACCCCCAGGTGCTGGGAAGGAGGGAGAGACCGTAGGTGATGGCTGCTCCTCCCAGAAAATCTAGTATCATTCAAACCACGGAGCGGTGGGAGGAATCCTTTCTGTTTACCAGCAGTTGCTAGGACTAATTCTTTTGACGTCAGCTAAACTCACCAAGGCCTTTTATCACCACATCCTTCATCTCCACCTAAAATGTAAGTAAGCTACCCCCGGCTGGTGCGGCTCAGTGGATTGAGCGCCGGCCTGCAAACCGAACGAAAGGTCACGGGTTTCATTCCCATTCCTGGTCGATGTTATGTTTCTCTCCCTCTTTTTCTCCTTCCCTTCCCCCGTCTCTCAAAATAAATAACTAAAATATTTAAAATGTAAGTAAACCACTGGCCCATCTCTCTTCGTCACTTTTCATCTGCCAACCTCTCTGGGCTGCTTCTGCCTTGACTCAGCCTCCAGCTCCCGCGTGCCTCCCAGAACTTAACATGAAGCCCTCTCACTGCGGTTTAACACCCTACCCACATCCTCAACCGCTGTACTGAACTCTTCCACCTACTTCCTGCCCCCGAGGTCACTGCACCCCCTGAAGTCTTTGAAAAGCAGGTGTCTTTTCCTCCTGTGCTCCACTCACATCAGGCTCAGGAGATAGGGGTCCGTGTCCTCTCCCTCCGCTGCCTCTTAGAACCAAGTTCTGCTCCTTTGAGGCTGATATCGTTTTATTTGTGCATCCAGCAAATACGTGAGGGCCTGCTAGGAGTCATGCAGCGTTCTAGGAACTTGAGATGCATCAGTCAGTGGAAGACCCCTGCCTTCATTGGGTACGTTTAGTGAGTACATGCTGTATTATGTAATAAATTCTAAGGAAGGAAGAAGCTGAAGGGCAGGGAGGTGTTCGGGATCACCGGCCATGGGGATGGGGACTCGGCTAGGGCTTATCGAGAACTTGAGATTGGAGCAGAGACTTGCAGGAGGTGAGGGGGTTTGCAGGTGGCTGTCTGGAGCAGAGGCCAGGTGGAGGGAACAGCTACGGCAGAGGCCCGAAGGCACATTGTGGGGTGGGGGGCGGGGCGGTGCGGGGCGGGGGGGAGGTTCAGGGAGTAGCTGAGAGGCTGGTGTGGCTAGGCTGAGTGAGCAATAGGAGAGTCACAGTTGGAGGGCATGGTGGCAGGGGCCTGGTAGGTCACCCTGAGAATGTCAGCCTTTGCCTGGTGAGCCATGGCGGGGTCCAGAGCAGGAGGAGGGCATGGTTTGGTTTACGTGTGGAAGAGGATCGCACAGGCTGTTGCAGTGAGAATCCTTCATGTGACTGGTCCACTGAATTAGGCTTCTTTTTAGTTAAAAGAATATTAACTGAAAAGCCCCAGGTACTTGGCTTCAGAGGTGGCTGGAAGGAAGGATTTGAATGATGTCGGGAATCTGTCCCTTTCCTCTTGGCCCTGCTCTCTTTCTTCTGTGTTATCTTTCTCCTCCGGTTAGCAAAGGGACAGGTTATGCAGACAAGCCTCACAATGCCAGCAGAAAGAGAGCACCTCAAAAAAAAAAAAAAAAAAAAAAAGAAAGAGAGCACCTCTTCCCGGATAGTTCCAGCACAAGCACAAGCTTGGGCTGGCGTCTCACGGGCCTAAACTGGGTCAGGTGTGGAAACCAATCTTTGTAATTCTGATTGCTCAGACCTGACACAGGTCCCTATGTTTAGAACATGGGAAGGGAAGTTTCTCTATGTATGTTTGCTTGTTTTAACTGTGAAATATATATACAAAGTATATATTATAAATATATATAAATACATATATTTAACTGTGATCTAAGGAATACAATGTATCTATATGGTAGAACAAATTGAATGAATAGTGACATGAATTGTGGGGGGCTCCGCCTGCAGGCCCCCCCCCCTGCTGGCTGCCACGGATGAGAATAAGTCTACCAAGACATGATCTGCTTGGGGAGGAAAGGTGGCTGATCCCTCAAAGGAGAAGGGCCAAGAGCCTTTGCCTCAGTGGGGCTTTTATTGGGTTCAGTTTGCACAGGAATACAGGTACAGCTCATCAATCATTGTCAGGCAGTAAGGATCAAACAATAGATAGCATACAAAGAACTAGGAGGGCTTATTCTGAGTCAGGGTCAGTTAGCTAAAGAGCCATAAAACTTTGGGAAACAAACTCATTTCCTGCTCAGACCCTTATCATTTAATTGAAAGCATTCTTAGCAAAGCAGGTTTCACAGGATTTTACATTTTCTTTCTTAGGCCTGATTGCCTGGGAAACCCGCCCTTTCCAGCAGCATAGGGCTGCACCGCCTTTTGTCATTGTTTCAGGCTTAAGTCAGGAAGGGAAGTAAGACTTCTTGCAGACAGAATGAGGATTCAGGCTATGTCAAAGTAGAGGGGAAAGGGTCCACCACCCCCTTTTGCTATAGCCCCCCAAGTCCTTCCCTGGAGGCCCCCTGTGACTATGCCTGTCTTAGGTTGTCCCTCCCTTGAGGAATCTTACTCATCATCGGCTAACCGATCATGCATTGGGAGCCAGGCAGAACGAAGTAAAAGGGACAGAGGCGGTGCCTCTGCCAGAGAAATAAGCTTTGTCTCCTTAGTAGCTTATGGTCTGAAGGTCGCTCACTCAGCCTTAGCCATGGGGGGTTATAGCTTCTGAAACCAGGCAGGGCAGTTCCCAACAATGAACACTCATGTCCCTATCCCCCAGATTAAACTATAGAATATTATTCTATAGAATAAACTATAGAATATGAGGGGAAGTCCCCTCATGACCTGGGGAGGTAAGAGGTGGCTTCCAAAGCAAAATCAACGTGCTATTATTGGAAGAAGTAGGAACCAATGACTTTTGGACAGGCAGAAACAACCGACTCCCATTACAGACCTTCCACTACCTTCTTCTTCCTCGTCATTTCCTCGCTGCCCTTCTCCTCACCCCCATTCATCAGAATCTTTAGGCTCCCCTCCCCGCAACTCACTGTCTTCTCACATCATGCCCTCAGCTCATGGGACACTGTCCAGATCTGCAGAACTCTCTTAGTCTTTTGACCCCATTTCCAGTCACCCTCACCTCGTTTTTCGGAATTCAACCCCCCTGTGGCCACACCTTTGTACTGTAACTCCCTGAACTGTTCCTGCCCAGAGGCGGTGGTGCCTGGCCCCTCCCCAGGAGTGACCGACTGCACCTGTGCTCTGACTTCCTGCCTGCACCTGCCTCCGTTGGATTCCGTGGCTCATCTCGTCCGTCGTTGCCCTCCTTGTACACCCAGGCTGGATCACCCCATTTTTTCATGTCTTGTGCCTATACCAAGAGTGTCTAAAGGCACCTGGAGAACTCCTGCCGTCACGAATAACCACAGATTCCAACCGCAGTTGGGGCCTCAGTGGTGCCAGGACCCCTGCTTCACACAGTAGGGCCGCATTCTGCTCCAGGGCTGATCTACAGCTTTTCTCTGCTTCTCACACCCTCCACCCTTCTACTCCACCTTTCCTTCTGCCCGCGGCCTCGTTTTCTAGCTTAGGGAAGACAGTAGTCACAGGAAAAGAACTTCTTTTCACCAGTCTACACGCTGATCTGAATCTGTAGCCGTCCTTGCTCTCTCACCCGCTGCTGGCAGCAGAGCAGATTCTAAGTGGATCAGGATGACACGCCTGCCCCTCCGGCCCCGTGGGACCAGCTTGCCCCAGACCAGACCCTGCTCTGAGGTCCTCCCGCCTCACTCCTGTGTCTTCCGACTCCCTCTCATCTGGCCCATTCCCATCAATATTTAAACACTCGAGAGTGGCTCTCATTTCTAAAACAAAGCAAGAATAAAGAAAACCCCGCCGTGGTGCCGTCTCTTCCTCCATCTCCTGCCTGATTTTGTGACTCCTCTCCAGAGCCAAACTTTCTGAAAGAAAGGCCTGCTCCTCTTGTCTGGACTTCCTCACCTCTGGCCCACTGGCCTGCCTCATGCTGCCTGGCTTCTGACTTCCCAGCGCAAGGATCCCCGTGACTTCCTGACTGCTCAATCCAGTGGATGCCTCGCATTCCTTATCTTACCTGACCTCTCAGTAGCACTCGGTCCTGTGGGGACTCCCGCCACCCCCTGAAACACCCTTTGCTTGCCGTCACATTTTGGAGCCTGCCCTCTGGAGCCTGGTTGTCTGGATTTGAATCCCAGTTCCACCACCCATAGTCTTTGTAGCAGCGAGAGATTTTCTCCCTCTGAGCCTCAGTCTCCTTATCTTAAAAATGGGTTAACAGAAGCGCCAACATCACAGGGTTGCTGTGAAAACCCTGTGAGCTCCTTTCTAAAACACGGTGCCCTGAGGAGCGCCTGGTACGTAGGGAGCCTTTCATAAATGCGAGGTGGTGGCGGTGGTTTTTAGTCCTGTTCGTTCGTTCTTACTTTTCTTTCCTAGGGTTTTTCAGTTTCTGTATTAGTTGTGGTCTGGTCAAGGAATAAAACAACTGTAGTTATCTCCCACTGAGAGACTGTAACACAGGGAGTGAGTCACACAGGTGATGGGGAGCATGAGAAATCAGGCTGAGGACAGAGGAGTAACCAGGGAGTGTCATCCTCGGGTCAGAGGGCCCGTGGGAGGAGGTGGTATTATCAGAATGCAGGAGCTTCTGTGGGAACTTGAACTGTGGTAAGCAGGGCTGCTCATCAAGAGCTAGACCACAGTGGGAGGGCGCCCTGGAGAGGGACTCAGCAGCCGCCAGGGACTCTGTCTGGACCAGAGAGAAACACCCTGCCTTCTCGCCTCTTCCTGCCTCTGGTCTTTGATTAGTATCTTCCATCAGCCGAAATCTCTTCCTTGGTGGATGGGAGACCCTAGCAGAGCCCAGCAGTCTTTCTTGAGGTTTGCGCAGGTGGATGCTGGGGGAAGAATTTCTCCCTTGGTTAGATTGTGACCTGTCGTTTCCGGAGATCTGGAGGCCACCCACCTTAGACTGCAGCCGGAGAGGAAAGGAGGGCTGGGGAGGAAGGCGGGGCGCGCCCGAAGAGCACTTGCCCCTGCCCTACTCGTGCCTGCTCTGCCGAAGCCCGCCAGCCCTGCTCCCTGGGCTGCCCCATTCCAGGGTGTCTTAGGGACCTTGCGTTGACACTATTTTCAATTTGGTTTGTCCCTTGAAACTTAAAATTGATCAGTACATACACCTTAAAAGGTGACGTGAAAATTGAGTTTTACACTGGGAGCATTGTGAGGGGGTGCTCAAGTCCTGTGGGTCAGCCCACTGTTGTGGGGGTGCGTCTGCGGTCAGCCAAGGTGGCGGAGGTGCGTTTTCAC
This sequence comes from Phyllostomus discolor, assembly GCF_004126475.2. Taxonomy (NCBI): domain Eukaryota; kingdom Metazoa; phylum Chordata; class Mammalia; order Chiroptera; family Phyllostomidae; genus Phyllostomus; species Phyllostomus discolor. The sequence continues at coordinate 196,968,623 of NC_040905.2, forward strand.
CGGGTCCTTGATGTTTGAGGAAGCTTTCAGGTGCCAGGTGGGGAAAGCGGTGTGGGCAGAGGGAGTAGCTCGGGCAGAGGGAGTAGCTCGGGCAGAGGGAGTAGCTTGAGTGGAGGGCTGGAGGTGGAAAAGGCCTGTGCCCACTGCAGTTGGATTCAGTGGGGCCACGCGTGGGTTTTGAGAGTCTGGAGGTGGGGACTGGTGACAGAGGAAGGGGGAAGTCAGGTCAGGGGGAAGCCGAAGACTGCTTCGAGGGCTGTGGTGTGGAGAGTTGCTTGTATCCTCGAGGCAACAGCCAGCCCGAGAGGGTTTGTGAGCAGCGGGTGTGTGATCGGTGCCTGGGATGAGGAGAGCCCGGCAGTGAGCGAGGGAGGTTAGGAAGGTGTTAACCTGGTTTAGATCGGAGTTGTTGACTGGACGACAAAGGTTACACAGGTGAAGAGGGCTAGTTCTGGTAAGGGGAGGATGGCTGCTTTTCCTGTCTAGGAGGCCGATGCTCCCCGGTGCAGGCAGAGCAGAGATGGGGAAGCGAGCGAGAGCCCGAGCTGTAAAGATGACTGGCTGCCGTCTGAAGTGAGGAGTTCGGGACAGAGGGTGTCCAAACCCTGCGGCTGAAAGCCCACCCGAACTTCAGGGCCCAGCGCCAGTGGTGCCGCCGGCGAGCCCTTCTTCATTATATAGAGTTGGGCCTCCAGTCCATCTAAATAGAGATGGGAGCAGAAGGTGCAGAGGTCGAGGTCCGAATTCAGCCCGAGCAGATACTGACCATCACACAGAGGGCAGGAGGTCACAGCAGTTTGGCATAAGAAGGGTGGTCTCTTAGGGACAACAACAGGGCTGAGGAACGCCTTCAGGAGAAGGGAGAAGGGAGCGTTAGTGGAGGGTATGGGGAAGAACACGCGTTCCGTGATACATGAGGGTCTCTCCGATGAAAATAAGCTCATAAATAACCGCTGGGCAAAAATGCTCTGATTCACATCTGAGCGATTGAGTTTGTTTACTTGATATTAGAGGGGTCATACGCTGGCTCACATCTGCCTTGCCTCGGATGTGAGGATTCCTCATTCTGGCCGCCACAGCAGGGGTCCGGAGCTCTTGTCCTGTGTTGGTGGGGTGGTGGGGTAGGTAGAGAGTGGACAAGGGCAAGAGGGATGCCCAGAAGAAGTGTTTCGGGGCTCCTGTGTGAGAAGAGGCACAGAGGAAGGACACGCCCACGGCATGTTTGGGTGGCAGAGTGCAGGCCCTTTTCAGAATCCGTATCTCTTGAGCATCTGCCACATGCCAGGCTGCGTGCTAGAGGCTGGGGATGCTGAGAAAGATTAAACAAAGGTCTCTCCCTTGAGAGGGTCGTGGTCCAATGAAGAGGAAAGACACATCCACAGATGGTTTCAATGGAATATCAAAGACGCTGAATGCATTTACCAGCTCTGCCGCCGCGGGCGAGCTTCTTAACCTTGTACAGCAGTCCTCCCTCCGTATCCGAGGGTCTTCTTTTCGTGGTTCCAGTTACCCACGGCCACTGGAGTCTGAAAATACCAGATTTCCCCAGCCATCAACATCTGGTACTCCTGACAGCTAGCTATGGACGTTGTCATGGCTCCGTGATCTGGGCTCGCCCCGGGCTGCTGGTGCTCCTCCTGACGGACGGCCAGAAGGCCAGCAGTGGCCTGACGCTGCCTCCCAATGCCCACGTAGCTCACCTCACTGTGTCTCGTCATGTGGGCATTGTGTCTTGTGCATCCCAAGAAGGATACTGAGACACTGTGAGAGAGAGAAAGATTATATTCTTACAGCTTTACTGCTGTATATTACTGTCATTGTTCTGTCTCGTTAGTTACTGCTAGTCTCTTACTGTGTCTGATTTATGAATTAAACTTTGTCATGGGTAAGTATAGGAAGCAACATAGTATATGTAGGGCTTGGTGCTAACTGTGGTTTCAGGCATCTACTGGGGATCTTACGAAGTATCCCCTATAGATGGCAGGGGCAGCTACTGTAATGCCTCAGTATCCTCCTGTCTAAATTTTGTATTATTTTACGGGGGTGCTCTGAAGATTAAATAAGTGTTTAGACTAGTGTCTGGCACACACTAAATACGATGGAAATATTAGGTGGTGTTATTGCCTTAGAACCAGGGTGCTGAGAAAGGGTTTAACTGCCAGCAGTTTGAGAGGTGAAGGAGTACGACAGGGAAAGGGAGGCAGCCAGTAAGAGGTGTGTTACAGAGTCAGTTCTCACTGAGCATATCTGGAGCCTTACTCTCCTGGGGAACCCTGGGAGCCTGTACAGAATGCACCTCAGTTATCCCTACGGCAGGCCAGGGAGCTGGGGTCCTCGAACAGTAGCCCTGCCCGTCATTGGTTAAGCACAGCTTGGGTGGGGGTGTTGGGCATGAATCCCCCAGCATTTTCCAGCCTGCCCCCAGGGCCGAGCAAAGCAGGGTCCGCAGCCAGGGGACGCAGTCAGGCTGAGAAACGAGGGCGCTGGCAGCTGCAGGTCAGGACAGCAGGTGCTGAGCTAGGCCGGCTGGGAGAGTAATACACAGGGAAAGAGGTAAGGAGCGACCATGCTTAGGAGGACGGTGGCTTTTCCAGAGGAGTGATGTCTGAGCTGGAGAATGAAGGGTTGATGTCTTACAAGTGGACAGAGGAAGAAAGGGTAACTTGACCAGAAAAACCAGCATGTGCCAAGCTTGGCCGTGTCGGGTTGCACGAGTATGTGTGAGGGTTGGTGAGCGATGCGGCTGGGAAGGCAGGTAGTGGACAGACTGCGATCTGTAATGAGGGTTTTAGCCTGAGTGACGGGAAGGCCAATTGCATTTTAAGCAGGTGTGGTGCAGAGCCGTATGTGTGGTTAGACAGGTCACTGTGACTGAGCCCCTGGCTGGGATTGGGTGGGTAGGACCAACAGGCCGGGAAATCCGGGGAGAAGGCTGCTTGTTGCAGCAGACAGTTGGGGGAGGCAGTTTCACTGGGCTTTGTCTCACTGGACTCAGGGAGCGTAGTGGTCAGGAGTGTGGTTTGCAAACGATAGAAATCCAGAGGGCACTGCGGTGTCCTCCAAGTTCATCCATGTCACAGCACGTGACAAAAGTTTCTTCTTTTTAACGACTGAGTAGTACTCCATCACACGTATGTGCATTTCCTTTACCCATTCCCGGTTGGTCGGCAGCTGTGGATGACACTGCAGTGAACGTGGGTGAGCACCTCTCCACACCACTCTCCTCAGTTCTCTTGACTACACTCGCAGGAGAGGGGTTGCCGGATCCCACGGCAATTCTGTTTTTAATTTCTTGAGGAACTTCCTTCCTGGTTCTCATCGTGGCTGCACCCTTTTACAATCCCACCAACAGCGCCCAACGGTTCCCTTGTCTCTGCATCCTCACCAGCACTTGCTCTTTTCTGTTCTTTTGGTGGTGGCATTTCGGTGGACGTGACGTTCGTCGCATCTCGCTGCGGTTGTGATTTGCATTTCTCAGATGATTAGAGACACTGAGCACCTTTCCATGTGCCTGTTGGCCAGTTGTGTCTCATCTTTGGAGAGATGTCCGTTCAAGTTCTTTTCTCATTGTAAAATCAGGGTATTTGACTTTCGTGGTGGTGGCGGTTGAATTGTAGTTCTTTTTATTGTGGATATTAACCCCTGACCAGCTATATGATTTGCAAATATTTTCTCCCATTCTGTAGGTTCCCTTTCAATTCTGTACGCCCTTTGCAAAAAACCTTTCAAGTCTGATGTAGTCCTGTTTCTCCCTTTTTGCTTTTGTGGCCTGGGTCTTTGGTGTCATATCCAAGAAATCATTGCCAAGTCCAATGTCATGAATCCTTTTTCCTGTTTCCTTCCAGGGGTTTTATAGTTTTGGGATACAGGTGTAGGTCTTTCATCCAGTTAATTTTTGTACGTGATGTCAGATGAAGGTCCAAATTCATTCTTTGCATGTGGATACCCCGTTTTCCCATTTCCGCTTGCTGAAAAGACCGTCCTTTCCCCGCTGAGGGCGTATATACTTTTAAAACTCATTTCTCGCCAGTATTCATAAACCACACTACGTCTGCGCTTGAAGTGCTAAGGCCAATTCATTCTGTAAGTGTGTAAGGAGCTTCTCCGTGCTGTGCACCGTGGAAGGCATTGCTAATGCTGCTCGGGAGTTAGATATCTGAATTCCGGAGCTGACATCAGCCTGGCACAGGTCCGGTCTCCGACGTTCAGACGAGGGATGTCTTACTGCCATTCAAAGCAGGATGGTGACGGGATTGTTGTTTCACTGCGGACGCGGGAGCCGAGCCTGCATTTAGGACGGTTTAATTAGGCCAGAGGGATGTTCTGAGGAACTGGGCTTGTCATCCTGCTGGCATCAGCCCTTACTCTGCAGAAATGCAGCGCGGCGGCCATTCTCCACCCTGTCCGGCCCAGAAAACCTTGTTTATTGCACGACTTCCATCAGCAGCTGTGAAGGGCACTCGGACTGTTTGTTCATTCCACAGAGATTCACGTGGGCCCGTCGTGCACCACGCCCGAAGGATGCCTCGATGAACAAGATGACCTGGCCTTCTGGGCGCCCGTGATCCAGGAAGGGAGACAGAGCAGGCACAAATGAATAACTGCAGTTTAACACGATGAGGGTGTATTATACAGAATACTACGATGGTGGCCAGAGTGATTTCTTTGCATTAGAGAAACTCTCAAGTGTGGCATGTTTGGAGGAGAACTTGGGTTCTCTGTTGCAGGTAATAATTACATTTTGTCTCTTACCTTAATGGTCAGTGTTGGAATTTCAGGGAGAATTTGGACAGTTGTCTTCTGGCCTGATGAAAATGGGAAATTCTTTCCTATTCAGCCCTTAGGTTTTGGTACGGCTATGTTAACCCAATGAGTGTTGTTTTCCAGTGTATCCAAAATCAGCTACAGCATTTGTGGGACCCACTACAAAATTCAAATGCTTGTCCCATTGTTAAAAAAATTACTGAGAATTTTGCCCTGACCGGCATGGCTCAGTTGCTTGGATGGTGTCCCACAAAGCAAAAGGTCACAGATTTGATTCCTAGTCAGGGCATGTGCCTGGGTTGTGGCTTTGGTCCCCATTTGGGGGTGTGCAAGAGGCAGCTGTTTGATGTTTCTCTCCCTTTCTCACTCTGTTCCCTCTCTCTAAAAATAAATAAATAAATAAAATCTTTTTTTAAAATATTAAGAATTTCAAGATAATGACAGTAGCCCATGTTACCATACAGATGGCACACCCATCAAGCTGGCCATGAGAGTATCCTTTGGAGGTGCTGGCCTTCAGGTCCTGTTAAAATCACCCCTTTTCCATCTTGGTGTTGTGGTTCAGGACTGTTGTCATTCTCTGAGTGTGCTTGCAATGAGCAGGGGGTCCCAGGGGCTGTGACTCCAGTCTGGATTGACTGTGGAGCTTGCCTGGAAAACCCATTCTCGGTCAACATTCTAGCATTCCCTGTTTCTAGAAAAACCTGCCATGGTCTCCTCTATGCCCAGGTTTTCCTGTTTGACATAGGCTTGGGGCTGCTTTTCATTTTCCTGATTGTTGCTTCTTCTCTTTGCCTTTGTTCTGGTCTCTGCCTCTTCAAGGGTGAGCACACGCTCCCTCAGTTATCCCGACCTTCACCCAGAAGTGACAGCAATGTGTGTGCATGATCATCGCTGACACTTACAGAACATGTATCATCTTAGTGCACTCTCCCGGGATGTAGTTCCTGCCTCATTCCCCTTTGACAGCTGAGGAAAGGCAGGCTTTGAGAGGTGAAGTAACTTATTCTAGTTCTCAGAGCTAGCCATAGGAGAGTGATGCTGGGATTTGAACTTGGGCCTTTCCAACCTCAAAGCCCACTCCCTTAACCACCACCACCACTACAGAACTGTTATCCTTTCCCAAACTTCTTCCTCCTTTTTTTTTTGAGCCCTTACATGCGTTAGGCACTGTATGTTGCATTTCTTATGCAAAGCACAATCCTCAGGCCAGCAGGCATGGAACCCGTCTCTCCTGTATCTTAGGCCGAGTCTCTTCCCTTATCTCAGTTACTAGCTTTTTCAGCTTCTTCTCGTTGTACCTGTCTCCCTCATTAGAGAAGTCTCCTAATGCTCACTGCCTTCTGGCCACTCACTCTTCCCATCACTGCCAGGCTCCTCGGATGAGAGGTCTTTGTGCACTGCCTCCATCTGCCTGGCCATCTGCTGCCTCTGGCCTGTGCATCAAGCAAGCCCCCTGGTCCAGGTTCTGCCCCGACTGCTCACTGCTCCCAGGGTCCGCAGTGGCCGTTTTTCTGCTGTAGAATTCCAGGCCTTCGAGCTGCACAGGCCTCGAAATGCCTTCTTACCGTCTAGGGAAATGGTCCTCTGTTTTTCTCTGCATGAATCTTTTCATATAATGAATTAGTTTCTTAACATTGAACCATGCTTACATACTTAGGATAAGTCCTACTTAGTCTTGGTTCACTTTGCTAATGTTCTATATGGAATTTTAGACTTACTCTATATTTTCTGTTTATGATGCTGCTTTTCTCCCTTTCCTGACTTCGGTTGCGTCAGTGGGGTGTGCTTTGTTCGGTTTTATTTTTCTCCAAGTTCTGTTTCCTGTTTCTATTTGACTAATGTTTATAATTATATTTTTCTGCATAGGCAGGATTTAATTAGTGTTTAAATACAAGAACAAGAAGAGACGTTGGGCTTCTGTTTACTTCCCCTTTGAAATCATCCAGAATTTGAGCTCCTGATTGTGATCGCTCTTTTTTTTTTTTTTTAAATTAATGCCCCTTCTAGTACGTAAATCCTTTTCTTAATAGTTGCATCAAACCTCACGGTAACGTGAGCTCTCCATGAAACTAATGTCTTCTCGAACAAAGCTTTATTTTTCAGTGTGCTGCCTTATGTCTGTGAGTAACATAAGGGAAATAAAAATAAAACCCCGGACAGTGTACATTATATAACAACACTGAGGGCTGCATGTTACTCTTTTCCATCCACATGGTAATGCAGCTGAGATTTTGCCCTGAAGACGTGTATAGAGATTACTTCATTGTCTTCTTTTTTTACTTTGAAAACATTAAAGAAGGATAGAGCATTATCGAAAAATCAACTTTTGGGGGTGTAATTTATGTAAAATAACTGTTTCAAATAACTGGTTCAGTGAACTTTGGCAGTTGCACGCACACCTGTGACACCACCGTCACAGTCAAGGCCCAGATCGTCACCTGCAGGGGTTTCCTCCTGCCTCTTTGTGGTCAGCTCTCCATCAGAGCTGGTGCCTCCCTCCACCCTCCGCCCTCCGCCCTCTGCCCTCTGCCCTCTGCCCTCCGCCCTCGGCACCCACTGGTCTGCTTCCTGTCACTGTATTCGTTTGTGTTTTCTACAGTTTTGTGTATTTGGAATCATAAACTATCTACTCTTTTGCATCTGATGTCTTTCACTCAATGTAATGACCTTTACCCATATTGTTGCTATGTTTGTAGTTCTTTTTTTTTTTTCCCCCTACAGAAGGGTATTCTAGCAAATGGATATGCCACAGTTTATCCATTCACTCATTAATGGACAAGTCAGTTATTTCCGGTTTGGCACTGAATTAAGCCACTATCCTGGAAAAAAGAGCAAATTAAACCTAAAGCAAACAGAAGGAAGGAAATTAAAGACATGAGTGGAAATGAATGGACTAGAGCAGCGATTTTCAACCCTTTCATCTCATGGCTCACATAACTAATTAGTAAAATCTGTGACACACCCAGAAAATATATATTTTTTGCAGATCTGACAACGCTAGGTATAATTTTTTTTTTCAAAATTTTATTTATTTTTAGAGAGGGAGGGAGGGAGGGAGAAAGAGAGGGAGAGAAATATCAGTGCAAGAGATACATTGGTCAATTGCCTCTCCCACACCCCTAGCTGGGAACCTGGCCCGCAACGCAGGCATGTGCCCTGACTAGGAATCGAACCAGTGACCCTTTGGTTTGCAGGCTGGTGCCTAATCCACTGAGCCACACCAGCCAGGGCAACACTAGGTATAATTTTGATTCATTCACAGCAAATGGCTATTGTTGTGTTGGCTATTGTCATTTTTATTTGATAGTCCAGGGGAAAAGAGGTCAGTGCCCCTGACTAAATAAACAGTCAGGTATGGCATGTTTTAAAAATTCCTGTGGCACATGGGCTGAAAAAAATCACTGGACCAGAGAAGAGAAAAACAATAGAGAAAATTAATGGAATCAAAATTTGGTTCTTGGAAAGAAAAATCAACAAAATGGCCCTGGCTGGCATAGCTCAGTGGATTGAGTGCGGACTGCAAACCAAAGTGTCACAGGTTCGATTCCCAGTCAGGGCACATGCCTAGGTTGCAGGTCACGGCCCCCAGCAACCACACATTGATCTCTCTCTCTCTCTCTCTTTCCCTTCCCTCTCTAAAAATAATAAATAAAGTCTTTAAAAAAAAAAGAAAAATCAACAAAATGGACAGGTGTACAGGTGGATTGACCACGAAAAAGATTTCAAATTACTGAAGTCAGATATGAAAGAGCAGACATTAGTACTGACCTAGCAGAAATAAAAAGGGATTATAAAGGAATACTGTGAACAATTCCACGCCCACAAATCCTGTAACTTAGACGGAATGGGCGGGTTCTCGGACAGACACAGATAAGGCTACTGGAACACTTGCGTCCAATAAGCCTTGGCTGACACGCTCTCCTTGCTCTGGGGTGGACGCCTGCTAGTGGAGCGGCCGTTTAGGGGAGTGCCGGCAGCTCGGCGCCTTCGCCAGGACTTGGTATTGGCAGCCCTTTCAGTGCCAGTGTGACCGATCCTAGCAGACGTGTGTCAGCCTCTCCTTGTGGTTTTAACTCGCATGTACCCGATTACTAATCAGGCTGAGCCTCCTTCACGTGCTTATTGGCCATTTGTATATCTTGCCTGTTTTTATTACACTGTTTTTCTTCATTGAGTTCTGTCTGTCTATATATTGAATTATTTATGCATTATTTATATATGCTTTATTGAAGTATGACTGATATACAAAAAGTTGTATATGTTTAATTTGTACAACTTGGTAAGTCTGGAGATAAGTATATACCTGTGAAACCACCACCACAATGTATGCCAGGGGTGTCAGACTCATTTTCACCAGGGGCCACATCAGCCTCGAGGTGGCCTTCAAACAGCCGAATGTAATTTTAGGACTGTGTAAATGTAACTAACTACTCCTTAACAGTTAAGTGAGAGCCCAGCACGGCCCAGGGTAGAAACAAGGTGCTGGGCCGGATAAAACAAGGTGGAGGGCTGGATTCGGCCCTTGGGCCTTGTGTTTGCCACCTGTGATTTATGCCATAAGCATATCTGTAACCTACAAAAGTTTCTTCCCACCCTCTCATTTGTTATTATTATCGATAAGAACACTTAACATAGGATCTACCCTCTTAGCAAACTTTTAAGCTCACGATACTGTGTTGGTAGCTGTAGGTGCTGTGCTGTACACTAGGTCTTTAGGACTTCCTACTCTTGCAGAACTGACACTTTGTGCCGTTTCACCAGCACCTCCCCATGTTGCCATCCCCCAGCCCCTGGCAACCACCATGCCCCTCTCTGCGTCTATGAGAGTGCCCAGTTCAGATTCCTCATGCGAGTAGAACCACGTCACATTTGTCCTTCTGTGGCTGGCTTATGTCCTTTGGTATAATGTCCTCCAGGTTCATTCGTGTTGTTGCAAATGGCAGGATTTACTTTTCTAAGGCTGAATAATACTGTATGTGTATACCACATGTACTTTATTTTTTGAAAAAAGTGGGACGAAAATCTTGTAATTGTGAAGTACATTGGTAAGTTGAGTAATTTACATTGTGGCACTATATGGATGCACATGGCCATTATCAAATGAAGAACTTTCCAAGTATCCCACTAACCCTCACTCACAGGTTCCTGAAAACATATAAAATGAGCATGATGAGATACTGTGATCACACAGAGGTAGAAGGGGGAGACTCGACGGCTGGAAGTATTTGTAGTTACATAAACCTTTGGGTAAAGAAAATAGGACGTTAGTCAGAATGTGCATATGGCATGTAAACCTCAGTGGTTTATTTTAAAATATTGCAATGTAATACATTGTTGCTAATAAAGGAAATTCTCTGACATTTAAATTAAGCTGAAAACCAAATAGGAAAAAAAAGGAGGCAAGAGTAAGAATCAATTTAACAATTTTATAGCTAAAAATTAATGTGAAGTCGAAATAGTGATAGGCAAATTATATTACTTTAATCCATCATAGTGCCTTATTATTTTAATTTATAAATAGAATGAGGACTTTGTTATGTAAAAGCTATCAAAAGGTATCAGTGAAATGATGTGGGTTTCGTGCAGGGTGTCGAATGGCCGGGAGGAAATGCGGCCAGGGTACAGCAGGCAGACTGGGCCGGGACAGCCCGTGAGCTTGTCTTACGTGGGGATGGGGGGGCCACAGAGAGTTCCTCGCCCAGTGTACCATTTAACTAGTTTCCTTCTGGTGCCACAACATCAACACGTACCAGTGGTTTTAACTGTAGACTTAAGAGTGGGGGGCGGGCTGTGTGCAAGACAGCTGGTTAGAATTTCGTCGGAAAAGTCTGTGCACATTACAATGACCCACAAAACGAAATTCCTTTCAGATCTTGATCAACAGTTGCTCCATCGTTGAGTTACAGTTTTCTTCTGATTTTTTTCATACTGTCTTTGTTTGATTGGGTACAATATCAACAGCTTCAGGTGGTAGACCGTCATCTGCCCCTCCACAGTTTCTCTGCTTGTGAGCGTCCGTTACTGAGTGTTCTCTTACAGCTCTAGTTACTCTCGCAGGGCCTCTGCATGTGCACTGCTGGCCTGCTGGCCCGCTGGCCCCGAGGCCCATCCAGCCGCTGGCCAGGGGAGCTGCGTGGGAGCTGGCGGCTGGCTGCCTGCCAGGGGCCACAGGGTGGGGGCGGGGTTGGGAGTTCCCGGAGCAGCCTGCTTCCTCTGATTGGGTGCAGGCCAGGGGTGGAAATGGCCCATGGGCACAGGGTATATTCTTACTAAGAATTCTTGATATATTCTGGATACAAGGCCTTGTCAGATGTATTTTCTCCCATTCCGTCTTGCAGTTTTTAGGTTCAATTTGTGTGTGTGAGAGGGAGGGAGGCAGGGAGAGATATTGAGGGGTTTTTTGTTGTTGTGTTTTGGGTTTTGGTGTAGGCAGTGCATTCACATGGCACAACATTCAGAAGGTCCAGAAACTCATCTGCTGCCCTGGCCGGCTAGCTCGGTGGGTAGAGCATCATCCTGATGTGCCGGTGTGACAGGAACCCACCAGTGAGCACACGACAGGACCAAACTGATGTTTCTGTCTCTGTCTTTCCCTCCCTCCCTTCCTCTCCCTCTAAAATCAATAAATTAAAAAAAAAAATTAAAACCTCATCTGGTGAAGTCTCTTTTTTACTCCGGGCTTATCCTCCCCCTTCCTCTAGCAGCGTGGCTCTCCCCAGAGGCAATCGACGTTACCAGTTTCTGGAGTCACTTTCGAGAGAGATATGTTATAAGTAAATATGGAAAATGCATAAATGTCATCTCTAAGAAAAATGGAAATGGTCCCTTACACAGTGTTTTGTATCTTGCTCTACACAGCCATAGAGCTTGGAATTGTTGCTTGTTGGTCCCGAGAGATCCTTTTCCCTCCCCTATCCTCCCTCCTTTTTAGCGATTGCATAGCATTTCCCTGTTTCAGTTGCTTCAGCACTTACAGCCCCAGATGAGAAGCCCGTGATTTTTTTTCTTCATGCGCTCTTCCACATATCCCCTGATTTTTCTTCTTAAAGTAAAAAATGTCACCAGCCTGCTAGTATTTAGATGTATGTTTCTCTTAGGTATTTTCACTTGAAACCCTTTCCATTTTACTGTTTTGTCTCCATCCTTTTCATTCTGTGTTCCCTTTTTCTGGAGAACGGACTTCCAGATATTGGGGTTTTAGTCTCTCCTTTTCTTGGCTTCAGTTTTTTCTGGGCTCATTTTATTGCATCATATTTTCCCTCTGTACCCTAGGAGAATTCCTTGATTTGATCTTCTGAATGGTGGATTTGTTTTTCATTTCATTCCATTCCAATATTTCTAATTTTCTATTTAGTTGAAATTTAACCTCACCCATGATTGTTTTCGCGATCATGTTTTTGGACCATCTCTCAGGATGTGATGTCCAAGATAATGACCTTGACTTAGGGTAGGAATGGACCACCTGCCCTAGTGACCACTGGGCCTGGAGAGGACCACATTTCTGTTCTGCACATGTGGCCTCTGTCATCTCTGCTTTCTGCGGAGGCACATGCTATTGCCCCAAGGGGTGAGGCTTGTTCCTGTGCTTATGTGGTGGTGCGTGCATGTCTGTATTTGTATAAACATGTATGAATGTATGCTCTAAGACTGTGGTCAGTTGACCTTTGTCCTGACTGCGGTTTGGGCTCAGTTGGCCCGGGGGCAAGCCCAATCATAGTCCCAAACCCCTTTGGTTAAAAAAACAGAAGATTGTGCCCTGGCTGGTGTGGCTCAGTTGGTTGGAGCAACTGAGTTGATTGGAGCATCATCCTGTAGACCAAGAGGTCTCGAGTTCGATTCCCAGTTAAGGCACTTACCCAGGTTGCGGTTTGATCCCTGGGCAGGACACTTGCGAGAAGGCAGCCAATCACCGTTTCTCTCACATCACTGTTTCTTTCTCTCTCCAGCACCCCTAGCCCCCACCCCAACCTTCCTTTCTCTTTAAAAGTAATGAGAAGATGTCCTCAGGGGGAAATTAAAAAAAAAAAGGTGATGAAAGGAGTTCCAGAGATGGGTCACACTCAGTGTGAACGCACTTAACACTACTGAACTGTACACTTAAACTGGTTAAGACAGTACATTTTCTGTGTATTTTACCACTGTTTCAAAAAAAAAAAAAAAAAGTTGCAAACCTTGCTTGGCCCAGCCTAAGGAAATCATTCTCCAGTCCTGAAAAAACTCCATGTGTAGGGTCCCGATGGCAGCTGGCAGGGAGACCCCAGGCCTCGGGGTAAGGCCCGGAGGAGGTGCGGAGGGTCGGAGGCCAGATCCTCAGGATGGCTCTCGGGCAGGCGCCCTGTCAGGACCTGTGGCCGATACCAGGGCCGCGGGCTGGATGGGCTCTTCTCAGCTGAGGAAGTGGGAAGAGAGCCTCTCTGCAGATGGACAGCTTTACAGCTGATCCAGAAATACCCTTCCTCTTTTCTTTACTCAAGTTGCAGCAAAACCTCAGTATTTGCTTCTGTTCTCTGTCATTGTTACTGCTGAATTTGGGATTTTCCCAGACCCTTCCCATATTCAGCACTTCCCTCTGTTCCTTAACTCTGGCTAAATTTGATCCCATCTGATGTATCTATTTCAGAAATTTGTCGAATTGTATTTTAATGACAGCATCCATCCATGTTTTTTTCTGGATGTTTTTTCTGGCTTTTTTTCTGGATTATTCTTTATTTTTTACAAATAATTAATTAATTAATTAACTTTAGAGAGGGGAAGGGAGGGAGAAAGAGAGGGAAAAAAACATCAATGTGTGGTTGCCTCTTGCATGCTCCCTACTGGGAACCTGGCCTGCAACCCAGGCATGTACCCTAGCCAGGAATCGAACCGGTGACCCTTTGATTCACAAGCCAAAACTCAATCCACTGAGCCACACCAGCCAGGGCATTTCTGGATTTTTTTTTAACAGATAATTTTTTTAAAGATTTTATTTATTTATTTATTTTAGAGAGGGAAGGGAGGGGGAGAGAGAGAGAGAGAAACATCAATGTGCGGTTGCTGGGGGTTATGGCCTGCAACCCAGGCATGTACCCTGGCTGGGAATCGAACCTGGGACACTTTGGTTCCCAGCCCGTGCTCAATCCACTGAGCCACACCAGCCAGGGCATTTCTGGATTATTCTTATGTTGATATTTCTTTTGCCATTTCCTTGGAATTTAGAGTGACATGAGAGGCAAACGTAGGGCTCAGTGCATCCACCTGTAGACTTGGTGTCCCTCCTACTCTTCACTGGCAGGGCGGCAACAGCGCCTGTAACCAGTCTCTCTCCTCGTTTGTGCCCCTTCCACATAATTTTAATAATAGCAGCAGCTGTTAACTCGAGTGTTTGCTATGTATCATACATCATGTCAGAGCCGAGTGAATTGCTCTCTCATTTTCTGCCTGCTGTGTACCGGGCAGACGTTGTTCTGCTTATGCATTGCTGCTTAGCCAGCCAGCCACCCCCAAACAAAGTAGGTGAAACACCAACTTACCTGTATCTCTTGTGGTTCTACAAGTTGCCTCAGCTTTTGTGGTTCTTGTTCGGAGTCTTCGTATGATCAGAAGAAGGCTCACCCTGACTGGATGCCTAAGATGACTCACTTGTGGTTGGCAGTTGACTCGAGTGACATCTCCATGTGGCTTGGGTTGCTCAAAGCATGGAGGGTGGGGGCTCCTAGACGACACGTCCCATGAACGGGCATGCCAAGAGACCGGAAGCAGGAGCTGCCGGGCCACTGGAGGGCTACACCCAGCATTGACACAGCATCACTTCTGCCTCACTCTTTTAGCCAAAGTGTCCATAGGGCCTGCCCAGATTCAACAGGGTAGATTGATAGACACCATCTCTTGATGGGCAGCAGCCAGGCCACATTGATGGCATGTCCAATAGGAGATACTGTTAATGCCATCCTTTAAAAGTTACAGGCTGATGCAGACACCGCAGATACCGTGGAGGAGACAGGAAGATAACCGATACCAGATCCGTAACGCCTCACACCTTCTGTTGCAGTGGCAGAGGCACAGGCAGGTAGATAAACGGCAGTGACAGTGCATGTGATAAGCGGTAGGAAACCACTAGGCACTGGGCCTGATGAGAGTGCTGTGGGGATCTCTCACCCAGACTCGGCAAGTGCTAGTGGCTGGGGACGGAGAGGTCTGTTGTGAAGGAAGGCATTGTAGCAGGGGTATTTGGAGCTGAGTCTGGAGGTGCAAATGGGCATTAGCGAGGTGAACAAGGAGGAAGAAGGCCTCCCGGGGGGAGGAAACATCCCGTACAGAGACAGGATGGGAGTGTGTGAGAGCTTGTGGCTCTCTGGGGGAATTGCTGGGAGACTGAGGATTGGCAAGTAATTAGGTGCTGCTGGCACATGAGATAAGAGGTGAAACCCTAGCAAAGGTGTGGTCCACTGTGATTCTGTGAACCTGGCCAGGCCTGTGAGGGCCCTCCACTGTGTCTGCATCGAGTGTGTTCGTGGGGAGCTCCAGTATCTCCTTAGGAGTGATTTTGGGCCACTTGAGGGGGTGGTAGCAAGGCGAGCCTCATCAGCTGCATTTCCGGGATCCTTTCCTGCGTACTGTGCATTCTCCGTCATTCATTTTCCCTTCTGCTTTACTTATCCTAGGCTTTGTTTCTCAATCTGTGGTGCAGTCAGGCATGTAGAAAAGGGTTATGCTCAGGGTCGAGGGATAAGAACAAACAAGGGAATCAAAGGATGGGAATGGAAGCTGCAGAACCTACTGATTGCGAGGGGCGTGGCTGATCATTTCACAGATTTCCCGTCATTTGCTACTCTCTGAGGCAGGCAGTTAATAAAATATTATCCTTATTTTACAGATGAGGAAATGGAAGCTCTGAGAGGGCCCCTGGACCATCTCAGCTAGCTGGGAGCAGACACAGGATGGGGTCGTTTGTCACTGCGCACAACCCCCCCTCCCCCCACCTTCACACGCGTGCTTATCTCCAGGATGTGTGTCCAAGGTGACAGGCTTGGTTTAGGACAGGAGCTAAATCAGTCTGGAGTCCCAGAAAAACTCAATGTGTGGTTTTGCTCATAGCAACTGGAAGAAGATCTCTAAGCTTTTTTTTTCAATCCTCACCCAAGGATATATTTATTGATTTTTAGAGGGGGGGGGGGCATCGATCAGCTGCCTCCCATACATGCCACCTTTTGGTGTACGGGGACGATGCTCCAACCACCTGAGCCACCCCGCCAGGGCATCTCGAAGCTTTCTCACTTGCCCTTTTGGAAGCTGTTATCTCACACCAAAGTCAAGACAAATGGGTTTCCTGTCTTTTCTGTGCGGACTCCTCCCTTGTTGTGGTAATACCATTGTGCACAGAATTGAAAATGTTTCTCACCCCGAGTTTTGGCACAGCATTTGGCTGTCCGCCATTCGTGACCTTAGCTCCTCGGCTGAGTTTGAGGACTGCCTGCTTTGCTGGGGCTTGAGTTTCATAGTAAGATGAAATTCACCGGGTATACATATCGCCATCTGCCACAGTCAGAGCCGACAGAGGAAAAGCGCCTGGGTCACTGAAAGCGAGCGGTAACATCTCCCCCATTTTTGTCCTTGGTGTGGACATTAATGACACTTAGGCATGGCGGAAGAGTGAAGGAGGGACACTGACTCCACTCGTGTGACCTTTTCTCTTTAGCTGCGGTCGTCAACCAGGCAGAGCCCTCCGAGCGCGGTGTCACCGTCCTGCCCACAGTCTCTCTTGTTTGCAGGGTCCTACCCTGTTCTTTCGACCCCCCCTCAGCAGAACTTTGAAAAAGCCATTTTGTTTTTTTGTTTCCCTAACTGTTTTACTACGGGGCATATTAGAAACAGCGGCTTTTTAGACCCAGGGGTAATCTTTTTAATCTTTGCCAATTTCATGGGAGAAGTGATATTTTGTTTTCATTTTGTTGAGCAGTTACTGTTCATGGGCCATATTGACACCATCTGTCCATTTGGGTGTCAGGCCTTTTTTTTATATTGATTTTTGGAGCCTTTGCTGTAGTAAAACAAACAACCTGTAGTCATACATGTTCAAACCCTTTTCCCAGTTTGCCATTATCTTTTCGTTTAAAAATTGTTCAGTCTGGCAGTCTGTTGCTGTGTGGATTCTGAATTCGGTTTAGGGTTCAGAAAGCGGCTCCCAGACATAGGATTTTATATACTATCAATGTCAATCCCGGAATCGTCAAGCAAAGGTCAAGAGGTTAAGTTTAGCCAGCCACTGGGTTTGTGCAGTCTGCGAATTAATAATTTTTAAAAAATGTTCATTTTGAAATAACTGTAGATGTATAGGAAGGCACCAAACGTGTGGGTAAGGAGGTCCCAGGGGTCCGTCAGCCTTTTCCCGCAGCGGTGACATCTTGTATGACACACCAGGAAGTTGATGTCAGCACTGCACAGAACTCACTCAGATGGTGTGTGGGGGCATGTGGGGGGCACGTGGGGGCCTAGTTAGTGCTTTCCTCTCACGTGGGTAGGCTTCTGTGCCCGGCGCTGCCACCACGGTGCAGACCGTCCCCACTCACAGAGCTCCCTGCACCTGCCCTTCTGTGGCCACGCTCATTCTGTCCCCGAACCTGGACACCAGCAGGCTTCAGACTGGTTTTCCTGTTTATAAATGGCTGGAAGAAACGTTTGTATCTTGTGATAGGTGACAATGGGTGTAATTCAGATTTCAGTGTCCATAAGTACAATTTTATTGGGACGTAGCCACACTCCTTTGTCTGCCTACTGTCTGTGCCTGCTTTTGCGCCATTCCAGCCCACCTGGGGTGCTGTGACAGAGACGTAACGTAGGGCCCACAGAGCTGCAGATATTGGCTCTCTGGTCCTTACAAAAAATGTTTGCCAACCCCCGCTGTAAATCATCATCTAATATTCTTTTTTACATCTTGCATTTAATCCTTTACATGATCTGCTATTTATTTTTTTTTGTATTTGGAATTAGAAAAGGATATAACTTAATTGTTTTCTAGATGGTAAACCAAATTCTCCATCAGCATTTATTGAATATTTTTTCCGCGCTGTTTGGAGCTCCATAGTTACCGTATATTAAAACATCAGATCTGCTCCAACAATTAAGGAATGACAGGGCGAATCATTCAGCTATTTGGGCAGGATGCACGTTACCCACAGGTTCTCTGGGGATGAGAAGCCCTTACCCGCTATGTTATCACTGACTGTTCAATCCGGGTGTGCCTGTGCAGAGTGGCACTGACCTCTCAGCTTCAGTCCTTCATGTAGATGCTGTGGTGGGGATCCGAGGGGGGTTGCTGACAACCAGATTGAGCCATTCGTTAATGGTTTCTGGCCCTTTATGTGGGATTTTCCCTGGAGCTGGCTGGCTCTTGAAGCCCCGTGAGAGAAGTGGCTTGATTCATTTCTGTGAGACTGGTGCATCAGGAATTGTTTGAAGGGACACATTAAGGATTGCTCACTACCAGGTGCTGGTGCAGATGTGGAGATGAACGTGGTGGGAGGAGGTCTCCTGTCCTGTAGGAGCCGGTTTAATGGAGTCTCCTGTGACAAGGAGGCCCGTGGTCGGGGGCCACTAGCCTCTGCTCTGGACTCTTGGGGTGAGCCTCTGCTTGCTACTGGGTAAGTGACCTTGGGCCCACCCTCTAACCTCCCAGGGCCTGTTCTCTTCAGAGAGGGTGTCTGGACCATTACAATAGCTCCCTAACTGATCCCTGTCTTTTTTTTTTTTCTCCTCTGTGTGCTTCTGCTAAACTCTTTTATCAAATTTTGGTATAAATGCCACTTCCTTGCTTAAAAGCTGAGGCATTGCCTATGGGGTACACCTCAAATTTTTAAGATCCCTCAGAGTCTGGAGCCAGTCACCTTACTTCCTGTCGCATCCCCTGGGGGGCTCACATTCTGTCCATGATGACGTTCTCCGGCTGCGGCTGCTGCACTTTGCCCGGAGACGACTTTGCTGATGCCACCTGGCATGCCGGGCACGCCTTCCTCTCCCTTGCAGTATCCATCACTGTTCACGGCGGGCTTCACACACGCGCTCCCGAAGGCCCGTGCTGCCTACCTGGCCCCCTGCCCTGGGGCTCTCGCCATGTGTCAGCAGACATTGGTGATGTTAGGTGGTTTTCTTATGGCCACACAGCCAGTAGGAGAGCCGGAACTGAAACCCAGGTCTCTGCCGTCCTGCGAAGCTGGCAGACTGCCCTCTCCGAAGCCCTCCTCCCGGGCAGAGCTGCTCTGGCCTCCTCCCGGCTGTGGCACAGCCGGTCTCTCCTTATGCAGGTATCATCACTTCATCGTAGCACGTTGCTCTTTGTCCTGGCCATATGTCCCGGCCTCAGTATCATCCACTTGCATCCCCTGCATCTAGAACAGTGCCTGGCCCTCGGTGGGGACTCGGTTAGTGTTTGGGTGAATATGTGAATGAACAGATTTTTTTCCATAGCCTCCGATCCATGGCCTGGGGAGTAGAGCATCCTGGTAATTAGGTTACATAAATTTCCCAAGTGCTGGGAAACGTCTCTCTTTTGGTGTGTAGAATAAATAGAAAGTGGAGATCATTTTATCCCATTCCCTCTGCCATCATATGGAGACATAATCAAGTTTTCCATTACTTGGAGAAAGGTGCTTAAAACATTTAATTATATCTGTTATAGACATGTATCCAGAAGATTCCCGTGTATTTCTGTACTACACGTGTGTTGGTCCTTCAGCTGAATGGTGTCAGACAGCAGCCACACCCAGCAGTGGCACACTTTGAGGGGTGTTAGCGCCCCCTGTTCATCTACCAGCAGCTCCTCCCACCGAAGCTGCCTTCACTGAAAAATAACAATATTCTTCACTTTGGACAGCTGACGGTTTCCTCTCCTATGCGGATGGCAGATGAAAGCATCTCGAGAAGTACTTGCTGCTTTCTGATCTCTCCTGTGTTGGCTTCAAAACAAGCCTCCGTGCCTCCCCATGCAGATGGCCCCTCCCCACCAGCCGCTGCTGTGCCTGCCGACAGGTGGCCTCTCCGACTTTGTTTTAACTTCATTCATTGTGGGGCTCCCTCCCTTCATCTGTTTCTGACCCCCTGTTGTCTGTACCTGGTCTGGAATCCTTCCCCTCGCCCTGTTCTCCTGTCTGCCTCGGTGCTCACGTGAGAGGGCCAGACCTACCGTGCTAAGTTTAAGGCCTTTTTCTTCCCTGTCCTTCCTGCCTGTTTTTTTTTTTTTTCTACTTTCCTTATCTGGTTACTTAGTTGTGAAACCCTTTTGAGCAGTTCTGCTGTAGAATGCGTGGTTCCTGCTTTTTCTTTTACCTTTACTGTTTAGACTGTGGTCAGATTCTTGCTTATCGTTTGCCTACCTCCCCCTCCCCACAATGAAATAACAAGGAATCCCCAACTCCAGTCGGAGTCATGTCAGTGGGAACGTGGGGATTAGAACTGGAGCCACCAGCTAGCCAGGGGGTCTCAAGCCTGAAAGTCCACCTGCACTTCTCTGGGGAGGCAGGCACATGTCAGACTTCTGAAAAGGATTTCTAAGGATGCCGTGGGGGAGACAGTGCCCTGGGCTGTGAGGAGTTCCACAGACAAACACCTCTGTGGAGAGGTGCAGGTTCCTGAATCAATACAACAATGTTTCTTGTCACAAAACTGATATTGGGAGAACCCTGTGCATCCTGTAGAAGCAAAAAATGAAGTAAAAAATATTTCAGGCAAGTGTGACCTATTGGGATATAGGCACATACTTCCTTCTAATTTAACAAATTCTCAGCTCCGGTCAGCTTTAGGTTCGGGTACAGGGTGTAAGGGCATCCTCTCCCCCAAAGGCAGGGTGTGTATCAGGGGTTGTTGAGTATGAGCATATTCTAGAGGCAACTTGAATTTGGGTAGCTTGTGGAAGTTGAAATGTACTCATTTCCTCTTTTTAGTTTAGAGAGACCGTTGAGAATCTGCAGCCCCTAACTGTGCCCCCGACGGGTAATTTTAGGACTCCAAAAACGGAGTCCAAAAATGGATAGGTTCTCTCCAAAGGAAGATCCAGACTTGCCCGTGCATGTGCAGAATTTTCACGTAATTTTGGTGTGAGCTGCCCATGGCTTCCAGGGAGAGGGTCGCTGTGGCGAAGGACACTTTTAGTCTTGCTAAATGTGCAGGGCTTTTTTAAAGCACAGCTGTGGGCCATGAGGGTGGAATTAACAGTAAGCCCTTGGCAGTGGCTGTTGGTGGTTGAGTGCTGCCCTGTTCTGTCCCTCCCTCGAGTGGTTTCTGCTTTTGAAAATGGTCGGTCTGGGGTGATGATTCACCAACAGGCATTTGAACACCTAGTGCCTATGCATTCAGCCCTGGATTATTTTGTCAAGGTCTCAGTTCCAGACACCAAAAATGCTCTTCCTTTCATGTTTCATGGGCGTCTTGTCTCATCAGACGCTGAGTGTGTTCCAGGTATTGAAGACTGTGTCAGGTGGTGGAAGCCCAGAAACGTGTACACTGGGACGAGGCTTTGTAAGATGAACAAACAGCACAGTGAGGAGGTGTGGGAGACTCGATCGTGTGTTTGTAAACACACAACACAATATACAGATGGTGCGTTACAGAAGTGTGCACCTGAAATCTATGTAATTTTATTAACCTCTGTCACCCCAATAAAGTCAATAAATAAATAAGTAAATAAATAAATTTTAAAAAGAGGTACTGGGTGAAGAGTGGGGAAGAACCGGCATTTGTGAAGGGATTATACTAGGCACGTTGCTTTTTCTTTAGCCCTTACACCCTCCCTGTGTCGTAGTTAGAGAAACGGGGGCTCAGGGAGCTTGACTGCCTCACCCCAGGGCGGCTGAGGAGCAAAGCCGGGATTCAGGCCCAGTCACTTGGACGCTAAGCCCAGACGTTCCTTCCTTGTCTCTCCTGTGAAAGACTCGAGTGGGTGGAGAGGGGCCTGGCAGGAAGCGCAGAGAATGAGAACCTCAGACAGGGTCCCACTGGTGGGTTCATGTCCAGTTCTTAGGCGGCATCACTCACCCTCTGTCAATCACCCTGCACGTTGAACACTTTCTCAGAGCACCCCGGTTGCGGCGTGGCACAGCCGTAGATGAGGGACCAAAGACCTGGGTTCCACACGTGCTCTGTGAGTGGCCTCACACATGCCACTTCTCAGCCTCTTTTACGTGAAATACAACGACCTGGATGATCTCTGAGGGGTCCTGTGCCCAGAGCCCGTGTGGGATTTGGGGCAGAAATGTCAGTGGAGTTCTGGGTTTTCAGTTGCAGGATGCCGACAACACGTCGAGGTGGGCAGGAAAGAGAGCAGGTTTTTAGGGAGAATCCCATTCTCTTTGAATGTGTGCTTTTGGGGAGGTTTCATCCATCTTTTTAGGAGGCTGTCTGCTTGGGCTTTTGAGTCCTCCAGGTGGCACGCATGTACTTGACCAGCAGAAGAGGCAGAGCCCTCACATTGTGGGTCTTAGTTATCACTGAGTCAGGGACAGACTTTGGGAAATTCCTCTCTTCCTTCAACGGCAGTGATTGCTCAGCCTGGAATGTCTGTGCCATGCTGATACCCGCCTTGCTTTTCCATGTGGCAAATTTACTCCTTCTCAAGGTGCCCAGCATCCTTTGCTCGCCTCCTGCATTTTGCACGGAGCTCTATTATAATCCATATTGTGTTGCATCATAGGTAGAGTTTTTGTGTTCATATGCCCAGCTAGACTGAGTTATTTAAACACAGGTGCTACATCCTACTTCATTTGGTAGTCCTGAATCAGCACTTTGGCTGATATGTTTTAGATGTTCAATATGTGCTTGAAATGGAGGGTCCTCCTTAGGAGGAATGGAAAGGGATCATGTTTAAATTCAGCTGAGAGCCCTGGCAAGGTCGCTCCGTTGGTTAGAGCATCATCCCGATGTGCCAGGGCTTGTGGGTTCCATCCCCAGTCAGGGATGACTACAGGAATAAGTGGGACCACATTTCAATATTTCTCTCTCTCCAAAATCAATAAATTAAAAAATAATAAATTCAGCTGAGAATGTGGAAGATCTCTGCTCCCTGGAATCACAGTGTCTGGAGAAGTGATCACTAGTCAGAGATTCTTAGGCAAAGCTAGGAACCGACACTGGATACTTAGTCGGGGACTGTGAACTTGGGCTCTTCCATTCTGACTTCATTTGTGACCTCGCTGGAGGTATTGTCTTACATCAGGCTGATGGGTGGATTTTACTTGAATGGCAGGTTTACTAATAGAAAAGCCAGGAAAGCATTTTCAGTTCTAAACAACTTTATTAACCTACAAATAAAGCTTTAAAGTAGGTGGTTTCTTAACCCATGTCTGAAGAAGAATAGTCTTTACCTCGTAAGAAATGGTCTAGAATCCAAAGTGGAAAAATATAACTCTTCAGGGGAGGTGCTAGAAACCACGGACTGGTGGGGCTTGGGAACTCAGAGATACTCGTGCAAGGACCCTTGGAGGTTTTGGAGGATATTTGAGAGGTGGGTTCCAGGAGGGGGTGGGAGGGAAGGAGGACTGAACGTTCTACTAATAAGCAGGTAGGGTCCCAGCACTTAGGGGCATAATAGTTTAGGTGTGTTTGAATAATTCTATAGAAAGCAAACCAAAAAACCACAAAATATAAATAGTTTATATCAACTATTTCCTATCTAGACTTCAAAAAATATGTAGGTATTTTAATAATATATATTAGTTAGCCTTACTGTGATAATAAACAACTCCCAAAATTCAAAGATTTGCAGCAACCATTAATTTCTTCTTTAAATAATTTATTGATTGGGGGGCGTAGAGAGGGAAACATTGATTTGTTGTTCCACTTATTTATGCAGTCATTGGGTGATTTTTGTATGTGCCCTGACTGGGGATGGAACCCTCAACCTTGGCACATCAGGATGCCCCTCTAACTAACTGAGTACCCGGCCAGGACCAATCATTAATTTCTAAGTCACCCTGTGTGTCAGTGGCTGCAAGGCAGTTGCCGTGGCATTTTTCATTACAAAGGAACAGCCCTGTTTGGGTCGTGCTCGCTGCAGGGCGGAGGAATGGGAACCAGAAAGCCAGTGGAATCAGGCAATGGCCCTCACAGTGTCCGCTCCCATCTGGTGTGTGTCACACTCGCTTCCGTATGATTGGCCATAGAAAGGCACCACACCAAGCTGAAGGTCAGTGGCATGGAGACGTGCCCTGTGGGCAGTCACTTGGCGATGGTAAGACTCTAGGATCCTCTAAAGAGAGGGAGTTAGTAACTGCCAACAATGATACGCTCTGCCATCAGCCTGTGTCCTCTCCTTTTGTCCCTGAGTTACTTAGGGACTGCTCTATGTCCGTTCAGACTTACTATTTTAAAGTGTTTTGAATTATTTTCTTCATATTACGTGTATTTAAATTTTAGACTCATTCGGGGGGCGGGGACTGCCCTCTTGCCGGGGGAGTGGTGAGGTGGATCGCCGTGGGCCTTGAGTGCCCTTCAGCACCTCCGGGCCCGGGGCGCTGTTGCACAACGTTGCACCACGTGGAGCCTGCGGAATGACGGGATGACGGGTGATACTGGGTATCAGAGTCTGTTTGTGAATTTTGTAAATGTGTCTCCAGTGTTTTACACGGTCGGCTGCTTTTTAAAAATTATTATTGTTATCTTATTCACATACCCTAAAATTCACCTTTTTAAAGTGTACAATTGAGTGGTTTTTAGTACATTCATGGCATCATGCATCCATCATCACTGACTAATTCCAGAATATTTTTGTCACCCTGAAAAGAAACTCCAAACTCGGTAAGCATTTGCTCCCATTCCCCCTTCCTTCCATCCCGGCGACCACGCATCTGCTCTCTGTCCCTCCGGATTTGCCTGTTCTGGACACTTCACGTACATGGAATCGCACGTGTGGCCTTTCGTGTCTGACTTCTTTTTTTTCTTTTTAAATTTTATTTTAATTGTTGCTCAAGTACAATTTTGACTTCTTTCACTTACAATAATGTTTTCAGGGTTCATTGCTGACGTTCTCTGATATACACTCTTTATGGAGAGCATATTTGGGAACTTTTATTGCTTAATTTTGCTTAGAGATTTTAATGGAATGGCTGGTATTTACCAACTAACAATATCAATAATTAATACATTGGTAGTTGTGGACATGATTGTATTCAGCAGTGATTATATGATCAATTAATGCAATAAATTGCATGACTCAACTTCCCAGTGTTGAATTATTCTTGTTTTCCTGAAATATGTTTGACTCAATCCTGACATATTCTTCTTTTCAACAATTCTTTTAATAGACCATTGCTATTACTTTATTGATGATGTTTACACTTATGTCTAATTTTCTTTTTTGTCCTAATATTTTGATATCAAGTGTAGATAACCCTCATAAAATGATTTGAAAGGTTTCTTCATTTAAAAAATATATATGTTTTAGAGTTTTTGAATAAAACAGGACTTGCTCCTTGGGGTTCATTAGAACTCAATTGTGAACCCTTTGGGGCTCAGCCTACCTATTGGTAAAAGTTCTCTGACAACAGTTATGTGGTTACTTAATTGTTCAGGTTGTCTATCTCAACTGGATTTCACTTTGGCCATATATTTTTTTACAAAACTGTCTACTCACATAGACTTCCAAGTTTGTCAGCATCGTTATTCCTATCACATTTTTATAATTTACAATCCTTGCTTAGAGGTGAGACTTAGATAGGTATTGCTGACTCTCCCCTACCCTTTCTCCATATTGATCAGACTTTCTAAGTTTTTGTGTATCTAATTCATCTTTTAGAAGAATAAAATTTTGATTTTGTTTATAGCTTTTACTCTTTTCTGTTTTCAATTTGTACTTTGATTTTGTTTATCCTCCCACTTTCCTTTAATTTTTAAATTCTCTTTCACTTATTTTAAATGGAAATACAACGCAGAGGTAGCCTCAAGTATTCTATTTCATGGGATAAATCTTTTTCAGATGTATATATTTGCTCTTGAGCATTGTGCTCCTTTCTTCACATTCTGGTTTTCTTGCGTCTGAATGGTGAGACCATGCGGCTGGATGTATTGTTCTGTTTGCTTGTGTCTGGGGAGGGTGATGCAGGCCTGTTGTTTGCCTCCCATTGGAACAAGTGAATTAATTATGGGATTCCCTTTGTTTCTACCCGATGTTAGAATTTTCTGCTTGGATCCTAGGCTGAGTTGAGTAATCGGTTGGACAGGTCAGTAGAGTGACCTGTCAGTGGGGAAAGGAGTTGGAAGAAAGAGAGCCAGGATCCTGGACAGTGGGTCAGGGACACCGGGCCTGGCTC
Organism: Phyllostomus discolor; assembly: GCF_004126475.2. NCBI lineage: Eukaryota > Metazoa > Chordata > Mammalia > Chiroptera > Phyllostomidae > Phyllostomus > Phyllostomus discolor. The sequence goes on from NC_040905.2 coordinate 196,994,659, forward strand.
CTCTCTGTGTCTGGCCCCCGTGTCACCTGGCTTCCTTCTTGTTTCAGGTGCTCTCCCCATCTGGGCAGAGACACCACCCCTTCGGAACTTTCAGTATTGTCTGCTTTGTGCTCTGGGGACCTGCCCAGGGCAGCTGACCCAGTTGCCTTCCACCCACTCTGACCTTTCCATGGCATCTCTACCTGGCGTGATGAGATGGAGCCACGTGGGCGGGGTGCCCTCTGCTGGTGGCCCTCGCATGATGGTTCTGCCTGAGCTGGACATCCATCCCCTTGTTGACACAGTGAGACAATCGGGTGGTCTCACCCTGCCCCACTGCCGGCCCTGCCACTGTCCCGGCTCCCTAGGCAGTCGAATTTCAAATCAGAGTGGATGCAGGGAGTCAGGACATGTGCTACTTCTTAGGGAACCTTGGTAACGCGAATGACCTCAGTACATGTGCAGAATAAATCTCAGGAGAAAATCTCTGAAAGTTCTGGATGCCACCCTTTCCTAGTTTCCAGTCTGGCACAATTCCAGTGACTGTTTGCCTTTTTCTATACCCCCCCCCCGCCCCCCCGCTGCTCTTTCTCTCCCATTCACTAGCTTGTTAAGTTAGGAGAGTGGAAAGAGGGAGAAAGCAAAGGACTGTACTCAATTCACTGAGTCTATCTAGAAGTCTAGATTGTAATTGTGAAATCCTCACCTGAGGGTATCTTTACTGAATTTAGAGAGAGAGAGAGAGAGAGAAAACATTGATCGGCCGCCTCCCTTATGTGCCCCAGCCAGAGACTGAACTCACAACCTCGGTATGTGCCCTGAAAAGGCAGTCAAACTTGTAACCTTTCGGTGCGTGGGACAATGCTCCAACCAACTGAGCCACCCAGCCAGGTCCAGATTTGTAATTTTACAACGGGTGTGTAACGTTCTTGTTGGAAAACACAATCACTTCCTGGTTACTGAGCCTTTGGGGTTTTTCCAGAGTTCCTTCTGTGTTCTTTGCTCTTAGGAACATCTTTGAACAGAACATTTTGGGGATTTTTTCCTTCAAATTTATTACCCAAAGTGGGCTTAAATATAACTTTACAACAAAGTCAGCCATCAAGAATGTCCTGCTTGTGCAGGGCACACGCATTCTTCAGGCATCTCCTGTGCGTGGGGTGGGGGCGGGAGGTGTGGGTAGGCAGGTCGGATGGCGCCGGCGCACACAGAGAGCCCCGGTTCTCCCCTGAACCACCAGGACGCCTCCAGAGGCTTTGTCACGCTCTCCTGAGGTTCTCTTTCTTGTGATGAGAACTTGTAAGACCTACTCCCTTAACGACTTTCAAATATGCAATAGAGTATTATTAACTGTATTGAATAATGATTAACCTCTTCCAAGGGCACTGTGGCTGCAGTAGGAGGACTGACTACAGGGCGGCAAAACTAAAGCAGGAGGCTTTCGTGTGGAGCTGGGGCATCTCTCACTTCTCAAATTCTGTGCTTCACGTTGGTCATCAAGCTGCTGCTGACCCACAGTACCTGCTCCAGTCTCTGGCCTCCCAGCGGGGCAGACCCGCTGCCGGAGGACCTGGGCAGTGGGAACCTGGCTGTTCGGCCGCCTGGCCCTCGGTCCTGTCCTCCTAGGGGTTTCATAATTTCTCACCACGCTTGTTTCTCACGGGGACCATATCTTGAGGGGAGTCACTTGGGAAATAACTCTAAGGAAAATGTTGGCCTTCCTTGAATGGCTTTTTAAAAACAGAAGCTTCACGTTTACCCGAAAGGGTTTATGCCAGAGAGTGGAGATGAGGGGTGGTGCTGGGTTGGAAGAGCCGCACAAAGGGGATTCAGTTTGATTAGAACCTTGAACTCGGAACCAGAAACCTGGCTCGACTCTTACTATGGCAACGACTAGCGTCCATACATTTGAACACGTTAACTAACCTTTTGGGATCTGCTTCCTCATCAGTAGAGACGATGTCTGTCGTCCTGACTTCACAAGGCCGACGTGGGGTACAATGAAATAAGGATGTGAAAGCACTGCGTCCAGAGGTGCCTTGGAAACCTGAGCCGGAAGCACCCTTTTTGGGAAACGACAGCTACTTGTGCTTGTTGACTATGCCTACGCGCTCAAATAATTTTCTGTGAAATACCTGTAGTGAGAGCGTGAGTGTTTTCCCTGGTCACATAGTCCTAAGGGAGATCCAGCTGGCTGACTGTCCCCTCCCCCACCCCTGCAGCTGATTTGAGAAATAGTTAAGGTCCTGCTGTCTGGCCAAGACATTCCAGGCTTTACGTGGGCTGTTCCTAGAAGGTCATTGGCTGCAGTCCCCATAGCAGAGGTTGGGGAGGTTGGCCAGGAGTCACAGGAGACCTGCAAACAGGCAGACAGTTACACGCACACGCAAACCAGGCACAATGACAGCTGTTGCGGACTCACAGTGTTTGTGGATGCTACGTATGTAAATAATGATGAAAACTGTGACAGTTGCTTCAGTGGGAGTATCTTCCGAGTTTTGATAAGGGAGTGACTGATTCTGCCAAGGAGTGGATCAAGGAAGGATTCCAGAGGAAGGGGATTCGAGCAGATTCCTGTGAGGTACTTGGAGACCTGTCCATGAAACAGAGGGAGTGCTTTTCTTTTTTTCTTTTTTTTACTTTTTTTTTATTACTTTATTGTTGTTCAATTACAGTTGTCTGCGTTTACTCTCCACCACTCCCCCCGCCCAGCCAAACCCACCTCCCTCCCTTGCTTCCACCCTCCCCCTTGGTTTTGTCCATGTGTCCTTTATAGTAGTTCCTGAAAACCCTTTCCCCCTTTTGACCCAGCAATTCCACTGCTGGATTATACCCCAAGAACTGTGAAACACTAATCCAAAAGAACCTGTGCACCCCAATGTTCATAGCAGCACAATTTATAATAGCTAAGTGCTGGAAGCAGCCTAAGTGCCCGTCAGTAAATGAGTGGATCAAAACACTGTGGTACATTTACACAATGGAATTCTATGCAGCAGAGAGAAAGAAGGAGCTACTACCCTCTGTGACAGCATGGATGGAACTGGAGAGGGAGGGCTTTGTATGCAAAGATCCGGGTTCTGGGAGCTGGTGCCATGAGCAATGCAGCTGCTAAGGTTGTGGAAAGCTGCTGTGTAAGCTGCTGTTGACTTCTCTGACTAAAGATTTTACTTTTTTTTTTGCATGTTTAGCCATCCACAGAGCCATTCTGGGGCCCAGCGTGCTCATGTTGACAAAACATAAGCGTGGGCCCCTGCAGTGCCGAGTGTGGTGGTGCCTGTTTAAATATTTGCTGAAATAATGAAAACACAATGGTTGTCTTGGAGCTTCAGAGGTGTCTCTCTCGGACCCCTGGGGCGTGGGCCCTGCGTGCCCTGCGGTGTCTGTGTGCCCAGAGAGCCGCCAGAACCAGGCAGCTGCTGCTGTAGCGAGGCTCCTAGGCACGTCCACACCGAGAGCAGCTGCTGAGAAGTGGAGGTGGGGTCCATTCTCATGAGTACCTTCTGCGAAAATGGTACCCTTTTAGTCATTACAAAAATGTTTTAAATATTTTATTATTTTTAGAGAGAGGGGAAGGGAGGGAGAAAGAGAGGGAGAGAAGCACCAGTGAGAGAGAAATATCGATTGGTTGCATAACCAAGTCTGTGATTAAATTATCTGGGTTGGTGACATTGCCCTTGACCCCAGGCCTTGCCTTCCTTTGCCTTGTCTCAGCCCTCTTCCTAGGTGTCCCATGGATGTGACGGCTAAGTTGGTCTCTAATTCCCACTTTGTTCTGTAACCTGGGGGCTCAGTCACACCTAGCCTGCAGACAGAACAGAGAATTCTGGGGAAGGTACCACCCACCCTGACCCTGGGCCCTGATGACCCACAGGCCAGGAGTGTTTTCCAAGTTCCTCATCAAGGCACTTTCCACGGTGTCACATCGCTTTCTCGCCATGTGCCTTAGCGTCCACCTCCTAATGGTTCCTAAGTCACATTCAGAGGTTTTCACATCTGGACAGGGCTTTGTTCTCTTATCAAACCTTAAAACCAGTACAAGAGGTAGCTGTAAGATTGTACCTTTTTTTGATATTAGGGCCATAATTTATTCAAATGGTTTCTTACTAAGGCCTAAAGAGGAAGAAGTCCCTACCAGTAATTAAAAATTTTTTTTCTTCCTTTTCTTACCTCTGGCATTTGTGTTGCCCCCCCCCCAATTTTTTTTAATTGTGGAGAATTTTAAACACACACAAAAGAGGAGAAAATTTTATAACAAAACCGCAGTTACCAGCTTCAATATCCTTAATTATTTTGAAGCAAACACCAGACATCCTATTATTTCATCTATCAATATTTTAATATATATTTCTACAAGATGAAAACTTTGTAAAATCTTAATGCTTGCATTATCACACCTAATAGTTTCTTAATGTCGTCAAATAACTGACCAATACTTAAGTTTTCCTGAATATCTCAAAATCTTTTATTTTAATCGGGTTCCATTGCAATCGTTACAGGTCTCTTAAGTTTCTTTACATCTCTAGGTGCTCCTGTCTCTGTCTGTGTTCTCCCCTTGTAGTTTGTTTACTGACAAGGCTGCGTCTTCAGCTCCCTAAAGTTTCCCACAGCGTGGATTTTGCTGACTGCTTCCTCATAGCGCTGTTTAACATCTTCCTCATTCCTCGGTATTTCCTGTAAACCAGGGTTTCGTAATACAGGTTGTTCAGAGCTCAGGTTCAATGTTTTTTGGCAAGTATGCTCCCTAGGTGGTTTTGCGAAGGAGCTCCTTTCAGGAGGCACATGATGTTTGGTTGTTTCTTTGTGTTGATTGATTGAGTCCTTAAATGTGGTGAGAATTTTGGAGGGTTCGGGTCCCTCAGTGTGACCCTGGGCCCAGGTGGTGGTCCTGAGAAAGTGGGGAAGAGCACATGGTGTGCGCACTGAGTTCGTTCTCTGCTGAGACGGGTGATGGTGGGGGCTGCTGTGTTCTCTGTGCCCGAACTACATGCTTCCATTGGTTCCTCTGGTCCTTGCTGGAAGATGAATTGTGTGAACTTGCTTTGTTTCTCTTGGTCATGAAAGGCCTGTCCACTTAAGAAATGTTCTGTAAGGAGAGACTCAGGTTCTTTGAAAGTCATTTTGTGTTGAGAGGTGTTTCTGGGCTTGGCAAAACTAGCTTCTTTTGCTGATGCTCTCCAGGTGTACGTTTTCATTTAATTTGTAAGGTGATTCTTCTCTTCTTTCAGGATCTCATTTTGCCCAACGGTGGTACTCCAGCAGGTACTTCGAGTCCAGCTTCTTCATCTTCCCTTCTCAACAGACTTCAGCTTGATGATGACCTCGATGGTGAGACCAGAGACCTCTTTGTCACAGTGGATGATCCCAAGAAGCACGTCTGTACCATGGAGACCTACATCACGTACAGGATCACCACCAAAGTAGGTCCCTTTGCTGTCCTGCGCCCATGTCGAGCGGTCTTGGGGGAGGAGTCCTGCCTCTATAGTTAGTGTCTGCCCTTGCTCGCTCTCTCCTTCTCTGCAACTCCGCTTCCCTGTGCTGGAACTGTGGGTGCGGCTTTCCGAGAGAGGGACTGCATTCAGGTGAAAAGGATTATACAATATGTAGGTTGTTTTAATTTTAAAACAAAGGATAAATTGTGACTACAGCTTTCAAAGGAAACAATCCTTACATAGTTGACCCTTGAACACTGTGGGGTTGAAGTGTGTGTGTCCACCTGCACGTGGATTTTCTCAGTAGAAACTGTGTATTTTCTCCTATGATTTTGTAATATCATCTTTTCTTGAACTTTATTGTAAGAATACTGTATATGATACCTATAACATGCAAAATATGTGTTAATTGTTTGTGTTATTGGTTAACGGTCAGCTACTAATAGTTAAGTTTGGGGGAGAGTTAAAATTTGTATGTCTGTGGAGGGGTCAGCTCCCCTCACCCCCATGGTGTTCAAGGGTCAGTCAACTCTACCTTCCCTTATTTAACATACTGATATCACATTGCACTTGCAATATGAATCACTGATTCAACCTAAATCTCTGTGGTGAGGCCATGATTATCATCTGGTGTAGTTAGACTTGTTGGTGGGGGAGGAGGAGTAAAGAAGGGTAGAAACTAAGACTGACTAACTTTCTGCTCGGTGCCACTATGATGTCACTGCCGTGTCCTCCTCTCGCCTGGTTCACATTTGGAAATTTGTCACAGGCACATGCACTCACACTGTCTTCCCCGTTACCGTGGCCACTGGGTACCTAGCATTTCCCGGGCACTGAGCTGGCTGCTTAGATGTGCATTGCCTCCTCAGAGGTTGGAGGCTGATATATGTATTCCCATGAATTATTTCCAGTTACTTATTATTGTTTTTCCCCTTAGGGTCAGCTTATCTTTTTACCCTGCAGTCAATGAAATGCAAAACCTGTTTTTCTTGAATTGTGCTCTAAACAGCTAAACAGCAAGGTGACTACTTGCTGGCACAGGGGTGCCTGCCTCCTGTGATGTTTTCCTGCCCCCCCCTTTGTTCCTCTGCCCTGCGGGTAACCCCCCAAATGCTAATCCTGCAGGACCTTTGTCCACTGATTCACAGGCTGCGGCACCTGCCACAGCTCGCTGCTCTTTTCTGTGCCTCCTCTCTTTCCTTTCTCCCCTTCTCTCTGTGTTCTTATGTCTGTGTCTTTTCACAGGGGCTTTCTGTTTCCTGTAAGTCACATAATGTCATGGGATGGCCATTTCCAAGTTCCAATCCCACCCGTTTCCTTTGCTGCGATGCTAACACCTCCAGGTGAACTTGCTGCAAAATTAAGTTGTGCTTATTGCTGCCAGTTCCACTTCTCGAACCAGAGTCCTGTTCTTTTCCTGTTTCAAACAGCGACACCAAGTTTCCTATCGTGGTGCTGCATTTGGAGCCCTCCTTCTGAATGCCGTGTTAAGGGATACATAGGGAAGTGTGGGGGTGAGAGAGAGGACACACAGAGAGACAGGGTCCCAAACACCTGATCCTGTTCTGGGCCACCCCCGCCCCCCAACTTCTGCTGAGGGTCTCAAGTGAAGTTAATGGTCAGAGGACAAGGTCGTATGTATACTTACTCTCTTACTTTAAGCTTTGGCTCCCAGTTCTAATTCAGATTCCTGACGACCAAAGCCGGACAAGGTGCACAGCTGCTTTTGCCCGAGCTAAAGTGAGCCGAGGGCTGAGAGCCAATGTAGGCAAAGCGAATCTAAGTGGTGGGTTTCTTATCTCCCCAGTGGTGGAAAGGGGTCTTTTCAGGGCAGGCTGAATCGGCAGTTTTCTCTGCAGGTTCCTAGAAAGTAACATCATCATAATTAATTATTGAGCACCTACCATGTGCTAGACTTGTTCGCAATAGAAACCCTTTAAATTTTATTCTACATAAGTAATATGTGCTCACTGTAGAGAAATTGTAAAACTCAAGCAAGCTAAAACAATGAAATGAAAGATCTCTAAGCTTTCAGGCCAGAAATAATCACTTACAATTTTATGAACTATTTGTCTCTTATTTGCTTATAAAAATGCATAGTTTGCATGTTGTCAATTCATTTAGTATGTTGCAAATGTCCTTCTGTGTTAATAAATGCCAGTAAACCTGCTTTTATGCTGTCGTTTCTAATACTGAGGTAGTGCTCCGCAGTATGGATGAGCTGTCATTTATTTTGTGCTAAGTGCTTTAAATATATCATCAGTTAATCCTCACACTCAATGAAACAGATACCGGTGGTATTTTTATTTTGCACATGAGGAACCTGAGACACAGAGACATGAAGAAAATTGCTTAGAGACATGCAACTAATACGTAATGAAGCTGGAACTTGGACCCAAGACATGACATGATTTCCAAGGGAGGGATGCCCCCTGCCCTCCCCTCCACCCCCAGCACTGTGGCCTCTGCCTCCCCCAGCACGTGGTTTACTGCCGCAGCCTGGCTGTTGAAGCTGGTGATGATGCGGAAGCAGATGGAGGCTGGGGAAGAGAGAGGAGCCCCCAGCTCCCTTTAGGAGGAGCTGGTTCCTCCTGGTCTTTTGCCCCATCACCAAAGTAGTCGTTACTGAGACTTACGCCCCAACAAGTTTTTCTTTTCAAAGGCCTCAATGGTCCACAGGCTAAATGCTGCTCAGAGGCCCAGTTGTAGGTGAGGATTACTAAGAGAACGTCAGGTATGATGACAAGGAGGTTATGGATGACTGTGGGAGAGCAGTTTCATTGGTGTGGCGGGGCAGAAGCCGGTTTGCAGTGGGCGACGCTGAGTGAGAAGTGAGAGACAGAGTCATTGTGAGTGCTGGCAGTTTGGCAATGAAAGCACGTGTAGAGAAAGAACAGTAACAGTAACGGAGGGGGGTGTAGGTGTCAGGGGGATGGGCTTTTTGTGTGTGTTTTCAGGATGGGAGAGACTTGGTCACGTGCTAGGAGGTGGGCAGTGCGGGTAGAGAAGGAGCCGGTAGGTTGGAGATCAGAGAGTAGAAAGCCTCCTGGGAGGTGGGAGGAGATAAGTATCCGGAGTAGAAATGGAGGAGGGAGTGGCCTTTGATGAGGGAGGGGAATCTTTTTTCATTGTTTCTGGAGAAAGAAGGGAATTTTTTTGTGGCAGAAAGTTGGGGGTTCTTGACCTATAGCTGCATTTTCCTCTGTGGATAGGTCATGAGGTCCTCTACTGAGAGGGATAGGAAAGTTTTTTAAGTGGGGCTGAGAAGTTTTCAAAATCTGCACAGGCTTTGTACTAACTGATGTGGAAAATGAGGGAGAGAGTGGACTGAGGATGTATAGAAAGATTGCTGGCCGGTGTCGAGGGTCCAGTTGTGGAATCTATGGCGTCGATCAGTGTGCTTTGCTGGGTCGGCTTGGCCTTCAGGAGCATGCTCACACACCCAGGTCTATGAGAACGAGAAGTGGGTGGTTGCATTTTTGCTAGACTTGTGTGATGGATGGTGGGGGCGGGGTGTGGGGGCAAGTCAGAGGTAGAAGTGATGGCTCAGGGAATTGACTCTGATTAAGGAAGGGAATAAAGACAGGGGTGGACAGAATGTCAAGGAACTGTAGGTCCCAGGAGGCCAAAAACCCAAGTGGCGGTCTGGAACATAGGCGGTGCCAGTTAGAGAGGGAAGACATCTGCGCTTCTGTGTGATGACAGTGTGGGGAGAGGCCGTGGGAAGGGGACATTGTTGGCCTAGTGGTGGGTGTCGTATGTGCGGGCCGACTGGCTCTGGAGGGTAGCCAGGCCCCGGTAGGGCTCTGGCAAGGAAACCTCAGAGCTGGGCGCTGTCGGGGAATCAGGAGAAATGACAGGGCTGTCAGTAGGTGATGGTGTGAAGAGGGAGAGAGATGGATGCCGCTGGATGGTGTGAGCCTCAAGGGGCTCTCATGGGCCTGGGGTGGGGGGCGGTGGCAAGGAGCAGTGTGGGGCGAGCAGGATGGCCGTGACCACTCTTGTTCTTGGAAATGAGGTTTGTGAAATGTGCAAAAATGAGCAGCTTCCCACTTGATGGGACGGGGGAAGGCTGTGTTCTCAGCTTGCAGGGTTGGAACAGGTTGAAGAACTACAGGGCTTTAGCATTAGTGATGCAGTGGGTGTTCGGAGAGCTTGGCGAAAACGTCGGAGAAAAAGGAGGGAAGTGACGGCTCTCCAAGGAAGCCTGGAGGAGGAGGAGGGGACGCCAAGAGCCTCTCCCGGCACCCTTCGCAGCTGGCCTTCCAGGGCTCTGGGGGGTTTTGAAGTGGAACGGGCTTGGCTGGCTAATATTTGATGAGGGAAGAGGTCCCTTTTGGGAAAATGGGGTCACTCAGCCTTCTTAAGACTTAGTCATGGCCAGGAGAGATGGCATTTCTGACAAAGATCAAACCTCTCTAGAGGGAGTTGGTTGTCAATTTTGGATTGAGTGGAAGTTCTTTGGAAGGACTCCGGGCCACCCTCATTGGACACACTGACTTGGGGAGCCAGAGGAGCTCTTCCACGGGAGGATGAGGCTCGGAGGACAGGGTACCTCCTGGGTGACTGATTAGTCTTAATTCCCCTCTTCAGGGTTCAAGTCTATTTTCTTTCACAGATGTTCCTTTCTCTGGCTCTGTGCTGGGTCTATGAAAGTGTTAAAAAAAAATTGGCAGGGATGCCTAGAGATCACTGTGAGGATATTCATAAGGAGCAACAGTGAAAACAAACCGTCTTCATTACCACGTGTGTGCGCAGTTACCTATTTGTTCATCTGACTTTAGGTGTGAACCCGTGACCTGGGATCTTTGTGGGGCATCCTAGCTGGAGGAACACGGTGTGGACGGACACACACGGGACAGAACGCTGCAGTGTTTGTCTCTGAGTGTGACTCATGGGTGTGCACTTTCCTTCCTTTTTTATTGCTTTGTTTACCACAGACACTAGAAAACAGAGATAAACACTTATTACCTTACTTTTGTAAGTTAGACCCTGAATTTCGAAGAGGAGAACTTTACCGAAAACTCATAGTTGGAATTTTAGTGGCTTGCATATTTTACAAGTGCTGCGACTGGGTTTCTCTCCAGAGACTCGGCAATGCCGGTGGCCCAGTTTTAGCCAGCACGCAGAATTCCAAGGGGAGTGTGTTTTGCTAGCCTTGCTCCTGGCTCTGCTTTTCTCTCTCTCTTTGTTTTTCCCTCATCTTTCTCACCTACTTCTAAGTTGTGTCATTTGACTGTATCTCATGTATCACTATATCTTTTCTAGAATGAGTCGTCGTAAAAATAAGTAAAACAAATACCGGGTCAGGGAGTGCGAACATTCTTCTGTATTATGACGGTTATTTTTCACCCTGTTACTCCCCAAAGATTCAAACAAGCTTTACTGCATTCTTAAACCCCCTTTATCTTTAAAGGAGCTGTTTAAAAAATGAGCAATTTGTGTGTGTGTGTGTGTGTGTGTGTGTGACTGTTAAGTATTGTGTGAGAACAGGTGACAATTTGGAGATAAGGATGGCTGTAAAGAGGACAGTTGTCAGTATCAATTCTAGATATTCCCTCTAACCGTTTACATCCAACTTTTTCACAGTGAAATCATAGTTTACGTACAATTGAGTCTGGTAGCGGTGCTGGGACTACTGGTGGCAAATGAATGTGGAAAAATCGTGTTTGCCCATAAATTAATTTAATTTTATTTAACATTGGTTTTCATGATCAAAGTGCTACAATTACATTTTGGATAACTGAAATCAGGAAGGGGGATGAGATAAATATTTTTCTTCAGCACAATGACATTTGATATTATTTCCTTGTAGATTTTTTTTTTTGGTCATTTAAAATACAATATAGTTTTAAGGTTATGGTTCTTGTCAGAATATGGCAGATGAGGCAAAACCTTTTCTATTTTCATCTAATTCATCTTCTAAGAGAGCAGGTGGTCTGTTCTTTCTTTTTTATTTTTCATTTTATTTCATTTCATTTCATTTCATTTTCTGATTTTAGAGAAAGAGGAGGCAGGAGAGAAACATCAGTTTGTTGCTCCATTTACTTATGCATTCATTCATTGATTCTTGCATGTGTCCTGACGAGGGATTGAACCTGCAAACTTGGTGTATCGGGACAGTGCTCCAACCAACTGAGCTAAATTCAGATTCAGTAGCAATGTCCTCAGTGGAATGATTCTGCTAAAATAAAGTCCCCAAGTTAAGTTTGGAGGAAATGAATCAAATGTTTCTGAACACAATTCTGAGGGATAGTTGAGTTCCATTTCCTGAGGGAAGAAATAAAAAAATGTGGACATTTTCATTCTAGATCCTTGAGTTTTTAACTGGGCCACGTGGTCCAGACTCGTCGTTCTGTGTTGGTGAGCCCTGCCTTTTGGCCGGTGTGTTTGGTGGAAGGAGAGTGTGTTCTTGCCCAGGTCAGTTATTCACAGAGAGCTTTTGTCCTCCCCTTCGGCCAGAGGAGGCTCCTGTTCCCTCATGCTCATTCTGTTCCATTCTTCTTATCTGCAGAGCACTCGGGTGGAGTTCGACCTGCCTGAATATTCGGTCCGGCGGAGATACCAGGACTTCGACTGGCTGAGGAACAAACTGGAAGAATCGCAGCCCACTCATCTCATTCCCGTAGGTACTAAGTCATTGTAGCTTGTTACTCACTCCTCCTGCATTATCTTTCCTGACACTGTGCACTCACTCCACTCTCACCCCCTAAATTACAGGCAAACTGCCTTGCATTCTGAGACCAGATCCACCCCTCACGTGTTTATGGACACTGTATAATATATTTTACCCTTTGGGCTTTGGTTTCTGGTTTGCTATAGGGTACGCTGCTTTCTTGAGTGGGAGGGGGTAGGTTTTCACTTCCATTGTGATGATTTGTTGAAGTATGGAGAGTTGTAGTTCTCTTCTGCTGCCTGGGTAAAGACCGTTTCCGCCTTCCTGGGGACTGCTCTTGAGGTCCGGGCAGCTGGCCCAGGTGAGGGGCAGGGCCTCCGATGCCAGCGGGCTGGGCTTTCTGCGGACAGAGTCGTCAGAGAGCGGGGGTCTGGCACACAGTCCGCTCAACTAGCTTTCCGTGTGAAAACCCCCAAAGCTGCCTTACCTCCCTGGTGTAAGCAGCACAACATGTATCTATTTCATCTAGCTGCACATTTTTAAACAGAATCAGAGCAAATAAAATGGAAAAGACTACTTAAATCAGCAGACACATTGAGTACTTTTCTGATTCCTTTTTATTTTTTTTTAATAGGAGTGACAGCTACACTCCAGATGTTTCTTGGGGCTTTGGTGGCTTTAGGGCAATTTAGGCCATAAGTCTCTTCAGCGGGGCTTTATCTTCCGGTAACAACCTTGGTTGAATAACTTCTTAGCACTACGAATTTTCCTGTTCCCACTGCATCTTTTAACACTTCCTTTTTCCCCACGGGTGGAAGAGGCCGAATATGCAGGACACTCTGGGGGTTTTCCTGATTTTCAAGGCGAGAGCAGCCGTGTCGCTGGTGCTGTGATGGGAAGATGGACTTGTCTGGGACTCCATTCTTTCTCCCCACCCCCACCCCTACCCCCACCCCACTCCCACCCTGTATCACCCCTGCTCTCCAGGCCTGAAGTTTTGCTTTTCTGTCTTATAATCACTTAAAAACATGCCCGAAGAAGGGACTATCACTTTGAAACTGTTGGAAGTATTCCTTAAAATAGAATCTTTAAAAAAATTTGAATTTGGCAAAGTTGGCAGCTAGTGAGCTATTTTTTTTTAAATAGACTTTTTATTTAGAACAGTTTTAGAGTTCCAGGATTATTGGGAAGACAGTACAGCGAGTTCTCTCCTACCCCACGCTCAGTTTTGCTCGTGAACCCTGCAGTGAGGCACCTCTGCACCGTGAATGGACCCGCAGTGGCGCCTTACCGTTAGCCTCAGAGTCCTTCATGGTCTCTGCCCGAGGGCCCTCTTCTGCCCCAGGATTGCACCCGGGACACGGCATTACATTAGGGCCTCCTTAGGCTCTGCTCGGCTGTGACAGTTCCTCAGGCTTTCCTTGTTTTCGATGACCACTGGGCAGGCATCTTGTAAAATGTCCCTCACTTGAGATTTAGCTGATATTCCCCTCGTAATTAGACTGGGGTGGAGCATTTGGGGAGGAAAAGCGCAGAGATAAAGTGCCATTCTCTCTGCATCTTGTCCAGCGGTATTGATCTCTGTTGACATTAGCCTTGATCACCTGACTGGAGGTTGTGCCTGGCAGGTGTCTCCACTGTGTACTCACCCTTCCTGTCTCCCCGCTTTCCTGACTGTGTCTTCGGGAGGAAGTCGCTATGTATGGGTAGCCCATGCTACGTGCTTAAGGGGAGTTGTGTCCCATCTCCTGGCCAACAGTGTATTTCAAGTTCAGTACTTAACTATCAAAGGTCAGGCGGCAACACCCACTGATGAAACGTGGTAGCACTCTAGCCACTGAAGCCCAAATGAAAGACAGCGGAAGAGAGTCTCCAGATGCCCAGGAGTGATCCGGAGTGTGGTTTCCTAGGGTCTGGGAGAAGTAGTTGAGTAGGAAGGTATTTTAGAAGCAGGAAGAGACTTAAATTTCTTCATAAACTCTTAGTGCCTATGTGGGCTGGAGAGAGATTTAATGTAGGAGAGCATCTCTGACCTAAACAGGAAAGTCAAGCTGGAAACAACAGAAAAAAATTTTCCCTGTAGAAATCAATTTTACAGCAACTTTGCTAGGAAGTGTCTACCTATTATTAAGCATCGCTTTCATGTTAGTCTTTTTACAAGGTCTGATGGGTACTCTTGGGAAGGCGACGGGTCAAAGACAAAGAGGGACCCCTACCTTGGAGAGTTTATTGTCAGATGGAGACCCATTAAACAAGCAATGTAATTATTTAAATTTTAATTTTTTTCTAAAAAAGTAGCATTATTGAGATACAATTCATATACCATACAATTGACCCATTTAAAATGTGCAAGTCATGGGCGTTTAGTGTATTCACACGTTGTGCAGCTACCTGCAGGATTCATTTTAGAACCTTTTTATCACGCCCAAGAGAAACCTCCCCCCACTCCTTGCCTTTCGCTTCCAAACCCTCTGTCTCCCCTGGTGCCTGGCATCCATGAATCCACTTTCTGTCTCTGTAGAATTGCTGTTCTGGACATTTCATACAAGTAGAATTACACACCGTGTAGTCTTTTGTGACTGGATTTTGTCACTTAGCGTAATGTTTTCAAGGTTCGTCCATGTAGCAGCATGTGCCACCGCTGCATTCCCTGTCATTGGTGAATAGTATTTCATCATGTGAATATATCCCAGTTTGCCTGCCTGCTCATTTTTGATGGTCACTGGGGATGTTCCCACTTTTTCGTTATTATGAGTAATGCTGCTATGAACATTTGTGTGCAAGTTTTTGTTTTCTCAGGTGGATACCTAGAACCATCATTGCTAAATCATGTAACTTTATATTTAACGTGTGACACTGTTTTCCAAAGCGGCTGCATCATTTCCCATTCCGCCAGCAGTGTATGAGGATTCCAGTTTCTCCATGTCTTCATCAGCCTTGGTTATTCCTGGGTTTGGTTATAGCCATATAGCTGGTGGGAAGTGGTATCACTGTGGTTCTGATTTGCATTTCTCTTACATTAATGAGGTTGAACATTTTTTTTATGTGTTTGTTGGCCATTTGTTATCTGCCTTGGAGAAATACGTATTCTGATCCTTTGCCCATTTAAAAAAAATTTTATTATTCAGTTTGTAATAGTTCTTTTTAAAGTATATTTTATTGATTATGCTATTACAGTTGTCCCAATGTTTTTTCTCCCCTTTATCCCCCTCCACCCTGCACTGACCTCCTCACCCTCCAGCATTCCCCACCCCCACAGTTCATGTCCGTGGGTTGTGCATATCAGTTCTTTGGCTTCTCCATTTCCTATACTATTCTTCACCTCCCCCTGTCTGTTTTCCACCTAGCTATTCTGTTTCTTATTCCCTGTACCATTTCTCCCCATTATCCCCCTCCCTGCTGATAACCCTCCATGTGATCTTCATTTCTATGATTCTGTTTCTGTTCTGGTTGTTTGCTTAGTTTTTTGTTTTTTGTTTTTTTTTTTTTTTCAGGTTCAGTTGTAACAGTTCTTGGTATAATCTAGATACAATCCCTTATCAGATATATGATTTGCAAATTTTTTTCTCCCATTCATCAGGTTGTCTTTTTACTTTCTTGATGCTATACTTTGAAGTACAAAGGTTTTAAATTTCAGTAGAGTCCAGGTGATCTGTTTCATCCTTTGGCTGCTTACGGTTTTGGTGTCACATCTTAGAAAGCATTAACTAGTCCTATTTCATGAAGATTTACACCTTTGTTGTCTTCTAAGATTTGTATAGTTCTAGCTCTCACATTTGGGTCTTACATACACATTTAGAGTCCATATTTGTGTGGCAAGATTTTTTTTTTTAACTAGTGATGCTGAATATCTTTCCATGACTTTTTTTTTTGACATTGACATTTCTTTTATAAATGGCTCTTCATTTTTCTATTTTTTTTCTTATTGGTTGTAAAAAACCTATATCTATTATACAAAGGAATTAAACTCAGTTGAAATATCTACTTTTTCTTCAGTTGTCATCTGTCTTAGGCTTGATTCTGTTAAAAAAAAAATCCCTTCCTTCCCAGCCAAGTTAGTCTTTCCTTCACAGTTTCTGGCTGTGAAGCTTTTTTGTAGCCTAGGATGTTAAAAATATATATTTGCATTTTCTTCTATTATTTTTGTCTTTATTTGTAATATGTAAATGTAGACTTGATTCTGATGTCAGATGGGAGGACCTTACTTTTTTCACATGAAAGTTGTCCTGGAATCACTTACATACCCTAGCACCTTTAACATCATTTGTGCATTACACTGCATCATTCATTAGACTTGTGTATTCTTGGGCTGTTTCTGAACCGTTTTGTTCATTGATCTGTCTAATCTGGTACTCCTCTTACACTGTCTGAGTTAGTGTAACTTCACAGACCACTTCAACATCGGGTTGACAGGTCCCCATCAATGCCCCCATCTCCCAATAGACTTTGTTTTCATAGCTTTCCTGGCTATATACACATTTTATTTTTCAAGATGAACTTTAGAATCTTTATTGCATATATTTTTATTTTTTCAAATTTTTAAAATTATATTTTATTGATAATGCTATTACAATTGGCCCAATTTTCCCCCTTAACCCCGCTTCCACCAACACCCCCTACTCCCTCCAGTGATCCCCCCTCCTTTGTTCACGTCCATGGGTCGTGTGTGTAAGTTCTTTGACCACTCCATTTCCTACACTGTCCTTTACATCCCTATGGCTATTCTGTAACTACCTATTTGTACCTCTTAATCCCTTCACCTCTTCACCCATTCCCCCACAGCCCCTCCCATCTGGCAACAATCAAAGTGCTCTCCATATCTGTAATTCTGTCTCTGTTCTTCTTGTTTGCTTACTTTGTTTTTTAGATTCAATTATTGATAGATGTTTTTTATTGCCATTTTATTGTTCATAGTTTTTGATATTTTTCTTTTTCTTAAATAAGCCCTTTTAATATTTCTTATAATAATGATTTGGTGATAATGAACTCTTTTGGTTTTTTCGTGTCTGGAAGACCTTCGATTCTAAATGATAGTTTTGGTGGATAGAGCAATCTTGGCTGTAGGTCCCTGCTTTTCATGACTTTGAATATTTCTTGCCAATCCCTTCTAGACTGCAAAGTTTCTTTTGAGAGATCAGCTGACAATCTTATGGGAAGTCTCCTATAGGGGACTAACTGCTTTTCTCTTGCTGCTTTTAAGATTCTCTCTTTATCTTTATTTTAGCCTTTGACATTTTAATTATGATGTGTCTTGGAGTGGGCCTCTTTGCATCCATCTTGTTTGGGACTCTATGCTTCCTAGACTTGCAAATCTATTTCCTTCACCAAATTAGGGAAGTTTTCTTTTATTATTTTTTCAAGTAGATCTCCAATTTCTTGTTCTTTCTCTTCTCCTCTGGCACCCTTACGATGCAAATGTTGGAGCACTCGAAGTTGTACCAGAAGCTGCTTTCACTATTCTCTCTCTTTTTTTTTTTTTTTTGATTATTTTTTTCTTCTTGTTCTGACTGGTTGTTTTTTGCTTCCTTATGTTCCAAATCATTGATTTGATTCTCAGTTTCATCCACTCTACTATTGTTTCCCTGTAAATTTTTCTTTATTTCAATCATATATCCTTTGTTTCTGACTGGATGTTTTTTATGCTGTCGAGGTCCTCACTAAGTTCCTTATGCATCCTTAGAACCAGTGTTTTTAACTCTGCATCTGAGAGATTGCTTACCTCCCTTTTGTTTAGTTCTTTTTCTGGAGTTTTGATCTGTTCTTTTATTTGGGCCATGTTTCTTTGTCTCCTCATTTTGGTAGCCTCTGTGTGTTTGTTTCTATGTATTAGGTAGAGCTGCTATGACTCCCTGTCTTGGTAGTGCGGCCTAATGCGGTAGAGGCCCTATAGAGTCCTGTGGCACAGCTTCTCCTATCACCCAGGCTGGATACTTAGAGTGTTCCCTTTGTGTGGGCTGAGTACTCCTCCTCTTGTAGTTGAGCCTTGATTACTGTTGGCAGATCAGTGGGTGGGATTTACCCAGGCCAGTCAGCTGCAAGGACTGGTTGTGACCACTGACCACCAACCTCTGCTCTCCATGAAGGATCACCTGTGCAGGGGCAGGGCCATAGTGCTCTGATGTGGTCTGTAGCTGTCTACTGGGGGCATAGGCTCTGGGATTTCCTGGGTGGTGCGGGCCAAGGTGCAAGCCCCCACCTGTGTTCTGCCAGGGACCACCCTGTCTGAGCTACAAAGCAATCTGAGATGGCTGCTACTTGTGCTAGGCTTGGAGATTCCCAGGCAAAGCCAAGTTGTGAATCTAGGCTGGCTGCTGGTAGTGCTGGGTCTGGGACCACTTAGCAAGAGGTACCAGAGCTGGGGGCTCACAGAGGCTGGCTATTGCTTGTTTCAGAGGATTTCGGAAGTTTGAATCAGCCAAGACCAGCCATTCATATGTAGAAGTCACAGTTAATAGTTTGGGTGGGCCCATAAGTTGGGTGGGACGGAGTCTCAGGGGATCTCCAAGGTGGGACAGTGTCAGCTAGGTTGATGGAGTCTCAGATATGGCACCCACATTCTGGCTCAGTGACTGTGTTGGGTGATGGCTCAGAAAAGGGACAATGGCATCTGTGCACCTTTCTGTCCAGGAGAAAGCTGTCCCCCAGCTCTTGCCTTGATGCCAGACACTTCAGTTCCTCCCTGTATGCCACTCATGCCTTTTAGTGGCTACCCCAGTGCTGGAGCTCAGAGGGAGTGAGTCTGAGTAAGTCCATGTGTGGGTTCTTTCACAGAAACAGCTTGGGACTCCAGAAGTTTCTTCTACCGACTCAATCCCTGCTGGTTTTTGAAGCCAGAAGTTATGGGGACTTACCTTCCCGGCACTGGAACCCTGGGCTGGGGGCCTGGTATGGGGCTGGGACTCCTCACTACTGAGATATCCCTCCCAAATTTTTATCCAGCACATGTGGATGTGGGACTAGCCTATTCTGTGTCTCTGCCCCTTCCCCCCATCTGGGTGGATGTGGTTTCTTTAATTCTGTAGTTGTCAGACTTCCAGTCAACCCAATTGCTGATAGTTCTGCATGATGGTGGTTCTGTATTTTAGTTATAATTTTGTTGTGGTTGTGCGAGGAGGTGAGCTGTGTTTACCTATGCTGCCATCTTGACCGGAAGTCCTAGAATCTTTTGAATCAGTTGGACAATTTGGGGGAATGGTGGTGAGTTTCCTCCTTTCTTGCTTTTTTTTTTTTTTTTTGCCAGCCTAAGTCAGTTATGATTAAAAATGTGTGAGAATTCCCGAGCTTTCAGATTCTACTGCTTATGTCAGGAGCATGCATACAAAGTTCCCGCTTTACATGGGCTTCAATGGGGTCATGAGAAGTTATAGGTGAGCAGTCAGCTAGACTGTTCTTCTGGGAGGCACCCAAGTTCTTTCATTTGCCTTCCCCTATTAGCTGTCCTGAGGCCTGACCTTGTTTCTAGCCTGTATGGCTCTGAACTTGGCAGCTTCTAGGCCTCTCCTGGAGAAAACCAATCCCTTACTTCCTAAGCCTCCCTTTCCTTTGCCTGAGTAGAATCACAAGATGGTTGATACCGATTGACTTCTCTCTCAACCCAACCTTTTCTGCTTTGTGTCTTTAACAAATTCTGTCCTGTTCACAGCGTATTTTCTGTTACTGCAACACATTTTTCTCTTTTTATATTGCATTGTTACTCTGGAGTTTTAAAAGCAGAAATAATCATATGTTCTTGATGCGCCATCTTAAAACTAGAAGTGTGTGGGATGTGTATGTTTGTTATCTCAATTGCAGTTCACTTTGTACATCTTTATTGCCTAATTGTAGGAGGCACCAGAGAGTCTTCATCGTGACGTGTTTTTTTTTAATTTACTTATTTATTTTTTTGGCTTAGAAGTTGGTTTTACTCCGCTGCACTTGCTGGGGCACAACCAGTCACACTGCAGATAAATGTCATGACTCTATGCCCACAGATAGATTTTGGAGATGACGCAAATAGATTTATTAAACTCTGTAGTGTTTAAATTCACTTGGAAATGTGACGCTTGCTTCATTTTTATGAAGGGAGCTTTGCTGGGAGGATGCGCTTGTACTCATTAGCACCCAGTTTTGTTGTGGGTTGTGGTACACTCCTAGGAATTAATTAGAAGAAATTTGTAATGCAACAGCTCTCTTTCTTACTATTAAATGATCAGTAAAAACTCTAACTTCATCTTTCAGCTGGTTCCTCCTTTTTTGCATTGTTAAGTATACATGTCTTCAGCCTCCCCAGTAGGTGAGTTAATAAGTAGTGAAACATTGGTTGAACTTTGAAAGACTTTGAATAAAAGCAGGCTTGGTGATTGGTCTTTGTGGAGATAAAGATTTTCAGTTTGGTGCTTTTTTATTTATTTGTTATTTTTGCTTAAGAGCAGTATTTTCTGTTAGTTTGATAAGACTAGGAAACATGGTTTTCTGTCATGGAGAGGTGTGCACTAAATATTTGTTGGATTTCGTAGAAGTCATTTAAATGCTGACAAGAGGAAGTTGGACATTTCAAGATTGAGCAAATGAAATCTTTATCTAGCTCTCCTCGCCTGTAGTAGCAGTTTTTCAGTGACATTGTACAGGAAATATGCTTTTGTTTCACAGATTGTGAAGTACTTTTTTATAAATTAGTGAAATACATGTGAAAGTGTTTTTACCAAAGTATCAAGTGCTATAAAAATGTAAATATTTTAAGGTTAAAACTTGAAATGCTTGCCTAGGCTGGTGTGGCTCATTGGACTGAGTGCTGGCCTGTGAACCAAAGGGTTGTCAGTTCAATTCCCAGTCAGGGCCCAAACCTGAGTTGTGGGACAGGTGCCCAGTAGGGGGTACTTGAGAGGCAACCACACATTGATCTTTCTCTCCCTCTCTTTCTCCCTCCCTTCTCCTTTCTCTAAAAATAAATAAGTAAAATCTTTAAAAAATAAATAAGGCTTGAAATGTTTAAAGGGTTATTGTAATGCTATGCAAATACAATTTTTGGTAGGTCTCAACATATATAAGGGGGGGGCAAAAGTAGGTTTACAGTTGTGAGTGCACAAAACAGAGCTTATTCTTGTATGTATTATTATTTATTATATATTATTTTATTAGTATTACAACTGTAAACCAACCTACTTTTGCCCACCTTTGTATATGTATTTGCAGTTAAAAAAAACAGTTTTATTATGGAAAGTGTCAAATAATACTAAAGGAGAGCGATTCAGTGCAGTGAACCCTCATGTACTCATCACCAAAGTTCAACATCTACCAACCTTGGCCAATTTTGTTTGATTGCTATCCTGCCCACTCCCTCGCTCCCATGCTGGGTGACTTGTTTTTAAAAAGCAACTTAAGCAACAGAAATTTATCATCTTCTGGTTCTGACATCAGAAGTCCGAACGTGGCCTCAGTGGGTCCCTGTCCTGGCGCAGGCAGGGCTGCGTGTCTTCTGGAGGCTCCAGGGCGGGATTTGTTCTCCGGCTTTTCCAGTGTCCAAGCCGCCGGTGTTCCTGGGTCCTGGAACATCGAGGGCTTTCCACCCTCGGAGCTGGCGGCGCAGCCGCTTCTCTCCTCTCTGACATCTTCTGTCACCACATCTTTTATTGTTATTATTGAGATAAAAGCCACCATTTTAACAAATATGATAAAGTGTACAGTTCCGTGGCTTTGCATACATTCATTGTGTGTGTGTGTGTGTGTGTGTATGAATAAATATATTTTCCAGGGATGGGGTGGGGAGGAAGCGGTAGGGGCAGGAAGGGATGCCAACCAAATGGCCTCTACAGTGTTTGTGATGGCCACTGCTTTCTAATTCCAGAGAATTTCCGTCGCCCCCCAAAGAAACACCGTACCCGTTGAGCGATCACTTCGCATTCCTCTCCCCCGGCCCAACTGTTACAGATAGTGCTGCTTGAACATTCACATCCAAGTCTTTGTTCAAACGCTTGCTTTCACTTATCTTATACCAAGGAATGGAGTTGTTGGATCATATGTTTAATTCTTTGAGAATGCACCAAACTTTCCCACAGTGGTTGAACCATTTTACAGTCTCGCCAGCCAGGTGTGAGGATTGCAGTTTCTCCAATGCTTGTTATGCTCCTTTTATTTTTTATAGCCATCCTAGTGGTGTGAAATGGCAAAAGATATATGGAAGTTCCACCCTTGAGTTCATGCTACTGTGTTTTGTTTTTTTTTTTTTCTTTCTGTTTTCAGTGTTTACAAATTTATAAAAATAGATGGCATCCATTTGACGTCCGCCATGCGCTGGGAGCTGTGTTAAGCTCTTCACTTACATTAATTGGTCTCACTTACAGAGTCTAGATGCCCCTGATTTCACTAGCAACCAAGATTCCTTGGAGTAAACAACTAACAAGGTAACCGTAAAGGTGAGGCTGAGAGTAGGCATGTCCCTTTAAGGAAGCTTGAAATAGGAAAAACAAATTTCTGAAGTCATGTACATTGGGAATAGCACTGCTTGTTACAGAAGGGACTTCTGTTTGCAGAAGAATTCACCCCAGGGTTCCTTTAAATAGCAGGCTTCCCTGATTCATTAAACATTAAGTACGATGCATTAAATCTGAAGACTGGGTAACTATTTCAGGAGGTTATCTATAATGTTAAATGAGGCATACCTAACCACTTATTTGCTCATTAGGCCTCTCCCCCTGCCCCTGCCCCATCTCCCCAGTCCTGTTTAGCATAAACAAATGAGAATGTGCTCAATAGGACTAATGAGGTAAGAACTGAGAACTATCCACTGGATTTGGTAATGAGAAAGTTACTGCTCATCTTTAAAATGATAGTTTCTCCATTTGGGTGGGGAAATGGCAGAGACACACAGCATTGAAGGCAGTACCAAAGACAGCTTTGTTTTGGGGTGGAGGAAGGGTGGGGGCTGAGAAGTCAACGAAAAAGTGGAAGAGTGGAAGTGAGGATAAAAGATTTTTCAAAAAGGTTGAATGGGACCGGAAGGGGAGTGGAGAGGATGTAAGGTCAGGGGATAGTTGGATTTACTTTTCTCAGGTAGAAAGAGGGAGAACTAGCCCTGGCCGAGGTGGCTCAGCTGGTTGGAGCATCATCCGGTAAGGAAAAGGTTGCAGGTTTCATTCCCGGTCGGGTACATACCCAGGGTTCAGGTTTGATCCCAGGTCTGGTCGTGTACAATCCCCGGTCTGGTGCGTATGAGAGGCAGCCAGTCGATGTTTCTTTCTCACATCTCTCGCTTCCTCTGTCTTGAAAAGCAATTAAAAAAATGTCCTCGGGTGAGGGTTAAAAAAAAGGAGAATTAGCTATATTTTTGTAGACTCAGGGAGCAAAACCGGATGAGGCAGCAATGGTGAAGATGCTGAGGAGAAGGTATAATTAATTGACGATGACAACCACATCCCAGCGAACTAATGGGTCTAGGACACAGATGGCGTAGTTAGCTCTGGGGCGGATGGAGTATGTGTTCCAAAGGGACCTGAGGAATGGAGGCGAAGGTGGCGCCCAGTAGATGGGTTTCTGTGGAGGAAGCAAAGCGGTTAGGTAATTTCCATGTGATGCCCTTGTACCTGGTTCCTCCTTTGGAGAGATGGTAATCTGCTCAGCATGAAAGGTTCAGGGTAGGGTTTCGGGAGAGTGGCTGTCTAAGGGAATGAAAGAATAGGTCGGAATAAAGGAATTATCCTAAAGGATGACCCTTTCCTATGAAGGCAGCTTCCCTGCCGCTGGAACCCTGGGCTGGGGGGCCCTCTGTGTCTGACCGAGTCATGCGTTTCTAACGTCCTACGCAAGTGTGGGCTCTACCGGGCATGTGACTTGGACGTGTCATCCCCGTGTGGCTCTGCCACTGTATTCCTGACTCTGCTCCCCTCCCTCCCTTTATTACCAAACCTTCCCACTGTGCACTCCAGAACTCCATCTCTGTGAAAAAGAAGTCTCTTAATTCTTAGCCTGTTCTCCAAACACTCCCACCATCTCAAGTTTTAACTGAACCCTGGCTGTCCCTGAAGATTAGTGGCCCCCTGACATTGCTGCCACTCCTACAACCAAAAAGACGCCAACTTCTGCCAAGTGACCGCTCAGTGGCAGGAACTGTTGGAAGCACAGCCACCCTCATAGCTCCCTGAATCCTCCCAAAGTTCGTGCTGTTACCCATTTTTAACAGATGAAAAAACGGAGGTAGCAAGAGAGTATAGAACTTGACCAAAGTCAAACCATTTGGCAGAGGGCAGAGACGGTCCCAGGAGGCACGGCACCAGAGTCTTGACTCTCGAGAACTAGAACACACTGACTTTGCAAAAAGCTCTTTCAGGCTGAGGCATTCGAATTCCCACACAGCCCAAGGACTTCATTTCCGGGGGGGCTGGCGCTGCCCGTTCCTGAGTCTTTCAAAGGTTTCGTGTTATCAATCTGGGCTGCTTCTCGACTTTCCCACTCTAAGTGCCTTAGTATTCCACTTTTTTGGCTTAGGTAAGTCCTTGTTGCTGTATCTGATTTCTGTTGGCATTGTTTTCTGTGGGGGGTGTGTGTGTGTGTGTGTGTGTGGTTGTTGTTCTTGTAGCTTAAAAGAAAAATATCTGTATATTATGGAGTTTGAAGAGGTTGTGAACTTAAATGCTGATTCCAGTTTTTTCACATCTTCACAAACACTTGGTTTTTCTTTCCTTCTTTCTTTTTTAAGTCATGGCCATCCTAGTGGTGTGAAGGAGCATCTTACTGTGGTTTTGATTTGTATTTCCCCAGTGCTAATGATGTCGATCATCTTCTCATGTGCTTATTAGGCCATTTGTTTATCTTGTTTGAAGAAATACTGAAAAGAGTAAATGCTCTTTTAATGTTTCATAACTTGCACGTTTCAGATTATACATTAGCAAATGCTCTGTTTCCCTGTGGTGGCAGTGATGAGGAAGGCCTTTAACCCAGCATTCGATCAGGTTACTACAGAAATGGTGAAGCTCAGAGATCCTGTAGTAGCCCGGTAGTTTGAAATTGCCCAGGATACTGGCTCAAAGAAAATATGAGAGAAATTTGTTTGTGTAAGAGAAGTAACAAAAGTTACATTCTTAAGAACTCATGAGTATAAACCTAAGCAAACAAGAAAAGCAGAGGAAAGGTATTTGTTAGATAACATGGGTTTGCCTCATATACTTATTCCTCCATCCACCAAGTTTTTTTACCCCTTGGGCTGGGAGCAGCATCTTACTCTACTTAAACACATCTTTGTGTGGTCGATGTCGTCTGCCTTCTTCCCGTAGACTGTTTTCTCTGGTCCTGACTTTTTCATCATGTCTTCTGCGCACCGAGCAATGACGTACAGGTAACTAACTGTTGGGTTCGCTGGGGAACCGCTGACTGGCTGCTTCCTGTATTCCAGGAACTACGCTCTAGTATTTTATTCCTTGCATGAGAACATTGACAGCGTCATCTTGATTTATTCCATCCATTCATTTTTCAAAAGGGTTTCCACGGATGACTAGCAACATAAAGATCGGCCTGGATGAGAAATACCGATCTGGGCACGTGGGTCAGAGGAATGATTTGCAAGCCTGCTAGTTCGTCTTTGCACCATTCTGTCAACTGCTCTGATATTTTCCTTTCCTGTCTTCACAGCCATTGCCAGAGAAGTTTGTGGTGAAAGGTGTTGTGGACCGTTTTTCAGAAGAGTTCGTGGAGACCAGGAGAAAAGCTTTGGATAAATTCCTGAAAAGGATTACGGATCATCCTGTGCTTTCTTTCAATGAACACTTCAATGTTTTCCTTACTGCTAAGGTGAGGGCAGGTGTTTCCTGTTCCTTCCCCCAGACAGGCATTCTCCGGGCTCTCCGTTCAGGGCCTGCTCCGTCTCGCACAAGCCACTGTCAGGTGTGGCCGCTGTAGTGGCTGTCATGCCGTGGCTGCTGAGTTTTCGGCACCCTTTTGCATAGCATGGTTACCGTGTGCGAATTCAGGAGCGAACACAGCCTTGCAGCAGCAGAGGAAGCTCGGATGTTTTCACTTTGCAGGAGCAGGGATAAGGGTTTCTTTAAACACTTGTTGGCGAACCACCAAGTGAGGCCATTCTGACCCACGGTGGGCAGGCAAGGGTAAGAACAGCTGTTTGGTGAGGACGTTCGTCATGAGAGCCCCGTGCAGAGGACGAAACTGGCATTCAGGGAGTTTGCACCTGTTCAGGTGGCATCACTGGGATTTGAAGTTGGGTCTTTGTGGCCCCCGAGGCCACGCCTGGTCTCTGGAACAGACTGCCTGACCACGAGTAGTTCGGTATCACTTGGCCGCGGCCAAGTTTTTGATCAGGTGGGCCTTTTCCAAGCCTCTGCCCGAGAAGTAGTTGGGTTCTATGCGGTCGCCAGGTTCTGTTTATTCAAACTCCACTCGGCAACTCGCCAGCTTCCCCGTTGGCAGACCTGGCCGGGGAAACCCGCGAAACTCTCCTCCGAGCGTCTGCAGGAGCGGGACCCCATGCCGGCTTCTGTCCAGCTTCTCCTGTGTAGTTTCACTATCAGGTTCCACCTTCAGGATGTAGGTAGTTTTTCCCATGTTGGCAAGGCTACTGAGGCCCAGGGGCTTTCCAGTCTTCCTTTCTGAAAAGGCAGAAGCTGAGAGACAGTTACAGATGGCCCCAGTGACACTGAAGCCTTCCGAGAGGGTGCCAGTCCCCGGGCACTGGAAACCACACGGCAAAGTCCTTCAGTGTCCGGGGGATTTTTCTTTAAAACCTCCGTTGGCATTTAGCTTCATCGATGACATTCCTGTCCACCTTCCCTTTTCCCAGGAGGCCTTGCCCCCACAGGTCAAACGTGTGTTAGCTTTTAAATAAGTATTTCCTGGTGAGCTGATCCTTGATATAGTTCTCTCAGCTTATACACAAAGTAAACTCCATTTCTGCGGTCCCCAAAAGAGCAACTCACCAATTCTCCCAAGTTGTAGGTCCCCTGGCCAGGTAGGCCCTCCAGCTTAGTCATTTTAATTACACAGAGACAAAAGTGGGAGGGAGGGCGGAGTCAGAGCCCTGGTGACTGGGACACTGTGTGAAGAATAAGTAGGAAGATTTTGTGTGTGTGTGTGTGTGTGTGTGTGTGTGTCTACGGAGTTTACCTGTGGGCCAAGCAGTGTGGATGGCTAAAAATAGTCCTTCGGTGTCTTAATTAAAATCCAAGTTCATGTGAGTGAGTGAAGGGGGTTGGCTTGTTTAAACAGAACAAAGTCTAGCCCCAATTCAGTGTTACTTGCTGAACTAAATGAACTGAATAACCTCATCTTCTCCCTCTTTTTTAAAAATTGTGGTAAAATACGCATAACATAGAATTTACTGTCTTGACTTTCTCAGAACGTAGCTCATCGGTGTGAGGTACATTCGCACTGCTGCACACCGACCTCCAGAACCTCTGCATCTTGCCACACTGAGCTGAAGTGTGGACTCCTCCATCTCCCATCTCTTTCTTCCCCCAGACTCCGCCCCCCCCCCAATCCTTTCCTTCAACGCTGCCGACAACTTGATCTTGTTCTCGAATTACCCACTTACACGCCTCCTGCCACAGCCAGTGCAGAAGCATTTCTTCTCCCTGTGCCGACAGGCTCTTATCACAAACCAGGAGTGCCTTGAAGCAGCAGCCAGGAATGCTGGGAGAGGTGGGGGACACTCGGCACCCATTGTGTTCGAATCAGCGTTTTCATCTGTGGCAGAAAGGGCGCAGCAATCAGATAGGCGCTGCAGCCAGCGTGTTAATTAACTTGGATGACTGGGGCTACCCTTTCACAGGTCTACTCTAAACAGAGCTTATGCAGTCCAACGAGCCCTTCTGGATCCAGCCCCACTCCGCAAAATACTATCTGTGGAATCAGTTGTGAGAATGACAAAGCTTTATTATGGTCTCGTGCAAGCCTGGAGCCTGTGAAGATATTTTATGTCTAGAATGTATGTGGCTAGAAGGAGAAATGGAATCTTTAGAACCTTCTCTCCGACATCCTGACTTTGCAAAGAAGGAGAGAGGCGGAGGAGGGGGCTGGAGGTGACTTCTGCTGTCGTTAAGAGGGGCGAGCCTTGGCTGGAGTTTATATGCTGAAGGATTCGAAGTTGAAGATACAGACAGGAGAGGGGAGGGTTGTTGCTAGGGCAAGGGCCTGGGTTGTGGCGGGGTGGATGGGAAAGGGTGCAGTCAGGAGCAAAGGTGAAGGCCCTGCCTGCATGGGGAAGGAAGGAAGTGAAATCGGGAGGAGCCTACACTTCAGACACCGTGGAGATCTGAGCCTACCATTGTGTGTCAGAGGCAGGGAGGCTGCTGGACAGCTGCGGTAACTGTGATGCCCTGCCCGTTCCGACATCGGGCTGGGTCCGCAGAAAGCCATGCCCTGGTGTCACATCGCCTCATCTCCCCGTGGACGTGCCCTTCTGTTTGTGTGGCGGGTGACTATGAGGAACAGGCCCCTGCATCTTCCGTAAAACCGTTTGTGGAGGCTCCGTTCAAGTTAGGGACGTAGGACAACCTGAAGATACTGTCACTTCCTCTTCGACTTTACTGATAGTCTGCAGCTCCCTTCAGCCGACAGACTGATGTGCTTTTTAAACTTATACCCAGTACGTTACGTGGCTCAACCTATTTCCCCGTCTGGGCCTTGACCGACAAGCCTGGGAGGCAACGTTTGGTTGCTTATAGCCCCTGCCTGCCCCTGCCCACCCCTGCACTGAGTTTCCAGCGCTGGCTTCTCTGACCCGTCTTCTGGCTTCCCCCCCTTTACTCTCTCCTCCTCTTACTTGGTTTTGGTTGAGATATGAAAAGGTGAATGCAGTGAATTTCAGCTCCCGAATTCTGGTTCTAAAGACAACTCAGGATATTTTGCGAAGGAGAAAGGGACTTTTGGGTTTTGGGCGACCGTGTTGAAAAGTGATGTTGGAGACACAGTGTTGTTTAAAGGAGAGAGCACGCTCAGGCAAGTGAACCTCGTTGGAAAGGGGGCCGTGAGCCTGCGGGTTGTGATGGCAAAGAGAGGGCCCTTGGGTGCCTGTGGCCGGGCCCTCCTGCTCGGCTCCTTGTGTTCTGAGACCTCTGTTGCCAAACGGCAGTTGCCTGAGGGAGCTGGTTACTGAGTTCTGTCTGTGTGAGTGACTGAGCCCTCTGGGGTTGGTTGTTCCTGTGTCGCCCTTAGGACCTGAACGCCCACAAGAAGCAAGGGATGGCGCTGCTGACCCGCATGGGCGAGTCAGTCAAGCACGTCACCGGCGGCTACAAGCTGAGGAGTCGGCCTCTGGAGTTTGCAGCCATAGGCGAATACCTAGACACATTTGCGCTCAAACTGGGAACCATAGATCGGATAGCCCAGCGGATCATCAAAGAGGAAATAGGTGAGCTCTCTGTTGAGGTTCTGGGCATGCGCAGGGACCACACCTGCAGAAACGGCATTCGTGTGCGCTGAGGGAGATCAGACTGCAGAAGTGGGGGAGGGGCAGGACGAGGCCGCGTTTGTGTATGAAACTTACACACACACGCCAGGAGGCGGGGAGGCAGCTGTGACCGGAGGAGAATCCCGTGCCCCGCACGCTCTGCCCTGCATCGCAGCCCTGCGGTTGCTCTCCCCAGCACGAACAGCCGTGCTTCCGCACGCAGGCTCTCCCGTTTTTCTCTTAGCTTTAGCTTCAAAAGTGGAGACACTGACTCAACTTCCCTTCATTCATAGGAATGATAGTTCGAAAAAAGTAAACTCGGCTGTCTTTTCTGGCAGAAAGATGATTCAAAGGGGCAGCATGGTGACCTGTGTTTGCCCAAGTTGTGATCCTAATGAGCCTTCCGACTGGAAATGGACTTGCCTGCCCCACCCGGGTGCCTTTCACACCCCCTCTTCCCGACCTGGGGAGTTACAAGGCCTGTCTGTCTGCGTTCTTCCTCATTGTTGCCACCGCTTCCTCCTCACCCGTCTCGTGGCCACTTGCTTTTCTGTATCCCAGACTGTCAGGGCCTTTTGTGCGATAGATCCGAAGGGCAATAGTGATCGTGCCAGGCACGTGATGTGAAACACATCGAAAGGGACTCTCCAGTAGTTGCCACCCATTGGCTGCTGAAAAAGTGGCCACAGCAGTTTAGTGTCACGCCCAGGGTCCTGGTGAAATATGGTGGCCCAGAGTTTGTGAGGGGAAATGACATTTTTTCTTGTTTCCTGGGCTTTAATTCTCCTTTTCCCACTGATGGTATCATGTGGGGGCCACAGGTTTTGGAGGGAGCTTCAGGTACCATCTGCACCTAAGGACCCGGTGTTTGGGTGACCCCTGCGTGAGGGAGTGATTCTGCCTCGGGGAGACCACATATCCTGTAGCAGATGTTTCTTAAGATTCCATTGTTTTTCCATCATGACTGATTTTTTTGGCTAGAGCATCATCCCAATAATACCAAGATTGCGAGTCCGATTTCCAGTCAGGGCACATACAAGAATGAACCAATGATGACATAAAGTGGAACAACAGACTGATGTTTCTCTCTGCCTCTCTCTCTCTAAAATCAATACATTTTTTATAAAAACATTCCCCTAAACCTATAGAAACTCTGCCACCGTTGTTAAAGTACTGCTTCACTGTGTGGGTAGGAGAGTGTTTGTTTCTGAAGGCACTTGGTGGGTACAGCTCTGGCCACTTTCCCTCAGAAGGTGTCGTGGTCCCCATTATCCAGAGGCATGGCGTTCTCATTATGGGGTGGGGTTGACTCACATTTTGATCTTAACTGTAACGTCAGCTTTTAGAGATTTTTAAAAGTTGTCGTGCCCGGGCTGGTGGCTCAGTTGGTTGGAGCATTGTTCTGTACCCCCGAAAAGGTTGCAGGTTCCATCCCCAGTCAGGGCACACACCTAGGCTGCAGGTTCAATCCCCAGATCAGGGAGTGTATAGGAAGCAACTGATGGATGTTTCTCCTTCACATCAATGTTTCTTTCTTTCTCTCTCCCTTTCTCTCTCTCTAAAAAATAAATTTAAAGAATTGTTACAAGCGGTGCTGTGTTTAAAGGAGAGCGTGCTCAGGGGAGGGAATGGCCGAGGAGACACATCTTACTGTTGAGAGCTCCTGGCTGCAGGGGTTGCCGAGTCAGTAATACCAGTGATTGCCGCCCAGCCAACGCTTACTGGTGTCTCTCCCCCACCGCCCCTGCCCTTAGAGTACCTCGTGGAGCTGAGAGAATACGGGCCTGTGTACTCCACATGGAGCGCCCTGGAGGGGGAGCTGGCCGAGCCGCTGGAGGGGGTGTCAGCTTGCATCGGCAACTGCTCCACGGCCTTGGAAGAGCTGACGGACGACATGACCGAAGACTTCCTGCCTGTGCTCCGGGAATACGTCTTGTACTCCGACTCCATGAAGGTGAGCCGGCTCGCTGCCTGGGGACCTGGGGACTTTCCTTGTGGTGGCTGTCACCCCAAAAGTAACCGACTATTGCCCATTTGCATGTGGTACAAGTTTCCTTTGTCCTGGGTGGGCAGGATCAGACATGTGAACTGACATCGTGGGCATATAAATAGAACCCATGGTGAACAAAGTGTGTGAATTAAGTGAAAAAAAAAATAGTTTGGAAGGAATTCTTACTCGTGTTCACTGAGAATTCAAGGGGGTGTAAAGGGTACTAAACCAGCACAGGATGCTGTGGGAAAAAAGAAATTGGGTAATTACAGCTCTTGGAAGTTAACACGACTGCCGAAATAAAATTGAACAGTCAAGTCGGAAGATGAGGATGAAGAAATCTCGGAAAGTAAAATGCACAAAAACAGTTGTTGGAAAGTAGAGCAAAAAACACAAAAACACTGAAAAGGTGGAAGAAGGGAAGAGACACGGAGGACTGGTCCCAGAGCCTCAACACATCCGACCGATGAGTTTCTGGTTGCGAGAACAGCGAGAACTGAGGGAAGGAAATTGTGAAAGAAATAATAGAAGGAGTTCTCCCCAGGCCCAAGGGCACGAGCCTTCAGATTGAAAGGACACTTTAATTGCCCAGCGAGAGGAATGAACAGAGAACCAACCCGAAGCCTATGCCCGGAATAGTTTAGAACGAAGGTGATTAGGATCAAACGCCTCTAACGCCCACACTAGAAACTGCCCCAGCCTGTACAAAGACGGGTTGGAGAGCGCAGCTGCGGCGGGGCCGCACCATCAGAGGGAAGGGTCGGTCCCCCTGACCAGCAGAGGGGGGTGGGTGGCTCAGGGCTAAACATCCTGTCTTCAGGTAGCCCCCTTTCTGCTTTCCAGAGGAGACCCCTGTGGGTTGGGGTTGACAAATCTCTAGATAGAAGCCTGTCAGTCAACTTGGGTTCTGTGAAAGGGTAAAAAAAAAAAAAAAAAATCAACTGGTGATAAAAACTTTCTTATGGAAAATTGCAAGCGTATGCAGAAGCAGCAAACAGTAGTATGGTGAGCTCTCATATCCCCCTCACCCTTGCTCCATCAGAGAAGTTCCTTAAAACTACCCAGTTTTAAAGCTCTCGATGCGTGGTGAGGTGTGAGCGATGGCAAGTGGAGCCTGTTGCTGGTGGGGTGAACCACTGTCTCACGTGCACTCTGTAGAGCTGCTTATAAAACACCTTCAAGGACAGGATCAGGTTGGATCTCACAATGATTGGGGGAAATGGCATAAATCTCCCTGCCTGTGCCGTGGACATACTGGTCGTGGTGATAATGAGGATGAAACTCACACACGAGATCATTACCCTGAGGCAGCTCTGCTGGGGATTATTGGAACTGAGGCCGAAAACCAAGGCATCTGACTCAAGGTTTGTGCCCCAGTCTCCTCTATTACATCGCGTTTTCTTCATTGAGATCTACACACTGCGTGTTCAGTTCTGTGGCTGAAACAAGTACAGGAAGGCATTCTGCGGGAGGGTGTGAGCAGATGGGCGGTGGGGGTCTAAAGGCACAGACTGATGTACAGCACGGTGGCTGCAGTTCTGACTGTGCTGTGTGCTTGAAAGCTGCTAAGAGTGGGTCTTAAAAGCTGTGATCACAAGAAAACAATCTAACTATTGCATGTGTGCCGGTGGATGTTAACTACTCTCATTTCACAATGTACACACATCGTCAAACCATCATACATACCTGAAACTAAAGTGATGTTTTATGTGATTTGTATATCAATAAAAAGGCCTCCTGACTTGTTTAAACTGAACCAGAATATTTTGCTGTACTTATAAAGTTAATAGGTTAATAGTATCTGTTTTGTAAACAGACATAAATTTTTACAATCCCAGGGGTGTCCTTAAACTTGTCTCTTATATAGAGACACCCCTCATAAAAATTGCTCCCTAGAAAATAAAGAAAAAATGCTCCCTTCCCGTTGCCAGACTGAGTATCCGATGCATCCATGGTCCTGGGACATTACAGTACATAGTATTGGGTTGGCCAAAGAGTGTGTTTGGTTTTTTCCATAAGATGGCCTCAGTAGCACTCAGTTGTCTTTCACTTCATTTGAAACAATTTTGTTAGAGTGTATTGTGACAGCTGTCATGTCAGTGTGCATTTAAAAACATCAAAATTGATTAATTTTTGTGTAGCCATTTTAATATTGAAGATGAAAGAATATGCAACATTTTCGGCATATAATGCTTTATTGTTTCAAGAAAGGTAAAAATGCAACTGAAATGCAAAAAAAAAGATTTGTGCATATATGGAGAAGGTGCTGTGAACTGATCGAATGTGCCAAAGTGGTTTTCGAAGTTTCGTGCTGGAGGTTTCTTGCTGGAGGTTTCTTGCTGGACGGTGCTCCAAGGTTGGGTAGACCAGCTGAAGTTGATAGAGATCAAATTGAGATATTAACTGAGAACAATCAGCATTATACCATGCAGGAGATAGCCGATAGCCAGCATACTGCAGATATCCCAATCAATAAAGTGATTGGTGAACATGGAAAGTGTATATTTTATCTTAAAAGCTAAATGGATTTTTTGGCCAACCCGATATATAGACACGTCAAAGAGCACAGCTGTCTCAGAGGTGTTGGTGAATGACCAGGGCAAGAGGAGAGGAGAGTGGCTGGTAGAGGAGGGCCGGGTAGAGGAAATGGCTTCAGGAGCCACACATAGGAGCGAGCATTTCTGGTGGAAGGAGTGGTGGTTCTAAAGCAGAGACGAACGTGGTGTCTGCACAGGTCAGGAAGTCCAGTGTGAGTGGGGCCCGGTGAGCAAGGGAGGAAGTGGGAGGAGGCGAGGCCCAAGAGGCAGATGGGGCCAGGACATACGGTGGTGTTTTGAAGGTCGTGGTTGCGGAGAGTCTGGATTTTATTCTCAGGAGTAAAAGGGAAGCGCTGTGGTTCATGCAGGGGGGTGACAGGAGGCACTTCTTACTGAAGACCACAACTGCTGCTGCAGCGCGGAGAGCGGGCTGTAGACAGTGCGAGTGGAGGCAGCGAGGCCAGGTGCGGAGGCTGCCGCAGGTGCCCCAGTGGCGGATGCCCAAGGTGCTGCAGCACGTGCTGCAGGGGTGCTGTTTATCTCGGCAGGGAAGTCTGAGAGGAGGAGTTTGGGCAGGTGGGAATTGAGTTGTTT
Source organism: Phyllostomus discolor (assembly GCF_004126475.2). Lineage (NCBI taxonomy): Eukaryota > Metazoa > Chordata > Mammalia > Chiroptera > Phyllostomidae > Phyllostomus > Phyllostomus discolor. Next base: position 197,029,172 of record NC_040905.2, read on the forward strand.
TGGCCATGTTGAGTCCAACAAATGCCAGTCTGTCATTCAAGTAGCGATGTCATGGCTGCTACTGCTGAGTTTGGTTCAGGGTGGGAACAGAAGCTTGGGGGCTGTTTGTATATAGGTGGCATTTAAGTCTGTGACAGCTGGGGAGATCATCCAGTGGGGAGGCTGAGGCTAGCAGTCTAGGCCTGCGCCCTGAGGCATGGCAATATTTCGTGGGCGAGCACCTGAGGAGGAGGAGCAAGTAGAAAAGGAGCCTGAGAAGGAATGGTCAGTGTAGTAGGAGGGGGAAAAAAGATGATCTCAGTGAAGCCCAAAGAAATGTTCTTAGAAGAAGGAACGTGATAAACCATTGGATTTAATAGTATGGAAGCCATTGGTAATTGTGATTAGAGGTCTCATATGTGGATGCATAAGTTTGCGTTTAAAGACAGAATTGGTCTTTGCATTACAGATACTCAAATGCCATATAGTTAATTGTGATACAGTTTCTTCAGCCTGCCTGCCTTTTCCCTCAGAGGCCACAAGGTGGAGCTAACGAGTCAAGTAACTAGTTTATGCTTTAGGTCAGAGATTTTCAACCAGTGTGCTACAAGAATTTTTAAAACATGCAATAATACCTGGCTGTTTAGTCAGGGGCACTGACCTCCTTTTCCCTTAGATTGTCAAATAAAACCATTACAGCCAAAGCAACACTAGCCATCTGGTGTGAGTGAATCAAATTGTATCTATTTTTTTTATCAGATTACAGAATTATAGTAGTTTGTATGTACCATGAAATGAAAAAGGTTGAAAATTGCTGCTTTAGGTTGACTAGTTCTGGCGCCTTTCAAAAATTAAAAAGAGGGCCCTGGCTGGTGTGGCTCAGTGGACTGAGTGCCAATCTGCAAACCAAAGGATCTCTGGTTCAATTCCCAGTCAGGGTACATGCCTAGGTTGCGGACCAAGTCCCCAGTAGGGGGCGCATGAGAAGCAACCACACATTGATGTTTCTCTCCCTCTTTTTCTCCCTCCTTTCCCCGCTGTCTAAAATTAAATAAATAAAAAATTTTTAAAACCCTACAAATGGGATCTCCTAGAAGATTGAGTTAGGGAAGAAAAACCCTCCTTTCTAAACAAAAGCAATCATAGATGGAGGCCCCAATTTCTTGAAAACATGAAGAAGTGGGATGTAGACATGTACATGACCTCAGATGCTTTTTAAAAACCAGGAAGTGTAATAATCAGGACGTGGGCACCTCTGAGATGCCCAGTGCTGGCAGACTGAATCCATTTTTTAACTTCCAGTTCTTCACAAAATTGCACCAAAATGACCCCAGAACAATTTTTTAAAAAGACATAACCGTGCAGGAACAAAGAGCAGTAGAAGGGGAAACAGGAGCAGTACGATGGGGGACTAGAAAGCAAGTTTAGTGGTGACAGGGGACTCGGTGACCCCAGGAGCTGCCACAGGAGCTCACAGCAGGGCCACACCGAGGAGCCACCTGCTTACTTCTCAGAACGGGGAGCACAGGTACCTCTGGGACTCGGGGAGAGAGCAGGAGCTGAGGAGAAAAACTAGTTAGGAGCCCAGGAAGCAGTTAGAGCTTCTGGTTCTCCCCCTGCCCCATAGAAGCCACCATCCCTTCCCCACACCAGCAGGCCTGCAGGCACATCCTCCCCAGGGTAGAATAGAGGGTCCTGGACCCCAGGCACCGCTGAGGGTGGGGGCAAAAATCCTTAGGATGTGAGGTGAGAGGTTCTGCGTGTTGAGACTCTCAGCCATCTCTCTCCCTTTGGCTCTCGGCCTTCTGTCTTCCCTGCAAGACCAGAGGAGCCTTTTCTAGAAAAATCTGAAGAGACCTGGAGAAGAGACAGGGAGATACTGATCCTGAGGGGAGGGGTAAACCCCCAACCACATGCCCCAGCAGAGCCCCTGGAGAGAGCCGTCAGCAAGCCTTCGACGTGCAGGGAGCTGTCAGTCAGGTTTTTAGGGTCTCCCTCTGGGATTAGTGGACAGACGAGAGGCTCTATGACTATGAAGTAAAAGCAAAGAAGAAAAAGCATATCGACCGAAACATCAATGAGAGAGAAGAAACTTCCCAGGAAAAAAAAATTAGCACTATCTCAAAAAGAAAAGAGGTATCATAGCCATAAAACAAGATTTTAAAAAAAAAATCCAGAGAACAAAGAGCTCATGGAAATTAAGGCCATGATAGAATTTTTCTGAAAAATCTATTGAAGAGTTAGAAGAAAAAAAAAATTAAGGAAATCACATATAAAGTGAAACAGAAGGACAGATGGAGGGTTAGAGGAAAAACACTGAAAATGAGGGGACTGGACCGCAGTGCTGGGCCTCTGAGCGACAAGCACCAGGGAGAGCACTTGGGAATTGGAGAGCACCAGAGAAGCCATTCAGGAGAGGAGACTACAGCCGAAGACGGAGTGTGTTCTTGGTTGTGCCCACACAAGTCACCTGGGTGGCACTAACCGGCGGCCGGGCCTCAGCTGAGTCCCTCCTTCATGTTCTGGTGTCCCCGATGGGGACAGGACGCTTTCTCTCGCACAGGGTGGTGGGCAGTTTTCCTGCTGTGCGGTGATGCGGGGGGTGTCAGCCTGCCCGAGCAGGCAGCGTCCTGGGCACCCCAAAAGAGGCGAGGGCGACAGTGGCCGAGGAGACAGAGGGTGGGGGGGTGCCCAGCTGACTTGGGGAGGAAGTGTGGCTGAACCTTGGGGCCCCTGGCCTGCCGTGGGGGCAGGGACAGGAGACCCACGGGGGTTGCTGCCGCTGTGCGGAGCTGCCGTGCCTCTTGCCATCCCTGCCACACCGACAGGGACGGTGCTACTGGGACAACTCACCCGTGTTCCTGACCCCTGTCTGGATGCCTGTGCTGTTTCCCACAAGACGTGAGGCATCTGTGAAGGCCGCATGTGGCGGTGACAAGCACGCCAGCGGCCCCTCCCTGCTGTCTCACTGCCCCCCAGGAACTCCTACATTTGTGTGCAGCACCGCATGGGTATGTCTCTGGGTTGGAGATTATGGTTTTTGCTCCTGTGGGTCCAGACCAGTAGATTTAGAATATTTTCTGGGCTCTCTGAAGTCCAGAAAGGACCCCTGATCTGTTGGCTGGTTGGTTTTCCTCTCTAGATTCGTGCTGTCCGATATGGCAGCCACAAGCCATAGGTGACTTCAAAAGTTTCAATTCAAATTAGTACAATTAAATAAACATTGAGACCGAGTTCCTCAATCACACGTGTCCTGTGTCAAGAGCTCGGTCAGCCCGTGGGCTGCCGGCTGCTGTGTGAGACGGCAGAACCTTCCACCCACCCCGCAGAGAGGTCCATCCAACTGGAAGCCTCGCTGCTTGGAGGTCGGTGGCAGTGGGGAGAGGGCTTCCCAGCGCGCAGGAGAAAGGTGGGCGACAAACAATGAAAAATAAGCTACTGCTGGTTTTACCTCGTGTTCTTCCCACGGTAAAACACTTCTCGAAGTAAATCCTTACTTCGGGGGAGGACGTCAGGCTCCCTGGGTCGGCACATTCCACCAGAAGGTTGTCCCCAGAGCACTCTCCACGATTCAGTCACTCGTCTCCTTTCAGCACATTGTCAGGACACGAGATGCCCAGCGCTTCGCGGAGAAGTGGCTCCCTCCCACCGACTTCACGCTCTGCTGCAAGGCCCCGATAGGAAAAGTGCGGGATTAGCAACTTCTAGAGCAACGTGTGACTTCTGAGTTCATGGGCAAGAAAATTCTTGCCACTGTTGGTTTGCCGTTGGTCATCCAAGAGAAGAAGAAAAAAGAAACCCTTGGGTGAAGCGGATGCTTTTCTGGAACGTCCGCCGCGTGCTCTTCTGCTCCGCCTGGTGGCTTCTCAGCGCAGAGCCGGGCCTGGGAGACCCAGGGAGGCGCTCTTGCTCCGGTGCGGCGGACCCCATGTTTGCGCAGGCCCCGTGGGTGTCTCCTGAAATGTTGCGTCCTGGGCCCCCGGTTCGTCGCTTTAGCTCCAGGCTGGCTCTCTTTGGGCCCATTTACTGTCACTCTGGCGGGCTCGCCGCGAGGACCTGCATGCAGCACCTGTGGCCTCACACTGTGTCCATCCCTCTCCCCTCGCCAGGCCCCTAGGGCGGGGCTTGCAAACCCAGTGAGAGTGGAGGGCAGATGAGCGGCTCAAGGGTCAGTGAGCGAATCAGTCTGTCTGGGACCAACTTTCTTGGCTTGGAGTCTTAGACGTTTCCACGAACAGTTCAGAGGATTTCCTGCATGGCCACCTGCCCAGCCCCACTGTTCTGCACAGCAAAGTTCGTCTGTGCCCAGAGTCCTCTCATCACCACGGCGACGGGCGGCGTCCTTCCTCCGAATTCAGTCACTCTCGGAGTTCCCACGCTAGGAAGCTCTCTCTGAGTAGGGTTCTCCCTCTCTCCTTAAAGTGGGAAATCAGTTTGAAAATTATGGATAAAGCGGTATTTTGTTCAAACGTGGTAAAAATGCTTCTATATATTGTTCTTGTTTCCTCCTGGAATTGGTTTGGGGGTAAGTCTTAAGTATCTCTCTCTCTCCCGAGCTCATGTCTTAGGAGGCCTTTTGTACTGGCTTTGCCCTCTTTCTTCCCGGGGTGGACAATGTTGGTGTGAATCGCACAACAGCAGCAACATCTCCGCCTCTTCCCAAGTCCCCATCGCAGGTCCCAGGCCCCAGACCGTCCCAGACCGGGAGCACGTGGCGGGGCCTGGGTGCCGTGATGCGGGGGGAGGGGAACGGGGTACAGAAGCAGGTGCCTGGGGCTTGGAGGCACCCGCGTGAACTCTCTTACATGCGTCCCTTCCTGCCCCCACAGAACGTGCTGAAGAAGAGGGACCAAGTGCAAGCGGAGTACGAGGCCAAGCTGGAAGCCGTGGCCCTGAGAAAGGAAGACCGCCCCAAGGTGAGGGAAGGCCCCTGGGGAGGGCGGGCGCTCGGGGCGGCAGTCACCCTGCAGAGCCCCGTGGCTCTTGTCCTGAGACACGTTCGACGGTGTGACCGAGGTGCTCCTCGCCGGCCGGCCGTGCTGACGCCATTCCCCATTTCGTTCCCTTTAAGTCTTATTTCTGGGAGTTCCTGATGTGCCCTGGGAGTGGGTTTTCTGCTGTTTCCTGGGACTGATTCTTTTTTAAGACTCCCAGTTGTTATTCACGGGCAGTTCCTCGGGCAGGTCCTCTCGCCGTGACAGGGGGTTGTGGAGAAAGCGGGAGGACAGTCTAGATGGGGGCTCTGTGACCCACCCGAAGTGGGAGAGGCACAGGAGCTGGGAGGGGGCAGCTCAGCACATGTTCCACTCCCAGGACGAGTGTGTCCCACTATGTGGAGAGTTGCACGTGGAGCTAGCTGTACACCGGTTGTGCACAGTAGGACTGCAGCTGGGTCGGACCGGGGGAAAAGCCAATAAAAGTGGCCCTTCGCCGCCCAGCTGGAGCACTGACCTAGCTCAGGACGCCCTCCCGCTCCAGTGCCCAGGGTCCAGCTGGAGGATCACAGCCATAGAAAGGCATCGGTGGTCTCGGTCCCTCCCAGGTGTTGCCTGCTGCCTCTTCCCCCAGCCAGCCAGGACTGCACCCGGGAGTGACATGTGCTGATGGTGCGCTCCATGCTTTACACTCGTGTCACTCGTTTATTCCGCAGAGCCGCCGTGAGGCGCAGCTGCGGTCTTTATTCCCAGGGGCTGAGGGGCACGCTGTGGCCCGAGGTCACCCGGGGAGCAGGTGCTCGAGCCCAGAGCGCAGGCTGCAGCCTGGCTCCAGGACCTTGCCGCTCTCGGCTCTGGCTCTCGTGCGGTTCCTCTGCTCCCTTTTGTTTGTGATCGGAAGGTGTGTTTGTTCTCTAAAAGGGGGTGAGGTGGCAAGTGTTATTACAAAGATTGGCGCAGGGCCCACACTTGAGGGAAGTAGCTTACATAAGAACTGTTTGACAGTTCTTGCTTCTCACGGCCGCTGCTGAGCTGAGGTACACCTAGAAAGGAACTCGCTTTGGGAATTGAAACCCAAACCTCGGAAACGGCATGCCTGGACTCCGTGTGGGACTTTTATGTACTGATTGCTTCACCCGATCACCGTGGCAGTCACCCGAGGCCCCGCAGGGGGGAAGGCGCTGTGCTTTCCCCACGTCGTGGGTGAGGAGACAGGGCACAAAGCAGCTCATTGATTGCCTGGCTTTGTTGATGCCAGCGGTCCTTCTCCAGTGTGCGTGACCCAGCAGGCACACGATGCACCTGCCGCCTCGTGTTGTGTGATACCGTAGTGTCTACACAGGAGAGTGAAGGCTGCATGCGTCCTACGGAGTCAGATGACAAAGACAGGGGCTCTGGTCACTGGCCCAGGGTTTGCAGCTGGAACTTGGCCAGGGAGCCAGGTCCCTCTTCCATCCTGCGTGTCCCAAGGGGGGAGGTGACAGAAATACAGCTGTGTGCATGGCAGCCGGCCCCTCTCCCCCAGCTGCCTGTCCTGTTGACCAGGCTGGCTGTCCCTGTGGCCGTCTGGAGCATGGGGCGGTCTCTGTGTGCTGAGGCCCTGGTCTCAGTCTCATTTGAATGCATGGCATAGAATACCGTGTGTCTATATTTCATATTGTCATTCTCACAATTTAGCTTCCAGATATAAATACAGCTGTCACTTTTCCTGGCTAGGGAGGGAAGGAGAGATGACTCGTTCTGCCGCTGGCCCAGTTGGGAAGTGGAGGACCCTGTATTTAGAAGATGCCACGTCAGTGGTTCCGTCGGCACTCGTACCTGCTCAGCTCTGAACACCAGCTTTGTCAGCGGCAATGTTGTCATTTAATATATGTTCAGCCCTGTCTGGGACAGTTGGTTTGCAAAGACAGGAGCTGAAGGGTGTGAATAATACGCTGGATTAAATCTTGACTCTGCCCTGGCTGCTGGCTGCTAGCTGCCTGAAGTTCATACCAGTCTGGGGGCAGCCGGAGCAGACGGAGCACCTGTTGCCGGCTCCCTGCTGCAGGGGGCTCCCGCCTCCTGCTCCCCACTCCTCGCTGGCCTGGCTGCCTTCTCTGCTCCTCCCCTGGGCGTTCACACATCCCACTGCTGCTGTCCTCGCCTCCCTGGAGCATCACGCATTCTCCTGGCCACAGGAGTCCTTACAACAAGAAAAGCAGGTTTCTTTCCTGCCCATGAGACGGACCAGTGGGTTCCAGGCACAGCTGCGTTCCCTTAGCATGCCACCGTGGGTGGGCAGTCTGAGCCTCCCCTCATTCCAGTGGGAGGCGGAGCCTTGCCAGAGTTCATTTTGCTACCTACGTGACAATCGTGATATTCAACGACAAAGCAGGAGCTGTCGTGATGGAGGTTGTAACAGCGGGGGCAGCAGAAACTGTACCCCCAGTTTAGGATCTGGGGCGGCAGCTCCTTTGGTGGGCAGAGGAGGGCTCCATCGTCGGGCTGTCCAAGTCCACCCTGGTTTGGGAGAGAGAGCACAGGACTTAGAATCAGACGGCCCAGGCTTCAGATCCCAGCTCTGCCCCCACCCCCAGCCCCACCCCCACCGGCTTGGACTGGCTTGCTGGTTGGCCTTTGTGGGTTCACGCGTGGACTGTCATGAGGACGCAAAGATGGGCATAGTGCCGGATGCAGTCACAGCTGCGCCACCGGTGAGCCTCTGAGTTCCGTGGTCACTAGTAGGAATGCTGAGTGTGTTCTCTGAGTTGGTTGGCCCTTATTATGTACATTTTTTGGTCTGAACATATGATTTTAGACATTATTTCTTTGTGTCCTAAAGCTTCTCCTGCTTCGGCACACCTCCCGACCGACCGCCCCTCCTCCCTGACCCCCGTCCGCAGTAGACAGACACCCAGGAAGCGAACAGCTTGTGCTTTCGCTGTGCTTTCTCTCCTGCGGTGTTGAGCTCCACCTTCCAGAGCCACTGTGGGCGCCGTGAAAGCCCTGGTTGATTTACCCCGAGGACTGGGTGAGCTCTGCTCGTGGTAACTTTTCCTGGGAGCAACACTGGTTCCAGGCGCAGCACCCGGATGAGGGAAGGGAGAGGGAAGGTGGGCAGTTTCCACAGGGACGGTCTGGGTCTGGGCACCTTAACCGAAGATCTGAGAGGGGCTGGGGCCTTCCCTTGTTTTGAGGTGGAATCTGGGAAAGTTGATATCTGTGAAACGACAGAGTAATAGCAAAACCTGACCACTTGTCCGTAACCCAGAAGAAGGAAGCTGGGGGTGAGCAGCCTGGGACTCCAGCCCGGAATGGCAGAGCTGCCACTCACACGGCAGCGGGTGGGGAGCTTGCCCCCCCACCCCGCCGCGGCGTGTGGCCCAGAAACTCCCATCTTGCACTGCTTCTGTCGTTGGTCCTGGCACCTGTCCACTGCAGCCATGAACCCCTCTCCTGCAGGTTTGGGGGTCCCGCCTGCCTTATACAATCTTTGGGGACTTTTAAAACCTGCTGTCAGCATGGGAGCTGATGATGGGGCAGCTCCAGCCTGGTTCCAAGAAGGAAACTCGGCCAGAGGTTTCGTAGGGCCTAGGAATGCCCGGTACGTGGAAAGAGCTAAGTAACGCATTTTTAAATGAATGTCGAGTGAATCTCGTTACCACTCTGCACACACAAAAATGCTTCATCTGACCGCCTAGGGTCCCCCTCCCATCCCTTCCTCAGCCCACGTTCTGCAGAGGACGTTCTCAGGGGAGATAGGGGAGCCGGGGAGAAAACTGCAGGCTTTTGTTCTCTGCCTCGGAGTTGTTCTCTTTTGAGTCCCGGCTGGTGATACATTTTGCTTCTTGGTGGCTGGCGATAAGCAACGCCCAGCCACTGGCATTGGATGTTGCCATCTCAACACCCTTCAGATACAAAATAGCACGACTCTTTTAACAATACCTCAGTCACCAAATTAAAACACGGAGGTCTCCGCTCCAGCTCCGTGAACTGAGCGTCACAGAAACGCCCTCCAGGAAGAAACAAACGCAGAGAGAATGTGATTCTCAGCGTCTGACCCCAGCAGCCCTCCTCCTCACAAAACTGGGCGACTTCAGTAGCTGGTCATTTCGGACAGCTCACCCCAATTCCTCTTATTCTGTCCTTTTCAAACCCTCCCCCCTTTCCTAACCCGCTCCGTCCCCTGTGTCTATGGCTCTGCTGTCTCAGGCGCACTCATTTCCCACTCCTGCTCCCGGGCGCATCTCTCTCAGTGGCCTTCGCTGACTCCTTTATTAACCCTACACGTGTAGGCTTCCCCCTGAGTTCTGCCCATCACCCCACCCTTCCTCGGCCCCCTCTTTCCTTCCCCCGTACATTAAGCAAACTTGAATCGTGGCAGAATACACACACATAAAACTTATCACCTGAACCACTTTCAAGTGTACGTACAGTTCAGTCGTGTTCCGTAAATTCGCAGCGTCGTGCGACCGATCTCTAGAGCCCTTCATCTTGCAGAACTGAAAGTCTGCACCGGTTAAACAGCAGCTCCGCACTGCCCCCTCCCTCTGGCCCCCAGCGGCCACCCTTCTACTTTCTGTTTCTAGGACTTCGACAACTTTAGGTAGGTACCTCGTATCGGTGGAACTCTACCGTCTTTGTCTTTTCGTGGCTGGCTGATTTCACTTAGCACCATGTCCTTGAGGTACATCCATGGTGGGGCAAGTGCCAAAGCTTCCTTCCTTCCTTAAGGCTGAATAACACTCCGCTGTGTGCGAATGCCGCATTTTGCTTATCCATCCCCTCCTCTGTGGACGGACACTTGAGTCGCTGCCGCCTCTGGGCTGCTGTGAATAACGCCGCAGTGAGCACGGTGTGCGGGTACGTCTTCCTGACCCTGCTCTCGGTCCTTTTGGGTCAGAGGAATTGTCGGATCCTATCGTAATTATATATATTTTTTTATTTTTTGAGGAACTATCCTACTGTTTTCTGCAGTGGTTGTACTGTTTTACATTCCCACTAACAGTGCACGAGGGTTTCCTCTTTCTCTACATCTTGGCCAACACTTCTTATTTCCTGTTTTGTGTGTGTGTGTGTGTGTGTGTGTGTGTGTAACAACCATCCCAGCGGGTGTGAGGTGGTTACCTCATTGTGGCTTTGACTTGCATTTCCATAATGATTCCTGGTGTGGGGGCTTCTTTCACGTGCTTGTTAGCCATTTGCACGTCTTCTTGGACCGAATGTTTAGTCGCGTCCTTTGCTCATTCTAAAATTGGGTTGTGTGATGGTCGTCGAGTTGTTTCAGGCCCCTCTTGTGGGGGGAGGGAAGGCCTCCCCCTTTCCCACGGCTGCAGCCACTGCACCTCCTTCTCCTGGTCGGCGGACCTGTCCTCTACCCCGTGGCCGCCCTCGTCGCCCTGACTGGGAACCACACGGGCTGTCCTCTGACTCTCTGGATCTTCTGTCTCCCGGGCAGCTGGGCCCACATCCGTCAGTTCTGTCTGCACCAGGCTGGGCTACTCTCTCCTGTCCCTGCTGGTGTTGCAGCCACCGCCCTTGGCCCCGGGACGTCCAGGGCAACCTCGGGGACAGGAGAGTTTGGTGTCAACTCAGGCACAACGAGGCCCAAAGCCACCCATCCAGCCAGTGGGAGGTGTGGCGTTCAAACTCCGAAACTCTGGCTCCACAATGGTCTGTATCAGTGATCCTCAACCGGTGTGCCGCAAAAGATTTTTACAACATGCGATACCTGACTATTTATTTAGTCAGGGGCACTGACCTCTTTTCCCTTAGATTGTCAAATAAAAAAAAAATGACAACAGCCAATACATCAGTAGCTGTCCAGAGTGAACGAATCAAAATCACATCTATTTTTTTGTTGTCAGATTGGCAAAAAGTACAACAATCTTTGGTGAGCCGCAGAATTTCAGTGATTAGTGTAAGTGAGCCATGAGACAAAAACGGCTGGAAAATCATGGGTCCGTATACTTGGAGGAAGCATGAAGCATTTCTGTTTTCCAGAAAGGGGCGGGAGGTGAGTGGGCCCTGGAAAAGCTGGCCTTCAGGCAGGGTCCCTGGCTCCTCGCCTTCTGCCCACACCCCTCACCCCCGGGTCTCGCCCCTGGAGTGCTCTCTCTGAGCCCTCGTGAGCACTGTGGCCTGCGAGCTGTTCCTGAGGGGGCCCAGGTGCTGTGTCCCTGCTGTCACTTGCGTGTGCCGTCACTCTGGAGTGCCCTCTCCCCCAGCATCACACGTGCCCCTGCTGTCATCTCTGGAGTCGCCTCAGTGGTGTGTCACCCCGGGAAGCCAGGCCCCTTACCCCCGTTGGACTCAGTCCCCAGTTCCGCCACCCAGCGCGCCCAGCTCGGGGCTCAGAGGAGAGCAGGAAGCATCCCGCCCTTGGCTGCCCAGGCAGGTCCATGTTCTTCCCAGCCAGGCCGTCAGCGACTGGAGACACACTTGCCCACAGAGACCTGAGCACGTCCGTGCCCCGGGTGCCAGGTGTGGGGTGTGCTGTGAAGACGATGGGCGGAAGACATTTCCCACAGCCAGGCTCAGGCCGTCATCAGATCCAGAGCTGTAGTTCTGACTCCTGATTGTTGTGGGTCAACGAAAAAGAGCATCCATTCCCTTAAGAAGGCTCCCCCTTCCCACATAAGGACTCCCCTGAATCAGTGCCTTGCCTCCCTCTTCTCCCTGTGCCCCCCACCCCCACCCCCACCAGGTTCTCTTTTCAGAGCCTGGCTCTCCCTCTCTGCGGGAGCAGTGGGTGAAGTGAACAGGAAGTGGCTCCCAGGCGCTCACTCACCACTAAAACTAGTGTTGCCCGAGGAGAGGAGAGGAGTGAGGGAGCTCAGACTTGCCTGCAGGGCGATGAGGCCTGGCCAGAGCCCCTCGCCCACTGTGTGTCCCTTGAGACCCGTCCACTGGATGTTTTCGGAGGGGGGCGGGGGCTGGGGAGCAGCCAAGCCAGGGCACCCTTGTGTTATTTCACTTGCCCCCAAGGTGGCCAGCAGCAGTGGGTGAATTGGCAGGGAGAGGTCAGAGAGGCCTCAGCCATGGCATCCAAAGTAACAGTCAGGTATTTTTTGAAGATTTTACTGATTTGTTACTTGTAGAGAGAGAGGAGGGGAAGGGGAATGAGAGGGAGAGAAACATTGGTTGGTCTCCTCTCATACATCCCCAATGGAAGACTCGGCCTGCAACCCAGGCATGTGCCCTGATTGGGAATCGAACCTGTGACCTTTTGGTTTGCAGGATGATACCCAACCCACTGAGCTATGCCAGTCAGGGCTCAAGTATTTGTGTTTTGTTTCCTTTTAATTCCAGAAGCTTAAGTGCTTTGCAGAAGGCTCCTTTTCTCCCACTTAGAAGAAAAGTTCTTTCCTTTCAGGCTGCCTAGGATGCCTCTCCCTCTCTTTCTCTCCCACTCGTCCCCTCGTCTCACAAAGTCGAGCTCCCACCCAGGCACGTCTGGATCCCCTCCCCTCGGCTGCTTCCTTTTCCTTGCTCCTGTGTGCCGCAGCCACCTCCGAACGGTCTGGGTGGCCGAGCACATGGCCAGTGCCCTCGGCTTCAGAAGCCCCGAAGGCATCCAGCTCCCTCAGGCGTCCAGCTCCCTTGGGCATGACCTCGCCGTTACTGGTGTTCCTGGGTTAGCTCCTTGCCCACCAGGCCTGGGTGTGAAACCCCCCTGGCTGGTAGTGATGGACCCAGAAGGGACCCACGGCTCGGAGACATCAGGGCTCACGGGACCCGGCACACAGAGTGTGTTGTACAAGGCCTGGCTGTTGTCGGGAAGCATCTGGCAGGTGGGCGTTGCCCCAGCTTCGGGCACATTGGCCCCTAGTGACCCTCAGGGCCCGGGTCTGGGGGAGCCCTTCCTTGACTCAGGAGGGAAGCGAGCTTTGTGCTTCAGCAACCGGGGTGATAATTTCCCATCACCTTTTCACCGCATCGGAAGTTCTCCATCTGGATGTGCAGGATGGATGAAACCCACCAAAACGGAATGCAAGTTGTGGAATTCAGGTGGCACTGTTCCATTTTGAGACAGTCTCCTGTAAGAAAAAGTTGAAAACTGAAATAAGCCAGGCGGTGGGGGACAAATGTCATATGATCTCACCTTTAACTGGAACCTAGTCAACAGAAGAAAAAAGCAAGCAAAATGTAACCAGAGACATTGAAATTAAGAACAATCTAACAGTAGCCAGAGGGGCAGGGGGAGGGGACAGGGTGGAGGAGGGTTGTCAGGAACATCTATAAAGGACAGATGTAAAAACCAAGGGGGAGGGTGGAAGCAAGGGAGGGAGTGGGTTTGGATGGGGTGGAGGGGAGTGGTGGGGAGAAAATGCAGGCAACTGTAATTGAACAACAATAAAGTAATTTATATTTTAAAAAAGTTGAAATAGCCTGCTACATTTCTCTCTCTCTTTTTTTGGACACAATTAAATATATATATTTTTGGACACACATCTTATCTCCCCAGAATTGCCTAACTTTCACTTTTCACTGTTGACAGTGTGCTATCTTGGGGAGCACGGACAAGTCTCCAGAGTATCTGCAATGTGGGGTTCAGGGCAGGGAGCCCCCCCGCAGTCTCATTGTTGCAGTCAGTTCTCTGATGGGTGAGGGCAGACATCACCAAACATCAGAGGTGATGCAGTAGTTCACGTGATGACGGGAAACCCTTTTGTAGATTCAATATTGGACCCGGGAGGCCAGGGGGCCAGTGTCAAATACTGCTGAATATTTGCAAAATCTACACAGACTGTCGTGTTTTAAAAAAGGAACCAAGGACGCATGACTCCGAATGCAAGGTTTCTTCTTCCTGCTTGCAAATGGAGAGTGGGTGTTTCCCCCACGAGTCTCTGTTGTGCTTGGGTGGGTTTGCAGGTTTGGGTCGGGGTGGTCTTCTTTGGAGTTCCTTCTGAGACCTGAAAAGAATGAGAACAAGGGGCTCCGCCCTCAAATAAAGGCCTCCGGAGGAGAGAGCATGCCTGGGGCACCGTAGGGTGGTAATCCGGCCCGTCAGGGACATGCGGGCAGAGTGGTGCCAGGCAGGAGAGGCCAGCCACGCGCACAGGGCACCCACGTCTGTGTCCCCCTTGCAGGTGCCCGCGGACGTTGAGAAGTGCCAGGACCGGATGGAGTGTTTCAACGCCGACCTGAAAGCCGACATGGAGAGGTGGCAGAACAACAAGCGGCAGGACTTCCGGCAGCTGCTCATGGGCATGGCCGACAAGAACATCCAGTACTACGAGAAGGTAGTGAGCGCGCCGACCCGGCAGCGGCCCCCTCGTTAGGGAAGCGTTTCCAACAGCGGGAGCCTTTCGGAAGGGCCTGGCAGAAAGCCAGAAGCAGGGCTCCTGCGCGTCCCAGCCCCCTCCCTTGTTGCGTGTCTAGCAGCCCCTGCCCGTCTCTGCCCCGCCGCTGCTGCTGCTGCTGCTGCTGCTGCGCTAGATGCGGCGCTGGTTTGGGGAGCGGCACTCCCGCCCCGGGCGCCCGCTGGGTTCGGTCAGTGTGATGGAAGCAGACGCTGCATCTGCCCTTCCCTTCGGTCCTGGCCGCCAGCTGCTCCCCAGAGTCCACCTGGCCTTCCGCGCAGGGGTGCCCCCAGTTGATGGAGGTTTTGGCGCTACATTAATGCCATCGGGGGTTACTGTAGCGGAGACTTTGGGCCTACAGCTTAAAGCAACCCCGTGTTGTGGCCCTGCATTCCGGGGCTGTCCACTGTCACTGTGCCATGGATCTCTCTGGCGATCCGGTAGAGACTGTAGACCCACCATTAGAACACTGTTTGTTTTTTTAAAAAATAGACTTTAAAATGCTGCTTTTAAATGCCTAAGATACAGGCAAGTCGGATTATAAAGGAAAACTATTAAAACAGCTTTTTTCCCCCTTGAATTCCCAAATGCCACAAATAGGATCCCTGTCTCAGAACCTCGTTTGGCCCCTTCATACATTTCACAAAGCTTTCTGCGCCCGTGCCGTGTGCCAGGGACGGCACACACGAGCAAACGAGACAGCAGGGCCCCCGCCAGGGAGGAGCCTGCGGTCCAGTGGAGGATACTCACTGATGCAAGGATCCCACCTCCGCAGAGTGAGGGGAGGAACAGGAAGCTGTGGGAGAGGGCACTAGGGGCTATCATTCAGATTAGGGGTGGGTGGGAGGGGCAAGTGGAGTGGGCGGGAAAGGCCAAACTGAGGAAACTACATTTAACCCGACTCCCAGACACAAAGACTCGGGGACTCAGCATTCCAGGCAGAGGGAGCAACCCTATGCCAGGGTCCCAAGGTAGGAAAAAGCTTGGGCATTCGAGGGTCCAAAGGAAAGCTGGTGTGGCCCGTGGTTCCCCACCGCTGGCACAGAAGGACACCTCCAGGTCTGAGATGAGGGAAAGAGCAGGACCCAGAATGCCTCGGGGACCCGCCCTGGGTCTCCGGCCAAAAGCCAGCCCCTTGAATCCCCCCCAGGCTCCTGCGTGCAGGGCAGGGTCTCAGTCCAGCTTCTGCAACCTCAGAGTCACCAGGAAGGAGAAGCAGGGAGCAATTTCACCACTCCTCTCCCGCCTGACCCGTGGATGCCTCTCTCCGCCCACCTCCTCCTTCCCCGTGACTCAGTGCAGAGGCCTGCTTCCCGCCGGGGCGGCTCCTCGGAAGGGCCTGCGTGGTTCCTCTGTCCTTGCCTCTTTGCAACACGACTCCTCGAAGGGAGACTCGTTTCTTGCTCTGCAGGGTGCTGCTCCAAGAGGAGAGTACCAGCATCCTCTGCGGTCTTGGCCCTTCACAGGGGTCCGGGATGACAGGCGACCCAGGATGGCAGAATGAGCCGAGAGAACACTTGTTTGGGAATCATGAGCCCTTTTTATTACAACATCTTTTATTACAGAATCATAAGCATGCAGTTCTGTAGCATAACAATATCACACACAGGCACACCATGTGGCATTTTCGGTGCAGTGTTCACATTAAAACTCTGAAGATTACACCCATATCATTCCCCTACCAGACACACTCAGGCAGGCCTCACTTCTGCTGGACCCTGCACATAACAGCGCCTGGACACAATGAAACAGTCAACACAGAGTTCCCTCCCGCCACCTTCCCTCTGGGGAGACCCGGGAGGAGCCCACACGAGCAAAGGTGAGGCTGGTGAGGAAGAGCAGGTTCCCACCCCCTCAGAGCCAGGCAGCCAACTCATTCTAATACGACTTACAGCCTTATGCGAGCACCACCCATGCCTGGAGCTGTGTCTCCGTCCTGGCTGAGAACCTGGGGCCTCGTCAGGGGTTTGCAGCCTGGTCTCCTCCGGGCTCTTTGAAGGGAAAGGATTTCTCTCGGTAACCCCATCTCCACTCACCGGACACGAGCACGCAGTACAGACAGTGCACTTGGGCCCTGTGCAGACGCCGTGACCTTGCACGCACGTAGGGTGATATGCTCACAACCAGCACCTGTTGCCTCCCCTGTCTCCCTGTGGCTGTGCATCAGGCGTGTGGGTGTCCTCAGACAAAGGTGACCCAGCAGGAGCGGCAGGACTAGGGCAGAGTTAGGACGCTGACCCCGAAATCTGAAACTCACGGCTGATACTGGGCACGCGTGTTGTTGTTGTTGCAGTGCCTCACGGCGTGGGAGTCGATCATCCCACTGCTGCAGGAGAGACAGGAGGCCAAGTGAGTTCCTGCTCCCACGGAGGCTCCTCCACCCGCCCGGGGCGCGGCGCCCCATCCCGGCGTGCCCCGGCCGTGCCGGCATGGCGGCGCTGAGACAACGACCGCAGGGACATCTGTCCTCGTGGATTTCTTTCCCATCCCCACCTGCCTTTGTCCGACAGTCATTTTTAACTAGTATCTCTTCCCCGGCGGAGCCCGGAGGGCTGTGGTCGTCTCAGCCGAAGCCGCGCGCCTCCGTGCTGTGAAGGGACCCGTGACACAGAACACCGCGAAGATTTGACAGTCGGCAGCTGACGTTCCAGTACCTCCTTACGGTTTCCTGTCCAGGGCCGTTGGAGTTGGTTGCCTGTGGTGGAAGAGAACCGGGGTCCTGCTTTCCAGGGACAGGAGAACGGCACGGACAGAAGGCCACTCTTGCGCTGCAAGGGCACACGCACGGCAGCTCTAGGCCCAACCTCTCTGGGCATCCACACGTCTCAGCCCAGCAGGAGGTGGCAGGTCCTTCGTGGGCAGCGGCCTGGAGCCGCGAGTGCGGCCTGCTGCCTGCATGCGATGGGCGGCTACACCTCCGTTACGGTTCCTGGCTCGGACAGGACCGTCGAACTCAGTGTCCGCGTGCATCCGCGCCAGGGCGAGCGGGCCAGCGTCCTGGTCCTCACGCGGAGCCCAGGGACGCCACAGGGACCACGCTCCCCCAACGCGGTTCTGACACTAGAATGCGGTAGATTGGGAACTCTTTTTGTGTAAAATGAAAAAAAAGGTGCGTTTTTTTTTTCTCTGTGACATTCTTCCATGTGTTCCTTTCGCTTGTTAGATGTCAGCGGCCTGGAGAGCAGGCCCGTCAGGGAGTAGCTGCGGTCCTGAAGGCGGGTCGCTCCCGGCGGCTGCGATCCCCGGGCACGTGCCAGGCCGCGCCGCCCACGGCTGCTTTGCACAATGGCTGTTACCACACCAAAAATTCCTAGTTTAATGTTTGCTCTTGTGCCCCCCTGGGGTGTGTGGGCAGCCTTGTGGGGAGAAGCTGGCACGTTGTTGCGACACAGGCGAGATTTTGTGAGCTCCGTGCGAGTGGCCTGTGTGAGGCGCTTTAACCCGCACTGGTGTCTGATCAGGGAGAAGAGTCGGTGTCTGGAGGGCCTCCAAGGGGACTCCAGCAGCAGCAGACCCCCCCTCCCGGTGAAGCCGGAGTCCACGTGCAGCCGGGTTCCCGGGGGCTGCCAGCTGCCTCTCAAGTCCTGGTTTCCAGCTGTTACCAGGTTTGCTTTGCAGATCGACAGAAACACAAGCAGACCGAAAAGGAACTCTGGTTTTTTTTTTTTCCTTCTCCTGAAAAGAAGCTCCGTATGTCACTTGTGTGTTCTTTCATCTGTGGCTCATCCCTATAAAATTACAGATCTCAAATAAGTGATAGTATTTTTTTTTTAACGGAACAGCTGTGCTGAGACCCTGCTGCCCGTGGAAGTCAATCGGTGAACAGCGGCCAGCGTGCGGTGGGTTGGAGTCACTTCATTCCGCTCCCGACGGCAGCCGTGGCAGCCGTGGCAGCCGTGACGCCCATGGCCAGGCTGCCGCTGGGGCAGCAGTCGGCCGGCACAGACCAGCTTGGTTCTGTCTCCTTGTGTCTGAAAAAGTCGCAGTTTGAGTCGTGATTTTTATGTCGGCGGGTGCTTGACAGCACCGTTAGCGCCCTCCTGTGCCATCCTTAGCCCTTTGATGTGAATTCTCGGTCTGGTACGATTAGCAACGGTTCCCTGAAGCAGACACATACGAACAGCCCGCGCACCCCGAGGGGCGATTCAGTGTGTCTCTCTACCTCTGAGCCGGCACGTGGGTGTGGCCGTGGGTGTGGCCGGGCCCAGCCTGACCACTTGCTGGTGGAGTTGGGCCGGGTTGACAGCCCTCTGTGGATATTTGGTAGAAAACACTAGACCCAATAACAAATGCTCATCTTCAGGAATGTGTGAGGACTAGCCTTATGGAATACAAGCTTTAAAACGGTCGCCCGGTGTGATGAATACTTAGAACCATGGCGGGGCTACAAGGAGACTAGACCGTAGTCTGCTGCTCGTTGCCAAAGCCCGGGGACAGTCCTGCATAAGGGTTAGTGGGGAAAGAAGGCGGCCCTTCAGAAACACACCAGGTTCGTCGCTGGGGAACTTGGGGAAGGGAGCGGGGTCCGCAGTCCCCCGCCCCCACACTGCCGGAGGCAGAAGACTAGCTCTGAAAGGGCTTGGGCATCTCGAGATTGTCCTTCTCCCTTTGGTCCCCAGGTTGGGTTAAGACAGCAGAGAGAGGTGGAACAGGGCGAGTGGCCCTCCTGCTGCCACGGAGCACAGAGCCCGGAAAACCAGTCCCTGTGGTGGACTTCCTCGGAGGGGGAGCCTGGACTGCGGCATCTGACGCGGGGGGGGGGGGGGGGGGGGGGGGGTGCTGGACCAGAAGGGCAGGGGCAGCAGGCAGTGAACGAGGGAGGCCCTCCGCTCCTTCCCGCGGCTCCCTCGGGCCCCTGAGGGTCGGCAGCCCCAAGCGTTCGCCTCTCCATTTCGCTCAGCACAAAAGGGATTGTTCCCCCGTGAGATGCAGAACCCGGGGACATCTGTGCCAAAGACCGCCTCGCAGAGGTTCCGTCACCCCATCCTTCTTGGCCCCACGAAGCCGGGGTGCTGGGATCCCCGACTCCTGTCTTGTACTTCCTTTCTGGGAGACCTTCGGTTGCAGATACGCCTGGCCTCAGGCAGACAGACTCAGGCAGGTGTGAAGGCTCTGGCACCCGGCAGTGCAGCGGGAAGGCCTCCCTGTGCACTGCCCCCGGGCCTGGGCCGTGAAAGGTTGCATTACCCAGGTTCAAACCCAGGCTAAGGCAGAAGAGGGAAGTCCTAGAAACCGAGCAGATTTTAGAAGGATGTTGAAGAGGGCGGTTGTAACTGGTCCAGATACGGACCCTGCTCTTTTTTTTTTTTTTTTTTTCATGCGGTGAGGTCAGAGGAAAGATTCTAGGCTATTCTGCAGGGAACCACCGCCCCCCCCTCGTGGAGGAGGAGCGTCCTGCTCAGCCAGGTCAGAGGTCAGGATGTCCCCTTGAATAAGACAACACTGGTTCCTGGCGAGCTCGGAGAAGTCCGGTCCTGGAGGTGACTGGCTTGTATTTCACCGAGCTGCTCCTCGAACTCAACCAGATGCCCTTCTGCAGCTGACATAAGGAAGCCCAGCACCGCACTGGGGGTCGCGGTGAATGGGGCGGAAGTTTGTCTTCGTGCCAAACTTCAGCCACAGCCGGACTGTGTCCTCCGTGCTGTTGAGCTGGATGTGTCTCCTCAGTCGCCCGTCTGTGTGAGGAAACGAAGGGCGCGCTTGCTGCTCATTCCTCGAGAGGCTGCCTTCTGTTTGGGACAGAACGATGGGAAGTTCTGCCTTTTGGGGTGGGGGGTGCGTGATGGCCCCGTGGCAGCCTGCAGGTGGAGTTTCTCTCGGGACGGGATCAGTCCAAGCAACACCCAGAGTTTGCGTGCCTTGGGCCTGCGGTTGACAGCACTGAAATCACAGGCACCGGCTCTGTTTTGAGGCCGTCCATGGGACTGCAGGAGAGCCATTGTCTGCACCCTGTCCTGGCTGGTGCGAGAGGAGGGACAGGAGGCGCAGAGCGACCTCTAGATGTGTGTTGGCCTCCTCTGTTCGGGCCTTGGGATGGGTTAGAGCCAGGCTCTGCTCTGGCTGCCCCCAGAGGTGCTTCCACTCAGAAAATGGGCTGCCCGTGGCCAGGGCGTGGGCTCACCACCCGGGACCCCGCCTTCCTAGCCACCTCCTTTAAAGGCCCACAGGAACTGGGTGGTATAATTCTAAGGCTGGGGGAACACTGCTTTGGTCATCCCCACTTACAAAATTACGTTGGGAATGGGGGTTTGCCTCTCACTTTCAAAAGTCCTCGAGATGGCAACAGATTGGACTCGCCCTCCCACTCCTCATGTGTTCTCTGTGCAGATGGCAGGTGGCATTTATCCGTAAAGTTCAGGAAAATGTCATCCCCTGGGTCAGCCAAATGGAGCTGGGCATGTTGGAGCTGTTCTCTCCCCTGTGATTTTTAAAGTTCAGCGAATGATCCAGAAACCCCATTTTGGATCAGCCCACCCCACAGGGGTGAGCTTTGCGTTTGAAGGGTGCCAGGGCTCCCCACAGCTGCGCAGACTGGAGCCCCGCAGGGCTGATGCCTCAGAAAAGGTGAGCGGAGACCTTGCTACGGGGCTCGACTGTCCTTTCTCAGTCTCGTGTGTTTGAAACGCTTCCTGGGTGTGGCTGTCTACTCCTTTCGGTGGGCCAGGAAAAAATAGATATTATCCAGGTAGTTTTTACCACTGTAGACAGCCTGTAAATAAGTACTTTGGGAGAAAAAAATAACTTAAACCAGTACGATTATTTGTCCCATACATAAATATTCTGGATACTTAGCACTAGAAAATCAACAGATCCAGACTTTTTAAAAAGGCCCCAAACTGTTAAGAGCTTAACTCTGCTTTTTGAGAATTTGTCAGCACCTATTCAAATGCCTTATTCTTCAACTAGTGTGTTTTAGATTCCGGATAGAAAGAGTTTTAGAAACTGTAATCAGTTGTTCTGCTTCCGCACCGAAGGTCTGACGTGGCCGGTCCGCGGCCCTCTTAAAGACACAAGCGAGAAAGTGAGGTTCACCACTAGGCTGCCCTGTGGGGGGGGGGGGAAGCTGAGCAGTGCTATTGCCAAATGATGCTTTCGATGATGTAAGGAAACACAGGGACCACAAACCCCTTTTTTGTTTGAACGTGTAAAAGGTTAATTTAGCGCCTTTCGTCACACGTTTGATTGTGGAGAGTACCTAGTATCAGCGCCGACAAATCACACAGGTGCAGAGAACGCTGCAGACTCGGACACCGTTAAAGGTTTGCCCGGGCTCTGCAGAGCAGCATCTTCAGAGATGCTGCTCAGAGCAGCGTGTTTCAGAAAGACACTCTCCACAGGTTGAAATGCCAAAAACATAGAATGTATTGTGTCGACTCACCTAATTCAGTCCGTTGTAACAGAGCTGTTCTGTGAAAACCAGTGATGGAGCACTGCACGCTCGCCCCTTTCCCCGTGTGACCCCGGCTCCCCACGTGGGCCAGGTGAGGGCAGGCAGCACCTGTGGGCACCCACCCCCGTTTGACAGGCTGGTTTGCAGACCAACCCTCCGGTCCCCTACTGGAAAGAAAAGGGGGTTGCTTTCACCTCGGCGTGGAAATGGAGCGGTGAAAATAGGTTGCAGACAAACATGAGAATCGGGGTGTTGACACGATGCCTGTGTCAGCGGGGCCTTCATGGAACGGCAGCCAGCACCAGCCACGGGGACACCTCTGAGGCTGGGGCCCGCCCAGCAGACACCCTGTCCGCTGTGCTTCCGAGCGCCTGCTTCCCGGTGTCTGTGAGATGGGGGTGCACTGAGAACCGGTGGGCACCCGTGGTGTTCCCATGAAATAAACTGCCAGCAGACTTTCTAACTCGTATTTTAACTGTTGAAAAAGATTTTTTAAAAATCTTTTGCTTAGGTCATGTCCAAATTATGGACTGTATTTCCTATGTTTAGAAATCATTCTTTACACTTAAAGTTTTAAGAGGGAAAAAACCCTTCCGAGGTACTGATAAAGTCCTTTGCATAAATGTGTTCTCTCCTCTCCACGCTGCCATTAAGCCAAACCAAAAGCTGTGAAAATAAAGACAAATGTGTTCAAGAATGCGTGCGGGCGAGAAAGCCTTTTTATTTACAGGTCGAAGTCTCTGTCTCACAAAGCTACCAAATTTTAAAAAGAATGTCACCTCTTCTTCCTTGTTGTGCAACCCAGAGATTGTAAAAATTAAAAAAAAAAAAGAGCTTTTGTTGCATTTTGGATGCTGGCACGAGGTTTTTGTCCACTTTTTTTTTTTCCATGTATCTGTGTATAAAAAATTCTGTCCGTTGTTTACTATGGGATTAGTATTACATTTTGAGGTAAACAAAAGAATTTGTATTGCTCGATAAACTGTTAGCGTGTAAATTTCCAAGGGTTCTTTACCTCAATTAACTTAAAGTAATGGACCAATAAACCTATGAAAGACGCTTTCTTTACCCCGAGTCAGGCTCTCATTCGTACCCCTGTGCACGAGCGAACACATACACGCCTCTTCCTTTCTCCCTCTCCCAAGTTTACCTGCAAGGGTCAGGGTCTGCAGGGCCACAGAAACACCATGTCACCGAATAACTTTTTCTCTTCACTTTTTGTCGACTTCTCCTCAATCTACCATCTCCTTCAAGTTGGCACCGGTGTGGGAAGGTGAGGAAACTTCCAGGTGTCCTTAATCGTACCTGACACCACAGTGGGCAGGGAGGCTGGCAGCCAGCCCAGGAAATTCCAGGAAGGATTTCTTCCTCCTCCATCTCGTTCGTTGCAAAGCACAGCTCCAAACCCTGGGACAGAGCCAGTCATTTCCTGACTTCGTTTTGACTGCTGAGATGCAATGTAGGAATCTGTAAGGAAAGAAGAAATGTCTGTGGTTCTTCAGAGGTTCCAGTGTGTTGCAAATCAGGGACCAGAATGCTCGGTTAAGTTTACCTAATGACGACAATGGACTGGAAAGGAACTTAAACTGATGTTAAACTTGGCTTACCGATAGTACACATCACTGGTACAATGCAGCCCTATGAGGTGAGGCCAAAAGGTAGGATAAAGGAGGCATCAAATTTCAGCCTTTCCACTTACTATCTGGCGTTAGGCAACTCATGCCTCTCTGAACTTCAGTGTTGTGACTTTTGAACGGAGAGACTTGCCCTCCCTGAAGGGTTGCTGATTGGACCAGCTATGAGGTATGCAAAGCCCCTAAGTGTCTGCTGGGCACCGATGATATGACAGCCCTTATGGGAAGACGCCTCCTGTAGTTTATGGCTGACTTCAATAGTAAGTATCTTCTAATAACAATCATTCCTGGACACTTTGTCATTGAAAATTAAAAAGTGGGCCCTGGCTGGTGTGGTTCAGTGGATTGAGTCCCAATCTGAGAACTTAAAGGTCACTGGTTCGATTCCCAGTCAGGGTACGTGCCTGAGTTGCAGGCCAGGTCCCCAGCTGGGGACCTGTGAGAAGCAACCAATTGATGTTTTACATATTACTGTTTCCCTCCCTCTTGTTCTCTCTTCCTTCTCTTCTCTCTAAAAATAAATAAAAATAAAATCTTTAAAACAAAAGAAAGAAAATTAAGTGGGATATACCTTTTTTTTTTTAAGGAGGATGATGGAGGTATTACGCTGGCGGGTTCGATGGGAATAGATTGCAAACGGGGCACAAAGTGGTAGAAAGGGAACTGGGTTTAAGAGATTTCAGCGATGAAGGGGAAGAGTCGGAGATGACTTGGAGGCCTCCAGCCTGGGAGAACTGTGAAGTCCGTCGATCAGGAGGAAAACAGGAACGGTGGAGTGGGTGTAGACGATGGGCTGCAGGAGAACAGTGTGGACTGGACTCCTGTCTGTGGGAGTCGAGCCGGAGGTGCTGACTGGATCGCTGGGAGGAGAGCTCTGGAAGCCGCGGGAGTCAACTCAATCATTTCGGAAAACAACCGAGGACGTGCTTTGGGGGCCTCAAGAATTCAGGATGCAGGGGGAGGAGGAAGGGGACTCGGGACAGATTTTAGGGAGGAAAATCAGGACCACAGAGCAGAACAGCGGCTCCGAAGCCTGAGAGCTCATGAAAACCCCAGTCGTTGGGTGCCACTACGAGTATGGCTCCGGAGGGCCCGAGAGTTTGCGTATCTGATGGGCTCCCAGGGGCTGCTGATGCTGCTAGAACATCTGTTAGAGGAGATGGCGGCCTGGGGAGCGTGGAAGAGGTTTGGACCCGCTACCTCAGTGAACAGGAGCCACTGCTGGGGCTTTGGGAGCCGAGACCAGGTTAAACCCACAGTGAAAGGCAGGGTCAACGTGGGCAAATAAGAAAGACGTTTCAGGTGTTCAGAGCAAGCATTTTAGGAGCAGGAGTGAAGAAGCCAGCGATTAGATTCATTCGGGCCGGGGGAACTTTCAGGGGCTGCGGTGGGAGGACAGGACTGAGCACCCTGGTGAGAGTGTAAACAGGAGCATGGCCGCGGGCTCGCCTTCCCCATCCCACCTGCTGGGTGTGTGCGGCTTCTCTCCGTGGACGGCTCTGCCTCCCTCCTAGTTGCCTGAAACCCAGGTCTGAGTCGTTCCCATCTCCATGGGCCTCGCCCTCTCCCGTCCATTCACTGCCGCCTCCTGTTGAACTCAAGCTCCCAAATATTTCTCCAAGTCCCCACCACTGTGCTCCGTCCTCAGAGCTTCCTGCCCAGTGTCAGTCCGCCGCCATCCTTCCCCTGGCTGACCGCAAGGGTCTCTCTGCTTCTCTCCTTTCTGCAAATCTCGCTCTCTCCTTCCTCCGCCAGTCCACCCTCAGCGCCGCCAGGCTGCTCGAACATACAAAGGTAAGCAAGCATCCTGTGCTCCTGCTTAAAACCATTCAACAGCTAGCCCCGTTCCTCAAGAGAGAGAAACACTTTTTAAAGGCTAGAGTTGATGTTGTTCCTCCTCACCTCCCAGCATCATCATCTCTCCATGCCCTCTTCTTTGTCACCTTCCCCTCCCTCCCTCTTTGCTGCATTCGAGTTGTATTTCTTTATCTTGGAGAAAGTTGTTCCACCTGCCTGGAATGTCTCCCAACTTCTGACCTCTCTAATTCCTTATCCTCCCAGTCTTAGCCTGCACTGCTTCTGAGAACCCTACTCTGGACTATGTGCTCCCCTGTGTCGGCGCTGACTGTAGGGCGCATCGTTGCCTGCTCTTCTGTTTGCTCCAGCCCCTTGCAGCCGTGGACAGCACACTCAGCTGAGGCAGCAGTGGTCACGTGCTCGCTCTGTCTCTGCACCTAGCACGGTGCCGGGACCTTAGGAGACGCGCCACGAAGTGCTGTTCCTTCCCTGCAAGGGATCAGAGAAAGCGCCGTGTCTGTAGTGACAGAGGACATCTCATCGGGAAAGAATGAGTCACATCCACACTGTGAATGTTGACTTTATGAGGAGTTGAGTCTGCTTGTATATATGTAAGTAAACTAGGCAATAAAATGACCTCAACATAAAATGGTTCTTTGTGTATTTCCTCCTCTCCCTTCACACTACTCATTTGGCAAAATATGGTTGACTGAAAGTATTTGATTTCATATTCCATTAAATAAAAAGTCTTGATATTTTCTTTTTAAAAAAACAACAGTGACAACGACAACAAAACTACCCCCAAGCCAACAGCCTGAGCTCCGAACCTCTCCTGTGCGTTCACGGCTCCCAAACCCTCAGGAAGAAAGCTACCTTTTCTGCAAAGTTTTATTTTAGTTTAGAAAATATTGACGGATGTTCACCGTCGGTAGTTTGTATGAAAGATCCCTTCCACATTCCCCCAGGCTGTTGAAAATGCATGCCTTCATTTGAGTTCTCACACGGTTCTCGCAGCACCACGCCCAGGTGACTAGTCCGCCATACCCTGGAGCCCGGGAGGCAATTTCTGGAAGGAATAAAGGCTGTTGTCTGAAGCTCCTCACAGCGTCTGGTATGGCTGTGCGTGCAACTCGCACAGGACCCTGAAGGTTCCCACCGAGCTGCCGCAGGACCTAACCTCAGCCTACCCGGGGTGTCCAAAAGCAGAGAAAGTTCTTCTGTCCCCAGGAAAATGCTCTTCCCACCCACCAGGGGCCCCTGAGCCTGAGCAAGCCACTCAGAGGCTGACTCTGGCTGGGACTCGGGTTCCTCGGCAGTGGGTTGCTCTGGTCTCCAGTCCCTGGTCCCTTCCTTTGTCTTCAGAGGGGCCTGGCCACGGCTGGTGTTTTTGGCTCCTGCAGGCAGCACCTTCATTTCTCCGTGTCGTCTGCGTGTTTCGCCCATGAGGCTTGTTTGTAGGCCACGATGCTGCAAGAATTGACAAGAGAGAGTTACAAGAGAACAGCGGGGCTGGGGCAAAGATGTGCTTTGTCCTCTGCACCAATGGTGGGGAGGCTTCTAGCCACCTCTTTGTCACTGATAGATGAGGCCCTATGCAGCACAGCATCGGGATGCTGGACCGAGCAGGGAGAGGTGGCCCAAGGGAACCTCTCTCATTCCAGGCTCGCCCCAGTCACGTAACATCTGCCACCCTTCGCACCTCCATTTTTCTAGAGTATCCTTCCATCTCCCTCTTGCTCGAGGAGGAACTCCCACATGTATCCCAACACCCAGGGTCACTAATCCCAAGTGGGATTCGCTGCCTCATTGTCTGCGTTTTCACAGCCCCTTTACCTCTTCCATAATCATTACATTGATTAAAGATATCTGCAGATAAACGCATGTGTAGGAATGTGTAGCTCTCAGTTGAAATCTTGGATCTGTGTGACCTGGGGGTCCTTGGTTTGCCCGTCTGTTTGAGCTCTAGGTACCTCAGGTTCCAAGCCCCCCTGAATGATACAGAACCCTTGGAGCTGCTGGGTGGGGTATGAGCTTAAATCCAAACCTGTAAGGGAAAGCTTTGTGGAAACATCAATCTCTCGGATTCCCCACTTTCCGTGAGCCCTAGGGCTCTACAGGGAAGGACCCTTACTGGACTTAACACTTATCATATTACAAAACTGGCAAGAGGTGAGCCAAGACTTTGAGGCAGCCAGCCCGGGACCATGGGAATACTGGGGTGCAGCCCTGACTCTGCAGCTGAGCCCGATCGTGGGCCACGACAGTGCAGCCGCCAGGTGATGGGCAGCAGTGCTGGTAGTAGGTGGCATGCCCTTTGATGGACCATTCATTCATTAAACAGATGCACTTGAGTACTTCTTGGATGCCAAGCTCGCTACTGGACACAGGGCACACGGTGAGCCAGCCGCCACAGTCCCTACGGGGAGCCTGCAGCCCGTGGGCAAGCACTCGGAACAGATACTCACTAAATAATCACCACCTGTCATGCTCTGAAGGAAAAGGATAGGAGGCTTAGGAAACAAAGAAGAGAAGGATCTAGTTCATAGTTCAGATCGAGAGGTGGATTTTCTGAAATCCTCTTTGGAAAACTGGTGTTAAGACCACAGCTGGCTGGGTTAGGAAAGAGGTGTGGGTGGGAAAGGGGTGGGGGCAGCACGAGGGGAGGCCACAGGGTCCGAAGCACAGCGTTGGGAGGGCGGTGAGTGGCAGGAATAGGAGCCTAGGGGGAGTTGGCGAGGCCAAGTGTTGCAAGACCTTGTGGTCCGTGGTGCAATGTTTGGGTTTCACCCTAAGAGCATTGAAAGCCAAGTGCAGTGTTTTGAGCAAGAGATGACATGGTCTGATCTACCCTTCTGGGAAATGGCTGTGGCCACCTGGGGGAGAGAAGATGGGAGGTGAACGAGGGGGGGTGTGGGGAGCGTGACTCAGAGGCTAATTCGGTCACCCAGGTGCTTTGGACTAGGGGTGGCAGCCGAAAGATAGAAAGGTAAGGATGAATTTGAGGCACATTTGGAGGTAGACTCAATGGGGCCTGATGGACTGTGCGGGGGGGTGGGGGATGAGGGGGAGGACCTGGTGACTCTGAGTGGTGGTGTCATTCAATGAGACGGGAAAGGCTGGAAAGAGAACAGACTCGGGAGAGCGTCAAAGCAGAATTTTGGAAATATAAATGATAATGTGAAGTTTTGAAAGTACCTGAGGTGACTTAGAGCAGCAGTTCCCAGCCTTTTTGGCCAGGTTTCAAGGAAGACCATTTTTCCACAGATAGGGGGTGGGGATGGTGTCAGGATGATTCAAGTGCATTGTATTCAAGCTCACCTCCTGCTGTGTGGCCGGGCTCCTAACAGGCCATGACTGGTACCAGTCCTCCGCCTGGAGGTTGGGGACCCCTGACTTAGAGAATATAAAGTGAGATGACAACCCAGAGCAGAGCCCCAAAGAATTCTTCCATTTGGAGGTTTGTGGAGAAGCAGTCGGAGAAGTAGAACAACCAGGAGATGGAGGTGTTGAGAAATATGAGTGACAGTGACAAGTACCACCCAAGGAAAGAGTGATCGACAGTGTTGGGGGCCACCGAGAAACCGTGGGTGAGGAGGGCAGAGTCCACTGGATTCCGCTTTGAAGAAGTCCTGTCTTAGTCCTAGTGACAGCAGCTCCGGGGAGCTGAGCTGGGGACATCAGTCTGTAGAGGGTTGCAAAGGAAATGAGGGGAATATGTAAGACCACAGGAGCAGACCAGCCTCTGGGGAACCTAAAGAGGAGGGGGAGGAGGAAGAGGAAGAGGAGGAGGCAGGAGAAAGACTGGTGGATTGTGCATCAGTCCCGGCAGGAAGAATTCAGGACAGAGAGCATCTAACCACTGCGGTGAGCTCTCAGAGGAGATGGGAGGGTGGCTCCCAGATACCTGGTGACTTTTCTTTTTCTTTTTAAAAATGTATTTGTTTTTAGAGAGAGGGGAAGGGAAAGAGAGAGGGAGGGAAACATCGATGTGGAAGAGACTCACCCCCACTGGGGACCTGCCCTGCAACCCAGGCATATGCCCGGACTGGGAATTGAACCGGTGACCTTTCCGTCTGCAGGCCGGTGCTCAGTCCACTGAGCTACACCAACCAGACACCTGGTGAGTTTTCTAAGAAGTGATGTCACTTAGTAGATAAGGGAGACTGCCTGGGTTCAAATCCAGTCTCTGCCACTTACAGCTATGTACCCTTTGGCAAGTCGCAGAATGCTTTAGACTCAGGGGCATCCATCCTGCGGCTCATGGGCCACAGGCGGCTCAGGATGGCTGAGAGAGGGGCCCAACACAAAACGTCAATTTACTTAAAACATTATGAGATTTTTTTTGTGGCTACATGTTGCAATGTATGTAATATATGGCCCAAGACAACCCTTCTTCTTCCAGGGTGGCCCAGAGATGCCAAAGGGTTGGACACCCCTGCTAGATTTTGTTTCTTCATCTCAAAATGGGGATAATAGTAATTACATAAGAGGACTATTTGAGAAGACTAAATTAATTAAAATATATCAAATATTTAAAGCTGTGCCTGTCAGATATTAAGGGCACTTAAGTATGTGTAATTATTATCATAAAAAAGGGTAGGGGGCCCTGGCTGGTATAGCTCAGTGGATTGACTGTCAGCCTGCAAACCGAAGGGTCGTCGGTTTAATTCCTGGTCAGGGCACATGCCTTAGTTGCAGGCCAGGTCCCCAGTGGGGAGCACTTGAGAGGTAACCACACACTGATGTTTCTCTCCCTCTGTTTCTCTCTCTCTTTCCCTCTCTCTAAAAATAAGTAAATAAAAATCTTAAAAAATTGTTCTGAACCTTTAAAAAAAAGGTGGGGGAGGAAAAGAATAGAATGGGTACAAATGAACATAGGTCTGTAGATTTACTTTGGGGAAGATGGGACCATTCTCTGGTGGCTTCTATTCTCTCTATGAAGCATGAGGCAGTAGCTGAGCATGTGTGTGCTGGGTGGGACATGGGCTGCAGATGGGCAGAGTCAGACACTAATTTCTTCAGCATCTCCCTATTGCGTATAAAGAAGAGCAGGCAGGAGAGGGCAGGTAATGTAAAATCGGCTCACTTTGATACCAGGAATGGCCGGAGCCAAAGTCCCTTTTCACAAACAGGCTGTTGGCAGCTGCAGCCCAGGGACCTTTCTTCCCAGCCTCTGCCCTCCACGGGCTCCTCTGCTCCCTGCTCCCTGCTCTGATGTTCTATGTCCTTGGGATGCAGCCCCTCTTTCTGCTGTTAGAGAGTTCTGCTGGACTTACCTGTGGGTCTCACTTAATAATTAATGGTACAGCCTTGGCCTCTTCTGGCTGTAAGAACTTTCCCCTTTGTGGAAGGGAAAGGTGATGAAAACACTCCCCATATACTAGAGGTTCTCAATCTTGGTTGTACATTTGGATAACCCAGAGAGCTTTTCAAAGTTCCTGTGCCCAGGCTGCACCCCACATCAGCTGAGTCAGAACCTCTGGGGGTGGGGTCCGGACATGGGTAAATTTCACATTTCTCCATACAGTGATTCCACTGTGCAGCGAGCCAAGGAGGCCTTGTTCGCACAGGGCTCCCTCCATTGCTAAATGTCTACAAAAGGGGGAAATTAGCAATGGCCGAAGCACCTCCTTCACAGAGGCACTCAATCACCTACTTGACTGATTCAAGACTCTGTCCCTGCTCCTGTGATGGAAGGTTGCAAAGACCATGCATGGCATCACCGTTTCCAGGCAGAGAACGTATGACTGTGTCGTATAGGTGCATGTTACGAGTGCACTGGGGGGAGCTGTCAAGGGCAGCGCACCTGCTTCACGTGCCCTAAAAGTCTCTTAGGGAAGGCGAAGCATCCGACTTAGCACACACACGAAGCAGCGAAACCAGAAGGGAACCGGTTACTGCATCTCCTTATTGCTCTCGTTGAACTATTCCTGTCTTTAACCGTGACACCCATTATCTAGTCGGACTTGTTTTCTTTTGTTGTTTCACGGTATGTGTTTATTTAGGTTAAAGGAACTATTTCAACCTATCTGCTGATCGGATGGGACTGGATAGCTGCCAAGGCTCCCAGGCAGCAGGCGCACAGGAAAGGAGCTAAGGGGCCAGGCAGCTTGAGGACAGGTCTGGCCCCGCTCTGCATCTCGGGAAAGTGAGAGCTGGGCCAGGAGGGCACTGGTGCCTGCCGTTGGCGCCAAGTTCCTCAGCTGTTTCAGCTTCGTACTTTATTATTCTTAGCTATGAAATAAAGTAAAAAGCCTTGCCCTGGCTGGTGTGGCTCTGTTGGTTAAAGCTTCATCCCCGAAACCGAAAAGTTGTGGGTTTGATTCCCAGCCAGGGCGCATACCTAGGCTATGGGTTTGGTCCCCAGCTGGGATGTATACAGGAGGCTACCAAGTGGTATTTCTCTCTCACATCAATGTTTCTCCTTCACTCTTCTCCCTCTCCTCCCCTCTCTGAAATCAATGAGCATGCCCTTGGGTGAGGATTTAAAAAGAAAAAAATTCACTAAAAACCCAGAAGTTTAAAAGAGCCTTAAGGATTGATGGCCCCTGTCCCAAAGGCCTGATTCTGTGCAGGCAGGGACATACATGTGCTATGATGTGAGGATTCAAAGGGGGCTTCACCACCAGCCACTTCCTACGTCTCCCGCCTGCCTTCCCTCCTTGTCCCCCCCACAGCCAACGGCACCACCACTGCTGACTACTGACTATTGATGCTGGTGCAGTTCTTGTGCGCTCGTAGGCAGTTCCCTTTAAAATGCAATTCTGCATCCAATCCCCTGCACCTGAGCGTGGGTGCATTTACTGCATTCTTTCCCTTCTGGTGGGATTGATGCAAGCCTGAGAGAACTTTACTTTAGGAGGAGGCGGGAAGGTCCTAAACCATCCGGGCTGTGCTGGCTGATATGTAGCCACTCGCCACAATGGTTACTGAACAGTGTGAAATCGGTTCTAGTCCACATTGAGATGTGTTATCAGCATAAAGTCCAGACTAGATTTCAAAGACTCAGAAAAAAAAAAAAAGGAAAGGAAAACCTCATTGATTAATTTTGTAAATTGATTACATGTGAAGATGATAGTTTGGCTATAGTGGGTTAAATCAAATATGTTATTAAAGTTAATTTCACCTGTTGCTGTCGTCATTTTAAAATGTGGCTACTAGAAAGTTTAAAATCACAGACACAGCCTGCCCTGGTGGTTCAGGCCATGCCCTCGTTGGATGGAGCTGCTGGAGAACCGGCCTTTGCCCTGTGGCCCACCGGCCACAGGGCTGACACTCTGGCACTCTGGTGGAGCTACTGGAGGGCCGCCCTTTTGCTTTGCAGCTTTCCTCCCGCCTGTTATCTCCCAGGCGTGAGTGCTCTTGTTTTACAAATGAGGCCATGTCCCCAAAAGATGTTCAAGGGAACCGCCCAAGTCTTTCGGGGACCTCACACAGCCCCCCTGGCCATGAGAGGCCAGGGGTACAGAGCACCCAGGTGCCAAGCCCTCAGAGGGCACTGGGAAGAAGGAGTGGTCGGGAGTGAGGAGGGATGACTCCTTGCTTCCTAAAGGAGCTAAACCAAAGAGGTCCGAGAGGTCCCAGAGGTTTCTACTCCCGGCCTCTGAATATAAGGAAGTGTATGAGGCTCCTAAAAATAAATTGTATTACCAAACCGCCAGGAAATGAGACAGTGGGTTGGGGCCTTCTGTTCATTACTTATGACTGTGGGGAATTCTCAAATAATGAATTGGGAACAGCAGGAATTCTTCTTTGTGAGGGAACCCACTGAAAATAAATAATGCTTTATGACAATGGGCTGGATGTGGCCTGCCTGTCCTTGACCTCAGCCCCAGGCCTAGCCCAGACAGCAGATGCTGTTCTTGTCTTACCCAATCGGGACGATGGCCAGGAAGGAGAGAAAGGAGGAGAGAGCGAAGCAGGTGCCGACAAACTTATCCAAGGTGAGCTGATAGAGCTCATTATACATCGTGGATGTCACCACCCAGGTGACAGTCAGGGACAGCTGCAGGATGACAAACACCTTTCCTGTGGAAGGAACAGAGGTTAACCTGGAAGATATGCGGCTCTCCCTGCCTGTTCCCAGCTAGCTGAGCCTCCGGGGAGCTCTCAGGAGACCCCTCCCCCTTCCCAGGACTCCCTCTCGGCCTCCAGGCCTCATTTCACCAGGGCTCCTGCCTCCGTGTGGTGGATCCACTTGGGGCCTGCAGGTGGAAGTGTCTTCCCTTGACTGTGGCTTTTCAGCGACTGAGTCTCCGAGTCTGCCCCACCCTCCCATTTTCACTTCCTCTGCCCTGGATGGACACGTGTGTGTCCCTAGAGTATTTGAGATTGCTTCTGAAACTGTCTTTGTGTGCCTTCTACACGTCTGAACCCTGTGCCTAAAGCCACGCGGCTCTGTAACAGCCCGGGCAGGGAACCTCAGAGGGATGCATTTTACTCACCATATGAGGAGTCCTTGATGAGCTTGGACATTACTGATCGGATGGTCGTGATGGGGATGAGAGCGAAGAGCATGACGGCTCGAGCTGGAAAGAAATCACACAGGAGCACTCCTCACTGTAGCCCAGCCTTGGCCAAGAAGTGAATCAGCATGAAGCAAAAGCCTCACTCAGAATTCCCTCCCCCCATCACTGCTCTGTGGCTTGCTCTGCAAAACTCATCCCTCCCGGGTAACCGTCTTCAGTTGCGTCAGCTGAAGCACGGACGCTTATTGGTCGTGCAAAGCACAGAGAGTGAAACAAATTCTCGTCGACATGGATACACATAATCCACCAGGCGTCTCTTTCTAATGTGCTAGCCACTAGCCATGGGCGGCTATTTAATGAAAATGACATAAAATTTTAAATTCTGTTCTTTATTTGCACTAGCCACATTTCAATTGCTCAATAGCCACATGTGGCTTGTGGCGTCTCTACTGGGCAGAACAGACATAGGTCATTTTTTGTCATTGTACAGAGTTCCCCTGGCGCCCTGGTCTGGTGCCCTCTGCTCGCGGCCGTCTGAACTGAGTCCTCACGTGGAAACCCCATTCCGCTTCCCTGAGGGAATTCACTGCACTGGTTGTAGAAAGCATTTATGGAGAATTTTTAAACCCATTTTCAGAAAGCCCTTGCTTGACCTGAAATGATTTTAATTAAAGGCTCTCTTCAGTTGCATTATTTAATGTTTTATCCCTTTAACTTGGGAAGCAGAAACCCAACCCCATCTCCTTCATCCAAGGCCATCCCAAAGCCTCTTCTTCCGACCTCAGGCTGCGCCCCTCCCGTGACCTCCTAGAGCCGTGGACGCCACTCTGGGAACATTTCCACGGGCAATTCAGTTGGCACGAGGTGCAATACCACACAGATCTACTCGAGTGTGCATAATCCCGTCTCCCTGGCACCTCCGAGGTAGCAGGTCTAATCCCTGGTGCTGAGCGGGGATGCCCAGACCACAGCACTCCTGGTGTCAGCCCCCGGACTCAGGGGGCCTGTAGCGTCTCGTCTCCCTCCTGTCTCCCCAGGAATGCCGGACTCACCAATGTAGAACATGTACGTGTATTTCACAAAGGTCAACAGGAAGGCCCCCGACCCGAAAGAGACCATCCCGATCATGATCATGGTGGTGTCCCGGAAGCAGCGGGAGAAGAGCAGGACGCCCAGGAAGCTGGTGATGAAGATCATGTACCCCGCCGCCATGCCATAGCCCACCTGCACTTGGTTCCAATGGAGCGGCGCCCTTAGCACAAAAAGAGACATCACGTCCACTGTGCCCACCACAGCCATGTCATAGAGGATGGCACCCAGAAAGAGCAGGGCGATGATGGTTTTCTGGGGCTTTGCTTTCCTAGGAGATAGGGGGTGCCCCACTACACCCGGCCTCTCCGGCTCGTCGGGGTCCAAGGTGCGGTAGGTGCCAACGGTGCCAGACACCGTATCCACGGCGGGGGGTGCCTTTCTGGCCTTGGCCGCTGACTGGGGGACTTTCAGCACCAAGAGGCTATACAAAAAGGCAAAAGAGGCACAGCTCACGCTGCAGGCCGTCAGCACCAGGCCCTTCCAGGGTCCCCCAGACGTCTGCTGGAAGAGATGGCCCGAGACCATGCTGCCGCAGAATCCCGCCAAGCCCAGGATCAGGTCGATGAAGATGAGGCGGACTGAGCGGCGGCCCTCGGAGGAGCCCAGGGACCCCAGGGCTACCACCCCCGACCAGTATGCTGAGACGCCCCCGCAGAGCCCATTCAGCCCCACGGCCCAGTACAGCACCTCCACGGGCCAGTCCCACAGCACCTTGAAGAGCAGCCCCAGGCGGCAGAGCAGGAGGCCCAGCAGAGCCACACAGAGAGAGATCTTGCGGTGGTAGCGGTCGCTGAGCCAGCCCAGCCCGAAGGCAGGCAGCAAGGGCGTCAGGCCTGTCACGAGGTTGTAGATGATGTAGAAATTGGAGATGGCCTTCTGCTGCTGGTCCTCCAGAGCATCCCGGGGCGTCGGGCTGGCGCTGTGGTTGGTGGAGGCTCTGTCTGCAAAGGATTCCTTCAGCACGAGGAGCAGCCCCGCATCGTAGAGGGAGCTGGCCACCTGAGTGGACGCCACCACGGGCTCAATCCAGGTCCGCACCTGGAGGCGGGTCAGGTAGCCGCAGCAAGAGCAGGTAGCCTCGGGGCCCATGTGGTCTCTCTGATGCGGGATGGAGGGGCTTGTTCGATAGCTGGTGGCTGCTCCAAAACGCGTGAGCCCGTGCGTCCGAGTGAGCGCCGGAGAGTGGGGACGGGCGGGGCTCCTGTGACTGTTGCCAGCCCGGTGGCCAAGTAGCCTTTTCGGCCGCGGCCACTCCTCCGGAGCCAGAAAAGGCTGTGCTCCGCCCCCGCCTCCGCCACCTCCCCCCCCCCCCGCCGCGCCTCTCCCCCCCCCCCCCCCCCCCCCCCCCGCCTCCGCGAGAGCCGGGCTGGCGGCCGCCCAGGGCAGCCAGGCGCAGAGGATCGCACAGAGAGTCTTGGTCCCTGGCGTCCCGACCCGTGACCTCCACGTCACGCTGCTCCAGTGAGCGCGGCCGCCTGACCAGGCGTCGTTATCCTCACAGCCAGGCGTGCCCCGACCTCCTGCAGGTCCCTGCGCATTTCCCCCTGGGGCTTGTCAGTGCCGGGCGGAGAAACCCCAGGCTTCCCTGCTTCCTCCTTTAAGTACACACTTCTGCAAAGAGGACCGGGGCAAAAATAGTCGTGCCCCGGGATGGAGAGTCAAAACACCACCTCTCTCCCTCTACCCGGACACAGCCTGCAGCAAGGATGCACAGGAGCCCAAGGTCACCCCAGGGAAACTCAAGGCTGGCTTTATTAAAGTGCAAAGGTTCAACTCTCTCCTCCTTTACATTGATAAAGTCACATACCTGAGGAGAGAGAAACTAAAAAGAGTTTTAAAAGAAGCAGCTAACATTTACTGAGTCTTTACTATGTACGAAGCACTTGGCAGGAATAAATTAATTTAGCCTTTCCGAGAAGTCTTTAAGCTAGTCTGTCCCCTCAGTTTATGGCGGCAGAAACTGAGGCCGGCGAGGTTCAGGAACTTGCAGGAGATCGCACAGGTAGTAAGTGGGGAAGCCAGTCCTTTGAGCCGGTCTGTGAAGGCCCGTAGCTGTGGGAAACTGCACTTGAAGGTGTCCTCTCTAGCAGCACAGGAATGTGGAGAGGAGCCGCAACACCTCGGTCGTTTTGAAATGATTTTACTTACTAGCATCGTATTGCACAAACGAGGGAAGAGGAGTGGATGGAAGTTTGTTTATTGAGTGTACACCCCAGCACGTTGCAATCAAGCAGGGAACTCTTTTATTTTCTTAATGCGTGGCCCCAAAATTCAGTTTAGAAAGGAACACTCTGTGTTTGGAAAATACCTTTGATCAGTTAGCAGGTCAAATCCCCTGGCCCGGATCTCAGCGGTGGAGGAGGCTGCGGGGAGGGGGTGGAACCTCTGCTTCTGAGTCAAAGACAGGAAGCTGGCCAGTGTGCTGGGAGGGAGGCGGGGGAGAGCGGGCAGAGGAGGGAGAGGGGTGGAGAGCGGTGAGAGAGAGAGAGAGAGAGAGAGAGAGAGAGACTGAGACTCACACACACGTGGGAAGGAGGCCTGGGGTGGGAAGGGCCAGAACAAGGAGTCCCTGGTATCTGGGTGGTCAGAGGGGCCCTAAAAGAAGAGGAGCATCTTCCATGGGCTTTAAACAGCTTGCCGGTCCGTGTGTGTGTGTGTGTGTGTGTGTGTGTGTGTATGTGTGAACCCTTCCTGCGACCTCCTCCTGCCTCAGTTCTTCAGAGAAGTCTTCCCGTGGGACTTTGTGTTTTCAATTAGGTGGGCGTGAGCAGAGCAGCTGTGTCTGGGTGCTTCGTGTACATGCTGAGCAGAGCCCACCAGGAAAGGGGTGGAAGCAGAGGCCACAGGAGCACAGGGATTTTCGGAAATCTGAGGTGGCCTCGGGGCTTTCATAGGCTGTGGACGTGGGGAGTTGAGCCATCTGACCCAGAGCGTAAAGGCCCGAGAGACCTCTCCGCTGACGTGCAGGCTGTGCTGACGAAGAAGGAAGAAGTGTGGGTTTTTTTTCATTGTTCCTACTGTATTTTAGGGGTTGGGGCGAGTCTCTTGCCAAAACATTGCAAACAAGGAAAATAAGATGCCTCCTGAAGCATAAATGCACACTGGAACAAGGCGAAGATTTACAGACTCATCCTAGGAGACAAGAGACAGACCTTGTCAGGGACCACTGCCTCTGAGGGTATCCCAATGCCTGGCCCAAGTCCCCTTGCCTGATCGCAACAATTTTCTCATTACGATTTTACTACCCAAATATAGGTGCACACAGGGAGAAAATGTGATAGTTATTTGGATGCTCCAAATCATCTCTCAAGGTAAATGAATCAGTTGGCATTCTGATTTATCTGTCTGCCTGTCTGGTGTGGTGAATGCGAGCCTCTGACTGGGAGGTGGTTGCCCGTCCACGTGCTGATGAAGTGATGTTTCTCAAATTCTGTCAGGCTGAGAGCTAGGCCCTAACGATAATAAATGTGTCAAAATAATGCATGTTACTAATGGCTATTCTTGGGAGATTGTTTCATTGACCTTCCCCCCTTGAGGCGCCACCCTAACATTGCCCAATTTTATAGATGAGGAAACCAAGACTTAGGGTAGCTAAATAATTTGCATGAGGCCCCACAGAGCCAAGATTCAAATCTAGGTTTGCATGACCTTGAAGAGTATGCTGTTTTCACAATGCTCCATTTTGACATCATTGAACAGAAGAAATACATTTTCAAAAAGCATTCATTTGTTGATCACTTTCCATCAAGTACTGTGAGCCTGTTCCTACGATATAGTCAAATACAGTGGTTCATTGGTTCATTCATTCATCCTCTATCATCTGCTATCCACTTATCCACCCATCCACAGGAACATTTTGAGTATCAGACCCACTAGGAGGTACCAGGGATACAAACTCCTTTGCTCTCAAAGATCTTTCGGTCTGAAGAGTTACCAACAGGCACTGCACCACCACTCCAGTTCTGCTTTACATATGAAGTCACTGACGCCAGGCCAGGCCTCCTCTTGCATCAAAGACTGGTTTGTGGGATTCCTCTCTACCCTAAGCTTGCCACCCTAAGTCATCAACAACCTGCTCAGCCCTACAGAAAAAGAAAGACATCTGTTGTTTTTGCTGGCCAGCGTCCATGGACCTTCTGGTAATAGCACCCCATTTTTCTTTTGACAAACCATCCTCCAAGTGGATATGAGACTCAGGTCTGGCCA
Source organism: Phyllostomus discolor (assembly GCF_004126475.2). Taxonomy (NCBI): domain Eukaryota; kingdom Metazoa; phylum Chordata; class Mammalia; order Chiroptera; family Phyllostomidae; genus Phyllostomus; species Phyllostomus discolor. Next base: position 197,067,956 of record NC_040905.2, read on the forward strand.
GTCCCAGAAATGAGTGCCTGTGATCACAATGATTGGCTCAGAAATGGGAATGTGACCCAAATTTGGACCAATCAGAATAAGGCCCAGGATTTAGGCTTAGTTAGGCTTATTCTTTTCTGCTCATCTTGGACTGGTGGCCATGAAAGCCCGGAGTTGCTGGCAGCTGATTTGCTACGGCTACAGAGGAGCTTACCTGAGATTGGAGCCCACCCGGAGAAACGCAGAACTGAAAGTTGGAGAGAATCCAGATCCTGAGGACATCATGACAGCTGTGCCTGAAAGCCAAACTATCCCTCTACTTTTTAACAACAAAAGCTTCTGCATTCCCTTTTCAAGTTTAATTTGGGTTTTCTATCAGTGGCAAATGAAAGAGATTTGAGGGAGTCGAACTCAGGGCCTTTAATCTTTGGTGACTTCCCCCCTTTGTCAGCCACATCTCCCTAGGATCCAGTAACCGCTCAGCTGCACTGTGCCCCCTCCAAAGTCACTAATTCAAACATCCCACTCTCTGCCTACAGCCTCCTCTCCTTCTGGGTTGCTTGTTAACGACTTCCGCCGCAATGATTCTTTGATCTTATCAGGACCCATGTACCCCTTCACTAATGCATGATTTTCCAAACCAGTAGCTTTTTCTTTCTTCTCTTCCTCTATTGTCTCAATTAAGATTTTATGGCACATCATTTTAACAACATCCTTTTCAACAGATCAAACTCTCTGGTTCTTCTATCTTTTCAATGCGTATCAGCCTTGGAGGAACCCAATTATCAGCTGAGGACTGTTGGGGGAAGCCTCACAATAGGGTAGGTTTTAACTATAAATTTACAAGCTCAAATCTCAAATGAGCCCCTGAAACTATCCAGCAGTCCTATGACATTTCTCCAGCCACCTCTCACTCTTTAGTTCTGCAAAATTACAAGTTCAGAACTTTGCCATTCCCTTCAAACTTCCAAACTCTTTTCCTATTTTCTATTTTATTTCTAGCTCTATCATGCCACTAAGATAGATTTTTCTGAGATCATCAGTCATTCCATGTGAATAAATTCAGGAGGCCTTTTCAGTCCTCATTGTACTTGACCCTGAGCAACCTTTGAGAATTTTGACCTCTTTCCAAAACGACCGAGAATTCATTCTCTTGCTTTGGTAGCACCACACCTCATGGCTTATCTCCTTTCTCTCTGACCACTCCTCTCCTCTTCAGAAACTCATCAGACTCTAACCAGTCTTTAAAGTTGTAATTTGTATGGCTCAGCCTCTTCTGCAAACAATCTCTTCCACCCATATAATTTCAACTACCATCTTCATAGAGTTGACTCATTAAGTTGTGTCTCCGATCTCTACCTTTCCCTGAGCTCCAGACCCACATACCAATTGCCTGCTTTCCAACACATGCAAGACCAAACTCAGTCTCCTTCTCCCTCCCCCACTACAGTGATATACCCCAAGATGGCCACAAATGCACTGGAAAACCTGCTTCCACTTCCAACTTCCCACGTTTGTGAAGCAGGGTTTTCTGCAGTGACAGCAACCAAAACGAGGTCGTGGAGTAGACTGGACATAGGGAACACACTTTGGGTGTCCGTGTCTCCCCCACCCCCAGATGGGACCGTCTAGTTGCAGGAAACCGACCCCAGAGCTCCCACTGGTTCTGCATTATGGTGAGTTGTCTAATTATTTCCTTATATATTACAACGAAATAATAATAGAAATAATAGATACTTGAATCGTCCCCAAACCACCCCCTCCCCAATCCATGGAAAAAGTCTTCCACAAAACCACTCCCTGGTGCCAGAAAGGTTGGGGCCTGCTGGGTACACTAAACTAAACCCTCTGACACCTTAACATGAATTTGCAGCATGACCATGGCTCTGGGTCTAACTCATAGGTACCTTTGGGATGAGACTCTTTTTTTTTTTAAGATTTCTTTTTATGAAGTTCAAATACTAGGCCCATGATAAGGCCTTCACCTACTTTATTTATTTATTTATTTATTTATTTATTTATGTATTTATTTTTAGAGAGGGAAGGGAGGGAGAAAGAGAGAGAGAGAGAGAAACATCAATGTGGGGTTGCTGGGGGCCGTGGCCTGCAACCCAGGCATGTGCCCTGACTGGGAATCAAACCTGCGATGCTTTGGTTCGCAGCCCGCACTCAATCCACTGAGCTACGCCAGCCAGGGCTCTGGGATGAGACTCTTAATCTCATTAATCTCACTTGATTTTAGCTAAAAGGCCGAGAAGCGATTAATCTCATTAATCTCATCAGCACTACACTTCGGACAGATGTCACCACTAAATCAAATCCACAAAGGTGAACTCGGAATCCTGCTATTCCTCCAAGCCCTGATTTATTTTTTTTAATTTTTAATTAAAAAATATGTTTATTGACTTTAGAGAGAGAGGAAAGGAGAGAGAGAGTGAGAGAGAGAGAAAGAGAGAAACATAGGTTGGTTGTCTCCCAAATATACCCCAGCCAGTGATTGAACCTGCAACCTAGGTGTATACCCTGACGTGAGATGGAGCCCACAGCCTTCTGGTGTATGGGACGATGCTGTAATCAACTGAGCCACCCAGCCAGGGCCAAGCCCTGATTTACTGAAAGCTTTGCAGCCACTGAGGCTGGATGTAGAGCTTGGAACTATAGCCTGTATTTCCATATTTCCTGTCTCATCACCTTCTGGCAGCCCCTAATATAATACATATCCAAGGAAACGTTTTTGGCAAAGGAGCCCTAGGGAATTACATTAATCTCAGCTCACCAGCCCTCCTCCTTTCTCCTTGGCTGGGTGTAGCACACACACACCTGTGCTTCTCACTCTCTCCTCAGAAGCTAAGTCCACCGCCAGGAGCTGATGGACAATAGACACTTGTTCCCCAGTTTAGGAAGTGGGGTCTCCGAGCTACCCTCCTCACCTGACACAAGATCAGCTGCCTCAAGTGAAAGTCTCCACAGTATTTAAAAAAATTAAGAAGTGAAAGTAGACTTCCGGCCAAGATGGAGGCGTAGGTGGACATACTGTGCCTCCTCTCACAACCAAAATTAAGGGCAAGAAAATTTTAGAAATAAAAAAAACAACCAGAACAGACAGAAAATTGAACTGCACGAAAGTCGCAACATCCATTCATCCAGACAGGTAAGAGGGGTGTAGTCAGTGGCCAGTGGAGAGGGCTTGCAGCAGGAAAAAGCGGCAGCTAGCAGACCCCCGTGGCAGACTCTGGGTGCAGGGAGGCAACGAGCAGACACACTGAGGTGCACAAGGCAGCTGGCTGTCTGCAGTCACAGTCGCATGCAGATAAACCAGGGGAAAACGAGCAGCGAGACAGACTGTGCAACCCAGGGCTCCAGTGCTGGGAAATAAAACCTAAAAGCACTGATTGAAAACACCTGTTGAGGTTGAGGTGCTAGGAGAGACTCCCACCCTCACAGGAAAGTTCGTTGGAGAGACCCACAGTGTCGTACAATGTACACAAGCCCACCCTCTCGGGAACCAGCACCAGAAGGGCCCAATTTGCTTGGGGGAAGTGGCAGAGGGGACTGAAATCCAACAAAGAGCAGAGCAAGCACCATTGTTCCCTCTCTGACCTCGCCCCCACATACAGCGTCACAACCCAGTGATTGGGTTGACCCACCTTGGCAAACATCTAGGGCTCTGCCCTCACAGGGTAACAGGCATGACCAGATCCCTCCCCACCCCCCACAAAAAATATGGCTCAAATGGAAGAACAAAGGAAAGCCTTAGAGCCAATACCTTTAAGTGACTAAGAGATAGCCAACCTATCAGATGCACAGTTCAAAGCACTGGTGATCAGAATGCTCACAGAATTGGTTGATTTTGGTCGCAAATTCAATGAAAAAATGAAGGCTACACTAAGTGAAATGAAGAAAAATGGACAGGGAACCAACAGTGACGGAAAGAAAACTGGGTCTCAAATCAATGGAGTGGACCAGAAGGAAGAAAAAAACATTCAATCAGAAAAGAATGAAGAAAATAAGAATTCAAAAAAATGAGGAGAGGCTTAGGAACCTCCAGGACATCTTGAAACATGCCAACATCCAAATTATAGGGGTACCAGAAGGAGAAGAGGAAGAGCAACAAGTGGAAAACTTATTTAAACAAATAATAAAGGGGAATTTCCCAATCTGGCAAAGCAAATAGATTTCCAGGAAGTCCAGGAAGCTCAGAAAGTCCCAAAGAAGTTGGATCCAAGGGGGAACACACCAAGGCACATCGTAATTACATTAACTAAGATTAAAATGAAGGAGAGAATTCTAGAAGCAGCCAAGAGATAAGGGGACAGTCACCTACAAAGGAGTTCCCGTCAGACTGTCAGCTGATTTCTCAAAAGGGACCTTCCAGGCAAGAAGGGGCTGGAAAGAAGTGTTCCAAGTCATGAAAGGCAAGGACCTACATCCCAGACTGCTCTATCCAGCAAAGCTTTCATTTAGAATGGAAGGGCAGAGAAAGTGCTTCTCAGATAAGGTCAAGTTAAAGGAGTTCATCATCACCAAGCCCTTATTATATGAAATGTTAAAGGGACTTATATAAGAAAAAGAAGATAAAAAACATGTATAGTAAAATGACAGCAAACTCACCATTATTAACAACCATATCTAAAACAAAAACAAAAACAAACTAAGCAAACAACTAGAACAGGAACAGAATGACAGAAATGGAGATCACATGGAGGGATAGCAACAGGGAAGTGGGAGGAGGAGAGAGGGGGAAAAGGCACAGAGAATAAGTAGCATAGATGGTAGGTAGAAAATAGACAGGGGGAGGGCAAGAATAGCATGGGAAATGTAGAAGCTAAAGAACTGAAGACACATGGACATGAACTAAAGGGGGAGAATGTGGGTGGGAGGGGGTGGGAAGGGTGGAGGGAAATGAAGGGGGGAAATGGGACAACTGTAATAGCATAATCAATAAAATATATTTTTTAAGAAAAGGAAGTGAAAGTAAAAGTTCTGTTCCTTGGGGAAAAAAAGAAAAAAGAAGAAGAAGTTCAAGTTCCCGAGTATTTGAGCATTGTCTCAAAAAACCACACTGTAATTCAGGGGAGAAAGGAGGGGAAAAAAGGGTAATATTTCTGCTATCACCCTGACTCAGTACTTACTTATCTGCACGGTCGTTTCATCAGTCAAATTGTGCTTTATGAATCAGAAAAAGTAGATCTTGGAGAGATGTGGCCGGTACAGGCCAGGAAACACTTCTGTAATGAGTTAAATCAAGTTAGGCACATAATCACTTTCTGATTCCAGGGAATGAATGCGTTAGCAACACACAACCCCTGTGGGAAAGGCTTCACCTAGCCCAGCGGGAGGACGTAAACAGTCAAGGTTATTTCCCGCATATAAATATTACCAAATGTGTATTACCAGACAGGGTCAAAGAAAAATAACATCAGCTTCCTCTTCCAGAAATCAAGTTACTGTTTTGAAGACTTAGGTTGAGTCATCATATTATCTGGGCTAGAGTTTACTCCATGTCACTTGCCTTTCCTGAGGAAGGAGAAGAGAGCCATCTCCCCTTCCAGCCGGCTTTGGGACATCTGTTCCATGGATTTCGACTGCACTCTGGCTCTGTCTGTCTCTTAGCATTTTCCAGATGTTTCTTGTTGGTTCCAGTTCACAGATGGTATCTCTTTTATTTGCCTCTGGCTCAACAAAGTTATTCTCAATTATATTCCTTCTGCATTCAGTAATATTGAGAGAGAAAGAAGAGGTAATGCACATATCCTCTCACCATCGTAAGATAAAAGCCATATTTTGTCCAGGCTCTTGTAGACTAGTGATACTTTGTGGCTCATTTGAATAAACCTGTATGTGTGATTATAATACCTAACTCCTGAATCCAGAAATTAAATGAAAAATATGAAATTAGTATGGTCTATTGCACAGATACTTAGTGCATGTAAAATTGTATTCTTTTGGTTAATCACTTAAAAAATATGGTACAGCCAATTGGTAGTTACAAAACAGTCATGGGGAATGACTGCAGCATAGGGAAGTACAGCATAGGGAATAAGTCAATAATATTGTAGTAACTGTCTATGGTGCCAGGTGGGGACTAGAACTACCAGAGGGACACTTTGTAAATTATATAATTGTCGAATGACTATGCTGAACACCTGGAACAAATATAAAATAATATTGAATGTCAACTGTAATTGAAAAATAAAATAAAATAATTTTTAAAAACATGATACAAAATATAGTCTGTTGATTATGGGGCAGCAATTCTTCTCATGATTTTCTGTAAACATTGTTAGATGACCACATAAAAATATACAGAATAGCCAATACCTTTCATGCCAATTTTTTTCTAATAATAGACAAATGTTAATGCCATTTCTAAGCTAGAAATGTTGTAAATAAGATAATATTATTTTCTAGGACATCAGGTCAAGATGGAGGCATAGGTAGACAGACACGTTTTGTCTCCTTGCAAAACCACACAAAGTATTACAACCAGATCTCAAAAACAAATAACACCTAGAACCGTCAGAAAATTGAGCTGTATGGAGCCTGACAACAACAGATTTAGAGATGCCACATCACCGGGTAGGTAGGAGAGGTGGAGTTGCAGAGATGGGCAGAGAGGAGGTATGGCACAGAGAGGCAGCAGTGGAACAGATGGTCCCACATTCACATGTGGTGGATAAAAGTCTGGCAGGATATCTTGGGAGTGAGCAGTCACAGCCCCAGGCCAGATGGCACAGCCCAGGGTCCCAGCAATGGGAAGATGAATCCATTACCTCTGTCCGTAAAAACCAGTGAGGGTTGGGGAGGTGGAAGAAACTGCCAGATTTTTGCCACTTAAAGGGCCCCCAGGGACTTAAAATGTCCTCAAACCCATCCACTCTGTGTTTCATTACCAAGGCAGCAGCTGGAAGGGTGTCAGTTGCACATGGGAAGTAGGTGAAGGGACTAGAAGCGGGACAAGTGCCAGGCAAACCTCCAGAAGAAGGCAGCAGCATTGTCCCCTCTGTGAGCCCTCCCCACCCACAGGCCACAGTGGTGAAGTGGGTTGCCCAGCGATTACCTAATCAATTACCTAAGGCTCTGCCCAACACAATTTACAGGTCCCTCTTCTACGCAGGCCACTCTACTAAGACAAAGAGTAAAAGCAGCTGTACCTAATACATAGAAACAAACACAAAGAGGCTGCCAAATTGAGGAGACAAAGAAATATGGCCCAAATGAAAGAATAGAACAAAACCCCAGAAAAAGAACTAAATGGAGATAGCCAACCTATCAGATGCAAAGTTCAAAACATTGGTGATCAGGATGCTCGAAAACTCACTGAGTGTGGCAAAAACATAAAGGAAGAAATGAAAGTTGCACTAAGCGACGTAAAGAAAAATCCACAGGGAAGCACCAGTGAAGGGAAAAAAGCCAGGATTCAAACCAATGATTTGGAACATATGGAAGAAATAAATAGTCAACCAGAACAGAATGAAGAAATGAGAACTCAAAAAATGAGGAGAGGCTTAGGAACATCTGGGACATCTCCAAACATGCCTACATCTGGATCATAGGGATTCCAGAAGGAGAAGAAGAGCAAGAAATGGAAAACTTATTAGAAAAAATAATGAAAGAAAACTTCCCTAATTTGGTGAAGGAAATAGCCATACAAGTCCAGGAAGCACAGAGAGTCCCAAACAAGTTGGACCCAAAGAGCACCACACCAAGACACATCAAAATTAAAATGCCAAAGGTAAAAGATAAAGAGAGAATCTTAAAAGCAGCAAGAGAAAAGCAGAGAGTTACCTACAAAGGAGTGTCCATTAGACTACCAGCTGATTTCTCAAAAGAAACTTTACAGGCAAGAAGGGACTGGCAAGAAGTATTCCAAGTCATGAAAGGCAAGGACCTACAACCTAGATTATTCTATCCATAAAAGCTCTCATTTAGAATTGAAAGGCGGATAAAGTTCTTCCCAGACAAGGTAAAACTAAAGGAGTTCATCATTACCAAGCCACTATTATATAAAATGTTAACGAGAATTATTTAAGAAAAAGAAGATCAAAACTATAAACATTAGAAAGGCAACAAATTTACAACTATCAACAACTGAATCTAAAAAAACAAGCCAAGCAAACAACTAGAACAGGAACAGAATCATAGATATGCAGATCATTTGGAGGGTTATCAGTTGGGGAGAAGGAAGGGGGAGAATGGTACAGGGAATAAGAAGCATAAATGGTAGATACAAAATAAACAGGGGGAGGTTAAGAACAGTATCACCAATGTGAAGCCGAAGAACTTATATGCACAACCATGGGCATGAACTAAGGTGGTGGGGGGACTGCTGGAAGGAATGGGGATACCAGTTGGTGGGTGGCAAAGGGGGAAAAACTGAGACAACTGTAATAGCACTATCAATAAAATATATATTTTAAAAAGGAATATTATTTTCTGAGTATCAAATTGTAAAAATAAATGTAAAAATACAGATACATTCTGAAAAATATAATCCAACAGGGAGACATAACCACTAGTTAAAATTCCAGCACTTTGTCCTGAAATTTAAATCTTTATTTTCATTTACTACAGCAAGGGCATTTTTCCATATCATGAAACCACTGTTTGAAATTCTTGATTAAATATGGGATAAAATCTAAAGTGCTAGAGAGTTCACAGAGCTGACATTATAAACTCATTTCATTTAAACTTATATATATTTATATAATATATATAAAATATTTGTAAATATTTTATATATATACAAGTATCTTAGTTCTTGTTTGATAATATGCTGACACCTAATGAAGTTATAACAGACACGTGTATCAGTCACGATGGGCTTGGTTGCACTGTGATGAGAAGTCATCCTCACATCTCAGTGGCTTAAAACGACCAAGGTTTACTTCCCTCTCGGGCACAGATCTCTCATGGGTTGGGAGAGAGGCTCTGCTCACTGGAACCTCTCAGGGCCCCACAATGACAGGACCATCACCAACTCAAACACTGCTGGTCACCTCTTCAAGAGAGCTCTGAAGACTGTCATACTGACAAATGTGTGGCCTAGAAAGTGACATCCACCACTTCTGCTCAAAATGTATAGGCCAATTGCACTTCATCCAAATCAGAAACTTTTGTGCTGCAAAGGACACCATAAAAAAAAAAAAAAAGACAACTCACAGAATGAGAGAAAATATTTGCAAATTGTATATCTAATAAGGGACTTGTATGAACAATATATAAAGAACACTTATAATTCAATAATAAAACATTAGATGACCCAATTTAAAAATGGGCAAAGGGTATGAGTAGACATTTGTCCATAGAGCATGTACAAATGGCCAATCAGTGCATGAAAACCACAATAAGATACAACTTCACACCCATTAGGATGGCTAGAGTCAAAAAGAAAGACAGGGCCTAGCTGGAGTGGCTCAGTAGATTGAGCAACAGCCTGAGAACCAAAGGGTCACCGGTTTGATTCCCAGTCAGGACACATGCCTGGGTTGCAGGCTGGGTCCTTAGTGGGGGGTGAGCAAGAGGCAACCACACACTGATGTTCTTCTCTTTTTCTCCCTCCCCTCCCTCTCTCTAAAAAGAAATAAAATCTTTTTTTCTGAATTTTATTTTTTTGAAAGATGTAAATTTATTTATTTTTAGAGAGGGAAGGGAGGGAGAAAGAGAGAGAGAGAAACATTAACGTGCAATTGCTGGGGGCTGTGGCCTGCAAGCCAGGCATGTGCCCTGATTGGGAATCGAGCCTGCAATGCTTTGGTTTGCAGCCCACACTCAATCCACTGAGCTACACCAGCTAGGGGAAAAATAAATAAAATCTTTAAAAAAAAAGACAGTAACATTCATTTGTACACAGCTGGTGGAATATAAAATGGTGCAGCCACTTCAGTAAATCTCTCGCAATTCCTCAAATGTTTGAACTCAGAGTTGCCATAGGACCCAGCAATTCTACTGCTGGGTATGTGCCCCTAAAACTGAAAATATATGTCCATGCAAAAGCTGGAACATTAATTTTCACAGTAGTGTTATTCATAATGCCCCAAATTGGAAACAACCCAAAAACCCATCCCCTGGTGAATGGGCAAACCAGATGTGCTATATCCATACAAAGGAATATTGTTCCACCACAAACATCAGTGAGGAGCCGATACATGCTACAACATGGATGGGCCTTGGAAACATGCCTCGTGAAAGAAAGAAGTCAGACACAAAAACACCCTGTATCCTGTGATTCCATTTCTACAGAATGTCCAGATTAGGCAAATCTATAGGGACAGAAAATAGGTTTGTTGTCAGGGACTGCAGGGAGGGGCAATGGGGAAAGCCTGCTGGTGGGTTCTTAGCAGCCCCAGAAGAAAGAGCTGGGACCACTTTTGCTTTGATATAAGGAGGGAATTTCTAACAGTCAGAGCTTTCCAAACCGACCTCAGTACAAGCCACCAGCTTCTGCTCCTCTGCTCTCCTGCAATCATCTCCCGATTCCCACCCCCCCCCACATCTCTAAGGCCCCCTTCCCTACATTAGCCACACTGCAGCCAAAGTGATTCTTCTAAAGCACAGATATGGTCATGTCATTTCTCAGCTTAAAACCCTTCAATGACTTCCAGTTGGTCTTGGAATAAAGTTCAAGATCAGTATTACAGCCTTCAGGCTTACCAGGCCTGGCCCTCCCTGCCTCACCAGCCTCGTCTTGCTTGACACACCCCCTTGCTCACACGGATCCAGCCACACTGGTCTTCATCATTCACCCACTCCACTGCCCCATGGGTCCCAGCACATGTGTTTGTTTCTGCTTGTGACATTCCATTTCCATCTTACCCAATCAACACCTACTCTGCCTTCAGATGTTCTCTCGACCGTCCCTCTCTCAAGTAAGCCGTCCTTGAACTTCCTGTCTTGGTCTAGTAGATGTTCTCACAGCATTATGTACCTCTCACCTGCAGTTCTTTTCACTGTTATAACTTAATGGTATTTGTATAAATGTTTAATCAATGCCTGAAAGGTCCATGAGTGTCCACATCGTGTGGGTTTTTTTCTTTCTTTTTATCCCCACCTGAATTCTCAGCACGGAGCGCAGTGTCTGATATACATACAGCAAGTGTTCGATAAATGCTTCTCAAATGAATGCATGAACAGCTGACTGAGCTCTTTAAGTAGTAATTATATTCCTTCCAACAGGAGATGTTTTAAGTTGAGGATATGCAAATGCAAAGCTTCTTTTAGAATCTCCGTCTATAATCCCAGGACCCTTATGATAAAGGTTTGATTAGCTAAGAAAATAGCAGTGAGTTTGCTGAATTGTGGTAGTCAATCTCTGAGCCACTGCCACAACACACAGTTGAAAACCGCCGGAGCGCCCCCTAGTGAGCAGAGGAAATGCTCCTTTTCCCCGTTCAACATTGTTCATTCGTTCTACCAATCTCACTGTTCAACTCCAGGGGGCACCATTCACATAGGCTATGACTCAATGATGCCTGGTGCAGCTGTGCAACGCAGCACCGCTGGCCACCAAGTGTGATTATTGGGAAAGATATTAGATGGAGGGAAAGAAGCTAGACTTGCAAGGGGAGCACAAGGAAAAGAACCCATGGAAAGGAATTGGCTGAAGAACTAGGATGCAGAGGGCAGTGATGAGTCGAGGTCTCACAGGAACAGGGAGGGGCCGGCCTCTCTGTGGCCTGGGGAAGGTCACCGGGAAGAAGGCAAGATGGGCCAGAGGAAGATGAGATACTATGTGGGAAGAAGGCATCCACTCTGACTGCTCTTCAGCGGCCGGCCCAGAAGCTGCCCTTAGGAATCTAAGCAAAGGAGGGGAGGGAGAAGAAAAACCACTTCCCTGAAGTCTGCAGTGGCCTTAACCCTAGAGGAAGGGAGAAGACCTGTCTTCATGATAATGAACATCAACATGTTAATTAATTAATTAAAATGGACCTTGTCGTTTCAGAACGAAGACTATGTTTGTGACTTAAAGTAACCCCAGCATATACAGGTGGGTTTGATAAAATGATCCGCTGTTACAGACAGAAGGGGAGAGATTTAGTTCTGGTCCCCGTCCCCTTGCACACGCTTGATCTCATCTTCCCTGGCCAGCAGTCATGCTTGTGCCTCACAGGTTTTTGAGATCCTGGACCACGGGGCTCCCCCCGATCAACCAGGAGAGTCCCCCAAGCATTGTCTGTTTTCAACGTGAGCTATGTCCCACGAGAACCCACTTTACTTGGGAGGAGCACTTACCTAAAGTAGAAAATACACATTTATTAACATTTAAGCCCCCCCCAATACAAGGCCATATAAAAATTTCTCTGCATTTCAATTGGTTGAGATGTTGTTTACATAGTTAAAATGACATATAATTTAGCATCTCACAATGTGTTGTGTTATACACCATGAATTCCATTACATACAAGTGCTTATTTTCTAATCAAATATTTAAAAACAATAATTTCTCTATTCACACTTTAATAGGCTAATTAGTATAAAATATTTTTTAAATTAAAAAACATGACCTGAGTATCAACAGCAAAGCTTCTCAAGTTCAGCATTTCTATGCAAGCGTTCCTCATCTTTCTTACTTGGTCATATTTGACCCAAACCTTTAAGGATTCTGCCGCTTAGTAAATAAAGGGCAGAGACATACTAATTACTGCATAACACTATGGTATAATGATAGTGCTCTCAGAGCAATTATTTTATGATCTGCACTACCTGTCCTAGACTCTCCCCACCAGCGCATGTCCACGTGACAAACAGGAGGGAAAAGGCAGCTGTCTCTCTTTGAGGAAAACCACTGAATGACTCATCTTTCTCTCACCAAGAGGGGCAGTTTGGGGGGGATCTCAGCACAGACAGCCATTCCAAATCAACGATGCTAAATAATTTCTTGTTTTTTAATGATACATTTTATTGATTATGCTATTACAGTTGTCCCATTTTTACCCCTTTATTCCCCTCTGCTCTGCACAGCCCATCCCACCCACATCCCCCCGGTGCCCCTGCTTTAGTTCATGTCCATGGGTCATACATATAAGTTCTTTGGCTTCTACATCCCCTATACTGTTCTTAACCTCCCCCTGTCTATTTTCTACCTACCATTTATGCTACTTATTCTCTGTACCTTTTCCCCCTCTTTCCTCCTCCCACTCCCCTGCTGATAACTCTCCATGTGATCTCCATTTCTGTGGTTCTGTTCCTGTTCTAGTTGTTTGCTTAGTTTGTTTTTGTTTTAGGTGTGGTTGTTAATAACTGTGAGTTTGTTGTCATTTTACTGTTCATATTTTTATCTTTTTTTCTTAGATATATCCCTTTAACATTTCATATAATAAAGACTTGGTGATGATGAACTCCTTTAACTTGACCTTATCTGAGAAGCACTTATCTGCCCTTCCATTCTAAATGAAAGCTTTGCTGGATAGAGTAATCTTGGATGTAGGTTCTTGCCTTTCATGACTTGGAATACTTCTTTCCAGCCCCTTCTTGCCTGCAAGGTCCCTTTTGAGAAATCAGCTAACAGTCTGATGGAAGCTCCTTTGTAGGTGATTGTCCTCTTATCTCTTGCTGCTTCTAGAATTCTCTCCTTCATTTTAATCTTGGGTAATGTAATTATGATGTGCCTTGGTGTGTTCCCCCTTGGGTCCAACTTCTTTGGGACTTTCTGAGCTTCCTGGACTTCCTGGAAGTCTCTTTCCTTTGCCAGATTAAGAAAGTTCTCCTTAATTATTTGTTCAAATAAGTTTTTGATTTGTTGCTCTTCCTCTTCTCCTTCTGGTACCCCTATGGTTTCGATGTTGGAACGTTTAAAGATGTCCTGTAGGTTCCTAAGCCTCTCCTCAATTTTTTGAATTCTTGTTTCTTCATTCTTTTCTGGTTGGATGTTCCTTTTTTCCTTCTGGTCCACACCATTGATCTGAGTGCCAGTTTCCTTCCCATCACCATGTGGTTTCCTGTGCATTTTCCTTTACTTCTCTTATTATAGCTTTCATTTTTTCATCTAATTTATGACCAAATTCAACCAATTCTGTGAGCTTCCTGATTGCCAGTGCTTTGAACTGTGCATCTGATAGGCTGGCTATCTCTTCGTTACTTAGTTGTATTTGTTCTAGAGCTTTGATCTATTTTTCCATTTGGGCCATTTTTTTTTGTCTTGGCACACCTGAGCCACGGAAGGTTAAGTGCCTAAGGCAGGTTCTGCTGAAGGGACTGATGTGCCTGAACTGACTCAGAACATGCAGGTAAAAATGCTGGAGTAACTCATCCCAGTGTAAAAAGTCTACCTGCAGCCACACAACTGCATTTTTTTAGAAGAAAGTATGTTCTCGATGGAAGGGATGGATCACAGCTCTTTTCTTTCCAAGTTTTCCTCCTGTTGCATTCCTCTAATTTCTTGTTTTGTAAAATAACAGAGCTGGCCCAGGTTGGCTGCAGTCCCCTGTGTGAAACTCATTTGCATATTATGGTTGATTTAAATTACAAGCTATACTGCTACTTTTTAAAAACAAAAGCAAGCTTTTGCTACATGTTACGCCAAAAGGTGGTCTGATGCTAGAGTGTTGGGGTCTGCCCTGCCTGGTTTCAGGAAGCTGTAACCCCCTGTGGCTAGGGCTGAGTGAAAGACCTCGGAAACCAGGAGACCTAAGGAAACAAAACTTATTTCCCTGGCATGAGCGCTGCCTGCTGTATGTCTGGCTCCCATCGCTTGGTCGGTTAGTCAATAATGGGTAACAATTCTCCAAAGAGGATGAATCTAAGACAGACACGATCACATGAGAAGGCCTTCAGGGAAGAGACTCGGGGCTGTGGAAATGAAGGGGTGATCGACATCACCCCTACCCCCTTGGCTTTGACAAAGCCTGAGTCCTTGTTCTTAGATGTGAGAAATCCAAGTCTCCCGGCTGCCTTTGTCTCCTCTGCCCCACTCAGGCCTGCGGAAACAGCAGGGGCAGTGCAGTCTAGACCAGAGTTGATGGACCCCCGGAGTAATAAGACCTGGGGCATAGAATATGCAAGACCCTGTGAGACCTGCTTGCTGAGGATGCTCTTGAATATGAAAGCACAGGCAGGAAATGAAACTAGCCTTGTAGCTCTTAGGTGATAAAACCCCCAACTCAGCGTGAGCCCTTTCAGCTCTTTGAAAGCTACCTACTTGTTTGATCTTCCCTGCTAGACTATAATCCAAAAACTGTATCCGTACCCTTACCCAATACTGCCTAATAAAAAGCCTACTTAGGCGGTGGCTTGGCGTGCTCCCCACTAGAGAGAATGGCCATGCCGTTCCTATTCCTCCACAGGACTCGGTAGTCCGTGTGTATTTCTCTTGTATCATGAGCAGCTGCAGCATTAGTGGTCACCATGGGCCCGTGGCTACAACACTGGAGTCATGACCCTTTCTAATGTTGCTTATAAGTGAAGTGAAGTAAATCCCCACGCTTAAACACCCGATTGGAAGACTATGATTAAGTTGTAGAATCATATAATAAATAGTTCCTGCAGAGTTACCTAAAGAAGACAGAAAAATCCAAGAATGCCCCTGTGTTCCTGAGGCCCTGAGTTTCCTGCAACCTGAAGGTTAGGGCTAAGACTTCATGAATGTGTCGCAGGTGATGCCGCGCACTGCATACTGCCGCACACAGGGAAGGAGACGCGATCTCAGGCGGTCCCGCTAAGAGTGGTGCTTAATTTAGTCGGCTGGTTAAGATGGTGACCACAAGGTGTCGCTATTGTATGTTTTTGATTGTGCAATTATAAAGTGATCGATCCGTGCAGCTGCTTGAAAAATATTTTCACTGACAAATAGTCTGGTTAGGGCTCTGAGAACCCCTATATTTTAATGGGTTTTGGGCTGTCTTTGTCACCTTGATGTAATTCATCTGTAAGTGAATCAAACATATAGTAACTAAAAGGCACAGCATCGCATTAGACACCTGACTTGCAGGTGGTGACGTGACGTTGGTCTGGTTAGTCCCTTGCAGCCGCCGCTCCCGTTGGGCTTCCTCGGCAACCTTTTATTTCTTAAGATCGTGGTAGTGTGTTACAAACCAAAGCTGGCAAAGTGTCCGTGTGTGTGACTTTCTTAATGGAATGAGGCATGTCATGATGGAAAACACCATAAATCAGGCAATGGTTTTAGTGAGAGGGAAGTGATTAAAATAGCAGGAAATTAAAATTTAAAAAAACCGACTGAAAAGGCTTAATAGCCCTGTTACCTCCAGTGACTTAAAGGAGATGGGAAAAGAAAACCCTCAAATCCTTTCTACCAGTTCCCAGAGCCTTATGAAGTGTTTCAACTTGAAGTAAAAAAAGAAAAAAAGACCACCTGCTTGTTCACTGATGTTTGTCATGGGTGGTGCAGGGGAAAGGCCCTCGGAGACCGCCAGCAGCTGGTGAGACTGTTTCCCTACAGCGTCACAGCAGAGCCGGTTGTTATCCTTGGAATCGCTGCCAGTGTGACGGGTAAGGACCACTGCCTCTCAGGATCATTTTAATTTGCGTTTCTCTCCTGCGTGAGGTAGAGCACCTCTTCCTATTTAAGGGCCATTTGCATTTATTCTTCTGTGATCTGTTTATATTTTTTCTTTCCCTATCATGTCATTGATTTTCTTCTCAAATTTTCAAAGCCCTTTATAATATTAGTGACACTAACACTCCGTGGTATGTAACTAAGATTTTTTTCTCAGTTGGTCAGTGACCCCTTGATTTTTGTTTATACTGTATCTTTTGCCATGCAAAAGTTTTCTGGCTTTTGTGTAGTCAATTTTATCAATACTTTTTATGGGTATATTTCAATAATAATTAGGAAAGTTCCTCTCACTGCCAGAATGTAAAAGAATTCACTTGGATTTCCCTCTGGTGCTTCTCTGTTTTCCTTTACAGATAGCTCTCTGAGCTGTTCACAGTTTATCCTAGCATTACCTTTTTCCCTTGGGCCTAATTTCTTATGAAAACCCTACTTATCTTTAAAAGTCTGTCTGCTCCACACTGCCTGGACATGCTGCCTTGCTTTATGTGAAATTTCCGTGTGCACTTGGTTATGTCTCTGGATTTTCTGCTTTTTATATTCTCATTTTGGGGCGGGTCCACCCGGACTCCAAGACAACAAGTGATATTCAGGAGCACAGCTCTCCTGCCGCAGGGGCACCTCAGCGCTGCAGCGGCGGCTGGGCTGCTGGAAAGCAAGCAGGCGGGCCTTGCTTAGATGCAGAGCCACTCGCCCCCTTGTCGCGCCCAGGCCTCTCCCTTCCCCTCTGCCTGCACACCAACCGCTTTAAGGAAAAAGCCGAGTATGCCAGGGAACCTTAGGCAGGGGCAGGACAAGGAGCCTGTCAGATATAGGCGCCCAAGTCACCACCCTACTTGGTCTTGTGCAGAAAAGGGTGCCTGCGTGGGGCTCAAGGTTGTAGCGAGAGAGAGAGAAACTGACGTGATCTTGTAGATGACGTCCTTTGGGCTGACTTCATACACTGCTTTTGTTGCATCTACACCTGACAGGATAGCGGGAATATGCTTGCATTTCCCCCTCCCAGGAAGGACTAGCCCCATCAGGGGAGAGCTGCGTACAGAGAAAGGTCAGTGAGACGAGCCCCACTGCCATCTGCCACCGGTAGGTGGGTCAGGAGTCAGCGTGACAGCCTCCCCCTCCGATGTCCAAAGTTTTCACTGTATAGATGTCTTGTTGGTGGCCACGTCTGAAGCCTCGGTCTCCATCGCCCTGACTACGGTGCCCACACACCTCTGCCAGCAGGCGTGGCCGATGAACCGGAAAACACTCAGGGGGGGCCGGATGCCAGATGGAGTCTCTTAGGTCTACATGGGCGGACTCAGGACAGTCGATCTCTCTGGCAGTCAAGGAAAACACTTTCTTTGCCCCACCCCCTGCCCCCCAACAGGAGCCTCAACACCTTGGGCCCTGGAGACAGGAGGAGTCTCTGGCGGATTTTCACCAGTTGGAGCTTCTGGGGAAGGGAGACAAGCTGCCTGGGGGCGCCTGCAGGGTTTTGGACCTGTGGCCCCTCTCACGTGATTCCAGGCAGGCTCCTGCTGGAAAGCATCTCTTACCTTGCTGAGCTCCTCTTGGAATGGAGTGCTTGACCCATGAAGGGCTGTGACTTTATTTTCAAAGTCCTGTTATGGACTTCAAGACCAGCATGATATATTCAAGCACACTGCTGTCCTGGCCCCAGGGGCATTTCGGCTTTAGTGGGAAAAGTAGCTGTAATTCCTCCAAGAAAATTTTCTCCCTCCCACCCACATCCCTACCCCACCCCCCAAAAAACCCTGGAGCAAAGCCACTGGCCCCGTGGTGCCCTCCACCGGGCCTTCCTGGGCCTGGCACGACGAGGGGTTGGGTAAGAAGAGGCCGGGCAGCGTCTATTGGGCTGGTTGTAACAGCCTCAGAGTCAGCCCTGCTGGAAGCAGATGTGGGTGCCCCACTTGGTGGGCAGAGCTCAGACTCGAGGGCTGTTGCCAATGGCCTAACTGCTTGTTCTTCCACTTGGAAGAGTGTAGACTGCCAGGTCAAAGGTGGCACTGAAGCCACTGAGACGAACCGAGCTTGCTGATTGGACTGTCTGGGCCATTCAGTTAGATGCCCGTGGCACTGGCTGGTTCCGAGACTGGCCGGAATCAAGCTGCTGACTGAACCAAATGTCTCCGATGTTCAGCTACAGGTTCAGGCCACACTTGTGACGCCTGCCAAAAGTCAACCCTTCCATTTCATGGTGAGGGCGGCCACCTCACGAGGGTGCTTCCCCTCCCCCTCCCTAGCAGATCCACTCTGTCACCTCTCGGACCCCCGTCCGAGGCTGTCAGGGCTGCCTCCCCGCTGATACTTCTTCAGGTGCCTGATTGGCTTATGCTGATGGCACTGAAAGAGGGGACTCCCACCTAATTCTTCAGTTTCATAAAAATGCCCTGTCTCCCACCTGTTTTTTCTGGATGAAAGGTCTGGGTGTGAGTGGGGATGATTGGATAAAAGGTCAAGTTCTCCTGAAACGGGACATGAGGTTTTGTGGAGGTGAAGAAAGCGCAACGAAGCAGGACCTGGGCGTCAGGGGAGAGGGACGTTAGCAACCTCTCCGTCCTCCAGAACTGTGCTGGAGCCTTCCGACAGAAGGAAAACCCAGAGCACGTTTCTCCCAAATGGCTGCAAAAAGTTTACCCAGCTGTCGACTCAGCCGTCCTCCGCCAGAAGGCTCTGACCCACTCTGTGAGGCACAGGGCTGTGGCCCAGCTGGTGCTGGGGACTGCGTGGGCTGGCTGGCCTCAGGCAGACCCTCCAAGTGGACAGAGCTGGGCACTCGAAGGCTTACCAGCAGCCCAGAGGCTGTGTCAGAATCACCAGCAACCTGTGCTTTCTGACTGATGTCAACCCCACTTTGGGGGCCCCCAGAATTGTAAGCTTTTTTTCAGGACATTCTCCTCTGGGACTGTGGTGCTTATAGTTTAGCTTTCTCCTAAAGCACAGTGGCTCGCACCTTAAGAGGTGGTCATAAGAGACCTAGAAGTGCTTAAGGAAACACCACCTTGGTCTTGGGTGGTTATGGGATGAAAGAATCACCCTTGACTTCCCCCTTGTGGGTCAAGGTAGGGCTGTGCCATTGCTATTGTATCCTGCTCCACCCAGATTAAAGCTTCGAGTTAGTACAGAAACTTAGGAGAAATCCCCTTGGCTTTCCAAGGTAGGTACTTATGATTTGTAGGATTTGTTCAGCAGGAGCTCTGGGGGGCATATCCAAGGTCAATATTGCAGGTTGGTCCGACTCTGCTTCTTAGAGTACACACTGCGTAGATCTGGTCTCAGCTCCTGTTGGCGGTGATGGTCAGAGTGGCCGAATGAAGGGCAAGTTCACAGGGAAGATTTCTAGAAGCCAAGACCAAATAGACATGACGGGGTGGGCATTGTCTGGTGGGGGGCCCTGTTCCGTACCATTTCTGCCCGCCTTGTGGCACGTTATGTCCTGGACTGTGTCTCCACAGATGTGTGCTTGGCAGACAACCTGGGAGCACAGAGAGGATGCCCCCGTCTGGAGCAGAGAGCAAGTCTGATTCTTGACCAGGACAGCAGAGGTGCTGGCTCAGCTCTGCCACTCGGACGTCCCACGGGCCTTTCAGCCTGCACCTGTCTACGTCTGAGCTCCTTATCTTCGCTTCTAAGCCTATAACTCCTACAGTGTTCCTTTCGACTAATGTCAACTCCACCTTTCCTCTTGCTTGGGTCAGAAACCCGAGATGTCATTCTTTCCCCTCTTCTCATGCTACATACTCCATGCATCATGAAAACATGTCGGCTGTCTAGAAACTCACCACTTCTCGCTGCCTCTCCCCCTCCCGCCCTGGTACCAGGCTGGACCATCTGGGCTTGCTGCAGAGGGGTGCTCAAGTGCCTTTCTGACCCATCCTCGCAGAGATTCCCTTTGCCTCGCTCCCTCCTGGGCTGGCACCTCTCCTGAGTGCAGCCCTGGGGATCTGAGCTCTTCTTGCCTTTCCTTCCCCTGGTTCGCTGACTCAGCCCTCACGGAGCCCCCTGCCAGCTCCCCAGTGTGTGCCCATCCTCTCCTGCTGTTGCTTCCTCTTTCATTCTTTTCATCTTTGATGGATTCTGTGGACACCTCCCTCTTTTTATCCCCCAAACCTTTCCATTCATTTGAGTGGTGTTTCAGGAGGGGGTGCAGTAATCATATGCCTAACACACCAAGTTTCCTTGGAGGCCTAGCAGTGATTTCTTAAATAGAATCAGCCTTACAGACCACGTAGGTCATTGTGCTATTTCCTTAACATATTCTCCAGATACCTTAAAGATAGATATACTCATAAGCTATGCCTTTAAGAACTAAGGACATTGCTAGAACCTTAAGCCTAAAACCAATGTGAAATAGTTCTGGAGAGTGGTCTGAGGAGGTTGGAGTATTTTGAAGATGGAGGTAATGTTTCTAATCCAGTGAATGTGTAAGAATCACCTGGGTATAGAACCCTACCAGTCAGTTTGTGCTTTGTTCTGTTGGCGTGTGTCCTGCCCAAGAACAGTGTGTGCTCTGTGCCTTTATTCTCCAAATTTTAACTCGTATTATTTTCTGGTGTTCAATACGACTTCCTACTGTACGTGGTACACTGGAGTCTCACACACACACACACACACACACACACACAAATAGGATTTTTCCTCCCCTTCGGAAGTTCACTATAATGTAGTTCTGTGTGTGAATGGGAAATGTATCTTTTTCTTTAAAGGTTTTTAAAAAGATTTTTATTTATTTATTTATTTATTTATTTATAGAGAGGGAAGGGAGGAAGATAGAGAGAGAGAGAGAAACATCAATGTGTGGTTGCTGGGGGTCATGACCTGCAACCCAGGCATGTACCCTGACTGGGAATTGAACCTGAGACACTTTGGTTCACTGCCCGCGCTCAGTCCACTGAGCTATGCCAGCCAGGGGAAATGTATCTTTTTAATACAGTTCCTTGTATCTCATCTTAGATTCTCCAAGTTATACGAGGCAAGCGCAATAAAGAGAGAAACCGATTTTGGCTGAGAACAGGGCGATAACACTAGGATTGACGACGGCTGAACTGCTAATTTAACAAGAAGGGGGGAAATGTGGTCAGATCGGTCCGCCGAGGGTGCAGAGAAAGCTCAGTGGAACGGGAGCTGGCTCGTTCCTCCTCTTTCCAAACGGTCTGTTGGCCGCTCAGCGCGGATTAACAAGCGCAGCTGAACGTCTTTGCCGTGACTGACTAACAGGTAAAGAGATTAAAGAGAAATAAAAACAAAACAAGAGAGGAAGTGAAAGAAGGTTGATCTTGTTAAAGCATTGAGAGGACAGCCGGGAACTTAATTAGTTGAAGGTTGAACAGGAAAATAAGGAAACAGGAAATAAGAGTAGGAAAACTTGACCTGCATTTAGCCTAAGCCATTCTCTGGAACTCCTCTTAACCCCCCCACCAAAGTGCAGTCCTCCCCCCACCGCCCCAAGTACAGAGCACTCTTTGGGGCGACTCCAGGCAGCCCCTCTCGGCACTCCAGTTCTGGAGACTCCACGTTACAGATAAGTCGTGAGACCAACGCATCCCATCCTTACAGGGATGTGTTTCAACTTTGGTTGCACTTTTAAATCACCTGAGGATTTTAAAAAATCCTGGATCCCACGACTTGGGCACTTTCCACTCCCATGTCGCTGGTCAAAAAAGTCCCCAGGCTTTCCTGTGCAGGTCAGGGAAGCCCACTGATGAAGCCAATGCCCATGGTGAGCCTGCGTCAATGGAGCTAAGCACCATTTCACAGGTGTTTGCTGTTGCTGCAATAAAATCAACTCCTTGGCTTGGTTGTACTTACCTTCAGGGTAGTGGGTCTAGGTTGGAAAGAAATAAATGTGAGAGGCCAAAGAAGGTGGGGAAAGAGCACCGCCTAATGCTTGGGGTTCAGTGGAGTCCTCTGTGTGAGGCTGACAGGGGAACTCAAGAGTTAAAGGTTTTAGCTGACTTAAGGCTTAAGTGATTAATGCTTAACTGATTCTTGCAGGTGGAAAGCTGTTGTTCCAGGAACTGGAATGCAGGACCTATGTGACTCCAGGAGGTCCACAAGCAATTCCACCTCCTGGCCCCAGGGGGTCCGCCAGCGTAGGAGGCAGTATCTGAGTTGCTGACAAACAGATGAAGAAGCACTAGGAAAACGGCAGCCACACTGCAACTCTTACCTGACTCACCTTTTCTCCAAGCCCCTTACCTGCCCTTTCTTCTCCTTATAACGAGGTTGGCCTGAGATGAGATGTTAAGACAGATTTTGAGGGTACAGAGCCTGCCGTCTTCTCAGGTTGCTGGCCTCTGAATAAAGCGCCCATGAAGATTCAATCCTTCTCTCTAGTTATTGGTTCTCGTAGTAAAGGCGGCACAAACTCTGGCATTTCTGGTTTCAAGGTGACACACCCCTGTGTCGTGCGGGTGCAGGACATGCACATACCTGGGTCTGAGTATTTCACACAGAGTCCAGAGACAGCAGTGTCATGGGGGTTGGAGGAACACTGTGTGCATAACAACGCAGGTGTAACAGACCCGTGGGAAACCAAGAGTGGCTGTGGGGAGCCAGGCAGCTGGGCTGTCTCTGTCAGTGCTGCTGACCAGGTCTTCTCCTGGGGCAGCGCTCTCCTCAGCTGGCTGGCATACCCGGCCTCTGTCTTTCTTTACCAAGGGGTCAGCCAGCAACTGTCTATTTTTCTAGGAGCCAATCAGAGCCTTCGTAAAGGGTTTTCGAGCAGCAGAACAGTGTTTCTGGAAAGCTCAGGAAAGTTGATGGGCCTGCTTCCAGGGGCGGACAGTTTCAACACAACTGTGTCCTGGGACCAGAGGCTGAGCTGGCAGAGTGTCCAAAGCTGGGAAGGGAGATGTGGAATCTCCCTTGTCAATGTTGAAATGTCAGATGACCTCGGGGTGTCCTGGGTTGATATTTACACTGGAAGTTTATTTGACATTTACCTATGTTTCCTCCATTCAGCTTGAAGTCATTCCAGGGGAGCTGTAAGCAGACAATTTAAAAACATCTCCTTAATCCCACAGTTAGAAAATTTAATGCCCATTTTATGGGAGGTGCTCTGAGGGGCTCAGTGAGAGAATCGCGTGTATGTGGGGGACAGTGCAGCACAAATCACCAGAGCAAAAAGCAGCCAGGGCAAGGGCCATGGTACAGGGAAGGGGCCAGCAAACACTATCTCTAAAGAAATGGTTGGGAAATATTTTATGTCTTGCAGGACAAGAGGCAAAATCAAAGTTATTACATAGGTATTAACAAAAATAATAGAGAAAATATATGTCCACATTTTTCAATGAAATTCAAAACTGAATATTCAGTACAATATTTTGGAAATATGGATCTATTAGTAAGAGGGATGGTATCTTCTTTTTGAAACTTGCTTTACTGGAGATGAAAATACTGTTCTTGATATTGCACCAGCAGCAAATGCCTTGGCTTACAGGCAATACAAAAATAGGCAGTGGGCTAGATTTGGCTGATGATCCACAGTTCTATACCAACTGGTGTAGAAAACATGGTTTCAATATCTAAAAACCCTTGGAGGTTCTGGCTAAAATTACAAGGAGAGGAGAAAAAAAAGAGAGAGGAGCATAAATATTGCAAGAGATACTTTGACACTGTTTACAATAATATGACTATATACCTATAAAACCAACAGAATCCACAAAGTACTGGAACTCATTTCATTACAATTATAAAATTCATTGAGGTTGCTAGACATATCAACTTACAAAAACCACTAGCATTTCTCTATACCAGAAAAAAATAATGATATCAATTTCTGGTTAAAAAAAAAACAAATGGCCTTTTCATGAGGATGGTGCCCAAAGCAAGGAAGGAAGGCCCTGACACTCCCAAATCGAAAGCAAAGTCTGTAAAGGCAAAGAGAGCAGTGCTGAAAGTCATCTACGACATGCAAAAAAAAAAAAAAAAAACCAGGCCAGTGTGTCAAAACACCTTTTGATGGCCAAAGACACTGTGGCTCTGGTGGCGGCCTCAGTATCCACCCCATGGAAATGCAGGCTTGACCACTCTGGCATTATCGTGTCCCCTTGTCCACCGAGGGAGCCATGAAGAAGACAGAAGACAATGGCACACTTGTGTTCACTGTGGGTGTCAAGGCCAACAAGCACCAGGCCAAACAGGCTGTGAGGAAGCTCTACAAGACTGACATGGCCAAGGCCGACACCCTGCTCAGGCCTGATGGGGAGAAGAAGGCATGTGTTCACCTGCACCTGCCTTCCCCATGTGATCATTTGGAAGTTGCCAACAAAATTGAAGTCCTCTGAACTGAGTCCATCTGGCTAATTCTAAAATTAAATATTCTACACTGTGAAACAAACAAACTGGTGACAGTACACAGCAATTAACAACCAAGAATACACTAGAAAACTACCAAGGAGAAAATTTTAAAACTCTGAGAAAGCACATAGAAGGTGATCTGAGTACCCTGACAGACACAGGGCTCATTGGTTTTGGTCCAGCGACCATGGGTCAGATGTCTGACCTCCAGAACTACAGGACAATAAACTGGCTGTTTTGGCCTCTAAGTTCCTGGTGACTTGTTCCAGCTCAATCAGGAAACTAATGCAGGACTCGTGTCTCTGGTCCAGCTGGAGGCCGAGACCAGAGCTTCCTCACTGCATTTCTGATGCACAGGCAGAGTGAGCTCTCGGACGCAACTGAGCAGTGTGACCTAGTGAGTAATCCCATTCACACTGTCCTGACTTTGGGATTTCTCCTGTGATGCTCTTTGCAACAGGTTTGTTTCTCTTTCCTTAACCAACTCAGTGTATTTCCAACCCTAAGAATGTGTTCATGGACAGGAAGGTGATAGGAAAAAAAAAACTAAAAAAAAAAAGACGTATCATTTAAATGTCATGGCGGAAAAGGCCCAATGGGACTTGACTGTGATCTTGGCCCTCCAGTCCCTGAGCAAAGTGCACCAAGAAGCAGTAGCATTGCTCCCATTGAAGGCTGATTTTGCCATAGCTTTCATTGGATTCCTGTTTTTATTTGATATCCTAGAAAACCAAAATACAGGTTTGAAAATAAGTATCTTTCTCCATATTTGTCTTTAGATGAAATAATCACAGATCTGGGTTGACAGGAACAAGACAGTGGAATAGGAGGTGCCAGCCCTCATGGCTCCAGGGGAACACCTATTTTAAGAAGCATTTGTGGGTGACAATACCTTACCATTTGTGGGAGTCCAGGATACAACTGAGAGGCCCCGCCAACCATGTGAGGCAAAAACAATCCAAGGCATTGATGCACAGAAGAAGGTAAGAAGGACAGACTCCTCTCATCAGAGACACCCCTTCCAAGGCAGCACAGCACTGGCATCTCTGGGAGCCTGTTAGAAAGCAGAGTCTCAGGTGCCACCAAGACCTGCTAACTCAGAGCTGGCAGTTCATCACGGTCCCAGGTGATTTGTGTGCACGTTCTGAGAAGCACTGCATGATCGCACACACAGGAATCCATAAATGATGTTTCTGGTTGTTCTCTGTGTTATTTACCATTTATGTGAATAGTGTCCTGCTGCATGTATCTGTTCTTCAACAAGCAGTTTCTGAGATCACACCATGCTAACATGGACCTACTGCATTCTTGTTAACTTGTTGAGGAAAATTCGCATTTATGTTGCTGATAATTAAATCTGTAATAAAATCAACCATCACTGGTGTGGACATAGCACAATCTACTATAAATGGCCCTCAGACTGGGGACGTGGGGGTCATGCTTCCCAATGGAAATCAATCATCTTTTATGGCTGTAAGACTAAGTGTTACATACCCAGGAGAAAACAATGTTTTCCAAGTCCTGTGTCTTTGATATAACTGAGAACACTCAAGGTAGCCTGGCCTGGCAAGAGCACTGTTTTAAGAACAGGACATCAGCACAGAATGGGAAGGGTTTTTCACCCCAACTTGAATTGAACTTGTGTTCTTATTATACCTAGGGACACTAGCATCTCACATAAGACATGCACAACAGATACCAGTGGTGGTGGGGGATGTTTTCCAACCTCCACTCCCTCCCAACGTGGGGATGTAGAGAAGCCACATGAGGAGGCCGGACCTGGACACCTGACTCTCCTGGCCACCCTCAGAGCATCTATCTGCCAGTGACGCCCTGGGAAGGAGAATTGCAGGATGGGGCAAAATGTGGGCAGCTCCTAGTTTGCTTTATTGGGTCACTAAGAAACAGGCCAATCAAAGGGCAGGCAGCACTCACAGGATGCAGAATAACTGCAGAGGTGGGAGAATCCTGAAACCCAAGGAGATTCTGAGAAGCCAGAGGACCATTATGGGCACAGGGCCAAGGAGCCCCTCATGGGCCTGGTGTCAGCTCTCAGTCTCTCATGTACACACAGACAGTCACACAACTAACTGCAAGATATGTGATTTATTGACCAGGTAGAAGAAAGTGTTGTTCATGGTAGAGTTCTCCCAGGTATGGCATAGGAGGTTGGAAATTTGCAGAAAACCTTTGGTTCTTGGTGAGCTGATGAGTCCTTCTAGACATGTAGACAAGATGCTGAAGATTCAGAGATAATGCCTTCCTGGAGGACAGTGCTGGAAATCAGGTCACAGAACTTGTCACAGGATGACATGGGGACCGTGGAAGGAAGGCACTCACTGGGCACTAAATAAGCACATGAGAGAGCACCCAGAAACTCATTAGCATTTCCTGGGTTGAACTGAGGACAGACAGAGTTTCCACTACAGAGAAACGTGGTGAAGATGCAGCCGACAGCCTGCTCTCTAACCTAGGCTACTTGCCAGAACAGGGGAAGGGGGGCATTGGGACAATGATTTTTCTTTTTCTGTGACTGTTCCCATCTTACCCCTCCCTAAACTGAGTCTGTAAAAAAGAGAGGACTCAGTGGAGGACCCAGGCTGGTTTCTGCCATCCTCAGTATTAAAGTTGTTGCACAAGTTTTGATAAGTCAAGAAAGAATGGCAGCAACCATAGTTACCATTAAGTGCTGCCTTTATGCAAACCATACTTGCTAAGACTTTCCCAAATGTTACCTGAATAAAGCCCCACAATACACCTGAGGAAGGAAACACGGGAGGAAATGCAGGGCCTATTTTCCAGGGATAGGATAAGGGGAAGGTAAGAGAGCTCATTTCCAGAGCAGAAGATAAGGATGTGCAGAGATCAAAGGAAGATGGTATTCCCGGAAATGGAAGGGTGAGACCAAGGGTGAGGCCTTGCAAGATGGACAAATCCCAGAGGTGTATTGAATTTGGCACCTGCACCCTGGTACTCTTGCCCTATTTCACACTTGAAGTGTTAATGATTTTAGGAGATTATCAGCTCCTGAGGTCCGCTCAGCAGCAGGAAATCCACACAGTGACCCTGTGAGGGGCACATCGTTGTTTGTTCCTTTCAATCCTGAGACCATTTGCTCTCAAGCTCATGTAGTGGTAACTCCTGAACCAGAATTCCCAACTCCAAATTCAAGCTCACCCCACAAGCTTCCTCACCAAATGTGTGTGTTGTAACATTTGAGCATCAAGCCCTGCTGGTTTTGGAGGGCAGAGACCTCTGGGCTGGCCCCACCCCCTCAGACAGCACCCACCTGGAGGCCTGGGCTCTGTGGCTCCATCAGTCCTGGGAACAGGGGTCTGCAGAGGCAGAACAGAGCACAGTCAACCAGCACCCCCTTATTTCCCAGAGAAACCGAATGAGTTTCTAGGGTAGGACAGAGGGGCCCCATTGGAGGTGTTACCTTCTCTTGCTTTTCTCCAATCAGTAACACAGGGAGTTAGGAAGAGGAAACCAGAGGAGCTAAACTTACCAGCATTGGTCAAGTCCTGCACGTTTTCCTCTGGAATTCCATGGTTTTTGCAAAGTTCCTCAAACCTTTTCTTGATTTGAGGACTGACATCTGGTTTGCGGGCTGTGGGAAGAGTGACAGTAATGGCTGTGACTTTGTATTGGTCATGGAGGCCCTTGGGACAGGGGGACAGATGATGGGGATGGATGGCACTGACTGGTGCTTAGGCAGAAGTGAGGGAGGAGCTGTTGCTTGTCTTGATTTTGACTTTTTTAGGATGTCCTTCTGCACTGTGAGAGATATCATCACCTTCCCATCACCACCTAGACTGGGGGTACCCACTGTCAGCACCTTTCTTTGAGGCGGGGGAGAAATGGCCCAGCAGAAGATTGGGGGAAACTTTTATCTGCAGCCCATTCCAAGGTGAATATTAGCATAAAAAACTCTACCATAGAGCTCCATTCCTTGGGTTATTTCCTCATTATGGTAGTTCAAGAAATAAAAAATAACATAGTCATTGTAGTCTGCTTCAACTACGTGAAACTCATTGTATCCATCATCTGTGGAGGAAACAGAACACAGGTCAGAACTTCTTAAGTCCATGGTAAACAAGTGAAACTCTTTACCTATTTTCTTTCACAAAACAAATTCAAGTGCAAACCGTGAAGAGGTAAAGGTGATATCTAAGCATTCCACCTGCCCCATGGGCGTCATCTGGTGACTTCTAAGGGTGGAAATAGAAACACGTGGTACCTGGATTCCTAGTGGTAGGAAATTCTGCCACAGCTGCAACTGACCTTCTATTATCTGCCCTGAAGGTCACCAACCTCGCTCGGCCATGTCTGCTGACTGTGTGTCTCTGTCCTGTCTAGGAGCCCCGCTGGTATTACATACCGGTACCCTATCTGGGCAAGGTTTTGTGGCAAAGGTCACCAGAAGCCATCACAGTTGTGGAATCAGAAGCTCTCCAGCAATTTAAATTTTTCTGGGCCAGTTTTCTTTTGTTGCCGGTGGCACACATGACCAACTGCCATCTTATTCTCATGGTCTATGTGCCAGGCCCTGAGATTTACAAACAAGGTTCCCCAAATAAAGAACATTGGCTATTATGTGGCTCATGTGTAGAACCTAAAGAGCATGAGTCAGAAAGGGATCTCAATGCTAAAGACATTGGGAATTAGTAAACTTCTTGCAGCTGGAAGTAGAATTTACAAAGATTTTTTAAATGTATACTTACAGGAAAGACTATATACACCTTCCTCTTCTGTTTCATCACCAACGAAAATCAGTTCAGCACACTCTCTCCGTTGATCCTGTGAAACAGAAGAGCTGAGTGGTGCCCATGAGATACTGAGGGGCTGGCTCCCTCCCACTCCACCTGTAACCTGAGTGTCCCATTTCGTGAAGTATTGAAAAACCTTTGGTAAAACTTTGAAAGAGCTTTTATTTTCCTGTTTCACTTTATTTGCTACTTTAAGAATCAGCCAACTACTGACATCACTGTTCCTCCACTTCCCACTCTCACTGCTGCTGCGGCCACCTGTCTAGTACTCGCTGAGGGCTCAGCTGTGCCAGC